>NC_069125.1:20014965-21214965 GCF_026914265.1 Mya arenaria
TCTTCTTCTTCTTCTCACCCCCCCCCCTCTTAATCCTCATCACTATCATCAACGTCTTCATCCGTCATATTCTTCATCTGTCATAATCGTCTTCATCTGTCATAATCTTCATCTGTCATAATCACTTTTTTCATCTTCATCATCAGCAGCAGCAACAGCAGCAGAAGCAGCAGCAGCAGCAGCAGAAGCATTCTTCTTCTTTTTCTTCCTCATCTTCATCCTTATTCTCACCTACCTCCTCATCATCATTCTCCGAATGCAAGACTATATTCACCATCTATTACATATTAAGCCCTTGAACACTCACTAACTGGACGCATTTTACTCATCAATATTATCATTATCTTTTATTACCAATAAATATATATATGTTTGAATAAGATTTGAAGACTTATTCATACCTTACCCAGTCCCGATATGAGCCATCGCCTCATTGGTGGGTTGTCATCAGTAGCCAACTCCACTGCAAGGGGCATCTCTTCGGGTGGATGGTTGGACCCTTCCGGTAGAGTGGACGCTGAAACATTTGAACAGAAGCATCACCACATGTTCCCCTATAAAAGTTTATATATAATTAAAGCAAGTACAATAATAATACAAACAAATATTAAACATATAAGTAAAAGTGCTTATAAACTAGTATTATCAAAAAACAACAACAACAGGTTTTCTAAAGCCTTTCCATGTGTTGAGTATATTATTAATAACATCCAATCTAAAAAATACCAAGCCCCATCTTATATACAATACTATATTTATTGAAATACACGAAAACTAAATAAACATTTTCTACTACACGGGTTCGGTTAAAGAGATCTTGGGAACAATGCTGGTGCCTTTTAGCATGTTCACTGTAAGATTTCAAAAACCAACAGAAAATGCCTATTCATTATGTGTATTTTTAAAAAAGAAAAAGAAAATTTGGCTTATTGATTGAAACAGATTTTCCGACTTTCAACAACTTCTGAAAAAGCTAGCAAAATGAAACATATCTTTGTTGAAGGTTTTGTCCACAGCAGCATAGGAAGCGAACTCCAGTGCTAGTGAAGCCCCATCCCGCCAACCTGAGTAAATTAGATTAATTCATTTTGAATGGGCAAAACTTGAAAAGTACTAACGAATCGATTAATCAGCCTTTTTTGCAATATAAATATCTTGAATGCAAAAGTAAGCAATAATCTTCTTCTTCTTCTTCTTCTTCTTCTTCTTCTTCTTCTTCTTCTTCTTGGTCTTCTTCTTCTTCTTCTTCTTCTTCTTCTTCTTCTTCTTCTTCTTCTTCTTCTTCTCACCCCCTCTTAATCCTCATCACTATCATCAACGTCTTCATCCGTCATAATCTTCATCTGTCATAATCGTCTTCATCTGTCATAATCTTCATCTGTCATAATCACTTTTTTCATCATCATCATCAGCAGCAGCAGCAGCAGCAGCAGCAGCAACAACAGCAGAAGCAGCAGCAGCAACAGCAGCAGAAGCAGCAGCAGCAGCAGCAGCAGAAGCATTATTCTTCTTTTTCGTCCTCATCTTTATCCTTATCCTCACCTACCTCCTCATCATCATTCTCCGAATGCAAGACTATAATCACCATCTATTACATATTAAGCCCTTGAACACTCACTAACTGGACGCATTTTACTCATCAATATTATCATTATCTTTTATTACCAATAAATATATATGTTTGAATAAGATTTGAAGACTTATTCTTACCTTACCCAGTCCCGATATGAGCCATCGCCTCATTGGTGGGTTGTCATCAGTAGCCAACTCCACTGCAAGGGGCATCTCTTCGGGTGGATGGTTGGACCCTTCCGGTAGAGTGGACGCTGAAACATTTGAACAGAAGCATCACCACATGTTCCCCTATAAAAGTTTATATATAATTAAAGCAAGTACAATAATAATACAAACAAATATTAAACATATAAGTAAAAGTGCTTATAAACTAGTATTATCAAAAAACAACAACAACAGGTTTTCTAAAGCCTTTCCATGTGTTGAGTATATTATTAATAACATCCAATCTAAAAAAACAAGCCCCATCTTATATACAATACTATATTTATTGAAATACACGAATACTAAATAAACATTTTCTACTACACGGGTTCGGTTCAAGAGATCTTGGGAACAATGCTGGTGCCTTTTAGCATGTTCACTGTAAGATTTCAAAAACCAACAGAAAATGCCTATTCATTATGTGTATTTTTAAAAAAGAAAAAGAAAATTTGGCTTATTGATTGAAACAGATTTTCCGACTTTCAACAACTTCTGAAAAAGCTAGCAAAATGAAACATATCTTTGTTGAAGGTTTTGTCCACAGCAGCATAGGAAGCGAACTCCAGTGCTAGTGAAGCCCCATCCCGCCAACCTGAGTAAATTAGATTAATTCATTTTGAATGGGCAAAACTTGAAAAGTATTAACGAATCGATTAATCAGCCTTTTTTGCAATGTGAATATCTTTTTCTTCTTCTTCTTCACCCTAGCTTACTCCATTCGAAAGGCATTACTCCCGGTTGCTTGAAGGTCAGTTTCGGTTGTTATGTCAAACATTGAACTGTTGTCAAGATATACTTATAATTTAATATAGAGCTTATACGATATACAACAACTATCATAATTAAACAAGGAAATGTTAAACAAATGATTTGCATGTGGTAATAAACTAATATCATTAGTTCATATCGAAATTTATTAAATATATGACAAATAGGTTCTAAACTACTTATTAATTTACCTATACATTTAAATGTAAACAAGCGACGCTTAAGATCGGAAAAAATGTTATGTCCAGCTATGTCTTTGAAGTTAGCCTAGGTAGCCGATGTAGCCGATGTAGCCTGTGTAGTGAAAAGGCTACAAGATGCAACCTATGTAGCCGATGTAGCCTGTGTAGCCTGTGTAGTAAACAGGCTACAACATACAGCCTATGTAGCCGATTTAGCCTTGTAGCCTGTGTAGTAAACAGGCTACAACATACAGCCTATGTAGCCGATGTAGCCTGTTTAACCCCACATTGTGTTGGGAAAACTCTGGTTTTGGCACATTAAGCAAGTGAACATTGCCTTACGCATCGCTAAATACGCTATTATGGCTCATGTTGGAGGCTCTGGTGCGTGCACGTGAAACAATTATGGGTATTGCCACTATGCCAGAGTGGTAGGCATTTGGGCACACTTTAACCCCACAAAGGCCATTGTGCTGGAAAAACTCTGCTTTAGGCACATTAAGGATGTGAATATTCCTTTGTGCATCGCTAAGGTGTTTTAAGTATACACCATGCAAATCCCGTGACCATAAAAAAATATCATTTCGGTAAATAAAATGTTAATTATTTGTAAATAATGTATTTTCTATTGTTTTCATTTAACGAAATCCAATGGATAATTGCAATTTGGTCAAATCTACCAAAATAGGAGAGGTAAGAAAGTGCAATTAAAAAAGTGTATATAGTTGAGTTCCAGTCATATGCAGATATCCGTTCTGCTTGTCAAGGGAGAATACTGCGTACGATATTGATAAACACCGGCTAGCAGACAACAGGTTTGAAGCCTTGGCGCTGATTTGAATTCGAGGGTGTGGCCACCAGTTTCGAATAAAAATTGCCCAAAATATAAGAAACAGTAGCAAAATATTACATGTTCAGCAGAAACAGTAGCATTTTATATTTTTAAAAACAGAAAATGCCCAAACTTACCTTTAATGGTTTATAGATAGAAATTTGAGATCCCCAAATCGCATCTAATGATCCCAAATTACCTTCCAATTATGACCAAACTATTGACTGCTATCAAACGTTCGTATCAACGGAGGCTATACAAGGGTAACATTTAGGTCGGGATAAAAGGTACAGTAGAGAGATATTTACTTTTAGTTTGAGTGAACTAACATAACCTTTTATGTTTAGTTTCATAAACCAATGTAACAGATATGTACATTCTTGAATAAATTATGTTTAAATAATAGAAAAAATATTTTGTAAAGATATGAATGTGTAAGTATCATTTCCCGACATATGTATTTATCACAAATCAGCATTAATAATGGCTGGACTTAAACGCAAATCTACGCTCGCCGGGAACACGTCTTTAGCAAAACGCAGGAGAACTGGATATACTAGAATCCAGAGATTTCGTAAAAAATTGTATACTCGTCGAAGTCGTTTTGCTAGGAAGAAGCGATCTTTCAGGCGATCGACAAGGGGTCGTTTGTCGTATAATAAGCGGAAGCGCTTTGGCGTAGCCAAAAGTTGAAAAATAAAATTAGTTCACTCTGCTAGACATTATCTTCACGATACTTTGACAAAGGCTCAGGCTGATTACAATGTTGCTAGGATTTGGCCATTTCACATTGCCAAGACAAGTTTTGGTAAGAATGAATTTTCACCAATGATGCAAAGCCTTTGTTTGAATTACGAACAATATAAGTTCGATTATGTGAAGTGTGAACTGTTCAACTCCCAATGTAAGGAACTATAACTTACGGCTCTCAACTAACTCATACCAACCAGATGGTTACCAATTGTGAAACAAAGGTGAAAACCAGACAAGATATTCGGTATGTCGTCGACTATGACAATAAGTTTAAAAATCGTGGTATGCCAGAAGGAGACGAACAGAAGTTGTACAAGGCCAAAACTCTTGTGATGGGATCTCACAAACCATCCTTCAAGATATTCAGGAAATTCAAGGCTCATCCTTCTAGAACCTGGCTACAGCTCTTGAATGAAGCACAAAACAAAAAAAAGATTTCTGTTATTGAGTTTATTCAATTTATTTTGCAAAACAATGAAATGATTGATGCTGGTCTTAAATCACTTTTGAATGATAATACTCAGTGTCAAATCAATCCCACTAATGGGGCTCCTGTTGTAAATAATTATGAACCTTTTAAAATTGTAATGAATCGTGAATCTCATTACACTGCTGAGGAATATGTTGATCCTGCTAAATCTCCATCTCATGGTATCTTAGAGGTGAAAGGACATTTAGAGTGGGATTGTCGGATTACTTGTGGTTTATCTGCTCGTCACCCTGTATTTTCTGATATTAATTAATAAAGAATTATAAATGTTACATTGCATTATTTTAATACATTCACTGACTAACACAACCACCCGTCAGTATGGACCACTTAGCATGATCTGAGCACCCGTTTCTTCCTTTTTATTAATAAACTATTGATATTTGAACACAAGCACTCTTTTTTCCTGCATTAACATCCGGATCTTGGACAACGGAGGGGTGGGGGAGATAACTGTGGTATTGAGCCATATAAAGAGTTCATCCTGGATAACATACAGGTACTTGAGATTTTGACATACCTTTACTGTATTACCTTTCATAATAATTTTCATTTTATATTACATAAGCCTTTCCTTAAATAGTATCGGTAATCTCAATGAAACGATTTTAGTCCGCTTCAGAACATGTCTGCACTAATGTGAAATATCATATTTATGACAACATGTACACGGAAATGAATCAAATATTTTCTGGTACTCGGGTTTGAGGTCTTTGGAAAGATGCTAAGAAGTCTAAGACCAAAAGAAAATGCATGTTTGTTTCTCGTGTATTTTTTAAATTCAATCTCATGAAATATAAAATGACCTATTTAGCGAATCATGCGTTATGATTTTTTTTATCTTAATTGTGCAAAACGTTTTAATTGTTTTACTTTCGCCATGAATTAAAATACAAAAGAGATGGCTTTCAACAAATTGTAATTTAGGTAAACCTGGAAACACTAGCACGGCGCTCTGGTTCTGACCCACAAACACTACATACTAGTAACACTATTAAATTGTGAGCAAATTGAAATTACCTTTAAACCATTACGGTGTCATAAAGCAGTGGTGGGGTTGACAACTTGACGTGGGGTGCGGGGGTAGTTTTTGTGCCAGTACGCGGGGGATTATGTTCGATCCTGCGTGTTTTTTCTGCGATGATGACGCAATGGACGTTCATACGCAGATAAGTTCCACTTTGGATAACAATTCATTTATATATATAGTCCCACCAATCGTAATATCAGGAAGCATAATGCATTTAAAACACACTCAAATACCTATAAACAGAAACGTTTGTCCGAATGACAGACATTACGAAACATCCGCCTTGTATCGCTCCTGCCTTCACCTGATCAATACTGACCAATATACATGCAATGCTGACCACCTGACACTCCATTTATTCATGCCTAAATATTCACGTGTCCAGGGGCTAAAAAGCAGTGTTCGAATACAATATAATCAATACACAGTATAATATGTGCTGATGCTTTAATTGAGTGTGCGCTAAAGTAACACGGATTACTTGAAATATATACTGCTCTAGTAGGTGCTGTTCTGTTGGGGCATTTTTAAGTATGCATACATTATATTTGTATTCTAGTGGCTGCTGTCCTGGTGGGGTGTTGTTTAAATATGCATACATTGTATTTGTATTCTAGTGGGTACCGTCTTGGTGGGGCGTAGCTAAAGTATGCATACATTATATTTGTTTTCTAGTGGCTGCTGTCATGGTGGGGCGTTGTTTAAGTATGTATATATTGTATTTGTATTCTAGTGGGTACCGTCTTGGTGGGGTGTAGCTAAAGTATGCATACATTATATTTGTATTCTAGTGGGTTCTGTCCTGGTGGGGCGTAGTTAACGAATGCATACACAATATGTGTATTCTAGTAGGTACTGTCCTGTTGGGGCGCAATTAAAGTATGCATACATTATATTTGTATTATAGTAGGTGCTGTCCTGTTGGGGCGTAGTTAAAGTATGCATATATTATATTGGTATTCTAGTGGGTGCTGTCCTGGAAAGACGAAGTTAAAGTATGCATGCATTATATTTGTATTATAGTAGGTGCTGTCCTGTTGGGGCGTAGTTAAAGTATGCATATATTATATTGGTATTCTAGTGGGTGCTGTCCTGGTGGGGCGTATGCATATAATAATTATATTTTAAACAGTAGTCCCTTTAAGTTTTAAGTATATTAATGCATGTTTTATTAATTGAATGTTTTATATTTGAGTGCAGTATGGACCATTGACAGTACTATCTGTTACGTAGATAACGCATCGGCTAATAAGGGGTCAATCGGAACACCTCGGCAATTTTTCATAGAAAACAACCTCGGAGTATATGGACGGTTTACAATGTCATAATTCTTTCATTTTACTGCATTGCAAGTGGATTGCGTAGTCATTTTAATTCAACAGTTTAACCAAAGGCCTTTACTCTTATAGAAATCTTGATTATTCATGCAAAATTTAACTTCACTGGGAATCAATTTGAACTACGTAAAACAAATTACACGTTAAAACACTACAATCAATTAACATTGTTATTATTTCAGCTTAGGAACAACTTCCAATTAATACAGCGGAATACATGACCAATACTTTCCGATATTTCCCGATACGTCATTCAAGTATGTAATAAATCGGAGCATCTTGGCCATTTCCCTCGGTGAAACAACGTCGTATGGGGGAGATGGCGTTGTTCCGTTTAGTATTACATTATATAATATCCAATCGGAACATCTCGGCAATTATCCAATTGATTCGACCTCCGAAATAATACGGGTCTGTAAAGATAGTCCATCATGCCGGCGCCCATAGTAGAAACGTGTTGTATGTGTTTTTCAACCATAAAGGCTCGTATTTAATGTTTTAGGGAGAAGAACAATCGGAACACCTCGGCCAGTATCTAACAGGAATTGACCTCGGAAATAATACGGGTTATTAGAAAATAGTCCATCATGGCCGACCAAAGAGTTGTTCAAACAACCAAGCGATATTTTAGACCAAAGACAGAATATGGGGCGAATTATTACCACTTATTTGTGTGTAAGTGTTATTTTTATACATGATATATTTTATTAAAATATAAAAATGGCATAAAAGGGTCCTAATGAGGAACTAAATGGAAATGCCATTTAGTCTTAGTGGGTGGGGTAAGTATGCTTCCATTTGACAGTACTAAGATAGTAAAAATAATTTTGGAGCTCCAGTGATTAGTGGCAAATATTAAGAATACATATACTTTATTTGATTTCTGTAAAATACACAAATTAGACTGAATCAGAATGATAATATGTCGACTTTCTGAACTCAGTGTTTTTACAAGTTTTATTTTTTTTAATTAGAATTAAGATGTCTTTAACAACGGACGTATGGTTTATATGTGCTAAAACATACCTCTTCTCCAAATGTAAATTATAGTACTTTGACTGTCAGTGACAGTCGACGGGTGGGGAAAGGTCACCTCCGCCACAACCTGGTACTCTAGACAGTAGCCCCTCACATACTGTATCAGGGACAGGGAACCTTTGGAATAGTGGGTCTTTGGCCGATATTGACTTACTTAAACAATTACCTGTAGACGTAAAAATAAATGTTTTGCTCGAGAACATGGTGGCATTGAATTGACACATGTACGGCTAAATAGGCTAGAGCAATCGTGTATTTATAATCTTGCCTCGCACGATATTGTGGACGAGCGATTGCGTCTATTGGAATACGAATCCATTGATCTGGAAGCCCGTCGGAAAGAAACTAACATTTTCATCGGTGGCCAACAGGAAGTCGTGGGAGAAAATTGCACAGAACTGGTCCTGAGTGTCATAAAGGATAACCTCCAGTTTCATGAAGAGGACTTTGCAGTGATTAGTGCCTACAGGGTGGGACGTAAGTCCTATAGTCAGGGTACCTCCCACAGCCACAGGCAAATCTTTGTTAGCTTTCCACACCCAGGCCAAGTAAATCAAATCATAAAGAATGCTTACAAACTAAAGGGCACCACGATGAGCCTCAACCGAGACTACCCTAAAGAGATCAGGGACGCGCGGCATATGTTGAAGAGTGAGTATAAGGAGTACAGGAACAAATTTGGAAATAACAATGTTAAAATTAGGTTCCCTGCAGCCCTAGTGGCCAAGGGTGAAATAGTAAGAGACATGATCCCCCCATTGGTCTAGTGTACTTGCTGAAAGCAGAGCCACCAACCTTCAGAAACGTGTTATGGGAGCTTATGAATTCCTGAGAATGGACGTACACCAGTCACTACCACGGGAAATGCCGGAACTACTAAAAGCAGCATATTCGCCGGTAACGAAGCAATCGGCAACTTCCGGAGAATCACTGACTGAAACGACGCCGACTGATCAGGGGCTTTCGGAGAGTAAAACCGTCCAGGAAACCCCAAAGCTACCCGAGCCCAGTGCGTTGATCCCCAGCGCGAGGAGTGCGAATGAAGCAGAACCAGAAGGGAGAACATCACGGGACAATGGCTCGAAAACGCTTCATCACATAGAGCAGGAAGTAGTGCCGCCCCTCGCGGTCGCGTGACACCAACAGGGTCAAACAAAAACAGTAGCAACAGTGCTCCCAGTAAAGCGCCTACACAAAAACAGGCTTCCACCGATGCTCCCAAGCGCCCTGAGGGGACTTCCGGCAGACCTGGTAGCACCGCCGGAAACAGTAAACCGGCATAGGATTGGAAGGGTCCGGTGACCCAATCATGTTGTGAGAAGTCTTTCTTTAACTTACAAGGTTGCCTGAATGTATGTGGTATAAAACAGAGGTCAAATTATCCAGAATATATGATATATTTTGTTGTACTGAAACAATGTTGGCAAATTATGATGTTTTAGATGTACCAAACTATAGTTTTTTATCACAGGCAAGAAAACAAATGTTTATTAAGCGATCCGGTGGAATCGGAGTATTTTGCACGAGCCATTTATCTAAATCTGTTTCTGTTGTGGAAACTGAATCTGATTATGTTTTGTGGATCCATATAAAGATATATATTATCATAAGATACCGATTGTATTTTAGGTGTATTTATATTTCACCGGAAACATCAAGATTGTTCAATTATGACGAACTTCAACTTTTTGAAACTGATGTTATTGATATGTGTAGCAAATATAAAAAAGTTGTATTATGTGGGGACACAAACGGGCACACATCAAATATGTGTAATACTTTAGAAGTCGATGAATTTATTTCGGAATATTTCGATTTTGATGATGAAGTTTTAGAATATTTCAACCAAGTAAAGGAATTAGATATTGAATTATTTTCTAAAAACGCGTGTCTGTCGATACAAAAGTTAGTAATATCGGCAATAAGATTATTGATATTTGCAAGAATAATAACCTGTCTTAAATGGAAGATTTGGTTGTGATAAATCAATCGCGGGCCCGACTTTAAAAGAAAATTCCGTTATTGATTATTTTTTATGTTCTGCAAATATGTTACGACACTTAAGCAACTTTGAATTTATACCCCTAGATCCACTGTACTCGGATGGTCATGCCATCTTAAAGTTGGAGATATTAAACCAAATTGTCTGACCAAAGCCAGCGGAAAATAATTGTCACGTACAATATAAACATGAATGGGAGGATCAAAATGCGAAACAATTTACCGAAAATATCAACTTAGAGAAAGCAGCCGAAATAGAAAATCTTCTCCGTACCTTAGCTAAAAACCATAAAAATATTGATAAAATTGCAGAAGCTTTATCGGACATTTTTCAACGAATCCGCACAAAAAAGTTTCAAACCTAAGCCTATGTATAATTCCCAGAACAATTTCACCAGTCGCAATAATAATGATAAGCCCTGGTACGGACCTCAGTGCAGAAATAAACGGATATTTTATAACAAGGCTTGGAAGAGATATAATACAAACAAATCGCATATTAATAAAAACTTACTCAACCGTAATCAGCACGATTACAAACGTACCTTGAAATACTGTGTTAGGCAATTTAAGTTCAATAAATCGTCCCGCTTGCGTGATTTACATACAATATTGGTCCTATATTAAAGCTGCACTCTCAAAGATATCCCGTTTTAACAACTTTTTTTATTTTTTTGTCTTGGAAAGAGCACATTTTTGCGTAAATATCTGCAAACCAATGATAAAAGATTGCTGACAAAAGATCAGATCGCAGATTTCCATTTTCGCAATAACGGCAAGGCTTCAAGCCCATCTGACAACATTTGTAACGAGCACCTAAAATCGACGAAACAATTTCTTTTACCATTTTATTCCAACTTTTTAAACTACATTCTAGATACAGGAGTATATCCAAAGTGTTGGTCGGAAGGCTACATTGTGCCAATCTATAAGCAAAAGGGTAACTCCATGTTACCCGAAAATTATAGACCTAGGATTAATATCCCAAGTTGACATCAGTACTTAAATAAAATTGACACAATTTTCAAATAAAAAATCAAGCCGGATTTAGGAAAATTCGTTCAACCGTTGACCATATATTTACATCACACTTCCTAACTGAGCTTCTAAAGTCACGCAAACAAAATTGTTCGTTGGATACGTCGACTTTAAACGGTGTTTTAACCTTGTTCCGAGATATGAGCTTTTAAATAAACTAATATCATTAGGGATTGACGGTAAAATACTAAGAATAGTCCGAAACATGTACTCAAACGTAAAGTCTTGCATTCAATCCTGTTGGGAAACGTCCTATTTCTTTGTCAGTAAACTTGGTTTAAGGCAGGGAGAGAGCTTATCACCGATTCTTTTTTCCTTAACTACTTAAATGATTTACTGGATTTCTTAAAATCAAAAAATAATGAGGGAGTTAAAATCGAATATTTTATAGACGACTTAATTCACTACTTTGATATCCTGGTTTTGTAATTCGCAGACGATACCATCTTGGTTGCTAGGTCAGCGAATAAATTTCAAAAATGCTTGAATGATTTTGAAGAATATTGTAACACATGGAAACTCAACATCAATATAAATAAAACAAAGTTTATGATATTCGACACCAACAGAAGAACATGGAGAAATTGTTCATTTAAGTTTAACGATGAATTATTAGAAATAGTAGATAATTATAAATATCTCGGTATTCTATTTAGCCCAACTAGAAAGTTTCAATAAAGCGAAAGATCATTTAATTCATTAAGCAAAAAAGCACTATATAAAATAATATATAATCTGGATCTGCCAATAGATTTACAGCTTAAGTTATTTGACCATCCAATTTCCCTTTCCTTACATATGGCTGTGAAGTAATCGGCTTTGAAAATACTGATGGATATGAAAAAATTCACTTGGATTTCTTACGTAAAATTACAAATTCTAGAAAAAGTACTCCAGCGTATATGCTTTATTGAGAATTAGGCCGGTATTCTATTAAAAGACTATCAATAAACGAATAATCAATTTCTGGAACAAACTTGTCATTGAAAAGGATTTATATGCAGCAATGGTATATAGAACAATGGCTCAAAGTGGCTTAAATTACAATTGGACAAATTATGTAAAGTCGTTGTTGAACAACACTGGATTTACCTATCTTTATGATAACCAAGAAACGTTGACCAGCAAAAATGTCTCTACTTTAGTTACACAAACCCTAAAAGACCAACATATGCAAGTCTGGCGAGAGAAAATGAACGAATCACATGTATTATACAGTAGTTTTAAAGAAGAAATTAATCTTGAGAGTTATTTACTGAATTTTCCACGGAATACAGCTTTGGGAATCTATAAATTATGGAGTTGTAATTTTAAATTCCCAATTGAAACACTTGCGTGGCGAGGTATTCCATACAACGAAAGACATTGTCATTTTTGTCCAAATACAGTAGGAGACAGTTTTCACTATACACTAGAATGTTCCGAATTTCGCACCAAAACGGAAGCCCTGATCCCGAGATGTTATAGACAAAATCCAAATATAATTAATTTCGCAGAGCTTCTTAATAATAAAAATAACACGGTTTTGAATAATTTAGGCAAGCAATTTAACTTATTAAAAATGTAATTGCCTAACCAACAATAAAATAAAACTCAAACCTACCTGTTGCTACTATATCCACACCGGAATGTCATTCACTTTTAAGGTTTAAATAACACATTTATTCACAATTGTATTTTGCACGTGGATTTTCATGGTGTGCTGATTACTATAGAAATATTTTTCCGTAAATGACCCTCAATCACGTTTTGATTTGTGCCAGATTACACTAAAGCGTCATGTTTTAATAGCAGTATTTATACTATCAAATGAAATGAACGATACATGTATACTAATCTGTTTTTTAAGATAACTATTTACTTGCAGAAAATACCACAAATATCCTACATTTCCTCTCAAAAAGAGTTTTCTTCAAAATGTTAAAATGAATTGTTTAACTAATTTTACCCATGTCACTGAACCCGCAAATACGTTTATGAAGCTTTATTTCAGTTGCACATATTAACATTATTATATTGCGTAATAATTTCACTTCGATAGCATAGAAATATCTATGCAAATATAGTGTAACGAAATATTCATTACCATCTTGTTCACCGATGCTTTTTCGAACTGTTGTAACAAATGTTACCATGGCAAATAAAGGTAGTTGTTGTTGTTGTTGTTGTTGTTGTTGCAAGTTTATGTAACGTACCTCCTTGATTACTATTCATTAAAGATTTAAATTTATGAAAAGTCGGCCAAGAACGATACTATTTTGGTTAAGATTTTGTAGATCTCAGATCTTTATAATATTGACACACTAGTAGAAAATGATATTCTGTTTCGACAATACACATATTGCACTTTGTGCACAAGTCTTTCTGCTCTATCGATGCCTTTGATCAATCATAAGTTTATGTTAAGAACATCTGAATCGTGATATTAATATATTATTAATATAGTTAAGATAGGGTTCACATACAATACTTTTCTTCATAAGTACATACGATTGTAGCTTTCTACTATTATTAACATCTTCAAACCAACATAGTGCGTATTGATCATGAACACGTTGGATTAACATCTCCAATTTAACTTTCGTAACATTTGCATTATGCCACATGTATATGTATGTCCAAAATCATCTTATAAGCGTTTTACTTCTAATGGCAGTACAGGTATAACTCTGAAGGTCTTTTGAAAAGGCGTATTCACATAAAAATATATATTTCTCCAAATGAACGAATTAATACAAATGTCAAATGGTGAGCAATCTAGAGAGAACTCGGTACAACCTAATTTATTCATACGTATTCCTAACTTAGTATACAGCAATGCTTGTTTATTGTTTTCCTATGGATGAGTTTATTTATTGCGTAAATAAATTTAAAAAAATCAAATGATTTCATAGTATCAAATGCGTCATGTTATGAACTGTACGATGTGTGTGCGGTAATAATTACTTTTGCGGAGATAACGTAGCAAACAACAAACAAGGTTAACTAGACTTTGTGTTACGTCTAAACAAATACACATACCATAAGCAATACCGCTTGGCTCGATATTCGCGAGGCTCGAAGTATTTTAGTCGGTCCCTGAAATATCAAGTAAACGGGTTTCGACTGTATAGATAATTGAAAACGTATTATTTGGTACGCGTCAATGAAACTTAATTTGAAATACCATGTAATTCATTCAATTGGTATATAATTTCGAAACAAAATGTAAATTACACATAGCTTAGATCACATTACATCTGAATATTACTGCATTAACGGCTGTATACGGTGATTATACAAAATCTGTTGACAGTATAATATTTTATGTACTATAAAGCTAACCGTTACTTTGGACTGTATTCCAATAGTATTGCCTATGGAGGTAACATTAGGTATAGAAGGCGACAACCAGTAAGCGGATGTTTCTATATGTATAGCTTAGGGATTTATAGGTCCCTATTGGTATGCCTAATAGATCGACATCCAGTATGCATATATGTTCAGCCTAGTCCCAGTATGTCCCTATCATTTTCATAAGGTGTCAACCAGTAGGCGGAGGTCATACAATGTTCAGCTACGGTCCAGTATATCTATCTGGGTGAACATCAATAGGGAAAGGTCACTATATCTTCGGGACGTGTGCCTACTATGACAATAACCAGTAGGCGGATGTCAATATATGTTCAGTTCAAGTCTAGTTTGTCCCTACTATGAGCCTACTAGGGCACCAACCAGTAGGCGGATGTCACTTTATGTTCAGCTTATACCAAATATGTCTCTGTCATGTGATTATCAGGGTGACTACTAGTAGACGTAAGACAAAATGTGTTCAGATGAGGTCTCGTCCCTAGTATGCACCTAAAAGGTCGATAATTAGTCTGAAGAGGACACTATGTGTTAAACTCATGGCTAGTATTGTCCCTGTTATGTGCTTACTAGTACTAGGTCGACAACTAGCAGACGGAGGTCTTCAAAGGTTCAGCTCAGGCCTAATACGTCCATAATATGTGCCTATTCGATGGGCAACCAGCTGGAGGAGGTTACTATATTTCCAGCCTTTTGCCCAGGTTATTTGTGTCCCTAATATGTGCCAACAAAGGCCCCGGGTTATGGCCTAAGTACATGCACTTCATGTCTAGTATTTCCCTTCTATGTGTAAACTAGGACGACAACCAATAGGCTGCGGTCACCGTATGTTCAGATTAGGCTTAGTATAAGCTAGGATCCAAGGTCATGCCGGAGGTCATTATTCATTCTGTTCAGGACTAGTATGTCTCTTTCATGCATATGCTAGGGCGTCATCCATAACGAGGATGACACTGTATGATCAGTTCAACCTGGTATGTTCCAACAATCATTAAATGTTTAGTTTAAGCCTAGTGTATCCCTACACTGTGTCCTCTAGTGCGGTAACAAGTAGGCGGATATCAATTTTTGTTCAGTTCAGGACTCATATGTCCTTATTGCATGCCTACCTGGACAGCCAGTAAGCGGAGGTCAATATGTGTTCTAATCAGGTCTGGTATGTCTTTATTGTGTGCCGAACAGGGAGACAACCAGTAGGCTGATTCACAAGATGTGCCCAGGAGGGCGACAACCGGTACGCGCAGGCCATTATATGTTTGCTCAGGCCCAGTATGTTCCAATAATACAGCTACTAGGGCAATAAGCAGTACGGCCTGTTACTTTTTGACGCTTATTAATGCCTGCTAGGGCACTAGGTCATGATAGAGGTCACTGCATATTCATATCAGGTCAAGTACGTCTCAATCATGTGTCTACTAGTGCGACAACCAGTAGTCTGAGGTCACTATATGTCCAGTTCATGTCTAGTATCTCCCTATAATGAGTAAACTATGGCAACTATCAGACAAGTATGATGTCATTATATATTCCGCTCAGGCCCAGGACATGTTTTATAGGGCACCAGATCATAGTGTAAGCCACTGTTTATTAAGGTAAAGGCTCGTACATGTCTTGTTCAAGACTAAAATGTCCCTTTTATGATCCTAAAATTTCGACAACCAGTTGGCTGAGGTCTCTCTGTGTTCAGTTCAGGTTCAAAATGTCACTATTATGTTCCTACTCGGGCGACAACCAGTATGTTGTGATTTAAAATATATGCCTATTAGGGCATCAACCAGTAAAGAGGTCATATTGTAAACTTCACAGCCTTAAAAAAATCGCTCATTATCTGGCATCGATCTTTGTTAAATACGGGTGCTCGATGTAATTCTTTGACAGCGCTAATCACCGCAATCCGATACCAGCGAGCTATCGTATCATGGAGTGAAAATTATGAGTTGACACACTTCGAAACAAGGATTAATACATAGGTGTGAAATACAGAATCGGGTCCGTGATTTTGACTTCGAAATAGCAATAATAATCGAAAAAGCGAGTTCGGTTTGTTAATATAAATTTTACTTAAACAATGCAGAAATAAAATATTGACCAAAGAAAATATTCGAGATAGCTATATAGTATTTAATGCATACATGTCATTGTTCAACGAATATTTCATTAGCAGTGCCATTATCAGTCAGCTGACCGAGATCAGCCAATCAGGAGATTTGTTAAGGCACGCGGGATTATCAGGTCACTTGACCTCTCATGTGATCTCTGTAAGCCAATCAAACTCTTTAGCCATCTCATTTGTTTACTTCGACATAATAGAAGCGTTCGACAATTTGGTTTAAATTTTTCAAGGTCATCGAAAGGCACACGCGGTTCAGTGGGAGTAACAGCATTTGTTAAGAAGCAACTTTGTGACACTGGGGTTATTAAATGAATTTACAAAGAGTTCAAAGAATGTATAGTTCTTTACATTGATTAACAGTTAACGAGATTGCATCAACATATTGTTCTATTTTTCACGTATGATTCACCAAAACACTCACCAATATATGAAGACAGCTCAAATAACGGTATTGAAAATTTGTCTGAGAAACTTACTTGTATTGTATCGGATTTAAATTATATATCTCTTATAGTCGCGGGAGATTTAAATGCAAGAACAGGAAACATGCATGACTTCATACCAGATGAAAATCTAGATCACGTGTACAAAATGACGTCAATTATCCTGCACAATAGATGTACACATTCTAAACGACCGGCTTTCGAGATATTTAATTAGAAACTAAACGTGTACTGCTAATAATGGAAAAAGTGTAGTAGATTATTTTCTTGCATTGTCGAATCTATATGAATTTATTACGGACATCGGTTTCGAGTTTTTAGACATTTCTTACTTGCAAGACTTAATGCTGACCTGGAAGGAGATGGACCTAAGCCGACTGAGGATCTACACCAAAATCTGTCCAGCTATACCACGTTTAGGTGGAAGGAATCTCTACGAACACAATACATTGACAAATTCATTCCAGCCTTTAATACTATGATAGAAAACATCGGTGATTATGACATTATTGAGAGTCAACACCAATTGTGAACATTTTACAAAATAGTTGCGAATGCATGCGACTGAAGGGCGGTAGGCGGTAGGCGGCAACTTCCGGTTTAACAACCTCCGTGGTGGGATTCAGACTGCGCAAATGCCAAGTATGAGAAATATGCTTTCTGGAGGTTTTACAGAAAATAACAATTATTCAATGCTTACTTGTATAACAGGACTGATTTTTCATTGTGAGCATTAGCGCTTTTAATAAAATGTGTTCAAACTTGAAAATTCTATTTTAATTGTTTCATGTACCTTTTCTCATTTTTTGTTTAAGATAATAATAATTAATATTTTGAAATATTGCAGGGATAATTTAACAACTATTGACTACGATAGCAACAGTCTGCTTTCATTGCCATCACATCCATTTCCCCTGGGAACAACCAGCTGACAATGTTTTGACTTCCCTGGACATACTATCGATTTCCCTTTACAAGGGCTTACCTCCTTATCGACCATCGAATTACTCGGCAACCATCTTCTTCCTTAGCAAGATGCAGCATCCTTAATAACCACTGATTAGTTAGCCATTTTTATCAGGTGAGCGATATCGGGCCATTATGGTCCTCTTGTTTACTATTTTATAAATTTTCATTCTGGTTTTCGTCCCGGTTTGTATAATAATAACTATTTTTATTATAAGACACTATGAGGACATAGATTTAAACCTTACTAAGACAAGCTATGTCCGATGGTTGTCTTTCCATGACTTTATTGGACCTTTTCAGAGCTAGCAATTTAGCTACGGTTAGATCCATTCGTTTGCAGGTGATGCTTGTATCCGGTAGTTGAGTAACTGAAATTACTTATTCAATTTATATGTTATTTTTTACTTTAATTTTCATTGTTTTCAAGTTGATATTTGCTTTGTTAAAGCTTTTAATTTTAGTTTTAAGTTATAATTGTTAAATGTTAACAGGGTTTATTTTTTGAATACTGAAGACTGGTTTTGTCTCCGTAGTTTTCATTGTATTATTGGCCGAAGGTTATATGTCTGATTCATCACTTGTCACTTCCGGTGTAATCGGGGATCTTTCGTGGAACCTATACTGCAAAAATACTGACTTACCCCCAATATGTCACATCCAGAAAGATACAATGTACGTTCTACATTAGATGCCGCTGTACTAGATGAAGGCCTCCCGCGTCCTTCAGGAATACATTTACAGTTTGCAAAAGTGAAAGAGCGTTTTGAAGAACTATTGTACTGTTATGGAATAATTTATTTCCTTTAAATGTAAGTAAAAAATAATTGAACATTTATGCACAAATACGATAAACATTGAAAATTATTGTAATATAAATTAAGTACTTAAAAATAGACAGCCATGAAATGAACGGGTGTACGGTACCGCGTCCCGGGTTTTAGTAATAAACCTCAAGTACGTTGAACGCAGCGTACTCATAATAATATGGCACTAGAAGAAAATTTGACAGACAAACACGAAGTTAAATCGAATGCCATTTCGAATATTGATAGATAGATAGATAGATATACATTAATATCAGAGAAGTCTGTATTGTTGAACCCTCCATGCAAACAACTGTTGAGTGCTCATGCCAAATGACCATAACGGAGTATTGGTATCATAATTATGTAAACTAAATACAATCAATACATTATGGCCCAGTTTGTATATTTCCAATGAAAATAAGCATAAATAAACATAAAAAGTATTCAAATTGTCACAACAACACTACGTTATCTATACGTACATTAAATTAATTTCATATCATATACATGTCAGCTAACGTAACATTTTAAATGTAACAACTATTTCTTGATACTTTGCATATGATGCCTGACCTTATTAAGAGTGTAATAGATTAAAAACGAGCATGATTAGTTTTTCGTGACACTCCTGTACACTGTTTCAATATTTGCTATCTTCGTCGGAAAATGATATCGTAAAGTACGACCTCGATATCTTAAATCAAGTGACCCCATATATGGCATCTCATGTGATTTGAGTAGTTACCTGCCACATTTCACGTCTCCATTATAACTCCACGATCTAGGTCAATTTTGCAATTTTGAATAAAAACAATGTCAAAAACTGTTCCCATAGGAAATGCTTCGGGGATTATTCCTGTGGTAGGATTAGGAACTTGGACGGTGTTTGGGCAACAGGTATTCTAATATTAACGGAATAATTTGTTATTTGTAGTTATTTTTACGATGACCGTCTTACCTACATATTGCAAATGGTCACAAGGCTACTATATTGAGACACAAACCATGTGACTAGCGTTGTCTCGATGTATTTTTTGTACAAATCAGCATTAAACTGAATGCAAATAAGTGAATCTGGAGGTCTTTTGATGTTGTAAAAACAAACGAACGATAAATAAACCTACTAAGCGATATCGTCTTATATCATAAAATGGTTCTATTTAAAAATATGTGCCTCATTTTGTATAATACACAGACTACGAATTACACATGCGTTCTTTTATATTTCAATAAAATATGTTCAGAAGTTGATTTAATGTTGTATTCAACTTTATATATCGCCATATATTAACAGGGTAATTCTGATGAGGTTGAGCGAGCTACCCTGGCGGCCATTGATGCAGGATACCGCCATATTGATTGCGCGTGGAACTATGGGACACAGCCTGGAGTGGGCAAGGCGCTTGAAGCGAAAATCAAGGAAGGCGTCATTAAACGGGAGGATATGTTTCTGACAACAAAGGTTTTGCAATCGTGTTATGGAATATTGATTAATGTATGGAGAAATTCAATATATATACATATATATATATTGTTCTCATTGATAAAATACTTGTACTTGAAAAAACCTATTTCAAAATGTTGGGACTAACGCTCAATAAAAAACGCGTAGAGCATTACATGAGTCTGCGATTTATTTTCCCTTTTAGTTATGGGACACGCACCACAACCCCTGCCTAGTTATTGAAGAGCTGAGGGATTCCCTGAGACAGCTCAAAACGGACTATGTCGACCTGTTTCTGATTCACTGGCCAACGGCTCTGAAGGTTTGACATGGAAGAACCTTTCTTTAAGTATCTGCTGTGAAATTTTGTAAATCGACACTCACGACATGGTTGATATTTCTAACAAAAGTGCACTCTTGAAGATGCAATGTTTTTTTCATCACATGTTATTGTAAGTCTGGTCCATGTTAGTGTTTCTATTCCTCCTGTCAGAAATGACGCGATTATCTATATAAACAATCTTATCACTTATAGGACGGTTTGTATATCCGTGGTATTATGTATCCCTCGCCACTGCAGACCATGTTTATTTTGAGAATAGACATAATCAACAAACGCACCATTCTCCTTTTAATTATACAATTGAAACCTCAGTGGCCAGGTCAGCAATCAAAATCATAACAATGAACTTGTTTAGAGGCACAAAGTTCAAGGTCTGAAAAACTCTTAACAAGCGCCTACAATATCACCATCTAATACATGCAGTAGATATATATAAAAATAACGATATCTTTTAGCTCCTATATTCCATTTTTAAATATTTTCAGGACCAGGACATGAGCGGAGAAACTATTTGTCCTCTGGACGAAAACGGAAAGGGAATACCCGCCGACCACAAATTGGAAGACGTGTGGAAGGTAAGTATAGTACACACCAGCGGGTTGACCCTTGTTAAACAAGCTCATAGTTATTTATGTTTTACTTTTGGGCTCGACACGGTAGATTTAATTGTATTTTTGAACGTGTTTTAAAGCGTGTCGTTTATTGCATGTAATGTCGCTGATATCATTTAAAAGATAAAATGACACTTAAAACATTTTTTACTCATTCTTCATTCATATTTTTTTAATTATTCAGATGGACACAAAACCAAGATTACTTTTCTGCATTGAATATTCTAAATATTGCAAAACAAATAAAACATATACTGCTGAGCTATTTCTATTTCTTGACACAAAGGCTGTTACACAGAATGGCGACTAAGCGTGTTCTTGTATGTCCACAGGCGGTTGAGGAATGTCAAAAGGCAGGTTTGACAAAGCACATCGGGCTATCTAACTTCAACAAGAGCCAAGTGACTAGAATACTGAATAGTTGTTCCATCAGACCGGTCGCTTCTCAGGTTCGTAATCATGCATTCTTTTGCAAATTGGTTAAGTCGTAAATTGTAAAAAAACAACATTTAACGCTTATGATAAATTTGTCAACAAATCATTTAAAATATGATATGTATGTGATAAAAGAACACAAATAATTAAGATTCATAAACATGTGCTTGTCTCCCATTGTGTTAAGGTTGAAGTATCCCCTTACTTCTCTAACAGACCTATTCTGGACTTCTGCAAGGAAAAGGGAATGACTCTTACAGCATATGCGCCCCTTGGGGCTCCAAATAGACCTTGGTAAGACAATATGTCAAAACGTGCCCCTATTCCTCAGGCTTTCTCCACAATTCAATTATTAAATGAATTACACATAAAGCTTCCCATACGTTAAAACTTTCAACGCAGTTAAAAATAAAATAAAAACCTTATTTAAGTAAACGTTTCCTCATTTCTACCTCCTGTAACTAATAATACTGGGCCCCATATATGTAACGATCATGCACAATCTGTCATTTCCAAACATTTGTCGTGTTTATATCCGAGCTTTCGTCGCCAGTTTAAGGGTAATCATAGTCTTTAGATTTTGGTCGTATACGAAAACTATTTGACATTTCTGTTGACAGGCATGAAAGTGGCCAACCAGGGCCAGTATTTGATGAACCGATTCTAAAGGAGATCTCTGCTAGTAAAGGAAAGTCCATTCCACAGGTTGTTATTTGTTTGCACTATTTTTGTTTAAGCGATTAAAAGCATTCTTTCTCTGACAAAACAATTTAGCCAGGCATTTCAACGATATACATTTCACCGAGTCAGCACAAAAAGCTATATAGTTCACGTGTGACGTAGCCACGAGTTGAAATGTTTTATTTTTGTGTCATAGTATGTATGTACTGTGCTGCTTGTGGAGTTTTGTGCTGTTCTTCCATATTTCTTGTTTGTAATTTTATGTTCTATGTCTTTGGCGTTTACCCAGTGCCATTAAACCAGGTTTATGTTTTAACGTTTTGCTACTGAGCTTGTTTCTGTAGCTTTTTGCATAAATATTTATAAGGCGAAATGTACTCAATCTTACACTGAAGTATATTTTTCTTTTTATTATATGCCTTAATAGAATCTAGAAATACAGTTTAATTTCAACGTGGGAGCGGGTTAAAATTTCAAAACAGTGAAAATGTCAATATATTTTATCGCCGTTTTAACAGTTAAATATTATTTCATTTCACTCATAAATCTCTGGAAATCACTGGAAAGCATTGTACGATTGGTGGCCTTCGGATGAATATTTGCTTTTAGTATTGTAATCTTGTTTTGCAATTAAATAACATTCATTAAGCAATATTGGCAATTTCATAATAATGTCTATAAAATTGCGTGAGATATGTGTTTAACAAATAAGACCTTAAATTGCTCATTTTGAATACTACATATGACGTCAAGCACATGGTTCTCAGTAAGTCCCCATTCAAACCGAGGCAGATTTTTTCATATAAAGGAACTTTCTTCCTGGACACATTTATACCTGTGGTATGATATTTGATACTATATTCCAGGTTATTCTTAGGTTTCACATCCAACGTGGACTGGTGGTTATCCCGAAAAGCATCACGCCATCCAGAATCAAGGAAAATATTGATGTAAGAAAGTACAACAATGGATACGCACGAATAGTCTGTATAAGGTTAAAAAACGCTGATAATAAAAATAACAGTTAAACGTTTCTTCACACAGCACTGTGCATACCTTGCTGGACGTTTTAACCCGATTTTAAAGAACACGGTAATATGATACCTTTATTTTAGGTTTTTGACTTCCAACTATCAGAAGAAGAAATGACCAAAATTGCATCGTTGGACAGGAATTTCCGAGCGTTTGCAGAACCAATGTATGTACCTCGTTTTGTACCAACAAACAAACATATATGCATACTTATTTATCTAGTAATTGTTTTTACCGATGTTATATCAAAAGATAAGAATATCAAATTGATAAAAAGATTCATATTTATTTATGTTTGTTGTACGCTTATATTGCACATAGTGACGGAATTGAAGTTTGTTCTTATGTTCTTAACAAAGACATTGGCAACACAGACATAAACGTTGACGATGTAAGTAAGCTGTTAAAATTCGTGCTTGACAACAACTGTTTTTACTTTGTGACAAACACAACGCTATCTACAAATAATTGGCAAGGCTATGGGTGGTCCTATGGCTACATCATAATCCTCACTGTTTATGAAGAATTAGATGAAGAATTTCTTTATTCAATGCCATTAAATCCAGTGGTTTGGCTAAGCTTGTTAGATAATATTTTTATGATATGGAATGGATCGAACTTAAGTGTTTTATTGATTGTCTAGATAAGTATCACCCACATATATAGTTAACGCATTGTATATCATGTAAACACAGTCTGTGTCATTATTCGATGTGTCTATATAATTATATGTAAAGGAGCTGATGCTGTTATTACAGATATATTTTGTAACCCAACGAATATGCATATTTACTTCCTCTTCTCACCCCATTTAAACGCGGTATCATCCAATATAGTCGAGACTAAACGTTACAGACGAATTTAGTTTGAAATAATCCCCAAGCTGTGAAAGCGGATGGACTTTCGAAGTAAGAATTGAGACTTATCTTTAAAACCGTTTTCTGTCAGCATCCTAGGGTCCGTTTCAATAAAAGATTTCAGTCGTTAATTCATTAATCTTCAATCTGTAAAATCTTTACAAATGGCAACACATTGACTTTTTTATTTCTTCAACCTGTTGGCTAAAGATCAATTCACACATATGTAGCAATGTAGCGAAATAAGGAAACTATGACACTAAAATGATTTCAATTTATGATTAAAATCGAATAAGATCTTTGAAACGGTCCGCTGTCCCCTTTATGAGAGATTGTCGGAAAAGTTTTCGACAGCATTTATAATCGACAACATTTGTGTATTTTTTATTGTTTTGATCTATTTCCTATGTGTTTTTCCTCCTATAGTTTGTACAAGGATACTTTCATTATTAGACTATATGAAACACAATTTAAAACCGTGCTCATGGCGAGCTGTGTCTGATAGCTAGCACGGTTGCTACGGATTGATCCATTCGTTTGCAAGTAATGTTTGTATCCAGTCGTTGAGTGATTAAAATTACATTTTCAGTTTATATGTTGTTGTTTTTTTTCAATTTTCTCAAGTTGATGATGGCTCTGATGAGGCTTATTTTTGTAAGTTTGTAATTAATGATAAATGATGGGACAAGTGTCAGGTTATGGCCATACAAAGTAGTTGCAGCTCCCATGCAGTAGACCTCGTGTTCCAGCGAATGCGTGTTTCACTGACCGTTCCGAAGCGATAAACCCATCATTTATCGGTATGCGTGTATGTTCAGCTTTTGGTGTTTGTACTAGTGTATGTGGTGTCAATACATGTGTGTGCAGAGTTCATTGTCGATTGGGTCCATGCCTTGTGCCTCTAAACAGGGTTTATTTATGAATGTCCGACTACTGGGCTTGGTCCTGTAGTTTCCATGGTAACATGTTGTTGTTGGTATTATTCACATACTTGTATTGATATTTATTTTCCATTTCAGAGCATCAAACCACAGAGAGTACCCATTTAATGATGATTCGTAAACACATGTGTTGACCGATTGTGTATACTATAACTACACCGATATCATAAATAGTTTAATTTAAGGGCGATGCTGATAGGACTTCAACTTTAATTTCATAAACCCCATTGCCAGATTTGAAATAAAAGTGGAAGTTGTCTTATTTTGTTATCTCGTATTGGTAATTAAAGGTTATGTAGAATGGTTTACATCAAACAACATGAGAAGAAGAACCAAGTGTATATGGCTATTATTTAGAATAATTTGTGACATTAATGAAAACTACAAAGTTGTTAACCGTTTCCAGAAAAAAACCTGCGTCATTCGTAAGAAACGTCTTAATCTAAGTTGAATCCGTTCTTATATACTACTAGTACACCAACATTGTAGTTAAGCTTTAACGATGTACAAAATAAAAGAAACGCATGATTGTTATATATGTATTATATAACAGTATAACCATATAACAAATATTAAAACATCATATTTCTACATACAAACTTCAAAATACACAAATTACAAAATGTATAAAAGTACATGTACAAACTATAGAATAACAACCATTGTCTCATGGCGACTGGGTGTTGTCGACCTCTACAATCCAAGACCGAACAGTTTGTTAAACAAACTGAAAGACAGCATTCTGAAATACAAGGAACGATAAAGGATTTACAATACGATAATGTACTGATATATATATTTCTTCATTTTCATGATAATAAATCTGTATGCATCGAAATATACTGTTTTATTATATTCTCCTTCAATTTATGATGTGTATTTTTAAAAAACTGGATGAAAAGCCACATAATATTGGAATGAAAACACTTCTATTTCATTGCATAACATCTACACATCGATTAATTTGGTTGTTATAACCCATGGTCATTTACGTTGTTTAACATTTGTATGAGGTTGTCATTGAACTCTATTTGACAGCATATATATATATATATATATATATATATATATATATATATATATATATATATATACTTGTATATTAAAAGATAAAATAAAATTACGCATAGTCTATTATCTAGGTTTGACATAATAACCTAGTTTTTTACCCCACATTACCCTGTTTCAAATTAATAAAACATTTAATCAAGGCAAACATTATGATTAAGTTTCCTTAAGATTGGACCAGAAATAATGCAAAAAATATAACCTCTAGAGTGTCCCCAACGATTTTCTACGATTTGACCTAGTGACCTAGTTTTTGAGCCGCCATGTGACCTAGTTTCAATCTAAGATTTCATCGAGGCATATATTGTGATTAAGTTTCATGGAGATTGATGAAACGAAAGAAAAACGAACGGACAGGCAGACAGACGGGCGGGCAACGCCAAAACAATATCCTCCTCCAAAACCTTCGGTTTTGCAGAAGATAATAAGTGTTCATGTATGGTCATAAAAAAATCAGTTATGATATGAAGAGTTACAAGTATTATCGATTGATTTAGGGGTGGCCATTTACCGAAGTAATCTTAATAATACATATTATTTGCTTGATACCAACAAATTAACTATTCATAGACTACAGAGTGATAAAATTATTAATAATATGGAAAATGCTTTGTAAGCGATATTGAAAGATTCTTTAACATAATATAAGTTTCTGTGGTCAACAATTCTATCGTTATATACATATTTGGACCAGTACGATAACATCGTGGAATGTATTTAGTTCTTCTTACTGAATATAGATTGCATTCAATCAAAAAGGAATTTCCTGTTCTCAAACAGTAAGGAAAAACATTAAAAATTGATATGTTTTTATAAAATAACGCTCTGTTCAATTCCAATAATCGACATTCCAAATGTGAAACAAAGATATATCTCATTCTTTGCGTCTTAAGTGACATAAAACTTGAATATTCATCTAAAACCCAAATTACTTTACATAGTTCTATTATGAACAGTCCAGTTTGTTTTGTTTGGAAAATTTAGAACACCATCAAGCATTACATTGTAGATGTTTTATCATTTGGGACATGTATGATTTTAAACCAGCGTTTGGTAATATTGATACAAAAATGCGACATTAAATCTAGTCTAAACAAAGTCGTTGTCTAGTATTTCTTACTGAGAGTACATATTTAATGAACTGAGTTCGTATTCTTCCATTTGGCTTTCGTTTTGCAAATTCTTAAATTTTGAACAATATAACAAAACAGGTATAATAAGTATATCAAAAAGTTTAAATTTATGTTCAGGTGAAATGATGAAGTGTTATCTTAATTTAAATATTGCCTTATGTGAGAGCTTTAATGGCAAAAGTCTCAACATACCCGTTAGCGTTCATGCCTGACGCCATTCCTCCTGAAGGTTGACAACCAAGGCGCCACCTTGGACATCCCCTGCACTGAAACCCGTTGTACCTGTAGCTCGTCTCCTCTCGGCACTGTGGGGGAATCAGCATATCAGGACACGGCAGTGGTGGGCAGACCAGAGTTTCTATGGTTGACATGAACTTATCTACTGGTATAACACCAGTTAAGTCAGATATCCTCGTGGTTTCTTCAACGGAATTTGTGTTCTGCAACGGCGTTTGCCGAGTGCCTGGAATACAGCCTGGTTTCCACCGTGGGCACAAATAACATGTTTGTCCTTTGAATTCATATGACTGTTCTGATCTGCATTCTTTTGGAATCAGAAGACGTGGACATGGTAAAGGCGGACATGACTCTTTTGTTTTGTTTTTAGATGGGCAATCCGGTTTGATAGTTGGGCAGCCTGTGCATGTAATTCCATCCATTTTCATTGTACTTAAAACCACACATTTAGCAGGAGCTTTCAAAGTGGTGCAGTTTAATAATGGACAAATAGGCTCAGATGAAATAGTGGTTGTGGTCTGAGTAGTTGTTTCTGTTTTAAATTCCTGAAGCAAATTCGGTGGATTTCCTGTTGGTTTACATCCTTCCCGCCATTTTGGACATCTGTAGCATGATTTTCCGCGAAACTGGAATGATTGCTCATCGCGGCATTCTTTTGGTATGAATACTCGCGGGCAAGCGAACAATGGGCACGACATTTCAGGCTCGTTGTGGTTCATTTGGTTGGAATCACCGCCCGGTATACATCCTTCTCTCCACTTGGGACAGTGGTAACACGTTACCCCGTTTAAACTGTATGGCTGCTCATCTCGACATTCTGGAGGAATGAGCATAAGCGTGCATGCTTTGAGAGGGCATTGGGTTTGCGATGTCATATCCGGGACTGGCGGCCTCGGGAGGTTATCATCTAACGGTGGAATACAGTTCGGGATTTGTTTTGGGCACCCCTGGCAGGCTTGACCTTCGTGCATGTACTGTGTTTCTTCTCGACATGCTGGGTGAATGTTTATCATTTGACAAGCAAGCGGTGGACATTTCCTTTGAGCAGTGTCTAAGTTAGCCCCTTCTATCGAAACATGTGGAATCGGACGTGCCAGTTCTCTACATTCCTTTCTAATAGAAGGACAATTTTCACAAACTTTACCCATGAATTTGAAGTATTCCCGTTGATAACAATTATTGTTTAATCCAGGTATTCTCTTACATCTCATTGAAGGACATGCTATTTCTGGTTTAGATGTACTGGTAACGGTTTCCATATTAATTTGTGACGGCTGGCAGCCTTCCCGCCATTTTGGACATTTATAGCATCGCCTACCAATGAAAGTGTAAGGCTGTTTTTCTTGACAATCCGCAGGGACTGTTTCTTTACACGCCATCAATGGACACACGGCAGGAACAGCACCATCGGGAAGTGAGATATACACCTTTCGTTCCTCCTCTCGACAACCGACTCTCCACTCTGGACACCGCTGACACACCTGTCCCTGACTGTCCGTGTAGTTTCTTTTCTCTTCACACTCGGAAGGAATGTGCCCTTTACAACGAAGAAGTCCGCAAGATTTTCTTGGAGTAAATGAAGCCGGTTGTGCATTATGATCTGCTCTAGCTTTACACGATTCCTTCCACTTCATACATCCGTTGCAGACTTGTCCGCCAATAATTGTCGTTGGGACATCTCTACATTCTTCTGGAATAAATTCCATCGTGCAGGCCAGCACTGGACATTTCGCATCAGGCTTACTTATGGCTGTTTGTTTACTTTCTAATGTGCAATTTTGATTATGAATAGGGCACTTATTACATACAAGACCTTTGAATTCATATGTCTCTATAACTTTGCATTCAATTGGAATATTTGACAAAGGACACTCTAATTTGGGACAAGCAACACCATTGGGCACGCCTGCAGCAATCATGCTTTCCAGTTCAGACTTACACGATGGCTTCCATTCTACACATCCATAGCAGTGTTGTCCGCTCCTTGTCAATACAGGCTTTATTTGGCACTCGGTGGGTATGAACTCTAAGGAACACGCGATATCGGCGCAGTCAGAAATACTTTGCTGCGAGCTTGTAAAAGGATCTGTTACATTGTCTGCTGTTGTTGCCTGTCTATACGCTGAAATATTATATGTACTGGTTATTAGTATCATTGTCTACCTGCCCGTCACCATATTACCCATAATTGCTTATTTTCGAAATATAGATTTGTTATTGATACAAAGTTACCGTAATTGACTTCTGTATTCAGTCGAACCGCTTTAGCTCGATTTCCACGTTGGCTCGAATTGGACGTGAAGGACTGATTTTTGTACATACAGTAAACAATCTCGCTTGGCTCAAATTTCCCGAAGCTCAAAGTATTTTGGCCGGTCTATGGAAGTTCGAGCCATCGGGCTTCGACTGTATCTTCTTTTCGTATATAATTTAATGATTAAATTCTTATTCTATATTCTGTGATTACCATAATTAAGCATTTTGATATAAAAACAATAAGATTAATTTGCTTATGAAATTATTGTTTAACAAATCACATTTATTATCAAATTCAACCAGCATTCATCAATGTCAAAGAGATATGCCTACTGCATGTATAGTTTCTTATATGCATATTCTCCTCCTGTTATATCGAAATGTGACTTCAGCCGTTTCATTAAGTTATATTGTATGTTTCTAGGAAGGAAATAAGTGATAGATCAATCATTCAGACACTATTTTGGATTAATATGAAGTAGTCTTAATGACTAGAAAACGAAAAAAGTCAAAAGCTTCACCGGGAGAAGAAAAACAAACTCCAAGTAAACGGCGGGAAAGAAAACAAAGACAAACAATGGACACTGACAAAGGTCAAAACAGTGGCAATAACAATAACAATGGGATTACAACCAGCCAGTTTAGTCAATATCCAAACCCTCAAACTCCACAGGCACAGTACTGCAGCCCGGGATCTGGCTTCATGTACCCGCAGAGCTTAAACATGGCGGCAAGCCCGTACCCGGCCTGGGGATCGCTACCACCCGGGATGCCACAGAGTGGACAAACAACATCAAATTCACCAGGTACAATAAATAATGACCTAGTTTCAATGCTTATAAACAGATTAGACAGCATGGACAGTAAACTCGCTCGGCTGGATTCCATTCAAACTAGTGTAAACAATATAAATACACGGATCCAGAGCATGGAGACAAAGATCAATGCTCTCGAGAGTAATGTGCGTGACATTGAGAGGAGCCGCGAGTTTGATAGCCAAACATTGTCGGAAATAAACAAACAGCACAAAGACTTAGATAGTTACATTTAAAAAGTAAAAAAGTTTGAAAGTGAGCGCAATGCCAGTGAAACAGCTCTAAAAGCAGAAATCCAGGACCTCAGATGCCGCAGTATGCGTGACAATTTACTGTTTCATAAATTATCAGAGGAAAAGGACGAAAACTGTGAGGAAAAAATATTACAATTCATACAAGAAAAACTAAAAATAGAAAATGCTTCTCAACAACGTTTGCAGCGGGCGCACCGGATAGGTCCCTACAATCCCGAAAAAACTCGACCGATTGTGGCCAAGTTCGCCGACTTCCCCGACCGCGAGAAGGTACGCCGTGCGGCGAAAGAGCTGAAAGGCACAATCTACGGTATTTCTGAACAATTTCCAAGAGAGGTAGTCGAGCAACGCCGGAAACTGATACCCATCATGCTCCAGGCCCGGAAGGATGGAAAGGAAGCCTACATTAAGGTCGATAAATTGTTTATTAACCACCAGCTTTACCGTGGACCGTGTTAGGACGCTAGTGAGAGTGTGCTAAAGTGTATATCATGGAATGTAGAAGGGCTTACACTTCAGAAAAAATCTTCCAATAGTTTTGTAAATATCATTAGTGAATATGACATTATATGTTTAAGCGAGTCATGGACTAATAAGAACTCTATTATAGATATAAAAGGATATTCTAAACCTATTCATTCATATCGTAAATATCAAAATCGACGGGCCAAACGATCCAGTGGTGGAATTATAGTATATATTAAAGATGACATTCGTAATGGTGTGCATTTAATAAAAAATACAATTGATTGTATTATTTGGATAAGACTAGATAAAAACTTCTTTCATATTGATGATGATTTATATATTTGCTTTACATACATTGCCCCGGAGTCATCTCCGGTTCATAACATGTATAATGTTGACATTTTTTACCCAGTTAGAACAAGATATTTTATTGTTTAGCCAACGTGGGAAAATATTTTTGTCAGGCGATTTAAATAGTAGGACTGGTAGTAAAGCGGATTTCATTCAATGCGATCGTAGTATAAATGTAAATGACGTTATCGCCACCTACGCCACGCGTCTCGCGAGATTTAACTTCCAATCGCTTTGGTGAATACTTACTTGACCTGTGCAAGGCAACCAATCAGCGTATAGTTAACGGTCGATGGCCAGGAGACCGTGGGAATTTTACCTGTATGACCTATAACGGGGCCAGTGTAGTTGATTATTTGTTGACACACCATGATAATTTTGATCTGCTTGCAAATTTTACAGTCGGGGATTTTAATACGTTCTCTAACCATGCACCTGTGTCATTCTCATTTAAAATAAAGACAATACATCGGGATCCAAGCGATGGAAATAATGAATTCACATTTTATAAATTTGACACAAAATACACGGCTTCTTTTGTGAGAGATATAACACAAAATATCGATAGCCTGATACATGATCTAAATACTGAGATCAGCGGGGAGGGGAATGTTGATAGATTGACATCGTTTTTTACAATCTTTTTATGTGATCACGGAAATAAGTATTTTCGTAAAACAGCTAAAAAAAGAAATGTCGGATTTCATGATGGGAATAGGAAACAGGAATGGTTTGACGATTTGTGTAAACATAAATATGAAATATATAAAAATGCAGTGCGTCAATTTAATCTTAACCATTCTGATGTTGATAGAGCATCTTTGTATAACGCGAAGAAAGACTACAAGTATCAGTGTCGGAAGTCTAAAAATATATTCAACTATGCACGTTGTCGTAAAATGAATGATCTCAGACGAAAGACCCCAAGAGAATTTTGGAAAATATTTAAACCATCGAAGATGGTAAATGGGTCCGATAATATCACTAACGAGGAATTTCGAACTTTTTTTAGTAACCTCATGTCAGGTGTTGAATCTCGTGATAATGATGACTATGATGATTTTGTTGGCCAGTTCGATGCGGAGGTAGAACAAAATGTTACATTTGATTCGTTGGATGCACCTATCACAAATGATGAAATTAAAAAAGCAATTGGGAAACTAGGCTCAAATAAGGCTGCTTCTATTGACAATGTGTTATACGAGTATTTTAAGGTATCAGTCCCACTAATCATTGGGCCATTGAATTCTTTTTTTAACCATATATTGGACATGAAGTCATTTCCAAGCGCTTGGGCATCTGGTGTTATTATCCCAATTCATAAAAAGGGTGATCAATCAGATCCAAATAATTATAGGGGGATAACTCTCACTAGCTGTTTTTCAAAATTATTCACTGTTATATTGAATGAAAGATTAAAAGCGTGGGCGGAGGAAAATAGTATATTAACAGATGCACAATTTGGGTTTAAAAATAAGTACAGTACTGTGGATCCTGTTTTTATTTTGCATTCATTGATTCAAAAGCAGTTTGAAAGAAAAAGAAAAAAAGCTTTACTGTTGTTTTATTGATTATAAAAAAGCTTACGATTGCATTGATAGAAACAGACTCTGGTATAAATTTATTAAGTTGGGAATTGATGGTAAAGTTTTGTCCCTAGTAAGATCAATGTATAATGAAGTGAAACTATGTGTAAAACACTTGGGAACATTATCAGATTTTTTTAATAGTGACATTGGCCTGTTTCAAGGAGAGATAACCTCGCCGATATTTTTTTCTCTCTTTCTTAATGATATTGAAATGCATTTACAAGAAAACCTTGACGTCGGAATTAACATTGACCATATTTCAATTTATTTGCTGCTTTTTGCCGACGATGCGGTTATTGTATCAGAAACTAAGGCAGGATTGCAGAATTCTCTAAATAGTTTACATTCATACTGTCGCAAATGGAACCTCACTGTTAATATAGATAAGACTAAGGTAATGGTGTTCAGAAAGGGTGGGAGACTAGGTATTAATGATAAATGGTTTTATGACAATAAGGAAGTGGAAATTGTTAGCTCGTTTAATTATTTAGGAATTGTATTTAGTAGTGGCGGTGCATTTATGCAAGCTACAAAAACTTTAGCTGGAAAGGGGTTGAGATCACTTCACTCTTTGATGGCGCTAGTCCGTAATATTAAAGTGCCAACAGATATAATGTTTAATCTGTTTGATGCATACGTATTATCAGTCCTTAACTATGGTTCTGAAGTCTGGGGTTATATAAATTCGGACGTGGTAGAAAGAGTCCACAAAAAGTTTTGTAAATGGGTATTAAATGTGAAACAGTCAACCAATACGTTGGCTTTGTACGGAGAGTTGGGCAGGTTCCCATTATATATCGAAAGACATGTAAGAATGGTTAAATATTTCTTAAAACTTCATATAGTCAAGCGAGATAATTGCATTTTAAATGTTATACTAGTATTACAGGATCAAATGTATAGTGTTGAAAATCATTCGTCTACGAACTGGGCATCAAAGGTTAAGGAAATTCTCCAATCATCCGGTCTTTATGAAATATGGTTATACCCTGAGTCGGTAAAAATGGACGTATTTGTTCCCGTACTAAAAAGTAGACTCAGAGATATGTATATCAGCAATTGGAGGTCTGGGTTAGACTTGTCTCCGTCTCTAGATGTGTTTAAAGAAATTAAGACAAATTTTGAACAATCTTCATATCTCAGTCTTGTTGAAAATACAAAGTATAGAAGTATTTTATCTAAATTACGCCTTTCATCCCATAAACTAATTATAGAAATAGGTCGACACAATAAGGTTCCTAGGAATGAAAGAAAATGTTCACTCTGTAATTTAAATGATATTGAGGACGAATTTCATTTTGTCCTCAAATGTCCAGTATATGCGGACCTTAGACGTCAATATATTCCGAAGTATTTTTACACTCATACGAGTTTGATGAAATATATTGTTTTAATGCAAAGTAACAACCAAACCACCCTAAGGAAGTTAGCGCTTTACTGTGATAAGTCCTTCAAATTACGTGATTCCTTAATATAGTATAAATGTTTCTTTGGTATTTTGATTGTATCATAAACGGTAGTGTTTAATCATAAATCTGTAGATCCTTAGGACATACGAGATGTACATATTCTTTTTCCTTTTGTGTGCGTGTTTTTCCTTTTGTTGTTATTGTTGTTGTTGGTTTTGTTGTCTTTTTTTTGTAATATTCATATCCTTAAACAGTAGCCACAAAGTTGTATGTATCACGCAGCTTGAACCTTGCGGCTGTATTAATCAACGTTGAGAAGTATTTATATATAGAGAGAAATTCATATAGATTTTTATAACACCGAAATCATTACCTTTTCATATTATACCTTAATATCGATGACATTCTTGTTATTGTTATATACACTCTCACAATATCTATATCAAACTTATGATTGATTTATCAATAGAACTTATGTTATATTTGTCACATGCCATGCATTGTTTCTATACATATTGTTGTGACGATGAGCTTTTTATGCTTAAGTCGAATAAAATTTCTGTTCTGTTCTGTTCTGTTCTGTAAATAATGTAAGTTTTTCTCATTTCCAGTTTTTTTCTTTTGTTTAAAATACTGTTTTTGAAAATCAGTCTCGGGTGGAAAACAAAAGGATGAATAGCACAATTAAAATATAACATATAAATTGAATACGTTAATTATAATTAACATTCTCGGGTGAAAAACAAGAGGATGTATAGCACATATAAAATAGAATATATTAATTGAATACGTTAGTTATAATTAACATTCTCGGGTGGAAAACAAGAGGAAGTATAGCACATATAAAATAGAATATATTAATTGAATATATTAATTAAAATTAACATTCTCGGGTGGAAAACAAGAGGATGTATAGCACATATAAAATAGAATATATTAATTGAATATGTTAATTATAATTAACATTCTCGGGTGGAAAACAAGAGGATGTATATATATAAAATGAAATTTATTAACTGAATATGTTAATTATAATTAACATTCTCGGGTGGAAAACAAGAAGATGTATAGCACATATAAAATAGAATATATTAATTGAATATGTTAATTAAAATTAACATTCTCGGGTGGAAAACAAGAGGATGTATAGCACATATAAAATAGAATATATTAATCGAATATGTTAATTATAATTAACATTCTCGGGTGGAAAACAAGAGGATGTATTGCACATATAAAATAGAATATATTAATCGAATATGTTAATTATAATTAACATTCTCGGGTGGAAAACAAGAAGATGTATAGCACATATAAAATAGATATAAAATAGAATATATTAATCGAATATGTTAATTATAATTAACATTCTCGGGTGGAAAACAAGAAGATGTATATATATAAAATAGATTATATTAACTGAATATGTTAGTTATTGTGTTATACATCCTCTTGTTTTCCACCCGAAACACTGATATAATAATACTAATTTGATATCAAGAAGCAATGATGACGTCACGTCCGATAAACAACTTTTTAAAATCGTACGTTAAAAAATGTAAAAAATAAAAAATAAAATGTCGCCGTCAAAAGATAAATAAAGGAAACGTACACGTCTTAAAAGCGCTTCTTTTTCTGGATGAATTGATACGAAAAACATTAAAAAGTATAAACTAACAGCTAAAATATGAATGAAAAATCGATTGTGACGGCTCCGGGACAACCGGAAGTGGGTTCAACGGCGGCATTTAATTTGAATGAAGCGAGACCGTTGTTAAAGAAACTCAAACAGGACGAAAAAAGAAGGACAAAGCGACTGTAGAAACAATCAAGGAGAACGCGACAAAAGAAAAAGACAAAATTCAAGGTCAAAAGGTGAAAAAACAGTATGAACTCAACGCAGAAAAGGCTCTAAAGAAGAAGTTAGATGCGGCGAATAGTACCACATTCTCAATCATTCAAACAGGCGGAGGAATAAGACTGCATACGAATGTGGGTATGTATGAATTTTTTAAACATACAGCTTATCAGTATTATACGTCAGACGAAATGAAAGCAGATTGCACTAACGCAACTGATAAAAAAACAGAACATTGTTGAAACCCGGTGTAGAGTAGTAGTTGCATTATACAATTAACTTTTACCATACAACTAGTTCAATGCTTATAAATGGAAAAGGTGTACAGCAGTTTATGACAAAAGATATGTGTGAAATCTTGTCAAAACTTGAAAACAGACTGAATGAAGAAGGCATCACGCTCGACGATTTTAATGAGAAAATACGACAGAAAATCATTACAGCATTGTCAGACGTTTCTGATGCAGAAAATACTTCGGAACACACATCCCAAATTATCCAGAATAATACTGAATCGAACGACTCAATACTGAGTGAACTTGATCCAGATGAACTTATAATACTGGAAGAAACTGGCGCGGATAACTCGTGTGACGAGAGTACATTAAACGAAATTGTAGACACATGTACGGAACATAACAATGAAACACGTCTACTGAAAATTTTACAGGCAGACATGGCCGATCTGATAGACATATTACTATGTCATATTGAGAATACAAACTCTAATTTTTAAAGACTGAGTGATGAAGTTATTAGTTTGAAAAGGCTAAATTCTCAAATAGCGTCTAGTACTGACAGCAAAATTGAGTCTGTACAGCAAAAAATAAACAATTCTCAGCTAGACATAAACAAATTCAATGGCATGTTACAGAAACGAATGCAGTCAATTATGGATATACTGAAATCTCGTCAAGGAAAATCAGAGAGTGGGCGTGAAATAAAAAGTCCCGAATTTACAATAGACACCAATAACGAGGCAAGTTGCAATGAAGATGTACAATTGCTTCCCGAGACAACATTGTTGATAGGAGATTCTATTCTCAAGAATGTTAATTCTAGAGGACTAGGAAATGTTGAAATTCGAATGATTAGAGGGGGAAAAGTTAACCATGTTGGTTTAAGGTTGGAAAAATGGGAAGTAGACGACTTGAAAAACGTTATTCTGTATATCGGTGGGAACGATGTATCTGATGGCCAGGATCTTCGCGAAATGTATAAACAAATGAAAAATGGAATAGAATCTGTACAACGTAGAAATCCGTACTGCGAAATGTACGTTTGCACCATTTGTCCCCGAGCCGACTGTGACGTTAGCCAGGCTAATAAAATGCTGGCAGCGCTGTGCGAAGAAACGGGAGCCAAACTTATTAATACATTTAATAAGTTTGTATTCGGTGACGGTTCCTCAATTCCGGAGTATTACAACCACGACGGTATTCATTTGAACAAAAAAGGAACAAGTGCTTTGGTTCGTACAATTAACACGTCGGTGAAAATAATTCGAAGGTCAACAGACGCAAGAAGTTATCACTCCGAAATCGGCGGTGCAGTGCGAAACACACATAAACCCGAAGCAGCTTATAGGACGGATCGTGAAAGAAAATCTGCAGGACAACGCGGAGAAAGAACAAGGAGGCACTCGGACAATAAATCCCCTCGGCAAAATGTTGCCGGCATTGACAGAGAACGAGATATACCCGTAGATCGTAATAAATGGTGTACACACTGCAGAATGCAGAACCACAATACCAGCGAGTGTGGACGAAGGCGGCATGCTGGAAATACACATTTTAGTTCTAGCCTTTACCGGAAATACTACGGATCCGCCGACAAACACAATCAAAGAAATGAAACTGTTTTTCATATTATTCCACGTAATAAGTTTATAATGATACAATTACAATTATTGTATATATATAGTAAATTCTGTAATATTATGGACAAGTATAATGAAGGAATTTCAATCAGGAATCCCAATAAAAAATGTGCGAATACAAATGCATGTAACTATTGACTATTTGTTACAACCTACGGGTCAGCCTCAAAATATATATCCATTTACGTCATGTACGGTGAATACCAAAACTGATTTGATAAGAAATACAGGCTTTAATAGTAATAGTTCGACTTTGCCAATTAAAAATGACAAAAAGAATCATAAAGGCTTACACATAGTCAGTTTAAATATTCAACATATTTTAAACAAGCGAGATGAGTTGAAATTTCATTTATTTCAGTCATTTCACATTGATATAATTGGTTTATGCGAAACGTTTTTGACACCCAGTGTACATGATAATGAATTAGTTATTCCTGGATATAGCTTCGTGCGCAATGATCGCCACGACAAAGGGGGTGGGGGTATAATTGTCTACATTTCAAATAAACTCTCAAATGTTAGGCGATATGATTTAGAGTCCGACACTTTAGAATCCGTCAGGGTTCAAATCGCTTTACCCAGAAGTAAATCGTTTTTAGTAAACTTTGTATATAGACCTCCTGATTCTTCACAAAACTTGATAGTTCTATTTGAAACTCAATACAACAAATTAGGAAGCAAGGATAGTGAAGTATATGCTCTTGGGGACTTTAACATCAATTTTTTTCCAGACAAAACAAATAAATTTAATAATGACAAATGGGAAAATTTTCTTTCCAAGTTTGGACTTTCTCAAATCATTGAAACGCCAACTAGAATTCATAAAAATGGTTCGTCTATTATAGACCATATATACACAACAAGAAAAGATCTCATCTCAGATATTGCTGTATATAATTATACCACAAGCGACCACTTGCCTATCGCTTTCACGAGATCAGTAAAAAAGAAACAAGTGAAAAACAGTCACGATTCAATAGCATATCGATGTTATTAAAGCTTCGATGAAGATCTTTTTAAAGCAGATTTAGTTAACTCAAATCTGATCCTTATCGATTCAATAGCAGATCCAAACTTTGCTTTGGGCATTTTATATGATACAATTCATACTGCTCTTTCTAACCATACGACAATCAAGCAAAAGAGAATTAAATATGCGAGTCAACCGTTTTGGTTCTCGGATCAAATAAAACAAACATTTTTTTTGAGGGATTATTATTTTTTGCACAAAGATTTTGAGAATTACAAAAAAACACGAAACAAAATTTCATCTATGATACGCAAAAGCAAAAATTCCTTCTATAACGATGCTATCAAAAATAATAAATCTTCAAAGTTTCTTTGGCAAAACCTGAATGATATCACAAATAACAACAAAGCACACCAATTAAGTATTCCAAATAAACTTATCATAAATGAAAAAGATTTTGAGGGTGCAGTGGAAATATTGGAAGCCTTAAATTCTCACTTCACCAATATATCTAATATAATTAAGAGAAACCCATTTGCTAAGGAACATTTTTCTACTCTGCAAAAATATCTGGATGAAAAATTGCGACATCATCAATTTAATGTGGAAAATATTACAGCCCTTGATGTAAAGCACATCATTGACAAACTTGACACTTCAAAGTCCACTGGTCCTGATGGAATAGGACCAAACATTTTACGCTATTGTGGCGATTACATAACATCTGCAATAGCTTCTATCATCAATAACAGTATAGAAAGCGGTATATTTCCTGACAAATTGAAAGAAGCTTTTGTTGTCCCGATACACAAATCAGGAAATAAGTACGAACCGGGAAACTATCGGCCTATATACATTCTCAATACTTTATCAAAGATATTTGAACGACATATTGCGTCTCAGTTGCAAATGTTTTTTTAAGAGAACGAATATTATACACAGAAATCAGTCGGGTTTCCGTCCAAATCACTCATGTCGGACTGCATTAACCCATCTTATAGATACATGGTTGAAGGGTATAGACAGTGGTGATTATGTAGGGGCCATTTATCTCGATCTCCGAAAAGCATTTGACTTAGTTGACCATGAAATACTCTTACACAAATTTAAACTTTATCACTTCACAGAAAGGTCTATGAAGTTATTTAGGTCCTATCTGACTAACAGGATGCAATTTGTGAAAGGGAACAACATTAATTCTGAGAAAATGAAAACTATGTCGGGTGTCCCTCAAGGATCAATACTCGGTCCCTTACTTTTTCTAATATACATCAATGATATGCCTTTAATTTCTTCCAATTCATGTATTGACTTATATGCAGATGATTGCACGTTATACAAAATAGGTCCAAGTATATTGAGCATTCAATCAGATCTACAAAAAAGTCTTAATAGTGTGAACTGTTGGAGTAAGACAAATAATATGTCAATCCATCCATCAAAAAACCAAATGTATGATTCTATGTACTAATTATAAGGCAAAACATGCATTGCAACGTGAACTATCAATAGATGGATTGTCAGTAGAAAACGTGAAATGCCAAAAGGTCCTCGGGGTGCATGTTGATCAGACATTGTCATGGCATACACATGTTAAGACTGTAGTGAATAAGCTTAATTCAAAATTGGCACTTCTAAGAAGAATAGCATATTATCTAACAGACGAGATGGAATTATTGTATTATAATGCATATATCATTTCAAACATGGAGTACTGTTGAAGTGTCTGGGGACTTACACATTCCTCAAATACCACAAAAATCACTAATATTCAGAAAAGAGCGATTAAGCTAATAATGAAGTCGGGAACTAGCCACTGTGGAAACATATTCAAACAGTCAGGGTTGCTATCTTTTGAAGACAGGTGCTATTATCATTTTTCATTACTTGTTTTCAAAAGCATGAAATTTTTGACTCCTTCGTACTTCACAGAATTGTTAACATTTGCCAAAAATGAGCACTATAGCTTGCGTTCTTCAGAAAACAAGGATCTTTTTGTTGTTAAACCCAGAACAAACTATATCAAAAATACATTTGCATATAAAGCAATGAAAATTTGGAATTCTCTTCCTACATACATTAAATGTAAAGATAAGCTACCAGCCTTTAAACATGCATTAAAGGCTACTTATTGGCAGAATAATTTTATCATATGAAAAACAATCTTGACACTTTATTTAATTCACATTATAATAGAAAGTTCATTGTTTACATGAATTGTGAATTGTGTTAATGTACGTATATGACACTCTTGCAACAACTTGTAATGGATACTACCAAATATGTAAATGTTGAAAATATATTGATTGAATGTGGTTTTACTGAATATATCTTCATTATTTACATTATGAAATTATTGTAAGTTATAATCATTATATTAAACTGAGTTGTGTTTGTCGATAGTGATAGTGTGTTTGTATGTTGTTTTGTTTTTTTTATGTTGCTTAATATGTAACTTAGTATATGTGTTTTTGTAATACTTTTTTGTGTGAAGGCCATGCTGGAAATAAGTAGTATGACTGTAATGATTGTACACTTAGTATGTAACCTTCGTTAAATAAAGTTGTTATTATTATTATTATTATATTATTTTGGTTGTTGCGATTTAAAAACGCCGTTATATCTAACAATAGTTAGTGTGGTTGTTTATGTTGTTGTTGTTGTCGTTGTTGTTAATAATCATACCTTTTTAATGTAGAATAAACAATATCAAGTTTTCACAACTGTATCTTTTATGAACCGATTTATTTAGATGACTTTTAGATTATACATACCTGTGCTTAAACAAAATAACACGATCCAAAAACTCAGGCATCTTCTACCGTCCATGTCTACTTTTTAATGCCTAATATTCTAAAAGTTGTTGCTGCACTTTCGTTAAATTCTAGTTTCACATGTTTACTCATACATACTTTACTTAATGTAATAGTTTAGCCTCTACCATATTTGTGGACAATAATTTACCTAGCGGTCAGTCTAAACAGTGAATCATCAATCAAAGTTGACAGGCAACTGGCCACTTACGCGTTGTAACGTCCGTCACGTAAACGTTGTGGTGTGTATTGGACTTGCCATGACAAGATGATTGGTCAAGCAATGTGTTAACGTACCGACTGGACGAGGTAGGGGCAGAAATAAATTATTAGTCAACTTAGTAAACATCCTCGTTATTATTTGTATTACATCTTAAAATAGCCAATACTCATAAATAATTGTTTTATATATAAGATATATTTCCTTTTAAACTAGTATAACGATTTGTTCCGCATAAATAATTATCGTAAGATATGTTTAAAGAAAGTATTCAAAATATACGAGTGCTTCGGAGTCCATTCAGTGGATAATTTTAGCGGGTTCAACAGTTAAACGCTCGATTTTAAATTATTTATCTTTCCTTATAAAATAAAGAAACTGCTTTAAAAACTGTCATTTCTTTTTTTGTATTTTTTGTATGTTCATTGTACTTTTCTTCATGTAAATGAACTATAATAAATTCATCTATGACTTCTACTGAAGTTTCGTTTATTTGAAATATCGCCGTTCTTTGAAACCTTGATGATGACAACAAATTCAATATCTATATACATATTCAATATCAATTTCCATAGAAAATAAAATTCGTTTGATAAAAGCACCCACTTCCATTGTAAATCATCGAACAAGTATTGCGCAGCAAACTATGTGTTCGATATTTATAGCTCGTCTGTTTGTTCGAAGACAAAAATCCGGCTATTGCCGGTGATTGGGTTGATATTGTCGTCGGTGGCGTCGTCGTATTTGCGATTACTCAAACAACATGAACATACTGTAACATTGGCGATCACTCAAACAACATGAACATACTGTAACATTGGCGATCACTCAAACAACATGCACATACTGTAACATTGGCGATTACTCAAACAACATGCACACACTGTAACATTGGCGATCACTCAAACAACATGCACACACTGTAACATTGGCGATCACTCAAACAACTTGCACATACTGTAACATTGGCGATCACTCAAACAACATGCACATACTGTAACATTGGCGATCACTCAAACAACATGCACATACTGTAACATTGGCGATCACTCAAACAACATGCACATACTGTAACATTGGCGATCACTCAAACAACATGCACACACTGTAACATTGGCGATTACTCAAACAACATGCACACACTGTAACATTGGCGATTACTCAAACAACATGCACACACTGTAACATTGGCGATTACTCAAACAACATGCACACACTGTAACATTGGCGATTACTCAAACAACATGCACAAACTGTAACATTGGCGATTACTCAAACAACATGAACAAACTGTAACATTGGCGATTACTCAAACAACATGCACATACTGTAACATTGGCGATCACTCAAACAACATGCACATACTGTAACATTGGCGATTACTCAAACAACATGCACACACTGTAACATTGGCGATCACTCAAACAACATGCACATACTGTAACATTGGCGATCACTCAAACAACATGCACATACTGTAACATTGGCGATCACTCAAACAACATGCACATACTGTAACATTGGCGATCACTCAAACAACATGCACATACTGTAACATTGGCGATCACTCAAACAACATGCACATACTGTAACATTGGCGATCACTCAAACAACATGCACACACTGTAACATTGGCGATTACTCAAACAACATGCACACACTGTAACATTGGCGATTACTCAAACAACATGCACACACTGTAACATTGGCGATCACTCAAACAACATGCACACACTGTAACATTGGCGATCACTCAAACAACATGCACACACTGTAACATTGGCGATCACTCAAACAACATGCACACACTGTAACATTGGCGATTACTCAAACAACATGCACACACTGTAACATTGGCGATTACTCAAACAACATGCACAAACTGTAACATTGGCGATTACTCAAACAACATGAACAAACTGTAACATTGGCGATTACTCAAACAACATGAACATACTGTAACATTGGCGATTACTCAAACAACGTTCAAGATATTCAACATGCACATGTATAGGCCCATAACTATGTTCTTAATAACTGCCGAGTTACGCTCCCTTTTTGACAGAAAAATAACATGCAATAGCTTTAATTTTGGATTTAACTAAGGATATTCAAATGCAACACCGTAAAATGTTGGTAAAGACATAAATCTGAAGGGAATTAACCACGTTAAAGGTTTGTTTGTTTTGTTTTTATTTTGAGTGTGTTAACTTTAACTGTAAATACATTTAGTCATTTACATTGCATGTAAAAGGACTCCAGAGAACCGAGAAAAGTGATCGTAAACAGCGTTTGTCCCTCCTACACTTGCTTTCACAAAGATTTCGTCTCCTGCATTGGCTTCTACTAAAGCGACCTCGCCCGTTCCAACAAAGCTACTTGATGGTCCTGTAAACGGCCTTGCGATAAGCTTGGTGTTGTGGTAGAGCTCAATGGATGCCGTACCATTCCTTCCATCGGCTAAGAGTGTGACCGAGAAAAGGTACAGGCCTTTGACAGGAGCATGGAAGATGCCGGTAGTTGTGCTGTAAGCCCCTCCCAAATTAGTCAAGACTGTGTCGAAAATCAGGATGCGTCCACCTTCGGTTGACCCCAGTCTGGTTGAGCTAAGCTTTCCTTCAAATGCGATGATTGCCTTTTCCGCTGTCAAGGATTCTAGTAAAGGCAACGTGTTTGTATTAGTTAGATGTACATTATATAAAGAATTACTATAAACTCTACCAGCTAACACTTAAAAAAGCTACTCACGGTTTCCATAAAAAGACGATGTCCAGAGTTATAGAAAGAAGTAGAATGCAAAACTAAATATAGTACAACATTTAGCAAAAAGTTAATGTTTCTTTTCCAAACAAAAACTGAAACTTACTGTTGAGTGTGTTGACACTCGCTTGCAGTTTTTCTATGTTTTCTTGTTGACTATGTACCTAATAAATAGATTAAAAAGAAATGCATGAGTCATCCCGTTTTAAAACGACTTGGGCTATTAAAAATATTGACAAGCAAATTAACTTAAAAACGCTCAACCTACCTGAGTTTCAAGGTTCATTCTTAGCGACTGCTCTTGGCCAATGAGTTGCACGAGAGCAGCGTGGTCAGCGCTGCCGGAAGCAAGCGTTTCCTCTAGAAATGCGCACGCGCTAGCCAGATGAACAGCAAAACACACCAAGGCAAACATGGCGTCACTCAATTGTGACAACTTGGGACTATAAATGGGGGCATAAAGTTCGCCTGCTAAGTAAAATACTGATAAGATATGGCGTTGAGTACATATGAAATTTGAAATACGACAGATCTGACGAAAAGTACCGTACACAATTCAAACAAAACAATCATAACCAGTAGACTTCGGATGCTTTAACTCGTAATATCTTATCGCTGAACAGCATAATTGTAAGCCTTTTAAAAGTCAGTATTAGCAGCCAACTATTTCAAATTCGGATCTCCTCAGAGTTTGTTATCCATAACTAAGCAACAATGCTCGTATTTTAAATCTAGTACGAATTGTTTGCGAACATCTATTATCCAAGTATTGATTGCATTCAACGCATAAATATTCTGCCAGAGGGTCAAATAAATTATATATATATATATATATATATATATATATATATATATATATATATATATATATATATATATATATATATATATATATATATATATATATATATAATTAAAGGCCATCCTTAGATTTATTGTGTGGCACTTGATAATATTTACGTGAAACATTACGAATACACAACGGGGAAGAGAGGATTTTCAATCTGAGCTGCAAGATGGCGGCGAAAAATAAAACAATAGGTATTTTGGAACCTGTTTCCGCCTGGAAAGTAGTGAAAATTATAATTTTTCAAAAAATCATGAGCATTCGTCACTACAATCTCCATGTTTTTCTCGGCTTTAATATTGTAGGTTGCGGATTAAAAAAAGTTATTGAAGGGAAACCTTGGACAATTCTAATGTTTACAAATGTGGGGAGCGAGATTTTGATAATTTTAAAGGTCTTTTTAGCTCAAAATACACACTTATATGACTAAGCAGATTAAATGCTTGACCATTCATAGTTCAAGGGGCATCCAGATATTTAGTTAGGTATTAATGAAACCAGTAAACATGTGTTTATTAAATATAGTCCCATTTTTAAAAAAGTTCATCATTGCGAAATCCACTCTCTAGCTATATTCATCCACGGTCAATCCTCTGTACATATATGTACAGTGCATAAAACGTTATTGTTTTTATTCACCTGTCACAGTTAACATAAATAGGTCAATACATACATAACATTTCCTGGGTCAGGGGTCATTTTTATTAAGCACTTTTTTGGTATTATTCATAATATAAATATAACAATGAGTTTGCTGCTAATGTACATTCAATTATCATATAGCAGTGTGTGTATTACACGTGATAAATTACGTCATATATGCTACGTCGGAAGGCAACATTTTGCTTAAAATGATGATTTATAACAATGACAAATTTTGGTTACTACACCATTTAAAATGAAACAAAGGGCAGTATATGCCGCTTAAAGAGCCCCGCCTTCGTTTTGTTAACGGAGTTAGAAAAGGTGATAAGTTTCATCAAACACTTCGACAAACCTGCTTCCAAAATAGTTTTGACAGTGCTCCGTCAGACGGCCGTATTGTGAAAAGGTTTGTCGGAGTGTTTTAGGAAACTAAACTCTCAAACTCGGGTAAAATACCAAAGGCCGGGATCCGTAAGCGGCGTAGACTGTGCTATGTTTCATTTAAAATGGTGAAGAAATAGTAACGTAATCTTTGTTTAAAGTCTTTATTCAAAGCAAGATATTGCTTAAAAATAATTTTATCAAATATTCGCGACCCCATTGCCCCAGCTCCTACGCGCCTGAATTTTTTATCACGTGGTAAACACACACACACACTGTATAGGGCTTCAACATAAACAAGAACAGTAACAAGGTTACATTTGATGGTGAGTCATCTGCCAATATCAAGTGTTATTGCGAAGTTGTGTTATTGCGAAGTTTCAAAATATAGCATTGAGCAATTATTGAATAGATCAAACATGTATTAGTACTTCAACTTTCACTTCACCTTTCCATAGTAGACCAGTTGGAAGAAGGAATCTTCAAGAAGAGCCCAATTAAACATAAAGCGAAACTCGACACTGTTGCATAGAGACTTTACAGGCCAATTTATTTGCTGACTATTTCATTCAGACGAATGCGCTTGTTATTGGTGCCAATGACATGCAAGTCAGCAGCATGCATTGTGGAAGGAATCAAACGGCTATGTTGTGGAAGGAATCAAACGGCTATGTTTTTCACTGCATGCTATGTCTCCACGTGGAACTGGCCTGGTGTGAAAGATCCTACCAAGGGGGCGAAACTATTTTCACGTTCAGACCGCAGAACCTTAAGCCTATGAGACTGGCTTTCTGAAAAACTGGAATTATGTCGCTGCAGAGACGAATTATCTGGTGCATGAGTTGTCGTCGTCCATTAAATGGCTGCAGATTATCAGGCAGAGTAAATTCAACATGATGTTCAGTGCTGCTCGTCACAACATGTCTCGAAATGGTCTTCACCTTAGCTTTGAAGGCACTGAGAAGCTGGCATACCCCATCGAGGCTGCAATTGAGGTATCCCCGACAGCAGAAGGCATACCTTCAAGGGATATATCCCTGACCACAGCGTGCCTACCTGCAGGTAATGGCCCCCCGACAGAATTGAAAGAATTGTTTTGGATGGGCTTATAAATGAAATTATCTTGTTTTCCTAAATATTAACAAATAACAAGTTGACCCAAAATTCGCAGTATTGGACAATCACAGGAATCAATTTTAACTCATGGTTTAAATTATGGAGTATGGAAGCTACATGCCAGTCGGAATAGAAAAAGGTCTGGAATTACAGATTTAAGTATTTATGCTTTAAGAAATGATCACAAAATCGAAATGTTAGCGAAACATATTGCTATTAGACATGTGCTATATAAATCTTGTTAGTGCTTACTGTACCAAAATGTACAACTTGCATAAAAAAAATAATATATATATTATTCTAACTAATGCTGGCCCCTTTAAGGCTGCTGTATATTTTCAGAATAGCATTATAACAATAACAAGTACATGGAATTTACTACTTCTTAAGGTGAAATGAGAGTGCTGAATCAACATGTTCTACTAATAGCCACATATTGTTTAATTTCAATCTGTATCCCCTTTCATAATATGAGTTTATGGTATAGATATTGTCATAACTGTTACTATGTGATATTGTATTACATGTGAAATCTCATAGCCTGAGCACATTCTCTGCATCCATGATAGCATGGGCATTGAAACCACATGGTTTATACATGTCTGGTTTTAGTTTCTGAAACATTTCATGTCACGAAATTTAGAATTACAAACAAGACCATCCTTCCCTCTACAACCTATCATGTTGTTACTAATCTGGGCGGGGTCAACTTATGTAAACTAAGATTTTTCTTATAACACTGTAGGCTACAGAGTGAAACTCCAGTCTTTGAACATGAATATTTTCTGTCATTTTTACAGCCCTTCACACCACACCTTGGCCTCACAGGGGGCTTATCAGCACTCTGGCTGTCCAGGGGAAACTTGATACCCTCTGGGACAGAGATGGAGATTCCTCTTGTGGTGTTCAGATATGTAACCTTTGGTGCATCTGCTTTTCTTCCTGCTCTTGCCTGAAATGATTTTTTATAGTTATAAAAAAGTAGATTCAGTTCAATATGAAAAAATCTCTTTGAACAATAACGTAATTGCATTTTAATATAAATAACAAATTGTCTTATTGTACAAAACTGCAAAAAATATCAAATTTCTTTAGACATGTTTTTGTACTTTAAACCTGTAAAACAAACTGATAACTGAATGTACAATATCAATATTAATATGGCCAGTCATATGAATGTATACAGATATCTCAACTTACAGAACATCTGGTAAATACAAATTTATACCGCTAAATAATAATTTATCCAGCTATCTCACCTTACAGAACAGACTGGCCAGTAAATACTAATTTATACAGCTATCCAACTTTACAGACTGGTCAGTAAATATGAATGTATACAGCTATTTCATCTTACATTCTGACCAGTATAAATGAATGTAATACTGATATTTCATTTAACAGACAGGTCAGTTTATCTGAATGTATATACCACTTTCTCACCTTACAGACAGGCCAATATGATATATGAATCTATACTGCTATCTCACCTTGGCGGCTCCTTTCAGTTGTTTTTCTTGTTTCTTTAGCAACCGGTCAATTGTTTGTCTCTGTGAAATAACAGAATATTATACATTTTCATACCTCAATGTACAGATTTTTCAACTGGTTTCATTGATGAAATAAGATTGATCATATTCATTTACCTTACATACCGGTACTCATTTTTCTAGACAATTGGATGACTTGAAACTATAAAATTATATTGTACAAATGGTATAATCAACATGAGTTCAAGGACTAAGGTTAAGAATTCTCACAAGACAAATGTTCAAGGAATTGTCAAATTAAAACATTTGTTTAAACTGTTAACTACTTATTATGTAAATGGTATTTCTAACAGTAGACATTTATGGAGAGCTATTTTACACTATCGTCTTACTTTTTAAAATAAAATATCTGTTTGTTCTCTTATGAAAAATCAAAACATTAAAGGATTGTTTATAATATAACAAAAGAGCTCTATATTGTCAATCAAGTTTTACCTTATCCTTTTCTTGTTTTTCATGCGCCATCTGTTTACGCTTATTTGCCCGTTGTTCTCTACGCTTTAGCTGTTCTTCTGTCAACTCGACTTGCTTGTAGCCTACAAACAACTTAGTATAAATTTCACTAATTCTTTACGAGTATATTTCATGTATTCAATCTCAAGCTCAGATATAGGAACTTTTCCACAAGCTAACTAAGTTGCATGAGAAAATCCAATGGGTTAATGGCCAAACTTTTCTCTGAAAAGCAAACAGGCTAAAAAAGTCAACTTAAAGCACAATTTACCCTCAAGAATTTACCTTTTACACTTTTTTAAGGCTTTCCACATTGAAAACTTATTGCAATATTAAGATTAAGAGAGCCGCAGAGAGAACGCTAATGCTCATCTGCTGTTTTTCACTCAAACTCCTAACTCAACAATTATTGATGCCAGAGTTATTGGCCGTCTTGTATTTGTGCATACTGTCTCTGGCAACATGTATACCAAGTTTCACTTGAACATTTTCATACATGTCATATTTTCTGGAGACCATTCAGGGGGATTTGTTCAAAAGGCTGAAAATTCAGGGGGATTTTGATTGTATTCAGGGGGATTTTTTTAGCAGGTCTAAGTTGGCGAAATTTTAAAGTATTTTTAGACGCAAGTATGAAAAAATGTTTTCACATATAGTTTGCTTTGAAAACCTCTTAACTTTTTCATTATACAGAATTATTTTATGTCATGATTTATCATATTTTTATGATACACTGTCATGTCATACTGTAAATTGCACTTGCAGAACAAAATATGTCATTGAAAAAATATGTTTTCGAGACAATTAAATGAAATTCACCTTCCTCCAAAGTCTTTAAAAAAATTGTGCTTTAATCAGCTTTGATGACTTTCAGACAATAAGGGAATAGAATAAATATTATTAATTTCTTCCTTCCAAAAGAGTAATATTTCTTTGCCTTTGATAATTACTACAAATTAATTGATCACTTGTTGTAAAAGTTTCCTATTGGAGAGTTTCACTCACATACTGTGGTTTCACTTTGTCATTATTGCCCTAAATTTTTTTATTTATTTTTTTTTAAATTCCGGGGGATTTTTATCTCCCGCCGGAAGACCGGGGGATGGATCGAAATTCCGGGGGATTTTCCCCCCCACCGGGGGATATGGCATGTATGCATTTTGGATGTTTCATAGCTTACAAACCGCTGGCTGAGGTTTAAGTTTTTAAGACAATTGCTTCAACACCAAGGCTCAGAAGCAGGAGCTGTAGCAACGGGTTCGGCGGCTGCTGCTCCAATATAGCGCTAAGTGGTGAAAATTTAATTTGGTCTTTTTAAGAAAAAAGTTTTTATTAAGGTGAAAGACTGTGGCGGTTCTTAGTACAATAAAATATTCAGCAATTATGGTCATATAACCCGAGTCTAGTGTAGGTCGACTTGGTAACAGAATACAGTGCACCATTGATAATCTATAACACCTCCGAACTCTTCTCAAGTTTCTGACTAGGAGCCTCGTATAATTGGCCATAATCGTCAAACATGACCATGAATTTGTTAATTGTAAAAGATGGCATGCATAAAAGACACTTGCAATTAAAAAAAACCTAATTTCTCATATTCTGCCATCAAGGATAAGTCGTTTCGCGTGAAAACAAACACAAATGAGTGTCATCAGATTTTTTTACATGGTACATTTAATTGAATATTTTGATAATTAATTTCATTCGTTGATCAACACCAAAGAAAACAAACATTTTGCTCTTTAATTAAATTCAATTAAGACCATCCTCATAAACTCTGTAGTTCTAGATACATTAACAGGATTGTCATTTTTTGCTTAAAACTGGAAGAGACAATGAGCCTAGCAATTTTACATTCCCAAAACAAGCGTTTTGTAAAAGGACCCTGAACAATGCTCATTCAACTCTCAGTTTCAGCTATTCAGTGTACCAGATACTGTTTGCCAATTTGCATCAACAGAAATGATAATCATGTATGCAGTTTTGTATTTTGAGTTATGGCAAATGTATACAATGGCAGAGAAAGAAAGGAATAAAATGCAAAAAAATAGCTCAGTCTGTTTATTTTACCAACAAAAGATCATGTGTAACATATGTATGACATTATTGGTAGTGACTATGTCACAAGAATTCAGTTACCAATAAGAGCTATAAATCATTCCTAGAAATGCACCAGATCTGACCATTAATAAAAAGGTGTCTGTAAAACCAAACCCAACCCAATCTGCTGCCCCAAGAACAATGGCGTTCCTTCCCACCTCAGACTTTTACAATACCTCAACCTTTTTCTTGGAAAAAACAGACAAGATAATTATGAATACAATCCAATAAAATAGTTCAAGTTAATGGTTGACTCTTCAGTCCATTTTTCCTTAAAAGTATTTGTTATTCACTAAATGTTTAGTTATGCACAAACCTGTTGGCAACTGTAGCAGTTCTTGCTCCTGTGTGCCATGTTTCAGCGCCCTCTGCAATCAAAATAGGTCATGATAACACTTCCTTCGTATGCAACAGTCTTTATGAAAGGTTATCTTATCTGGAAAAACCTGATTAATTAACAAACAGTTAGACCTGTGAATATCGGACATAGTCATCCCCAAAACATTGGTTCATCAAAACTTTCAACAAAATAACCAGCCTTCCTACAATACAAATTCACTGACAGTTATTTTAAGATGATATATGTCATGATGTAATTATGCATTTATTTAATAGCATTGAATGATGACATATACAGCAACAAAACACCATGCCCCATATTGTCTCCCAGTATGCACATGCATCGAGTACATTACTGTTATAACTATCTACCATTGGTCGTGTGGTGAGTGTGTCTGACTCAGGATCAGAGAGTTTGTGGCTCAATCCCCTATCTGAGCTTCATCAATGTTTTATAGTGGTTATCACTCAGGAATGGTACATGGTTCTCAATCATATTTTAAAACTGTTCATATGTTTGTCACTATAAAAGCTCTGTAGCTCTCCAGAGCATATGTTACAGTATCATATTTGTGATTTCAAATTAATGTTACCCTTATCTCAATATTCATTAAGATTTTTTTAACAATAGAACACTAATTACTAGAAAACATGACCAGAGAACAAAAACTAGCCATGCCAAAAAGGTGAATGAAGGAAATTGTTTTACCTGTCTGGCAGTCATGAGTGTGGGATCCCTCTTGCCCTTGCTGACCTCACCATAATCATCCAACTCCCCCTTCTCAAGGGCAGTTAACCACTCCTTCTCCTCATCTGAGGTATCATCCCCGGCCTTCTTTGTTTTAACAGACGGATCTTCCACATCTTTTGGCTCCTCTGTTGAGATAAAATTTGGCTACAGAACCAACTTGCATTAAATGTCTTCATGGTATTAATTCTACAATTATCAATTAAATATAAAGAGTATTATTGTTTGTTTTCCAAATGAGTTCACAATATATATTTCATGCCTGGAATTAATTGCAATTTTTCATAAACTCCTTATTTCTTCCTGTGATATTCATAAAAAGGATGTCATATGATATTTAATCATAGATTCTAAGAAAAGTGTTCCAAATTGCATGCAAACTTTTTTCTTCCTATTATATGCGTAAAAAAGATATATATTTAATCATAGTTTCTAAGAAAAGTGCAAGCAATTGCGTGCAAATGTTACTTCATTTCCAAAATGATGTTGCTGAAATTTTGTTCAAGTCGTGTGTGCACTGAAGTTTGATTTGGACATGAGTTGCACTTGATACATCAGAAAGAAATCACTGATAACAGAGGAAGTCTTATAACATTTATTTCTTTGTTTTTCTTAAAAATGTGTATTTTGAATTGCAATGAAATAATAAATGTGCTTGTTTTACATCCCAGGATGATATTTGTTTTCCTTAACTACAGTGCCAATGAAATGGTGAGCTTTACTTGCAGTCTTCTTTTAAGACATTGCTATCCCCCGCCGAACCGAAGGTTTCGGGAGGGGGATATTGTTTTGGCGTTGTTCGTCCGTCCATCCGTCTGTCCAGAGCCATATCTTGGTAGGCATTGATCAGAAAATGTTCAAACTTGGTCAGAATGTTCCCCTTGATCAAATCACGACCTCTTTTAAAAATGGGTCACATGGGGTCAAAAATTAGGTCACTAGGTCAAATCTTAGAAAAATCTTTGGAACAAACTAGAGGCATTATACATGGTCAAATATTCATGAAACGAATTTGCTTGTTGTTGTTTTTTTGATAAGCAGCTAGATTTCGAAAAATAAGAGTTAATGATAAACATCAAACAGAGCCTCATCACAGCAAAATGCCATAATGTTCTGAGATAGCATGGTTTACAAAATGCAGTGTCTTACCGTGACTAAATTATATTTGAAATGTATAATTGTAACAGTAACTACTCTGTGTTAAGAACTTATAGATACCCCATGGCTGGTCATCAGTCACATTGACAATATCATCTGTGCTCTCTGTCGTCACGGACACAACACTGAAAAGTGCAAATAAAATATTCTCATATTGAATAATGCCATTGTAATCTTTTATACATGGTTTGCTTTTAAATGATGATAAATCTTTTAAGGACAATGTTACACACTGTTACAACAACAACAACAAAATCTGCAACATATTAAAGTGACTGCTCATGGTTTGTAAAATGTACTTTTTTTTTATTACGAAATAAAGTGTGGCAAATCATAAGGAGGGTTAAAATAAAAATACCAAAGCTGAAACCCTTCAGAAAATGTTAATATATGCTCAAATATCGTCTTTGAAGACCACAATTTTCATTAGCGTTTAAAAAGTGAATGAAAATTATTTACAGATGTGGTGTTGCGTGATTGGTTGATTGACATTATCACATGATGTTATCAATGTATCCTTAACAAGTCGATATATTCAACACTTTTGTTAAAGTCCCGGTGGCCGTGTGGTTAAACGGTTGTTTTCTAAAAAATTTCTTGACTTTACTGGTGTGGGTTCAAACCCCATAAAACTACAATACTTTTTTATGCTATAACTGTATTTTTTCTACATTTTCGATATCATAGAGTAAAATAATGATCAAAAATGTTTTCAGATGCATTACCGGGAAAACTAATTTTTGGTCCAAAAACATGAGTGCGTCACTCTAAGGTGCCTTTGGCTGTTATGTTAAATTTTGTTGCCTGGCGACCTCTTATAATTTTTGTATCGTTTGAACCAGAGTTATTGAAATAACAAACAAGCGTGTGATGAGGGTTGCTGGTGAAGTTACTGTTTTATACCATGTTGTCATGGACAACCTTCAATAACAAGCATGTGTATGAGTGAATAGTGTCTAATCACATGCTAGTAATTGAACAGTTAAGCTTTGCCTTCTTGTTAGGCTTCCAGTATGGTTTTTAATGTTATGGTTGAAATGTATCAACGAAAACAAAGAATATACGCTCCAAATTGATACAAATGACGATATTTTTAACAGATATTGCTATTGTTGGTTGTGTTTTTTTTCTTAAATTCAACTGTAATCAGATATGAAATGACCTATTTTGAGCTCTTTCATTTATTAGTGATATTGTGGGGTAGGTGTTTGAAAATTGGACGAAAGTCATAATCGATCATCGAGTGAATCAAAATTTAAAAAACAATTTTATCAAAATTTAAAAATTCAACCTTAAACTGACTAGATAAATTTTAAACCCTTGATATAGAAAACATCACTCTTAAACAGACAACATTTGGCTAAAACAGTTAAAGAAAGTATGTTATCTTTCAGTCAGCCACTTCAAAACAATATTAACAAAGATATACCTATTCAGTCAATCACAGTGATTTGAACATTACCGAGGCTTACTTTAGCAATCATAGTCATGTGTATAATACTCCCACATTGGAATGGTAACAAGAAGGTGGAGCGTAACCATTAAATAACTTTTGTGCAAATAAATTACCATGCTATTTACTTATATTTCATGCTAATCTTTAAAGGATTCAAGTATAATTTCAATTACTCCGGGTATAAGATTTATAGAATACATGTAAATGTCTAAACTCAATACAGCAGTAAGGTCCCTTTGCTGTACAAACCGACAATTGATTATGGATATATATAATCGATTATCGCTGACCTCGGACGTAAATAAGATCATCGTTTTATACCTAATGGGCAGTATCTTTTTTCATTTTCTTTCACTACACATAAATCCCTTTCAAATCACACTAAAATAACATGCGTTCACCTGGCATCTTAACTTCACATAATTGTACAAAGCAGTGATCTCAATAAGAACCGGCTGCCGGCCAAAATGGACGGTTCAAGTGGAGATAAGGCCAGTTCAAATTTGGAAAAATAAGTGAATTTTAAGTTAAATAAGTAGTGGCTGGTCGGTTACTTTATTGTTTGAGACAGTCCAACCGAAACTTATTGAGAACCCTGATAAAGTATATCTTAATGTTATAAATCATGAATATTACCGTACTGAGATAACATGGAGTCCAGCACTTATTATATAATGATCTATACAAGGAAGTAAGAGACAGTAAAACAATAAAATAAAATGAATACATGTTAAGTTATGAAAGGTTTTATCGATTCATTTAAAGGTGTACATTGACGGAGTGACCCACTTTTTGGTTCCAAGTGTTTCACCCCCAATCTTAAACTTCAGTTTAAGTGAGGCTTTTGGAGATTCAAGCTCTTCATTTTCTTCCACAGGCTTACGCTTATGTTTCTTTTTGTGTTTTTTGTGTTTCTTGTGGCTTGATGGTGACTGCACTTCTTCTGGCGAATCTGAAACGACACAATTGAAAAAGAATTTAGATTTACGAGTCACATTTTCTCAAAAATAAACCAAAGGAGACAAAAATACAACCCTAAATTCTTTAAAAACAAGACTTGATAAAAAACACTATATCTTGCTGCAAAATAGTAAGAAATGGTGAAGACAGACCAGTGACATGTGGTAAATGAATCGCTGAAATATTAAGAAAACTGCAGGAAAGTCTTTGGACAGCGTTACCCATCAATATTGAACTGGAAGACGCTATTAAACTGGTTGTACAATCGTATAACTACACAATTTTCTAAAGTATGCAACGGTATGGGCTTTTCTACATACCATTTTTAAGTGTTAAAGGCAACATTAAAAGACAATGTATGCTTTTGATGGTCAATCATTGATTGGTTAGCATGGGAATAGCCTGTCAAAATTCTAAATTGAACATTGTAGGCTATAAAAAATTTGAATCAGTGTTAAAGTAAACCTGGGAGGGAGTGTGGGACTCAATTCCAGGACCGCACGGGGAGCAGGACTTTCCAACCCCTATATCAAAGACTTTTCAACCCCTGGTTGAAATATTTTAATAGCCATATTAAAGACTTTTTAACCCCTATTTATATTAAAGATTTTTCAACCACTATTATTTTTGTCAGTCAGGTGTTGTCTTTTTCATTGTTTTGTTGTTTTTTGGCAAAAAAACTTTACAAATTAACAAATTGTTATTGAAATACAATTAAAGATTTATTTGCCTTATTTGTTACACTTTTCTCCAAAGTACTGGATGAAATTTAGACAAGGTGTTGCATTGATTTATCAATCACTTGTTTCATGACAGCAAATGATATCTTTGATTAAATATATGATTTTTTTAATTATATTACATTGGTAGAACTAGAATATATATTACTCAAGATGTACTTAGCTGGCATCTAGCCATGAGTTGCAATACCTCACACGATGATATGCGTATGTTCTCAATATTAGTAAAAGTTAACAGTTAATGGTTAGTGTTATTTTGGCTATAATATTCGGTACATTTATAGCAATGGTACAGTAAAGTAAGATTTTGATGCCTGGTTACCCTGAAAAATTGCTGTATTATTGTATTATTCTAAAGTGTATCTGAAGGAATTAACATATAATATGTACAAAGTTATGTCCATCCTTTTATTCTTTAAATAACAAAATTGAATAATTGTAAAAGAAAATAAATGTATTGAAGGATTTACGGAACAATCTCCATATTTTGACTGTAGACCACCCATAAAAACCTTCACTTGAACATTTATAAAACTTTAATTGCTTTTAAAAAAGGTCAGCAGTTGAAACATTTTGTTGTAGTACCATATTGCTTTTTTAGTTGTTGGTTATGTGTTTATATCTAAAAATTCTGAGAATTGGGGGTAGGGAAATAAGTTAAAATTAAATTCATTTTTGTTTGGTTTTTAAATCTGGAAAATTAAACACAAAATATATCAAGCTGCTCAAAGTTTAAAATGATGGCCATCTGACAGGGTATAACAACCTTTTTTTTAAATTGACTGTCACTTTTAAGTTATTATAACCTAAATTAAAGGTGTTATGAAGCCCCTTAATCCCATAAGAATTTATGACCATGTCACACATGTTGCCCATTAATGAATGTGTGACCTTCATTCCATTCTTTAATTGCATAAAACAATACAATGCTTAGAGCATTTTTTACTTACAAGGGTATAGCCAGAAGTTCGTGGAATTGCTTAATAAAATCAACACATTTTAACATTTTTCAACGAACGTCAGCTTGCTATAAAATCTATTTCAGGTGTAAATGACAAATAAAATTTCAAACTGATACATACAATATAAAGGAAACTACAGCTTTTTCATTAACATGAGGTCAGTATAGCCCCTGCAGTTCAAACATCAGAATCTGATGTCAAAGTTATAACTTCTCAAAGTAAGAGCCGTTCGCAGCAATACACCGTCGATGTCTTGCTACCCACTGCCGGTAAATGTCACTGGACCACCCTGACTTGTAAGAATACAGGCGTGTCTGAGCTTCACTCTGTAGTTCCTGAAAGTCATTGAAGCGTTTACCTTTCAGTTCACATTTAAGTTTCGAAATAGAGCAAAATCGCATGGTGCTAGGTCTGCGAATAAGGGGGGTTGGGAAGGATTGCCACTTCAAGCTGGAATGTCGTGGTAGTCTGGGCATCCTCCGATCTATGCGCTGGTGTATTATCCTGGTGAAGAATCCACCCATCATGCAACGCCTGTGGTCTCTTTAATGCCATCGCCCTGTACAAGTCACGCCTCAATACCTTAAATGGAGAACATAAATGAGGCTAATATTTAACATACCTAGTGCATTTGTCGCGTTTTGCATACTTCATCAAATATCATAATTAAAACTAACACTTATTCAATCACATATTTTTAATCATAAACTTCTTTAAACATTGTTTTATGCAGATTTAATCAAGATCTTAATATTGATAAAAATGAATTTTGTTATATATCACTTTACCTTAGAATAGTAAGCACCTGTCACAGATTGGCCCTGTGGAACTGCATGGAGAAGAATAACACGGTGCACATCAAAGAAGACAATGAACATATGCTTTCCTATCGAGCGGGATGATCGTGCCTTCTTCGGAGGCGGGGAACCGGTAGTGATCCATTGACTGCATTGCTGTTTTGTCTCAGGGTCATAATAAAACAGCCAGGATTCATCACAAGTGACTATCTTCTCAAGAAAACGGTTTCCTTCCTTTTCGTACCGAGCTAAGAATCGGCGTGATTCTTGTACTTTTCTGCTCATCTCATTTTCTGTCAACAGCCGCGGAACCCAACACGCACTCACTAGACTCATTTTCAATCTGTCTTTCATTATCCTCCGTACCGACCCATAACTCATGTCCAACATCTTGCCTATTTCATGAAGAGTGACTCGACGATCAGCGTCAACGATGTTTTTCACGGCCTCGATGTCACTCTCCATAGTTTGTGAATACAGTCGCCCAGACTTCACGTCGTCACAAATGCTGTCCCGCCCCTCACTGAACCGCTTGTGCCACTTGTACACAAGCATTTGCTTCACTGGAGTGTCACTCGATGCTTCATTCATCAGTTTAAGTGTTTGCAAGAAGCTTTTCCTAGGTTCACACAGAACTGTATCACTGCCCATTTTTTCAATGTGATTGGTCAACAAAACAAGATATTGTCATGGGTTATTTTTGCAACTGCGGAGGAATGCGCGACCACATGTTTCCATAGTGATCACTACGTTGTTGTAATAACATGCTATACGCTGAAACTCGCATTCCTAATTTCAAATTACCTGATTATTATTGTAAGAAAGTTTTAAAGATATGCTGCATATTGTTTTCATTTTATCAAGCTTTTCCACGAATTTCTGGCTATGCCCTCGTATATACCACGTTATAATAGAATGTCCTAATTATTTATCTGAGAAAACAAACATTTATAAAATCTTATGTTACACAGAGATATGTTTTTACATTTATCAACACATTTTAAAAGCATTTAGTGATTGAATTTTTTTATTCTCTTCGGGAGATTTTTGATAATTGGCATAATGTGGTTTATTTACTGTTTAAAAACTTTTCATCTGAGCTTGACATGATTATAATTCTATGTTATTCTATTTGCAATTTGACCACATTTGAAACTCAATGTATAATGCATTTTGAACAACTTTAAACTCAATGTATAATGCATTTTGAACAACTTTAAACTCAATGTACAATGTATTTTGAACAACTTTAAACTCAATGTTTACTTTTGTATTTCTTAAACTTTGTCTGCTAAATAAAGATATTTTGAAATATCATGAAGATTTATTTTGAAGTTCAACTTATTCAAGTGTTGTCTTTTTATTGATAACAAAATATGTTTTATGGCTAGGCGACTAAACAACAAAATGAACAGTCAGTCATGCATTTTTTGTAGTATTTATTTACATGTAAATATTTTATGAGTTATTGTATTATCATGTGTTCATAGTATGTATTACATATTTGTTATGTATTATCTTTAAAAATTTTGTTATATTTTTATTCTTAATAGGTTCTTGATTTTTAAATTAATTTTCAAAATAAATCTTTTATTGTTGTAGTAATTATTTGAAAAAATCTGAGAAAGTAAGGGGTTGAAAAGTCTTTGTTCATAAGGGTGTTGGGATTTTGGCGTGACGTTATGCAATGTATGAGAGAGATGTAACACGCAAAATAATTATATTGATACTTATGTAACGTAACTTCCTGTGTTGTTACTGTATGTTTGACTTAAATAAAGGAAACGAACCTGAGTTAATGTCTTTTCAATTCATGGAATTATCGATGCAATGAAAATTCTTGACGATAAAATTGTATCACAAATGGATGTTGACAACACTACACGTGAGATGAAAGAGACGATCGCGTATTATTTACTTTTGAAACTTCGACTGCAGAGAGAGAAAAGGCATTTTGCTACGGTAACTTCAGTTATCCCTGCCACTGCGTCCGCCGCTGTAACCCCTGATGTTTCAGGAGCACCATCAGATGAAGCTACATGTACCTCCGCCAATACAACTATGCCTCCCGCCGAAGCAACTGCCGCTGTCAACGCTCAAGAAGAATACAGAAACGTAAACCAGTCATCTCGACCACAAGAGCCGATAGTAGAATCATTGCAACAAGTCATCACACCTTCATACTACTACAAATTGCCGAAACTGTCCCTTCGGGGCAAACTTGTAATATGGCAAACATTTTGCGATTCATTCGAGTCAACCATTCACGGAAATCTTACGTTATCCGACGTGCAGAAATTTGGGTATTTAAAATTTTTGCTAGAAGGAGATGCAGCAATCAAAGGTTTCACATTAACCAATGCTTACTACAGGCAAGCTCTAAATTTGTTGACTTAATGTTTTGGACAAAAGCACAAAATTTCAACTGCATACATGCAGACACTTCCACAGTTGCTTTCCCCATCCAACAACATTAGAGAGCTCCGTGATTTCAACGATCGACTAGAAACTACGATCAGAAGTCTTGAGTCGTTAGGTGCAGGCAGTTATGGAAACTTGCATATGCCCATAATCCTTGAGAGGCTTCCACCGGAAACAAGGCCTCTCACTTTACCAGAGATCATGGAACCGAAAGTTGGACTGAAGTTTGTCTGAACTTCGCGGAGCAATATACAAAGAACTAGAGATTATGGAGACTGGTCAGACACAGGAACAACTTACCTTCCAACCAACTGCCTCGTTCCTTACAAGTGCCCGAAATGTATTGATACTGTGACGAATTTTACCACAGCCGTGTAAAACAGTTGACTGTAACCTAAAAAGTTGTTTCCCTTTTTATTGTTATTGCCAAATCGTCAAAAACTTCAACTGTCTTTCTTGAAAACTTTAAAGGGAAATAGTGTTATTTCTTCACATAAAATAAAAATTAAAAATTGCCAATTATCACAATTTACAGTTACCACATCATATTCTTACTAAAAATTGATAAAAAAAAACAAAAACAAAAAAAACGGACAGAGGCGTGGTGTGTCAAAACAACGCAACCTGCCCCTGTGACATGAACCATTAAGACCAACCAAGGCACTCTTGCCCTTTACTTCAGACACAAGTATAAATGTAACTTGGGAGGAAAATTGCACCGTATTTGGAGCTTAAAGGGGCAACAGGACTATATAAACCTCCAGGTGGCGCTGGGGCAAGCTTTTGTATAATTTTATGCATGTTTCACTTCAGGGACACTTTTTTCAAAATTAAGCAATCCCTTCTAAAAGTTTAGACCTGAAACTTTGCAGGCATGTAGAATGAAGATTACACCAATGAAAAATCCTTAATTTGTTTTTTAAAGATTACTAGAAACATGACTTTGAGAAAAAAATCTAACTGTCAGATTGAAAATTTGAATTTGCCGGGGGAGTGGCTAATAGGTGTTCTGGGGGTTATGAACTCTCTGTTGAAAACATTACCACGTGCTGGTGTTTACATTCCTAGCAGCTTGCTTGTAGCAGACGACATGCCTCACTATCAAATATTGTAGTAACAAAAGTGAACAAACCTTGACAAGTTTTTATTCCACATGTATTAAGCATATCCAGAAATTATTGATAGATATCATCAGCTTCATATATGCTACATTTTCAATCTAAATGTTTTCTATGCTATTAGCACATTTTCCTTTTTAATAATTCTGGTGAATCTTTCCCAGGTTTAAATATATAACACTGTTTTCATATTTGTCTCTTTTAAAAAAAAAAATCATGAACCTCATTGCTTCAATGTTATTTGCTCCTTCACTTCTCTATCAAAACCTTTGTCATCATTACAAATGTATATATCCCAGCCATGTAAAATGAATATCTCCTATTGTTCTTCAGTCATGTAAACTATATATCTCTCTTTGTCCTGATTATTTTGTTCCATATTTTGAGTATTCTTATTCTGCCCATAGTATTTATTTTAACAGAAGGCAGTACCTAGTTACGTGACTTGCAAATGTTCATGTATAACTGTGTATGAGTTCCCTCCTTTTTGTCTCAAATGTGCATTAGATTTCCAGCTATCAATACACAAACCAGATTCCAGCCAGTGCCCAGCCATTGACATTTAATTATCAATAATAGGTGTCAACACTATCTGAATTATGTTATGGCAGACTCAACTGTATCTGGGCTGAACTCGCTTACCATAAGGTTAATTTGTACAAGGGTAGTCCACCTAAATGGCCGTCAACGAGTCTTTTGACGATTTTTTTAATATAGCAGACTCGTGACGTCCACCATCCCAGCAAAAAGTAGCAAGCGGTCCTTGCGCAGAGAATCCTCGCAGCCACAATTTTGAAATTATCTCCGTTATAAATTCAAATTTCTTCGAAAATATTATTGCCTACTATTAAACACGTATTAAGTTATGTCAGTATGCCCAAAAAACATGTTAAGTTATCATAAAACACTTACAAGTGTCGATTGTTTATCGAGTATCCCGATATCGGTAAATCTGGGACAAATCTGACTGGTTGTATACATGTATAACGGTATTCGTGACCCATAATATATTAATGTGAAAATAACAACTCTAATGACAAATTAAATCCAGTTCAGATCACTGTCGGATAAAAATTGAACAACTTTGTCATTAATATTCAACATCAATGCATATTATTACAGTTTATCATTTCGCCCGTTGTTAAATGGTAGAGAGTTGTAGCGTTACAGGGATACATAAGAAATGTCAAAATAATAAAAAAAGTATCCCTGATCGCTCATTATTGTAGCTATGTACTAGGGTTGTGGATGCATTTATTAAAGCATTATTATAGTATGTTGACAAAATAATTAGTTTTGGATTCCAAACTGAGAATAAACCTTGCTATTTTGGACTGGAATGAGAATGTAGATTCTAAACATTTGAGATGGATGTCCCATACAGAAAAAAGATCTAGTCGAACTTACAAAATGCCAGTAAGGAACAGGAAAACAATCATTTCAAAGAAAACATCTGGAAAAGTTGGCTTGGTCATCTTGATTTCATATAGTAGATAGTAGTGTGGGGAAATGCATCGGCTGCTCTGGTCAGCCCTGTTTGTTTACATTTCTCCAGTGTGCGCTAAAGATAGAACACTTGAGTTTAACAGACAGGTACATAGCTGAGGGAATTAACAATAAGCCACTCCCCATTTACTTGCTGCCGAGGCAGCGAATGTTGCCCCTTTAAACCGATGAATTAAATGCATATGTCTTTAGCAAGCATTAAGTACCGCCCGTCTGAGAGAATATATATTTATATTATATTGACTTCACTTGTTACGAATCATTCGTGTACGAAAAAATAAATTAAGAGAAATGCAGTGAAACCCGAAAAGATATTAAATTATGGAAACACATGTGATTGTTTTGACACTTACCATAATCTTCCACGATGTTGGAGTGAATTTGTTTTCTTTTCCCCATATTTAACAGTTTTTATAATTAGTTTCCAATTGAAGTAAGCACAATAATACGATATATTTTTAACTCGTAGAATCAGAAAAAAAGGTTACATCTAACTAAATCAAGACCTCTGGCATTACCGTCACAGTTGCTCTCGATAAACCCTCACCCCGCCCCCGTTTCTATATTGCGATAAGTTCTTGTTTTTTATAAAAGCTATAGCGCATGTTGTTGTTGTTTTAATAAGCTAGCCATATTTTCTCCAACAATCTTTAACCTATTAAACTGAGCTCGATCAACACCAGCAAACTACATTGCGCAGTAAGGCCAATCAGAGCGGACAAAAAAAATCAATAAAAAAACTGTAGACTATATTTGTCCATAGTGCACAATTAGTGCACACGTTTGGTCTTAACAGTACTGTATGCCAGTTTTGTGTTTGTGAGGCCGCCGGAGCTGGGAGGGGGAGTGGGGGGTATTGGGGCAATATTCCAGCCGATTAAAATAAATGGAGAAAAAATAATTGGTGGTGTTAGTAGTTTATACTCCGGGTCCCGGCGTGAGCACATTGAAGGGTCCCAGAGTGACAGTTCAACCACCGCACACCTATCCTGGGCAGAACCAGTACTGGGTGCCTTCACCTCTGCAAGGAACTGACAACTTCTGTACATGTACAGAAAAAATAATTTGATTCGGCCTTGTAATTTATAGCCAATGTCTGGAGGGTGCTATCGTATGTGCCTATGGAAACGACTGTGTCGGGGTATTGGGCAATAAACGACACGTTTATCGATATTGAAGCAATCAGCGGTCCTCAAAGATTAGTGGAGTAAAGTATAACAATAACAGTGCGTGCAATCTGCAGACGACTTAGTATGATTTCATCAAATTAAAAAAAAAAAACAAGTAGTTTATTCAAAAAAAGGTGCACCAGAAGCAGTTATGTATCATAACTACTTCATAATTCTCTAAATAAACATGTCAGAACCGAAACAACCTCGAAATTTTATTTTTCAAAATAGCTGTTTCAAACAATTGATGTGAGATAATAATTATGTAAAAGAAAATCAAGGTGAACTGCACAGTTCGTAAAATTAAGTAGAACCAAGTTAATTGGCTAAATGAAATAAGACGCACAAACCTAAGATTAATAAGAGAAATTTTGGACCTCAATAAAAAATAAAGACGCGCTCGAGGTGCCATCAATGAGACATATGGTAGAGAATGATTAATCGGAGCATATTGAACGGGTGCGAACAGTAATTGTACAAAATCATATTAATTACGCCCTGAAATGGTACAGTCCACGACACCTTTGTAGTATGTTCTTGTGAAACGCATGTCAGGTGAAAATCGATTGTTTACGATTGAGTCCACCCAATACTGATTCTCGGAATCGAGAACAACAATATATAATTTTAGTTTGTACTCAGCTATAAAAGTTTATCATTGAATTACTTCAAAATAACAAACTACAGCATAAGAATATACTTTCAGGTTTAAGTCATTCACTGTGCTCTTGATAAATTTTAATAACGTAGCCTGTTATTGTATTGTTTTAGGAACGTTTAATTTCGATTATATAATCGAAAAATGATGGAAAGGGCCTGACCGTTTTTTTAAGATATGAATACTTCACTGACACTGAGCAGTTCAATTTTTGGGTACGGCCAAATCCCTCGAACAAAATCCCCCACCTTCATCCCCCCAAAGCAGTATTATTACATTTTACAGAAAAAATACATATAGGTATTTGTCAAAGTATTGAAAATCGAAGGTATTTGCATCAATTATGTGATAAAATATCTTGATCAAGTGCCTGATTTTATGGATTGCTCTGATCTGTAGTTCAGTTATCTACAGAAGTTAAGTTTTATAGCAGTGTGTCAGATATTTATTGGAGCACATGATTTTGATACATTTGACTAATTTCAGTTTTATTTACATTAATTTAGAAAGAATTCAAAATATGCGACTATAAGGACCAGCAGTAACGCATTATGTTTCGGACACACATCGCTGACAGTGTGACAGGTGATAGCGATCTAGTTAAGATTTAAAAACGATGTTTTTGTGCGAACAAAATATAAGATCCGATTTTTAAATATTCGTGATGAATGAAATTAAATCACGCTACTCGTTTGAACATATGACGATAACGCAGATGCACCGAAACCAGTCGCTTCAGATGTAACAAAGTCTACAATGACACCAGCAGCAGAAGCAACAACCACATCTTTAACAACAACATAGTCATATTTCGCTTTTAAAAGAAGAATCATGCTGGTATATTCAGCTTCATTGCAGTATATATTCATGCCGACGGAGATTTTCATTAAGAAAGGGGAACTACATAAGGAACCATGTGTGTGTGTGCGCGTGTGTGTGTGTGCGTGCGTGCGTGCGTGCGTGCGCGCGCGTGTGCGTTTTTCATCACAATTTCATTACTGTCTGTATCATTAAATTGATGATAGTGGGCCTGGGGTGGTATTCTATATTGATCTTAAGAACGATGTAGCTAATCCGATTACTTGTTATTTATAACTGACCAATAGAGTGAATGAATTGAGTCAATCATGTATGACCATAAGATTTACTTAAGTTGAATATTGAATACCACCCCAGGGTCGTTGTTCTGCAGAGGTATGGTCTGCGACATGTGCCACGTTTTGCTTGCTGTCGCATGGCCTGATGCCATTGTAGGTACATTTGTGCAGTTGGTAGATAGGTTCCACCAGCGATACTTGAAGCAGTTGAATTCAAGAAGCCATTTGTCCTTTAAGATCAATATAGAGCAATCGCTCGTCCGTACTCAAAATTCACTCCTGCACACGCGCTACAACTGCACGTGCGAGATGTGGATACTTTTGTTTAAATAGTTTTACTAAGATTTTAAAATCCGGCTTCTAATTGTGTGATTCTGTTTTATGTTACTTAATGAATGCGATCGTAAACAACCGATAGGACAAGAACCCATCCTTAGATCCTATTTTGCAGGCCTATGTGGTGAGACGACTATTTTGACCAATCAAATAGCAGTATTTCCTCATCTCTGTACTACAATTTTATGTGACGTAATGTGATACTCTCCTGTAAAAATAAGGAACACAAAATGTGTAATTTCTAACTAAAAATAACAATGGGGACGATTTTGTAGCAGATTCTTATAGTATGTATATATGTGCCCCATTTTAAATCCATATGTTACATATTGCTTTCGCACAAGCCCGGTTAAATTGATACTTAAAGTGCATGTCTAGTCAGAACGGCCATATTGAAAAGTAAAGGGAATTGGAAATCCATTGTTTTTGTTTATTCAGACTCGAATACAGGAGCAAACTGGTAGGTTTTTAAAATAATTGCACATGTATGTTCTATGATATTCAATTTTCTTGCAATCTAGATATTTTCAGAACGTGCACTTTCTTGAATAACTGAATAATGACCAAAGTGTGACATTTTCTTCCCTGTTTCAAGGCTGTCCATTCGTCATATATTTTGCAATTTAATTGTCTATGATACTTTCTTTTACCTTTTGACTTTTAAATATTATACTTTTTTATCTACATCTTAAACAACAGAATTGTTTAAAATCTTGTGAATCATAGAGCATGCACATCAGACAAACTTGAAAGTATTTTTTGTATTAATAAAAAATTATTATCCCAAGCTCTCCTTTTTGTCATAAACGTTGCGTTTCAAATTATGAAACAAGAATAAGAAAATAATGGTTACATGTATTTTTCAATTTTTGTGCCACAATTATTTATACATTTATACTTAAATCAAGAAATATCCATATATACATATAAATCTGCAGTCAACATGCATTTAAATTAACGTAAGCAGTGTTTGACACTAAGACTTTTAGAAAAGAAAGAAAGTCGTAAGAAATATGTTTGTTTATATTTGAATAACACATAATATCAATGACCACATGAATAATATTAACTAAAACGAAACATGCAATCAACTATAAACACTCCACACAACATACACATTTAGTCTAGCAGCAGTTATAAATACTCTAGCAACATAATTTCAAGCTAAATACTTGTGTGTTTGAACAAAAATAGTGATGTGTGGGCAGAACTTATTTTTCAAAAATTAACTGTCAGGCCTGACAAAGATTGAATGAAAATATGGGCTGATTTTATTCTACAAATGCGTCTGAAGATGTCACAGCCAGAAAGAATTCAGAAAATATTAATTTCAACTGGAAGTTATAAAATGTAGTCTTGTAAGTATTTGCGATGAATAATTTTTTATAATTTAAATATTACAATGAAAAGTCAGAACCCACAGTAGACTGAGTAGTCCAAAAGGGCTTATTCTGTAGCCACTCCGGTTCTTTTTACCCGTCTTTACCATATCCGATACCTGGCTTATTCCCCTAGGTCTTTCCAAATTAGCTCTTAATGTTATTAATTTGATGGGATTTGTAATGTGAAATGTACCAAGCTATGAACAATTGTATTGTTACCATGAAATTCCTAATGAGTTGACCAACTAAATTTGTTTTGGTCCGAAAGACAGTCCAAACTTGGCAACCCAAAATGTGTGAGTGACAATTTTTGGCAAAATTGAAAGTAATATATTAAAGCACTATTTTTCCTAGTTCTTTTAAAAATAATTACTCTAGAAATGCCCAATCCGAACAAATTCAGCTATTATCATATGAAATAATCTATACCAAGCTTGCTGATTATGATGGAGTAGATAAGGCAGAGAATAAAACAATCACGTGTCATCATCTGCAATTACATCCAGACATTTGCAAGGTGTAGTTAAAATGTCCTAAGGAAAACACTCCGCGGTCAGCCTATTTATGATTTTTAGTGTGCCATATGATTTTTTTTGTGCAGCCATAGCAGAACACTTAATAGAAGGTATATGTGTGTTTTTTTAATTGTCCCAAATCCGAGTCCATCACTGGAAAACTAGAAACCTCATCTAGTAAACTAAGCATAATATTTATAAATGTATTATTGTGCTCAGGACTTATAATTGTAAAACTATTTCAGATAAATAAGAAATGCAAGTTAAATTATTTCTGTGGCAAGCAAGTCTGAAAAAAGGGCAAGCAAGTCTGACAAAACTTTGTTTTCAGTCAGACCAAATGTCTGACTTGGGGCTGAAGACTGCTTTGCTTTGTGTTATTCCTTACACTGTGACTGATTAGGCTGGTGAGTTCTTGCCTGTGGTTGATTGCTGCCATAAAAAGTGGCAACAAATAACCTTGAAAGTTTGAAAAACATATTCGACACATGATGACTAATGTTAAAAGTGAATAACCTTTTGACCTCTATCAGACTTTTTAACAGTAAATATTACCGGTAGATCATAAATACTCAATGACTGCTCGTCAGTAATTATATAGCATTACATGCTACATTAATAAGAAAAACTGAATACCATACTGAATGTTTCTCATTTCAGACCCTGCATTTGCATGAGGCCACATGGGTTAGATGAAGACACACTTTTTTATCTGATGAAAACACTGAAACATAATTTGAAGAAACATAAGAGGAAGAAGGACTGACAAATGACAATGCCGTCGAAACCAGGGAACATACGAGATCCGGAGGTGGCTGGCCTCTTCTCCACCGAAGATCCAGAAAAAATGTTTGAGGATCTTCGAGAAATTGGGCATGGGAGTTTTGGAGCAGTATACTTTGTAAGTGCTATAACATGAAGAGAATTACTTGTTTTAGAGTAAGATCCAGGCTTAAGCTAGCAATATCATATTTTACTGAGTCAGCACCAAACATTTCGCTACTGGCTTTACACAAATTAGCAAAACATGTTCTGCATTTGACATATGAACAGGTAACAATTTTATTTGGTTTCCATAATTTCGCTGGTCATACCCCATGCTTTGTTATTTACAGGCAAGAAATACTCAAACTAAGGAGATAGTTGCCATCAAGAAAATGTCCTACAGTGGAAAACAGTCAGCAGAGGTATATTATGTTTCATGTCAGTTTTCTTACTAACCCTCATTTGGAAGACTCTGGACTCAATGTCTTGCTTTAGGGCTCATACTTTTTGACTTTGAACCTTCATATAAGACAAAGGATGGACTTTGAACTTTTCCTTAAGTTGAATTGAACAGTTCCATAAACCATTTCAAGGCATAGATTTCCCTGTCAATACACTCAGTAATACTGCCACCATGATTGATTATTTTTTATTAGTTTTGTTGTTGTTTTTTCAAGAAAAAAAAGTTTTTCATAGCCTTGGTGTTTGTCCCTTCCCAGCCTCTGATAAAACTTCAATGGTGGCCATAACTCAACCTTTTATGATATTCAAAGGAAACTTTGTACACTTATTGCCAAAGACAAGACACACATGTACAACATGTTGCATTTAGCTTATAATTTCTATTTCAACTTGAAAAACCTACATATAAAATGGAAATAATGGTGTGTTCAGGAGTCACAACCTCCACCATTGTCACACTATTCTTGAGGTCCAGGATTTCTACACTTGAGAATATCTCATTGCAGAGGTTGATGCAGTCTTTTGATATATTGAACTATATTATACATGACATACCTTACATCTTTTTCAGAAATGGCAAGACATAATCAAAGAAGTACAGTTTATGAAGCAGTTAAAACACAAACACATTATTGACTACAAAGGCTGTTTTCTGAGGGAACACACTGCATGGGTAGGTGCATGAAATCAAGTTTACTTCAGTAAAGCTAAGTGAAGACTAAAAGTTGAAACATGATAAATAGGAATGACATTGTTTATAAATGAAAAATAAGAAAAACTTATTCATACTTGCTATCGTTAGCAAAGATTCGATAGTTCATAATAAATAGATTCCATAAACGTTTGTTGTCATTGACTTATAATATCATGTGCATCATATCCATCGGATGAAAGAGATGAAAATTAAATCTTATTTTCTTTCGTGTCAGCTGGTGATGGAGTACTGCTTGGGCTCTGCGTCAGACATCCTTGAGGTTCACAAGAAGCCCCTGAAGGAGGAAGAAATAGCACAGATCTGCCATGACGCCTTACAAGGCCTCGTGTACCTGCACAGCCAGAACAAGATACATCGGGATGTCAAGGCGGGGAATATACTTCTCACTGAGAATGGCACAGTGAAACTGGGTACGCATGGGCACAGAACATCTGAAGTGTATAAGTGTTATTTTAGCATGCTTAAATCTGTTTCTCTTTAGCAAAATAGGATTTAGTTTAAAAAGTGATGCACTGTTTGGAAAACATAGGTGACCATATTGCTAGCGTTTCCTTGGGGAACATCATTGTGTATCTAAATAAGTTACATTGTGCGGGTCCTTCATATATCATACTTTAACTTAAACCGCCCTTCTGCTTAGGAAGCAGGAGGTTGCTAGTTCAATCCCCGGGCCCAAACCATACCAAAGAGGTTAAAAATGGCACTAGTAAATCCATTGTTGGTCAGTATTACAAGGTAGTACTGGGAGAATACAGATCGTTAAGTGGATACCTGTTATGTTCCAAAATAGCTCATCAAGCTAATATCAACTGTTTCAGATATGCAACTTTACGATAAATAATGATTCTTTATCTCCAACTATCATCCAGCTGACTTTGGGTCTGCGTCTCTTTCCTGTCCTGCCAACTCATTTGTGGGAACCCCGTACTGGATGGCTCCGGAGGTGATACTCGCCATGGATGAGGGGCAGTATGAAGGCAAGGCTGATATCTGGTCACTCGGTATCATGTGTATAGAACTTGGTAAGTAAAACAAATATGATAACAGGTTTGATCTTTCAAAGTTTAAGGTTATTTTTAATTTATCTTCTTTTTTGCAGTATTGCTACTGTAAGTTTTCATTTAATCCAGCCTGACTATCATTTGTGGATGAAATTTATGTGAATGTTTTAAAGAGTTTTTATCTGACTTATACATATATTTTTTGAAAGTAATGTTGAACTATTAAAATATGTTATTACACAAATCTTTCTATTAATGTAGAAATTTATCACACATGTGTATATGACACAAAACACTGTTTTTGCCTTGCCAGCTGAGCGGAAGCCGCCTCTTTTCAACATGAATGCCATGAGTGCCCTCTACCATATTGCTCAGAATGACTCCCCAACCCTCGCAGGAGGAGAGTGGTCGGACAATTTCCGCAACTTTGTAGACTCCTGTCTCTCTAAAAATCCTGATGACAGACCTACAGCAGAATACTTGTTAAAGGTAGGGCTCAAGTTGCCCCCAGTTATCTTTGTCAAGGCGTACAATATTATTATCAAGTTTAAACCTTATCTACAATGTACATGTAGCTATGACTGGTTGAAGGATTAAGTTACTTGATTACAATGACATGGATGTGTGTATTCATTTGCTCAGAAAAAAAATGTCCTTAGTGTAGGACTGCACATTTTGTACAAGTTGTTAAATGCTCATTGAAAAGAAGGGTTCTGTTAATCTTAATTTATGTCATTCTTATCAACTCACAGCGGCAACAAACGTTTCGTTATGAAAAAAGCAGTGTTTAATTTTCATTGACAGTAATGTAAACCTGTTGATCTGTTATATCTTGCAGCGCCATGCTTTTGTGAACACAATAGATGCAAATACTGTGATACTTGACCTCATACAACGGACAAAAGACGCTGTACGAGAGTTGGACGACCTCCAATACCGACGTATAAGGAAAATTCTCATGGCGGAGACGCCGTCAGAAGATCAGGCGAGCTTGAACGGGCCTGATGATATCTCAGAATCATCTCAGGTGATCTTGATTGGGGGGCTTAGTGATTAAGTTTTTGTAAAGGCATGTTTCAAGTCTGGGCTGAAGTAATGTGCTATTAAATATCAATTTCACAGAGCTGTCTTTATCAACATGTGGAAAATGAAACTCCATGATGAGTAAAATGTGTTGTATTGAAACATGTGTTTGAACGAAATTGACTTTAGGTCCTCACAAAAGAAACCATTAGGCCGCCATTGAATAGTAACTTGTTCAGTGTTTTCTTCCTAGAGCAGCTAGTCTAAGGGATAGTAATTTAGCTCATAAAAATTCTACACATTAAAAGTACCATTAGCTGGTTCATCTATTTTTGGAACCTGCTTATATATATATGTGTACATAAATAAGTGTGGGTTACAGGATGATGAGACGAGCAAGTCTAACAGCCTGGCTAGTCAGCAGAGTGCAAGTCAGGGGTCCCGCTCTAGCAGTATGAACAGCCTACCGGGGGCCACCAATGATGCTGAGGTCATCACCTTCGCTAGGGATCGCAGTGTAAGTCAAGGTTTGATATTTAATGTTAGTGTGCCTGGACATAAGTCGGCAGTTATTGATTATTCAGAAAAGAATATTAATCTCATGAATGAAATTCCTTTAATACAAAGTATTTTTTGAACAGCAATGAGGGAGTCTGACTTGCTTTATGAAGGGGCTGGGCTTTGATGTAATCTTGTATTTAATTCACTGCCTGGCTAGCTGAATTATATCTGTTTTTGTCTTATTTCAGTAAGGTATAACAAATCAAGAAAATACATTGTCTAGTTTTTATAAGGAAAAGAAAAATGTCCAGGAACTTTGAAAACTTTGAAAAATATAAGTCTTCATGAAGGTGCTTTTATGGATTTATTGACTTTTTATTTCACTTGTCATGTTTTTGTTGGCTGGTCTCCAAGCAATGAAAAAATATTTATGAATATGAATATTGTACAGCAGTGTGATAACTGTAACTTTTCATTGAGTTACACTTGTATTAATGATCCAGCTAAAAGAAATGGCAAATCACTATTAAAGAAGTTTAAATTCAAATTTTAACAATTATAGTATTATTGTAGAAAATTATGTCTCCCCCATTCATGGGAAGACATATTGTTTTTGCACTGTCCCTCAGTCAGTCCGTCAGTCAGTCTGTACGTCACACTTCGTTTCCGTTCAATAACTAAAGAACACTTAGACCCAGGAACTTCATACTTCGTATGCTAGTTGGTCATGACTAGTAGATGACCCCTATTGATTTTGGGGTCACTAGGTCAAGGTCGCCGTGACCTTGAGGTAAAGAAACGGTTTCCGCTCAATATCTAAAGATACTTTGGGTCCAGGAACTTCATACTAGGTATGCTAGTTGTTCATGACTAGAAGGTGACCCCTAATGAAAAGGTCAAAGGTCAAGGTTACCTTCAGGTAAAAAACGATATGTTGACAGTGACCTTAAGCTTAAAAATGGTTTCTGCTCAATAACTAAAGAACGCTTGTACCCAGGAAATTCATACTTGGTATGCTAATTGGTCATGACTAGTAGATGAGTCCTATTGATATTAGATCAGTAGGTCAAAGGTCAAGGTCACCGTGACCTTGAGGTGAAGAAACGGTTTCTGCTCAATAACTAAAGAACGCTTGCACCCAGGAACTTCATACTTTGTATGCTAGTTGGTCATGACTAGTAGATGAACCCTATTGGTTTTGAGATCACTAGGTCAAAGGTCAAGGTTGCCTTGAGCTTGAGGTGAAGAAACGGTTAACGCTCATTAACTAAAGAACGCTTGCACCCAGGAACTTCTTACTTGGTATGCAAGTTGGTCATGACTAGTAGATGACCCCTTTTGATTTTGAGATCAGTAGATCAAAGGTCCAGGTTGCCGTGACCTTGAGGTGAAGAAACGGTTACCGCTCAGTAACTAAAAAAGACTTGCACCCAAGAACTTCATACTTGGTATGCAAGTTGGTCATGTAGATGATCCCTAATGATTTTTTGATCAGTAGGTCTAAGATCAAGGAACTTGATTGTGCCCAGGAACTTCATACAATGCAAACTTCGTTTACATTTTTCAAGATTAATCAACAACACTTTTTTCTTTTCACTATTTAATACGGTGAATAAACCAAACTTGACTGTTGGTTGGTCTCCAGTCCAAAATTACAAATTTCATGTACATTATTTATTTTTTCTCAGCTACAACCATACAATAGGGGAGACGAGCGCTTTTTAAAAAAAGCAATCTACTTGAATTTAATAACGCTAATTTTTAGTGGAACTATTTTACTTCTTCTTTTTTTCTACAACTAATTTTCTATGCTTAATGACATTAGAAAGCAACGTAACTATTTGGTGAAATCTACAATTAATGTATGTTTATGTCAGTTTTCACACAAATAGATTAATTAAAGTATGCGAGAAAAAATATAAATCATGTGTTTCCAGTCCAAATGAAAAATTCTGAGCCTCTGCCAGCCTCATAACTTATCCACCTGCCCTACGGTCGGATTTTTTATACAGGCTGGAATCAGATGAAAGATAATAGTCTGGCTTAATGATCCGTAAGCAAACTGAGATGCACCCATGCCAGGAAATTTACTCTTTGATATCAGAAATGAGTGCACTTACACCTGCATGTTACAGACTGTTCACTTGTATGCAGTCATAAATAAGACTTTTGGTTAATAAAGCCTAATTTTTAAAATTGGTAAATGCTAATAATATGCAAGGCTATTTTTACAGTGTCTTGATTTTTTTTCAACCACTGTGTATGTTTCAAATAAAAGGGGCTATTAGCCTAAGAACTATATGCAGTACTTGTTGAAAACATTGATTATATTCAAAACTTGCCATATTACATATCAGCCTTCTCCACCGGCCCTCCCTCCCAGATCTCCCAAGGTCCAGGTAAACACAGTTGTTCCCCTTTGTTGCATGGTCTCCATTTATTTGCTTACAAGCCACTTCAATAACGCCAGTTGCATTTTTGTTATGCCATTTGCATTCTTGGCTGAAAATTAGAGAACACTATGATGTTTCAGTTTGGTCACTCATCATCATTGGAAGCCTTTTTGGGGTTTATCTTGAAATTGTATATATATGTATTTTAAATTCCTTACCAGTATGGACAAGCATGATGGAAAATTAGCCAAAGGAAATATTTGAAATCATGTATCCATTGTTGCATTAAAAAAGGAAGAAAAAAAAAGAATTATTTCTGAAAGACAGTAACTGGGAACATCTGAACATTTTTCACCCATTTTTTAATTAACAAGATTGATTCACCAGAGAACACTTGGCTACTTACAGACAAAGTGGCTGTAGACAGTGAATTTGATTCTGTTCTGTCCTGCATGACTTTGATTTTGTTCATTATTAATTTTAATGCATTGTTGAAGTAGTTAATGTTAGATTTTTTTTTTTTTCGTTCTTGTTTTTTATGTGAGTCTTCCTATAGTTAAATCATGGTTAATGACTATATACTCACTGTATTCACCAAAACAAATGGTTTAAAGTAACACAGTTGCATAGCCATTTCTTTTGGTTAATGCATACTAATAAACCTTGAACCAGCATGCACTTGTGTTTGAAATAACATTGTGTCTACTGGTCCAGCCTCTGTTTAAATCTACCAATTCACCTGATTAAAATCAACAACCACTGACTACTTAAAAAGCAAAAAAGGTACAGGAATTTTTAAAAATGCTTCCATTCCTTTGGACAATTTTTTTTTTGAACACTTAAAAAGTATCTATATTGACAGTTGCTAACTGCGAGTGTAAATGGTTACGAAGTTGTTTCTTATTTCACTTTCTTTTTGTCCATCTAAGTGAAACATGTTAGTCGCTTATATTAAAAATATTATTGTGAAGCTTGCTTTGATGTAAGTGCTGAGGTCATTGTTTCATGCATGGATATTCTATCATCTTTCAAAATAGAAATATTTGATCCATTGTCATTCAGTCTCAGATTTATATTATAAACCTTTGTGCAGTATTTTTTACACTGCACCTGTAATGAATATCTGACCCCAATATCATGAAAACACTTGAGTCATTTCTTAATCTCAGCTCATTTTAGCACATAACATGATTCAAAATCTTGTATCTATTGTTTTAATAGAACACGCTCTTATAGATAATGTTTATAAAAATATTTGATCAATATACATTCTTTTATTCCATACAATTAATTATTTTTTTTAGTTGAAGTAATTTTTTTGCTCTAGAATTCCATTTATTTAGAATATTGATGATAATGTTTGTACACATATTTCATAATTTTTAGCTCACCTTAGCCGTAGGCTGAGGGTGAGTGAGCTTTAAGGATCGATGATTGTCCATCGTCCGTCGTCGTCTGTCGTCCGTCCACACTTAGTTTGTTAACATTCTAGGGGTCACATTTTTGCCTCAATTGTCACAAAACAATTTGTCCCAGTAATTACTCGGACGAGTTCGAATATGGGTCATCTAGGGTCAAAAACTAGGTCACAGAGTCCAAATATGGAAAACCTTGTTAACACTCTCGAGGTAACATTTTCAGCCCAAATATCCTGGAAATTTGTCAGAAAGCCAAGGTTGTTTTGATAATTTCTAGCTCAGGTTCGATTATGGGTCATCTGGGGTCAAAAACTACATGTAGGTCACAGAGTCCAAATATGGAAAAACCTTGTTAACACTCTCGAGACAACATTTTCAGCCCAAATATCCTGGAAATTTGTCAGAAAGGTTGTTTTGATGATTTCTAGCTCAAGTTCGAATATGGGTCATCTGGGGTAAAAAAACTAGGTCACAGAGCCCAAATATGGAAATACTTTGTTAACACTCTCGAGGTAACAATTTCATACATCAGAGAAGCCAAATCCCTGTTATTGCCCTTTAATTATCAACAAGTCTATAGCACAAAGTTTTACTGAGGTGAGCGATCTTGTTTAATAGTTTTAAATAGTGAAAACATAGTTTTGATTCATGCAATGCTGTTATGTGGTAAAATGAGTAAAGATTGAGGTTGAGAACTGACTTAAATATTTTCATGAAATTGGGGCCTGGTCTAGTTTGTTTGAGATTATATCAAGGTTCACATTACACATTACCATGTTATAGATTATTCTTTTAATACAACATTACATATATGTATGAGTATTGTTTCTTCAAAATTAAAACATAATGCAGAAAATTAAAATTTCCAGAAGAAAATTTAAACATGAATGCAATGTCACTATTAGAAATACAAGTTGAAGTTTAAATTCATGTACATACATACATTTATTTATTATTTTCCTGAAATGACAATTTAAAGGAACCATTAATAGAATTTCACTAAACCAATGCTCTTGTTAACAGAGGAGTTCACCTTGATGCTGCATTTGTAGTAATGTGTTTGTGATATTCATTTGTGAAACTATAACCATGGTTATTCTATCATGAAGGAATGGCCTACTCCGGCAAGACCCACTTCATATGGTCATTTCGGGCATGGAAAGGTAATAATGGAGTCAGCATTTTGCATGCTGTTCCATGGTTTTCCTTCAATATTTACATATATTCCTTTTTTAATGCATGTGTTGTGTGTTGTATATTTTTTGTCAGTGTTTTAGGTATTAGGACATATGATATTTTTGTCATCCATACGCATGTTAATATTGATGTTGTATGAATTTTAGAAGATGCAGTTGTTTGATGTATCAAAATCTATTTCTTTTTGGTTCACTTTTAACCCCATTAAAGCAAACTATTGATGTAATACGCTTTCTGCCAAAATACAGAATTTATACGTTATTTATGGTAATAAAGGTATTTATTACATACCCATCATAAATCCAAATGCCATACATTGTGCAAAATAAGGTAGTCTGTATTCGACTCAAGTGCAATTCAACTCTACTGATGTCACATGATAACAAGTCTCATTGCGCATTTTCAAAATGACCTCATTAAACAAAATAATGTTTCATCAAAAATACATTTATTATGATACCATGTGTCTTTTTAGTTCTTTAAGAAGGATTAGTATATAAAAAGGGTTATTTCTACTTTGTTTTGATCCGGATTTCAAAATGATGTCTATATCCAGTTTAATACACCAGTGTGATGGAAGTATTACACTCAATACTAGCAATTGTGTGTGATAAAGTATAATATTAAAACCATATTCTGCTTTAGTTCAAATGTCATTATTGTCATGACATTTTATTATTTTATTAAGATTTTATAATGTGCTTTCAATATTATCTTAATTGATAAGACTATGAGGCATAATATAATGTGACCAACATATATGTAGTTATGCTTTGTATGTGTCTTTTATTATTCAAAATATTCTGTTGTCAATTGACCATAAAAATGGTTTCAAATCAGATTTCAAGATAAACGCAGCACAAAGAAACGTAATAAATGGAATTATACTATATAGTCCACTATATTGATGATACAATGGATGTGAAGTTACTTATTTAATGCCAATGGTTACTCCCACTTATCCAATGCCAAAAATGATGGGCAGATAAGGCAGTCAACACCTACATGCTTCCTTCCAAGCACTTAATTAAAATATCATTAAAACACATGTTTCAAAACTATTTACTAAAAGCAGGTTAACATGTTAGCCGAAGGGGTGACTCTGTGCTAGAAAAACAAAACAAAAAACAACAATCTCTCATTTATTGAAGTTAACACTCTTTTGATAAGCTTTTTTATGCTCAGTTGACTTTGGCTGTAAAATGTGTTTTTGTGTAATTTAAACTATAATGGTAGGACTTGTGTTGTCAAACAGTTACATATCTTATGATTGCATGAAGTCAGAAGATGTTGATAATTGCACATATTGTTACTTTTTGCATGATGAATAAGTTGTACAAAAAGATAGAAATCATTTTTTATGTGATGAGTATTTATAGGCAGTGTACATGAACTTTTAGTATAACTAGTCAGAAAAAGGGCCACTGAGTCACCTTTCAATTCTTTAACATATGAATTGAATTTCTTCTTTGTTTAATAATGCTTTCAAGGGGAAAACATTTTCTGTATAGCTGGTTTTTCTGTCCGAATTTATCAAATGGACCATTGTGTTAATCATAATTTATACCTAATAAGAGCTGCAATAGGCTGAAATGTTTGGATCGGTCAGGTCGGGTCAATTGTTCAATTCTAGGTCGGGAGGGTGCAGGATATTATTGATAACATATGATTTCTCTGAAAAGTTGCAACATCTTTACATTGTACCAGTTTAAATGTGTGAGCAGCATCATAAACTCACCTGCAAATGTCTTTAGTATGGTCCTTTACAAGTTTGGACTTTTTTTCTAACAAGATAACTTCAACAATTCAAGCAACTAGATAACGAACAGTAATGTTCTCTACATGGTTCAACAGTGAAGGAAATAATTTTATTTAAGTTTCAATGAATCAGTAACAAAAAGTGCAGGTGGCACTTGAAAATGGGTGTTTGCATCTACTTATGGACTTCTTTTAAACTTCTTCGAACATCCCAATTTAATGTGTGGATGATGTCTGTCAAGTTGTCTTCTTAAATAAGATGTAGATTCCGTATTGTACCTGAATCAGTTTAACACATTTAAAACACAGTCACGGCTTGATTGTTATGTCCCTGACATTGTCCTGGAAGCCGAAAAATAGCCGTACTGTTGTTGGGGTGTCTTTTATTGGCATTTGTGTTCATACACAAGACAAACCAATCCAGAAATGTATATATTTCAATTGGAAAACATTTTACTTCATAACCGGATGTGGAATGTATGATTATAAATTTAATCAATTAAAATGGCTACACTTAACAAATAACTGACCTGTTATAGTCTACAGCAACTTTGACCTGCCATGCATTCAGTAATGTCTAACGTTACCTAACACAAGCAAACTGTTTTGTATTGTCTCCCTCTTTCAACATGTTTACGGAACACATGGCTGGGCTCTCTGGGTATTAAATTTACCCGAGGTACTCTGGTATTTTGGGCACCTGTTGCAGCTCTAATATCTAACCTGTATTATTACTAACCATTACTATTGATGTATATAATAATCAAAATTTAATTTCAGTGTAAGCACAAATTAATGTATTATAATATACACTCACGCATTAAAAACATTTTACAAATTCATGAAACAATTTTTTTGTACTTTTATCATAGCTGTTCATTGTTAAAACATGTTGTTTGTGGTACCAATCAGTGCCAACATGTTTATGTGTACTGTTTCCGCCTCTGTGGCTAGCGTGAATAAGACACACCAGAGTAATGTCTGTTATTGACAGAACAAGACAAAACATTTATCTTACATACTGGTCTTATACACTGGTATTACATTCTATTTTCAGAGCTCTTCACGGATGGGTGAACCAGGGTCGCACAACTTTGCCACGATACGGACAACGTCGATTGTGACCAAACAGATCCAGGAACATGAGCATTCTAATGAGCTCAAAGAACAGTTTGCTGGCTACAAACGTATGAGGAAACAACATCAGAAACAGCTGCAGCAGGTGGGCAGGAATGCACTTAATTAAATTGATTTTGCTTATTTAAAATCATTGACCATTTGCCAGTTGTCCTGTCCTGTTGATTATATGTTTTTCTGTTCATGGATAAATTGAAATGCCTGACCAAACAAATACCACAACTAGCTTTAATTGCAAATTATTATAGAAAGTTTGGAATTTCTGTTACATTATATATTTCACTATGTCTCAAATGTCCTTTTTAATCTAATTAGGTAAATATAAATTTCTAAAAGATGTTTCTGCATATTCCTATGGTCATGACTAAAAGAGAGTTTTGAAAGTTAGTTTAATCATTAAAACATAGCTATGAATGCATTTAAGTTAACATTATATGCTTACTTAAGCATGTGTTTTTGCATAGGTTTTTACATAAGACATAATGATGAGCCAAGCCAACTTTGTACCGTAGATGTAATGATAAGCACAGCCACGGCTTTATGGTGGATGTAATGATAAGCACAGCCACGGCTTTATGGTGGATGTATTGATAAGCACAGCCACGGCTTTATGGTAGATGTAATGATAAGCACAGCCAAGGTTTTAAGGTAGATGTAATGATAAGCACAGCCAAGCTTGTACGGTAAATGTTATGATAAGCACAGTCAAGCTTGTATGGTAGATGTAATAATAAGCACAGCCAAGTTTGTACGGTAGATGTAATAATAAGCACAGCCAAGCTTGAAGGTAGATGTAATAATAAGCGCAGTCAAGCTGGTACATTTGATGTAATGATAAGCACAGCCAAGTTTGTACGGTAGATGTAATGATAAGCATAGCCAAGTTTGTACGGTTGATGTAATGATAAGCATAGCCAAGCTGGTAAAGTACATGTAATAATAAGCACAACCAAGCTTGTACAGTAGATGTAATGATAAGCACAGCCAAGCTTGTATGGTAGCTGTAATAATAAGCACAGCCAAGCTTTTATGGTAGCTGTAATAATAAGCACAGCCAAGCTTGTACAGTAGATGTAATGATAAGCACAGCCAAGCTTGTAAGATAGATGTAATGATAAGCACAGCCAAGCTTGTAAGATAGATGTAATGATATGCAAAGCCATGCAAATAGGATAGGCAAATGATAAGCAGTAGATGTAACATACACAAAAACCTAAGTTATAGGCACAGCCATACATTTTGATATGAGAAAAATATGTTCATGTATTTTTAACTCTGTTACAATTTCTGTGTGTTGGTGTATTATAGATGGAGAGCCGGTATGCGGTTGAGATGGAAGAACACAAACAGAAGCTAGACAAGGAATATGAGACAACACGGACAAACTTTATGATGGAGCTTGACAAGCTTAAACGCAAGATGTTGCAGGACCTAGAAAAACGAGTATGCTGATTGGCTTATTGGATGTTTTATTGAAAATGAGCTCTGGTACCCCAAAAAGATTGATATGGAACTCAATTGATTAACTGCTTCTTGATAAATAGATTTGAAGGCTTGCTTAATTTTTTGCCATCTGGAAAAATTAGTATGATATTGTAGATGTAAACGGCTAGATTTTGTGGTGGAGGCATTTGTGTTTGTAGGTTTTTCATGTCACACAACAGAACTACATGTTTGTCAATGGAAGATCGACTAGAAAGTATTTTCATATCCACTTTGAGCATCCGATGCCATTGAAAGCAAGTTTAAATGAGTCATAATGACTGTAAATATGTTTGTACTTTTAGCAACGTAGCAATGCTGACAATGAAAAGAAGTTACTGAAGCAGATCACGGCAGAGCAGGAGAAGGAGAAGAAAAGTTTCCTCGCACAGCAGAAAAAGGAATACAAGATGAACAAGGAACAAATCAAAAGGGTTTGTTACTTTTAAATTTTGTTAAAGTTAATTTTTCTGTGGCTTCTTTGATCTGCTATTGGGTGCAAATCATAAGGAACATATGGACCTGTCCTGGGATGAAGACATAGATAAATTGTCTGCAGAAAAGCCTTGAAGAAGACTGGTGGGATGACTTTAAAGAGGGCAGCTTTTCTTTGTTTGCTAAGTGTCATTCAACTCAAAGTCATGCTGGGGATTGTGATGCGGTCTAGCAATAATGCTGCTATATATGACATGTGCAGTGGCAGACCATCATAAACTACAATAGAAGAAGAAAATTTGGGGGCCAGTTGAATTACATGAATACCAGTTTTTTCTTACTTACCTGTAGTGCGTCCCTTACCTGTAGCGCATCCCATACCTGTAGCGCGTCCCATACCTGTAGCGCGTCCCGCACCTGTAGCCATTCCCTAACATGTTGCAGGTCCCATACCTGTAGCAAGTCCTGTAGCAAGTCCCCTATCTGAAGCAAGTCCAATACCTGTAGCGCGTCCCGTACCTGTAGTGCGTCCCGTACCTGTAGTGCGTCCCATACCTGTAGTGCGTCCCGTACCTGTAGTGCGTCCCGTACCTGTAGCGCGTCCCGTACCTGTAGCGCGTCCCGTACCTGTAGCGCGTCCCGTACCTGTAGTGCGTCCCGTACCTGTAGTGCGTCCCATACCTGTAGCGCGTCCCGTACCTGTAGCACGTCCCTTACCTGTAGCGCGTCCCGTACCTGTAGCGCGTCCCATACCTGTAGCGCGTCCCGTACCTGTAGCGCGTCCCATACCTGTAGCGCGTCCCGCACCTGTAGCCATTCCCTAACATGTTGCAGGTCCCATACCTGTAGCAAGTCCTGTAGCAAGTCCCCTATCTGAAGCAAGTCCAATACCTGTACCAAGTTCCATACCTGTACCAAGTCTGTAGCCTGTAGCAAGTCTGTGTTGTAGCATGTCCCATATCTGTAGCTAGTCCACTAGCTGTAGGAAGTCCCATGTCTGAAGCAAGTCCCATATCTGTAGCAAGTTCTAAAATGTAGCATGTATGTATCTGTGGCTTGTCCACTATTTGTAGCTAGTCACATATATGTAGCTAGTCCCATATCTGTAGCTAGTCACTTATCTGTAGCAAGTCCCATATCTGTAACAAATTCCAGATGTAGCAAGTCCCCTATCTGGAGCATGTCCCAAATTTGTAGCATGTCCCATATCAGTAGTGCGTCCCATATCTATAGCACGTCCCAGAACCTATTAGGCGTCCCAAATCTGTAGCGTGTCCCATATCTGTAGCGCGTCCCTTATTGGTAGTGTGTCATATTTCTGAGGCGTGTCCCAGATATGTAGTGTGTCCCATATCTGTAGCAAGTCCAATATCTGTAGCAAGTCCCAAATCTTTTAGCAAGTCCCATATCTGTAGCTAATTCCAAATGTAGCAAGTCCCATATCTGTAGCAAGCTCATATTGGTTGCTATTTTGCCCAATGACCTCAGAACATCTAACTGGCATTCCCATCTGTTTGCAAGGTTCTTGTTATGAATGTTATGAATTTATCGATAAATGATAAAAGCATTTTTCTGTTTGGCATAGACTCCCAATGTTTTATTGTAGGGATCATAATGATTTAATAGCATTTTCTGTGAACGATTTATTGATGAATGATCATATTTCCCCTCCCACAGAGCATAGACTCCAGCACACCTAAGAAGGAACGGGAGGATGCAATACGTAACCAGAAGGAGTCGATATCAATGAGACAGAAAGAGCTGGAGGATCGCCTGGAAAGACAGCAGAAGGAGCGCCTTGAGTACGAGATACGCAAGTTCCGACGACGACGATATCTGCAGCATCATCAGCTAGAGCAAGAACTTCTCAGGGAGGTGGGTGTGGCCAGGAACATGTACAAGATGGCCATGATAAGAATAATTATTTCTATTAAATTCAATAAAAGGATAACTGGAAAAAAAACAAAGGTTATGGCTCTTTGGGGGGGTTTTAACACCATAAATGTCCTATAAAATGCACCAGACAGGTTTCTTTTTGAGGCTTTTTTCTGCACTCTACATAAAAATCATTTTTCCCCATTCAGCAAACTTTCAAAGTCAGCTATATTTGATGGATAAGTAATGCATAGAGTACCGAAAACGCTTGTCAAAATTACGAATCACCTAGACAGTTGGGGAAGGAGTCACAGACCTATAAACACTTGATTGAAAACTTCCCGATATCGGTGAAAAATAACAAATTTATAATAATTTACCCACAATCCTAATTTTGCTCTCAGCAAGTATCAAGAAATTATGCCAAGTCCTTCATAAGTGATATCCGATAATTTTCTTCAGCACACCGACATTTCATGTATAATTAGCAATTTATTTGTTTGTTATTATTGTCTGTAATCATGGATCAATTATGGATAAGTTGAAATTTTTATTTATCAACAATTTGGAAATGCTGGAATTGGTACACTAATTGATCTCTATTTATCTTCATGCAGTGATAAAAAAGTCTTTTAACGCCGGTTCTTTAAATGGGAGATTTCTATAATCATCTTCAGTTATTCGTTGTACAACCTCAATTTAATTGAACTAATAACTTAAGCTTCTTAATCAAATTCCATTGGATAAAGTAGCTCAAATCTGTGTAAAATACAATTTTCAGGAACTCACTAAGCGGCAAGCCCAGCTTGAATACGAACACCAAATGTTGTTAAGGCACCATGACTCAACGAGAGAACTCGAGTTTAAACAGCTAGAAAATATACAAAAACTGCGGGATGATCATCTACGAAAACAGCACCATACAGAGCGACAAAACCAGCAAAATTATAATACCAAAGCAGAGCAAGATCTGCGGAAAAAACATGCAATGGAGCAGAAACAGCAGCCAAGGAGTTTAAAGGTAATTACACGATCAAGGTTTAGTTCTGGTTTTTCACCTGCAATTATAACTTGTAAGCAGAAACAATATTATACAGTAGTGATTTCATAATCATTTGAGTTGGAATTGAATCTCTTCAAAAATATTTTTGTGGAGCACTGGCAAATAAAATTTGTTAGAACTTAAATTTATTATGGCTTGACCTTTGTTAATGAGTCTGTTTCCTTATTTAATCATGCCCATTTAACTAAAACTGTTTAATCCCCTTCAGCAAAAAGAATTGTCAATACGTCGACAATTCCACGAAGCAGTTAAGACCCAACAGAAACAGTACAAGGCGCTTAAAGACCATATCATTGCCACGACGCCACGTAATGAGGTGAAGTCGGTGGTTAAGAAACTGAAAGAAGAGCAGATGAGGAAATTGGCCATACTTGGGGAACAATACGAACAGAGTATAGCAGAGATGCTGCAGCAACAAAATGTGAGTGGCCCTGGGTTAGATTTTAGTTTGCCAATACTTCTATTATGCTTTTCTTAAGGTTTAGGCATCCAGTATATTGTTCCCTCTATAACTTTAAAAGCCTTTGTCCAATCATCACTAAATTTGGTCAGAATGTATATTGGTGTTAAAGCTTGAATAAGTTTGATAACCACCCTTTAAGTATAGAAATTACCTAAAATTGATCTTGTCCTCTCAATAACTTTAGAACCCTCCGTGCTTTGTCAGAATGTATATTGGCGTTATATCTTGAACAAGTTCGATAACCAGCCATATCCCTGTAGACACTGGAGAGACATCACCCTTTAATTATAGAAATTACCTCAAATCGGACTTGTACATTCAATAACTTTTGAAGCCTTTTTCTAATCATCCCCAAATTTATTCAGAATCTATGTATTTGAATGATATCTTAGACAAATTCGATTACCAGCCACATCACTCTAGTCACCCAAAAGTTATTGCCCTTATGGTCTAGTAATTACCTAAAATTGGTCTTGCCGCACAATTATTCAGGAGCTTTTGTCCAATCATCATAAAATTTGGTCAGAATGTGTGTGCATAATATCTCTGACAAGTGCGATAACAGTCATTTTTCTTAAGTCACTCGAGAGTTATCACTCTTTAATTATAGAAATAACTTAAAATCGCTCTAGTCTGATCAATTATATTAGAATCTTTCTTCAATGATCCCAAAATGTGTATGGACATACTATCTCGGACAAGATTGATAACCAACTGTATCGCTAGAGTTATTGCCCATATAGAATTTTCCTAAAATTGGTCTTGTCGATCAATGAGTTAAGAAGTCTGTGTCCAATCATCACCAGCTTCAAGGTTGGTCAGAATGGATATAGGAAAAATATCTTGGACAGGTTCTTTAGCCAGCCATATTGCTTTAGTCACTCAAGAGAAATCACCCTTTAACTATATAAATTATCTTAATTCGGTCTTGTCCGATCAATTACTATGGAAGTTTTTTTCCAATCATCACCAAATTTGGGTAGAATGTGTATAGGAATATCTTGGTGAGGTTTGATAACCAGCAATGTCCCCTCAGACACTTCAGAGTTATGACCCATGAATTGGCAAAAACTGTCTACAGTGTCAACTCTCTAAATTTGGCTTAACGTTCAACCACTTTTCACCAAACTTGGTGTCCTCAAATTAGAACAGGCGTATTTGTGACAGTTCTTGTTATGCATTATAAACATGAAGTATAGAGAAAAATTGCTTCTTTCATGTAATATTGCAATATTTTTCACATCCTGAAGACCGAAAGTAAATATTTCACAAATATTTTCGCAAAGCCACTCATGACATGTAGCTTTTTGTACAGACTCAATGAAGTATTCAATTATTGCAATCTTGTGCCGAAACAAACAATTATGATCTATATATAAGGCTACTGTGACGCAGTCATTGAAATAAAATTAAATGAATAAGCCCAAATTCTAACACTAGTGGTTGGAATAGAAAAATCACTGAGCCCTGCTACATAAAACCAGAATTTGAGTAAGCCTGGAAGGCATTTTACCAATGCAGGGCTTGTGGGCTTGTCCTCATTTTGACCGTTGATGATGTGGTCAATTAAATGGGACTGTAGTTTACCAAATTACTGTCAACCTTTGATCTACCTATTTTAAAAGATAATAATTTCAATATTAGCCATGCATTTGGTTTATCTCAGTACAAATCTGTTACATTCCTACACATACACATATATTGCTTAATGCGAACCTTAAACTTTCTCAACACCTTCAATTATATGTGTCAAATTTGGAAAAGAAGACTGGTTTGGGATTTAAAAGTGCAGGTACAGCTACAGATGCATTGGTACCTTTTATAAAAAGCCTTAAGCTATATTGATCGTTATTCCACCTTCATTTTAACTTTACAGCTTCGATTGGACGAGTCGCAGGTCGCCGAGGAGCGAGACTTGAAGGTTCGACTGCAGCAGGAGCTAGAACTGTTGATGGCATACCAGAGCAAGATCAAAATGACAACAGAGTCTCAACACCAGCGGGAGAGAAAACAACTGGAGGAAAGAGTCTCCCTCAGAAGGGCCCTGCTGGAGCAGAAGGTGGGTGGGGCAATGTGTTCACATAAGTGGGTTGGGTAATCAGGCTCATGTTTGAGCTCAAGGCAGAATTGCTGCTAGTGTTTTAATTGACATGATGTTGATGGTTAAAAAGTCATGTACTTGATTGGAGAGGGCCTCCCAGATATGGGCATTACTCGAGCAACAGATGGGTTGGGTAAACATCACAAAAAGTTGAAAAATTAGGTTAAAGATATCTGTTGACTGATTTGCTATGGGTAGTATGGTTTTATGTTTTAGTAGAGATTTTATTGCCTAAGTCTTGGCAGTACTTCTAGTAGAAACTCAATATATGCACATTTTCTCTAGCACATAATTTTGAGATATCCTTAATAAGGTCAGGTCTAGAAACAAAAACAAAACTTTGAAATATTTTCAGTTAGCCAAGAGTTGGTTTCGATACACATGGCCTTAGAAGTTCTGCAGAAAATGATCAATGTAAGAAAAGAAAAAATGAACATCTATATCGAAATGTGGGAGTAATTGTGTTGACTTGTAATATATTGCAAATGAAATTTTATATTGCAGATGGAGGAAGAAAGTGCCAAGTTTGAACAAGAGAAAGCTGAAAGGATTCGCCGATGTCATGAGAGACAGAATCACGATATGGATGAGTTTGACAATGAGACCGTACAGCTCGGGATTAACTCACGAGACCTGATACAGGCATCAATACACGACACCCAGTATGACGACATCAGCGTGCGAGGCAGCATGATCAGCCTGAACTCAAGCCACAGCACTAGTTCATTCACTAACTCACAGGCTTATGTATCATAATGACTCCTGCGGAAGTCTTTAAACATGATAAAAGTTAGTTGTTCCCTCTTGGGTATTTGATAGTCAGAAACACAGAGAGGATTGGTTTCAATATGCATGAAGTGCTTTTGTTTTCCGTCAGCTTTGAAGAGCTGGCTGGAATGTCATAAAAGGTTTATATCATGGTAATGATTGTTGTATGGAGACACAAAAATGTGATACAGTTCCATGAATTGTATTATTGTTTGTTTCAATTCAGTAAACCACGATTATGTGCATAAAACCTTTACTTAATAACAACTACTAAGTATAGTCATATATAAGACCAGTGCTATTCCCGGTACAGACAATTAGTGTGAGATTTGTAAACATTAACCTGGATGAATATATCCAGGTGTTACACCTGCCATGTCTAGCTAGGAAGGCTACAGACACTTTCGTACACCAGAGGACATACTGCAGTGTACACCTTGCCAAAGTTTTTAATTCCTGGTTGCCAAGATACAAGTTTGGCCTTTATAGGTCAAGGGTCACAGTGTCAAGGTCAACAGCCTTTAAGGCCTAAGTGCATGTTTAAATCTCACCAGGTATTAAAAGGGAGCTGTTTTTAAAACTGGTGCAAATTGAACCATGTTTATCAATATACACAACAATGTAATGTGATATATATTAATTGTATTTGTATGACTGTATTGCATATTATCTGAAAAATGTATAAATCAACATTAATTTTATACTTTTCATAACATTTAAAGATATGTTACAAGTAACTTTGTAAAAATAATCGTTCAATCATAAAATAAAAAGCAAAATTTGATTTAAAATGCCAGTTATATTTGTCTTAAGATTTGTATTGAAATTATATGTTTGCATCTATGATAGTCCGGATTGTAACCTAATTCAGCTAGTTAATGATGTATTGCTAATACTTCAGTAATTAATATGAGGATTGTTTCTTTATATCATATGCAGCTACTTTTTTGTGTATTAATGTAGGTGTCCTCGTTTTCTGTTAATTATATGCAGATTTGCTTACAGTTTGAAACATACACAGATGCAGGATTTCCTTAATGCTATAAAGGATCTTGGTCAATGATTTTTAATCAAAATTTTAATGATTTTTCATGAAAAAGTCCAGGATTAATTAAGGAATACTCATGATAAAAAATTATAATCACTATCATAACATACACTTACATGTACTTTGTAGAATTGAGTGAAGTTAAAATTTCTGTTCCTAGCCTATTTCAAAACCTTATATACATGTGTATTCCTTAAACTTATTGATCAAGCTTCTTTCACTCGTAGTCGTGTTTTCAGGATTAGAAACTATGAGATTTTTCGCCACTCACAAATCAGAATCATTCCTCATATCATTTTCTCTGCTTTCATGCCAAATTCATGTTAACAGTCATGATAACTTTGTACACAAACAATAACTATAGATGGGTTTTATACAAATGTTTATGTTCTAACAAGATAAGGTGTACCCAAATGCTTATAGTTTACTCACTGACAACATACTTGTGATCATACTGTGTGATGTATTAGGTGTAACTGAACTTATCATATTTTATTTTATGAAATTCAAATTGTACATGTTATTTTGAGTGTGTAATCCTATTATATAGGAGGTCCATTTTTATCTATGCAGATTATATTTTTTCATTATTTAGTTTTCAAGTAAGTTTTCTTTTTTTAATGAAAATAAATACTTGTTAAAAGGCAATGGAGTTGAAAACCCACACATACCGCCATGCATGAATGTTGCATGTCATAGTTTTCAATTCCTTTTTTCATTCTAAAGGTTATGTTAAATGAAATAAGCAACTGTTGCATAACTCTTATTCTATAATTCCAAGTGATGTCTTTCAGCTGTAGTATATGAAATATAATGTATGTATGAACAGGAATTACAAGAATGTGTAAACTATAGATGTAAGATTTATGGCTAATCCACTAATCTAGCCATCTGCTAGAGGAATGGAGGAGTGAATACAGGTCTACAAATAAGAAAGTAATTGTATCTTTTTTTTCGAAGTTGTAAACATGACAAAAACAAATTGGCAAACGCCTTAATTAATAGTTAATCCTTTTTAATCTTTGAAGATGCATTTTGGTCAATAAAAAAGGAAGTTAATCTAATGAAAAAAAAGTTTCTTGTATTAATCTGTGTACATGTAGATCAGTACCTACCTGGACATGCACCTTATGGTGTGACTGTTGCTTGAATAAATAATAAACATATCTTTTGTGACTTTACATGGCACAAACTTCCATTTAATGCTGTTTCCCACTAATTAGCTAGCAACTGCAGTGTTGTCAGTGTTTGCTGTAACTTGGAACATTGGTGATACCTGACTGTAATGAAGGACTGTTTTTTTAGGTAATCTGTTATCAATATAGAAACATAATGCATGTTAAATCTGCTCGTTATTCTTTTTAATATACACATGTTATTTACAAAATTTACATTACATTTATGTTATAGTGTATAAGTTGCATTTTTACTGACATTTGAATATTTAGAAAATACATCGGTTTAAGTGCATTGATAAAACATGTAGCATTTGAAAACAAACTAAGCCAACAAACAGGGTCAAAACTTCTAACTCCTTAAGGTCAATTGACATGGGGAAAAAAACCTCCCAGATTGTACATATTATTCATAAAGATTCAGCACAAACAGATGTACCATGCGGATTAGTATTTAATGTACAAATGTAGATTCATTTTGTTTAACAATCAAGGTAAATACGAGGATGGAAATGTTCTAATTTTAGCATCATGTCAATTGACTTGCTTTATTTGAACATCAGACAATATATTCCTTTCTTGCATGCTCATATATTATCCTGTGTAAGGCAATTTCATCATTTTTCATGCAGACTAATAGTTCATGAACTGAATGGCATCGTAATACTAGTACCTCAAATGTATGACTTTCTTCTTTAAGATGACCGTAGGACAATTTCTTCAAGAAACTGCTTTTATTTAGTGCTGGCTTCTCTTGTTCATTTTCACGATACAAATGTTGATTCGTTCTAAGGCATTTAAGTATGTTCAATTTTTGTGCATCAGTTACTGGTATTTGTTTGCTATATTTCAGGAGTCTTATTCAAAGGGTATCTTCTTCATGTAAAGTATACAGTTGTTCACAGAGAGTCTTCTCAGTATTTCCTACACTTCCTTAACATTACATAAATGACTCTTGGATTAAAATCGTACAGAATAATCAATGATCCCTAAGTCTTTGTAAAGTAAAATTGGCCAGTAATATTTTGTAAAACATATTGATGTTTTAAAGTTGGAAACATAAGATACTAGTGGAAAAGAAACTGCATTTAAAGAAATCTGTCAAAAATAATGTTAAGTATTTTGATGATGTCATGAGATTTACCTCAATTATTTGACGCATAATTTGTAAGAGGTAGGTACTTCCTGAAAGCATGTGACATTTTTCAGTATTAGATACCTTTGAAAACTGCTATTTCTATGGCAATGTAAGAACTAGTATATTTTTGCTTGCACAGTTTATTGCGCTAGCTTATATACTTAGTAAGGGATTGTTGAAACCAGAAGTGGTATTTTTGTTAAGATTTCAAGGTACACATTGTACATGCATAACACTTGTTTAAGATTACATGTAATTGCACATTGAAACTTTGTCAACTGATGTCAAACTCACCAAAACATGTACATTTCTATGATCATATTAAATAATGTGATGTTTGTCTTTGTTTAACCCCTACAGATAGCTACAAGTTCAAGATAGTGTTACTATTACAAAAGTGATGTGAACTTATTTTTGGCAACTGTTATGACTTTGCACACAAAAAATGTAGCAATTTCTTTTAAAAAGCTGAATATTACTAGAGAATGCTAAAGGTATGTGAAGCATGTTTGTACTTGTTTACTGTAGCCGTCGGTTACATATACCTGTAGTGGTTAAGGCGCTCATTTCATTGTAATTCCTTATGTAACTCACTTTTACCTCAACATAGGTAGCTGTTGATCATCATATTTAATAAATAAAAATATTACAGCAATACAAACAAACTGCCTTGTGTTTGTAGTTTTGTAAGCGACAGCTGGCTGGATGAAGCAGACTTTTTATTGGTATGTGCATATCTACTTTAGGTATGGAGTGTCATTTCTTCCTGCTGGTACAGGTTTCTAGAACTTACTTGATGGCTTAAAGTCTGAATAAAAAAAAATATAAATTTTCAAAATGTCTATCTTTCCATGCTTTTAATTGGAAACTATAAATGAAGAGCTGGTAGATATGATAAAATCAATCCGCTGTCCAGCTGGGAATCTTGGGGGCTTAACTCTACATGTGTAGTCATCAAATGTTTAAAGCATTGTTTGGCTAGAAAAAAACAACATCTTGAGGATAAGATCAAGTTATTTGATATATTGTCAGAAACTAGAAAATAATATAGTTGCATCATAATAAATACTCCCTCTTGCATTTTAAGAAATACAAACAAAAACTTCAAGGAAACAAGGAAGTCTTATTCCTGTGACACAGACCAATAAACAGAAGGTTCACAAGAATCTTGTTTGTGAAAACAAGGAGCTCTGGCATTCAATTATGTGATCTTGTTCATCTAAATATTCCTTGGTATCAATATATATACAATCCTATTATTCTCTCCATGAGGACAGCTACTAATACCATTCTCTTGCCTTCCATGATTGTTGTACACTTTTGGTGCTATGGTTTTTGGCAGGATGGGTGTCTGCCATTTGAAAATGACATGATAACATATCAATCAAGAAATATGAATATGAGGATAAGTAGACCAGTGCTCAAAGTACAGAGTCGATACTTTGGACCCACTGACTAAAGCTTTAGTCACTGATTATTCAGCTTCCTATCAAGGGCCCATCTGTTAATTCTTCAAACTTTCTTTTTTTAGTTTTTCAAGCCAGCAAGGCATACATGCAATAATAAAATTGGTATTGTAAGGGGAAAAATGTTTGGTTCCGGTTTCCCAACCTTCCCTATTTTTTGGCCTGAGAAATATGTTTGTATCATTCGTTTGATTTCTTTTAAAAGTTAACAATGAAATCTGTTTTACTTTTAACAATAACTCAAACTGTGATGCTTATACAGATGTAGAGATGTTTTTAAGCATATAATTGATAGTTTTGGTAACAGAATCAATTTGCCAATAATAAAAAAAAATCAACAACAGAAAATTGGACCTACCTACCCTATAGTTTTGGTAGCAAGACATATCGGTCCCACACCAAATTGGTTATTAACCCATGATTAAAATGAGACTTTCCAGCCACTTTTTTGTAGTGTTATTTTTAAATATAAATGAACACAGCTGATACATTCAACTTTTATTTCAATAGAAGATTTTTAATTTAGGAAAATAAACATATATTCATGAAAATCTCAATGAAATATTGGAAGAAACACGGAGTGATTAAATTAAATTTCTTAGTACTAAAAATGTATACTGAAAATATGTTATAAATTAACAACACAAATAATGATAATTAAAAAAAGTTAAGACAAAACCATATGGGGGAAATGTTACGATTGTTAAGTTATTTGGAATATATTATGTATATTAAATCAGAAAATATAAAAAAAATACATGAAATTCAAGTCACAGACCTATAAGTTTATAGGTCCATGTTCAAGACTTAGTGAAAGACTTATTTAGTAGCTTCCACATAAAATATTCAAATTAGAAATGGTAAGGGACTACTGTTACATTGAAATGAATGAGATTACTAACATTTATTGTCAAACAATGACAATCAAATAGATATTAAATTGGCGTTGTGCCATATTATGATAAATACATATTTTATATAGAAAAAATGTACATGTAATATTTAAATTAAAATAGGAAAAAGTAAGAGCCGAAAGGTCTCAGGGGCCGAAACGTTTACAGGATAAGCCGATTTGGTCAGGGGCCGAAAAGTTTCACGCTTCAACTAGGGGTCGTACTATTTTTTATTTTTTTTTGGGGGGGGGGGCATGAAACCGGAAACAAACATACTATTTGTCTATCTATCTATCTTTGAATACTGCCGAACCCCTCTTTCGAGTATTACTGGCAGGTGCGCGTCGGACTGTTAGTAAAGTGAAAGAAAGAAATAAAAGATAACATTGTGGGACATGGAATAGAAAAACAATTTGTTTACGCCTTAACGGGATTAATACATCGTTATAACTTATTCACTGTGGTTGCAAATTATCGTCATTTTTATTTTGTACCATTTGACAAAGTAACGAAAAAGTGGATATCGAAGCCATACTCGACACACCTGAAATTACTAATGTAAACAGTAGCTCGCACCTTGCAACCTTTAACCTTTGTGACGTTGCATCTTGGGAAATGTATAAGGCGTAGTCACGTGACTTCTTTGTGTGCTTGTCTCGCCGCGTGTGAGTCAGTGTACCAGTATTTTGTGACTTTACATGAAGCTTTTTACAACCATCGTGCTCGGAAATTCAGGATAAATTTTATAGAAAGTTAAATTAATCTTTTCTCAACGTGTTGAGCTATTTTCTGGATATGCTTTAGCTTTAAATTGTGCATAGGAAAGAGTTTTCTAACGGCCTAGTCGGGTCGATGCTGACAATGCCTATGGCAATCGTGGGCCAAAGGCACGCGAGGCAGATGATGGCATTTTCGGGACCCCCGGCCCCTATTCCCTCCCAACATGCTATCTTGACCGCAGCCGTGGCGGTCCCTTATTACCAAGTCGTGCCCCCACAAGACATTCAGCCGGACAGACCGATCGGATACGGAGCTTTCGGAGTAGTTTGGTAGGTACCCACCTTCTTTCACTCATTGCTAGGGTGGAGTTTTGAGGGAGTTCATGTTTCTTGTGAATGAGATATTTTTGTTGCAGTGAAAAGAGTAAAAGAAACGTATAAACTTCACAATTATAGTGATTTTTCTGAAGAAGAAAAATGTAAAAAATATCAATATTGGTTGATTTGACCCAGTGTTTGTGACGGGTCTTTGTTCTAGGGCAAGTCAGCTGATAAATGTCAAGACATGTTGATATTACAGGAAGAAAACCCAGATAAGGAAAAGGCTTTCTCCATAACTACACCTGTAGTAGAAGATTGATGCTAAAAAGCTCCATCAGTTGATAAATGTGTATCATGTTTCACAATGAAGTTAAACTGCTTTATTCCTCTATGTTGAATGTGACTCGACGAAATGAAACAAGTTTGATAATGAGATATATGAATGTATCTCTTCACATAAATTTAAAACAGTCCTTACTATTATTTAAAACAGTCCTTTATTATACAGTGATGCACAAAAGCTGCTAATGTGATCATGAACATATATGATTCTGTTCCAACTTGACTCGCATGAAAGGGGCTTTTCCATGTTAAGCTGTTTACAGCTATTTCCGCCTTGTTTTGTTGCAGGTTTTTAAACTCAATTTTGGATTTTCAGCTTTTAGCATTTAAACAATAATATGTTCTGTTAACATACAATAATCATCCTAGCTAATGCAGCCCTGTCAATTTTACATTGACCATAAAATGCATCTCTGACCTGGGGCAATATATTAGTATTGTAACAATTTATATATGCTGCACATAACTGACATGTTCTCAAGTTAAAAAACACCTGGACTACACAATTTTATGAGCAAAAGCTACCCATAACATTTATTAGTCTTATTACATATATAACAATGAAAATAATGACCCCATATTCAGAGGTTTAATAATGTCTGCCAATACATAATGGCATGTTGACCACAGTGTACCTTAGGAATACCTTAAATTTGACTACCAATTCTGTAAAAACGTACATTATTGGTATTTAAAAAGAGTCACTAAAGAACACAAAATATCAGACCTCAGTAGTTAAGCTTGAAATCACTGAATTTGAATTTAAATGTGTATCATTAAAATTGAAATCTATTTTTTTTAAAGCTGCACTCTCACAGATTGAACGTTTTGACAACTTTTATATCTTTTGTCTTGGAACGAGCTAATTTTTGCAAAAATCCATGGAAACCAGTTATATAAGACTGCTGACAAAAAATAAGATCACAGATTTTTACATTCAAATTCAAAAATTGGTGTTATATGCATTTTTCTTAAACCGTTAGTAACAGTTTAAACCATTAAACATTAATTTTCGAATGGAAATATGAATATCTGCAATTTGATCTTTTGTCAGCAATCTTTTATCATTGATTTGCGAACATTTACGCAAAAATTTGCTCTTTCCAAGACAAAAATAAAAAAAAAGTTGTAAAAACAATATAACTGTGAGAGTGCAGCTTTAAACATTAATCATGACTCAGTCAATTTTTTTTATCTACTTACATGAACCAGTTCATTGAACCTGTCTATCATCTTATCATGAACTTCAAAGTCAATCCATGGGATGCCACATTGTTCTCAATAAATAAATCTAGGTCATTTTCTCCTGGCTTATAGTATGTTGACCCATTTACCACTGACATTTCAGATTATTTTTCCCCAGAAGCTGGAAAATCTCCTTTCCTCAAGAGCAGAATCAATATCATTTGATGGTCTCTACCAGCATTCTGTCATGTAGCTTTTATACTAATTTTTTTTCCAAGCCTTTGTTCTTTTGTCTGAGTTTTGTCAGCTGCATTTAACTGATAAATTGGTCATGTTAAATTACATTATTTTCCCCGAAAATTTTTGATATTATTTCTCAAAAATGATTTACATGACATTTCTAGATCTATGATCTTAGTATTGATTTTTAACACATTTTTTTTCACTTCATTCTGAATATATTAAATATTTTATTGTGCATCTAGTAATTATTAAATTTTGTTTTCAGTTTTGCCATGAATTTTAACACTAGAGTAGTAGTTTGATTGCTGAAAGCGACCTTCCAGACTGCTTTGTTGGGCTCAAAAAATGTTATAATGTTGGTTGCTTGTCTGTGGCATACATGTACATGTATCTGCACAAACAAGTTGAAGTATTGCATATATATATCCCCCTCCACCAGAGCCTTCAGAATTGTGAAAATAACAACCTAATGCCTGTGAACCTACCATAGTATGTTTCAAACAAAAGAAAAACAAGCTTTTATCTCGTGGATTTGAATAATTTTAAGAGTATAAGACTGCATGTAAACATATCTTTACTTGTCACATGTTGTAGTAGTCAGTACTCACATTTTCTGGGACTTGGTGTCTCTTCATGTGATTGTCATTTATATTTTCACTTGGTTGAATATTGGGTTCTCTTAAAAGGCTAAAGAAGTATTTCTCTGCACATGAACGTATCCTTTTTTCTGGAACACATATTTTCTACAACAATTTTAGAACTTGTATTCATAGAATGGTCAATAAAATAGACACAAGACCATAGGGTTTTACATCATTAAAGACTTTGTTTCACTATTTTGTATAACTGGGAAGATTGTACAAATCCAGTTTGTTTATAAAAAAAACCATGTACTCAACATAACATTGTGTTTTCAAGGTCAGTGACAGATCCTCGAGATGGCAAACGTGTTGCGCTCAAGAAAATGCCCAGTGTCTTCCAAAACATGGTGTCATGTAAACGTGTTTACCGGGAACTACGGATGTTGTGCCAGTTCAAACATGATAATGTGAGTCTGTAGTCGAAGTTGCATCCATGGAAACCGAAAAAGGATATTTCATGCTGATTTAATACAGAGAAATGATTGAAGCATGTTTATCTTATAGTTTTGGTAGGTAAGGTAGCAATAATACAATGAAAAATACAGGGACAAGCCATGTTAGTGGTCAAAGTTTAAATTGAGTTCATTACTTTAACTTACAATGTTGTTAAATCATGATTTTAAATTATTAAAAAAAAGTGTTATAGTTTAGTTACATATATTTTGGAAGGTTATTTCAAGTAGTTAATTCAATATATTATATAAATCTGTATTTGATCTTATGATTCCTTTGTTGCATCCACTGGATCTATGTACTTAGAATTTAGGTTTAGTAAGAGGAAGACTAAGAGAAGGATCGTTAGGAAATGTTGACTGTTTTATTATTTTGTTATCATTGGCAACATCAACACAACTAATGAATCAGTTTTTTTTACTCAACCTATGGTAGCAACGAATATTGTGACTAAGGAAAGTGTATCAGCCTGAAGTGACTGTTCTTATTCATTTTGGATAATCAATAATTCTATTTGCTTGGTTCGTTTAATATAGGAGTGGACTTGTGCAAAAATATATAAAAGGGTTTATATCTTGTTTGAAATGTAAAACTTTATTTTAACTTAATTGTTATTTGATTATTTATATAATATCGAAATTAAGCGCTAGAATAACATTTAAAGGCACACTATATAGGTAGATGCAGACAATTTACTTTTGAATTGCTAATAATTTTATTTTATCATACGAGGTTATATAGTACACCCTGTTGATTTTGTTGGTCAGCTTCCGGGTTCATTTTTTGTAGTTAAAATTGATTTGCGATCTATTCATTTGTTATTAACTCTATATTTTGTATGAAACAAGGTCTGCATACACTGGATTTTAACCTATCAAGCTGCCAAAAAATGATTAAAATACCAAACAATGAAACCCTGCTTTCTTCTTAATGTGGATCATACTGTTTTCATAACAATCTTATTTATAGCATTTCATCCTTAAAGTTATGACTTAGTGTTAAATGAATGTTTTATGCTTTATATTATACAATAAAGGTACTATCCTGCAAATTCTAAGAGCTCTTTTACACCATATGACATGTGAAATGCCTTGTAAAACAGAAAAAGACTGCTATAAAAGTCCACAGTAATACAGTCTTTAGAAACAAAAAAAGACAAATTGACAAGTAAAGTGTCATTGTCCTGACATGGGTTCAACATTTTAATGCAGTATTGTTTAACACAAGACATATAATTTATATGATGACAGTCTTGCTGAGGCCTTAAACAGAGACATTTATACCAGTAATGAAAAACACTTTGATATTATTACCCAATGTGTTTGTAATAAAATCAAACAACTATGTTTAAAATGAATGGTATGTCAGTTTTGATATCAGTAGGTCATTTTCTCTAAAAGATAAACTTGGAGCAAGTTATTGATGGGATTGTACAAATAATCTCTCTCTCTCAACCCAAATTTAGAGTTCTTTTCAATGAAATGTGTTTAACGAGAGGATCAGCCCCATATAGTTTAGGCAAGTCAAGTCAAGCTATTTAATAGTTGTTCAAATCTTCATTTGTTTTGGTCAACATACTTTGATGCATAAAAATGTCACATCGTGATTAATTATGTCCTGTTATAGTTTGTCTCTTTGTTTTTTCTTTGGTGTTTTTATTAAATTTTTACTCTCTATAGAACCAAACCATTTTATCTTTCATTATTATTTCATGGTCTCCTAATGTTGTAAAACAAATTTATTTCAGAATTGTCAACTTGTATTTTGGTAATTTGCAGGTTTTATCTGCGGTAGACATTCTGCAGCCTCCACATATTGACTTCTTCCAAGAAGTGTATCCTTTATATTTCTACATCAGTATGGTCATACAATACACTCAGATAAGTACCAATTGTGTTTACTTCATATTACTTGCAATCCAGTTTCTAGGTAGGAATTTATTTAGACCAATTACCGATATGTCCATGTTGGTCAAAATTAAAATGGGCTAAATATGATTTATGTCTACTGAGTTAATTGTAAGCTCTTCCTATGAATTTAGGAACTTCATTTAAGACACAGCACAGTGCAGCCCAGTTAATTTATAAAAGAAATAATATATAAGCGATGGAATGTTTATATCACTATTATCGGGCAAAAAATTAAAAGAATTTCGTAGAACATTAAAACTCTGCATATTTTATTTCTTGATTATATCGTTCTATTTTTCCAAAGGAATCTCAAAACATTTTTTCATGATTTTCCTATTAATTCTTACACTGCTGAATACCTCTGATCACATAGTAAATAAAATCTGGTGATGATTTTAGCATGGTTATACAGATATATTCTACAATTCTGTGATATTCTGCCTCTGATGCTTGATAAAAGAGAGATAAACTTACAAGATTTCTCAATATTTTCTCCATAAAACATTGCTTCAATCTTACATTAGACCATAATGTTTTCCTGTAAAATGTTTGTGATTTGAGTCCTATGATGTTTTTCTGTATTGCCTATCATGGTGAAAACAGTGTCTAGGTATGTAGTCTTGACTTCGTTCAGCTGTGAATATGTAATTCTATTTTCTTTGAATTAAGGATATTCATTTAATAGAAATTAAATCATGAGTTATTCAGAGTATGATGAACTGCTGTGATAAATTTACTTTTAATTGGCCTCCTTTGACTTTAAGTATATTTTGTCTGTTTATCAAATTGAGGATATAATTTGATCATGCATGTCGGTTTTTTATACGCCCGAAGGGTCGTATTATGTTATGGCCTCCATCGTATGTCCGTCTGTCCGTCCGTTAGCAATTCCGTGTCCGGGCCATAACTTGGTAACTAATAAAGCGATTTTCAAATAACGTTATACAAATCATCACTACATTAAAAGGATGTGTCGCGCGCAATTTCCAGGTCCATACCTCAAAGACTAGAATCACCATGGGGGTGCGTTCGCAAATCCGTGTCCGGGCCACAACTTGGTCACTAATAAATTAATTTTCAAATAACTTTATACAAAGCATCATTACATTAAAAGGATGTGTCGCGCGCAATTTCCAATTATGCTATCAGGGCTCATCCTACACAGAAAATTTAGGGAGAAGTGAGATCGGGGGAGGGTGTGGGAGCCCCTCCCTCAAGTCGGAAAATTTTGAGATTTTAAATGTCAAATGGTGGGTTCTGGTGTGTCCTGGACAACTTTTCTATGCATTCAAATAGGTGTTGTTCTTGTTTTAAAATGGTCATGCTGGTTGTTTTTAGTTGGTATTAATTTGTTGTAATTATCTTTTATTTTTTTATAAAACAATGCAAGTTTCAAATATTTTATGTCATGCAAACCTATCATGAACACATAAATATATCAGAATTAAATACTGCATCAATGAATCAAATAAGCTTATACAAACAGAACTAGCTTATATCAAACAACATGACACCAATTGTAAAAACGAAACAAAACTAGTCAATATATCATCAGTGAAACTACTCCTTGGGGAGCTCCCACTTGGCCAGGTTGTAGGCAGTCTTAAGGAGCTTGACCCCAAGCTCGTCATCCTTGGGACAGTTTGGCCAGTACAATTTTCTTCATTGGCTCCTCGGACCGCAGAACTGTGTTCTCTAAGGCGGCCTAATGTGCTGATTGACTGAAAATACACAAAATATTTCATATAAAAGTTTGTACCAACTGAAATTATTTTGATAATTTTACTTTTTGAATGATTTCTTATTTGGACTGTCGATCATGTCATCGCTTTCAACATCGTCATCATAACGTTTCAGGCCTGGGAAATCCCGCAGAAACCATGAAGAAAGCATGATTACTATTGAAGAGAATGCAAAATATCTCATATATAGAATATTGATGTTAACCTATCGAAGAATAAATAATAATGAAAGCATTTCTGAAATAAAAACCTGGAAGTGTGATTCGCACTTGCCCTTCTTCTCGCTAACTTCGCGGTAATCACACCCATTTAAGTTCATTTGTCATCAATGCACATCGTTTAAACCGTTATTGTCATCAAGTATAAATCCTATTTAGCACTAATTGACTTTTGCAAACAACGGCAAGTGTAAATGTGAATCCCTTACAATTTTATTACATCGATGACATAGTGCATGTACACAAATTCAATGGTGCAAACACGTGCCTCGATTGAATAAAACAAGCGTTCTCATTGGCCGAAGTAAATGGAGCAAATTTACTAGATTTAACAGGATTGGCTGTTTGTCAATTGCACTGACAGACGGGAGGTGGAGTCGCTCTGTTATGACAAGCGATAGTTTTAAACGATGTCGGGTATATATTTTGAGAGCGATATTGTTTATTGATCTCTGAAAAAGTCGGCGAAGTTGACTTCGCTTTGATCTTAGAAAATAGCGAAGTTGCCGCGGGCAGGGCGACTTAATCGCCTAAGTCGCCTGGTAGGATGAGCCCTGGCTATGTTGTAAAAAAATACTGTTGAACAAAGGTTTTTATTAGCACTGCTAACTTAAGTATCATTAAAGTTTCAATATTGGAAGTTTAAGCCTTTGTTGTAAACACTTCACACCTAGTAAGCAGTATACTAGCATAACCTAAATGTTTATTAAAGACCTCAAGCCGAATCTTCTTCGGGCGTATAATGCTCTGTTTCGCGGTGCTCTTGTTAATATTTTCTGATCTCAATTTAAAAAATTGCTTTTGCCACAGTGCAGCTAAGACAATTTTGAATCAGTATAAAAACGTTCACTTTAAAAGAAAGTTATGAAATTGCTTCAAAAACCACATGGGCATAAAAATGAAGTAGGGTATGTCGTTCTTCATACTCGACTGTCAGCCAACAATAATTTTTAAACATTGTATAATTCTATAAAAGTGTAGTTTGATTTTATGTTCAAATATGATCTCAAATAACAGAATTGCCCATTTGCACAAAGTTTGGAAAGTAAATGTATCAATCATTGTTACTCCTGTTGTGATTGAAACCATATGAGCTCCATATCCTTGGACTACCAGCTCTGACCTCCCCTCTCACTTTAGTATCAGTCTCTTTCATCTGAACATGGCCTATCAATGGGCTGGCCAGGTCTCCCAAGGACAGACAAGCCAGATACATATCAGCAGCTCAAGCGGAAACTTAAACTTCTTTTATTGTTGATAAAACAACCATTGGTTTAGATATTTCTTTGTTTGCCTTTATGCTACAGGTGTTGAAAACAGTTAAGAAGCAGCTTGATTTTGTGTTGAAAGCCTCTTTGCCCACTGCTAACTTTTTGTGATAGAAAGGAACTGAACGAGGACATTTGTGGAGAGATGATTTGTGTGTTTCTGCCAGAGCAGAGTTTCTTGGATTTTCGATTCTCAACTCTCATGATCTCACATCTGCCTCATTTGGCGCGCAAGGGGAGCTATTGCCAATGCCTTGAGCATTTGCCTGCATTCTTTTCCTTACTCTCAGCTGTCTGTAGTATTATTAGCCCAGTTCCTTCATTCAATCAAACTGTCTGTGCTGGCAAGGTTTCTCAGAAAATATTTCGTCTCTGTGCAGAATGTGTGTGCTATGTGTACCTGTAGTAATGTTTTGATTATAGTGTAGAATTTAAGCTGACTCATCATTTTATATGAATGCTTGTTGATGAGGTAAATTCTGTTGTAATTTTCTATATACTGCTGATAGTATACTGGGCAAGTCATTGCTTGTTATGTTATGGTTATCTTTTATATATGTTATCTTGACACAGGATATTGCTCAGTAGTATAGTTATGTGAACAGTTTGGTTTTACAGGAATGTGCTGTAATAATATATATAAAAAAAATAATACTGTTTAATCATGCTTTCTTTCCAAAATAATGCCATAATTTCACCATAACTTTGTAAAAGCACTTAATATCCAAATAGTGCATGAAAATATGAATGGTTAACCAACATTATTAAGAATAACATAATCTCTTGTAGACTGCATTTTATTAATATTTGGCAAAGTAAGGCTAGTCTTAAATTCTTTGGCGAGACTGCCGAGGTGCATCAATCTGTTATCCCTGCCCTGGCATCTAGGTGTTGGTGCAGGATTGTTTTCATGAGTCCATGGTAGTGCTATTTCAGATGTTTTTTGCAACTTTTGTATATTTATACTTCTGGCCACACCAAATTAATGTTTAGTTCCTCGGATTTTTGCCAAAAAAAATTGGAGCGAGCGAGCGAAATAAGAATAAAATTTTGTCAATTTTCATTAAAACCGAAGCGAGCGAAGAGCGAAAAATAAATTTTTCCTTATATTCAATATAAATAAGAAGGATTGTTCAAAATAATTGCCCTTAAACCCATTTTAATGCCATCTTAAACTGAACCTCTAATGGACATTAGGAAAATGTCGGAATACACACTATTTATTCATCCGTGTTTAGTACAAACATTATATGGATAAATCTAATTTCTTATATACTTAAAACGTACAGTACACTCAACGAGTTAGACCCACTTTCCTTGCTCACTCCAAGGGATAAAGTCGATGATCGCGGACTTCCTCCGAGGGTAAAACTGTTGCCCTCGCTAAAATCCCTTTGAGTTCCTCTGAGTGGCTGGTTTTTCCGCCGAGATTAACATGAACGATAGCGTTGAAAATCGTCTCTTGTTTAGAAGTTATTTTTTTATGCTTATTTACATTATTAATCGTACAAGATTCTTACCAGCGTTTAATTTGTTTTTTGTCCGAAAACGCCAATTGAATATTGTCTTGACTTGTTTATAGTAAACATTGAATCATTGATGAATTGCCACTAATTGTATTGCATCATAAAACAGCCGACATTTTACACGATTCTGAACCATGACCTCTGACGTCACGTGTGTGATCAATACATTATATAGAATATACTTTTTATTATTGGTGGTTATAAATAGCTATGACGTATTACGGAATTTTTCCACAGAAAACGAGGCAAGGCTTCAACCATGCGCTGTGAACTTTGAACGAGTGTTTGACCTCCTGATTTTCCAAAAATGTGTAATAAGTAACCTAGCCTTTTTCGGGTGAAATGTGTTTATCAATGCACCAGCCAATTTTATATATAATCGCTACCAGTCTCTGATACACATGCTTTATTGCATAATGATTTCTTTAAATAATGATCCTTTAGTGCATGAGACGATCAACAATGACTTCAAGCATGCTCAAAACATATTTATTGTCAAAAATAAGATTTAATTTCCAAACTTCGAGCCACATTGTTTATACCGGAAGCCGCCATTTTGATTGAATTTATTGAAACCCATGCTAAACCGATCGAGATACAGTATAAAAACACTACGCATCGGTAACTTCCCTTTACAAAAACATGAAAACTAGCGTAGAAAAATTATACTTGATTATTTTTAGCCTTTTAATAAATTATTACCTGAAAAATATCTGCTTGGTGATCAAAATGGAGGTGCGGGCGCACAAAAAATAAAAATATTTTTTTTTACATTTTCAAAAAAATAGGAGCGGTAAATCCGAGGAACAAAATATCAATTTGGTGTGGCCTGACAACACAAAACATAAACAATGTCAATGAAGTTCCTTTGGTCAGGCCTAGTCCATTGTTGGCCAAAATAAATCACATTCGTTTCTGGCTTAACATTGTATGTTCTAAAGCAAGGTTCACTGCTCTTTCAAACACAGACAGGGACAAACAACGTCCACACTTCCAACTGACTTTTGAAATATGATGCTGCTAGTGATATTTTAAGTCATTAAACTGTGCATAGAATTATTTGGTTTTATTGGTACCAGCTAGTATTTGCTTTTCATCCGGCAAGTCACAAGGCTTACACTCACTCAACACAGAAATGTAGTGAGGGATTGTAGCCTGCATTTCTTTCTATTGTTTTGTCCTTTTCTGACAGTTGTTCGAGGGCTTTAAGCGTGTTGCTGTTTCCTATTATAAATAAACATATGCAATTTGTTGCAAATAGAACTGGTAAGGCAGTTGTACTTCATAACAAGTTTGCTAGTCATGATTTTAATAATGCATTATTTGTGACATATTTCAGAAGTAACTGCATTTAGCTATTGAACTTAGACGAACAAAGCGAGTTTAATGTTCACAAAGTAAGAGGTCTAGATTTCATGTTTTCTTGAGTATCAGATTTCAGTAAATAAATGTGAGCATTGTTAAATGAGACAGACATTCACAGAGGCACATCCAGTTCACAGAGGCTGACACACAGACTGCTCATGTTTTGTTATAGTGAGTTTTTCAGAATTTTTGAATCATCAGTCAAACCAACCTATTTCAAGAGAGTGTTTCTTGTTAAAATTATTTAAATAAAGCTGCTTGAATTAATGATAGTTACTGTATGATATTATTGAGAGAATTGAAATTTTAAAGTCAATAAAACCAATTACCAGCTTGAATGTCATTTTAACTGCTGTGAATAGCTGTAAATGTGAGGCCAGAAGTTAATTATAGGTGAAAAACAGACACAAATGAGGCCCACTTTGCCCAGAGTTTTCATGTTTTAAGGCCATACATTGTACTTCATGTCAGAATGGAAGTTAAACACCAGCTGAATTGTGGTGACTGCAGGTCATTGACAACCCAGAGGGGTCAATGATCTGATTATGGCCGCTGGACATGCTAGATGTACATCTGCCTTTCATTTTCAATTTTGTGGGTCAGCCTTTGTGAGCAAGACACAGGCCTTATATTTGTTATATGTAGCACAGGGGACAGAAGCAAACTATTTTTTAATCTTTTCATTGCATATATATACTGTAAATATGGTTGGCTTATGTACCCTGTTATATTTAGAGCATTAATGAATGAAAGAATAAATTATGCCCTAACTGTAGTTTTTTCAAAGCACTCACCATTTTTAGAGTAGTTTTGAGTAGCTATAATGAGCTTTTTCCAATGGTATCCATTTTTCTTTCACTATTTATTTACACTATTCTCATTAAAAATGATTTTACATCAGAGCATCATGGACACTACATCAAGTTTATTCATCAGCATCCTGTCAAACTGTATCAGAAACAGAAAGGTTTTAATATTTTAGCAAGATAAATATTCCGTCTTCAAACCCAGAAATAATTTGTTATTATGAATTGTCTGTTAAATATTGATACATAAAAATATGTTACAGTGGTGCTGGGAACCAGTTCTATTTGACTATCGATAATAGGTTCCACTCAAGTAACAATTATCGATAGTACAATCACTTTTTTACAAGACCTTAATTGTTGTTTTATTCTTGTACAAAAAGTTATAATCCTTATTTTGTGCTTATGGTATGTGTGTGTTAAAAATTAAAAATTAAAATCTAACACATTATCATGATTTCTATATCTGCAAGAGATAATATTCTTCAAAATTGATCAAGTATAATGACCATTTAACTGATAATCACACTTACAGTCTTTATCATTAGTGCCTATGTTCATGCTGCACCTGGGCTGCTGATTTAATTGCATGTTGAGAAGACAAAAATAAACACTATTACTATAAATAAAGCTGAAATAAGCATTTCCTTTGGCTATTATTAGATATATATGTAGTTTTATATGAAAAATATTTAAGGTGGAACAGCATAATGTTGAAGATACCCCTTTTGGGGGAACTTTCCGATCAGATGGATTTTTTTTTATATTACTTGAGAAAGCAATATACCACTAGATTAGTAAGAACATCAGCTGGCCCAATGATTAAGGCCGATTTTAACAACAAATGCACCAACCTTTCTGATATACTTAGGTATAATGTGATTAAAAAATTAACAGCTCAAAATTATTGTGAAAATTGTCTGTACTGACTTGGAACATTTGATTTAATTTTGTTTTTGCGCCAACCAGCTCTTGGCTTGATCTGTTATTGTTGTTTTTACAACTGACAAAGCTAGACCTTACAAACTTAAATATAGACAATTGGTGGTTTAACAAAGAAGATGATGAAATGATACATTGTATCAATGAAAGATCATGATTTGTGTGCCATTCATTTGATAATTTTGTTCAGACAATGCATATAGCAACTATAAATATATTTTCCTTTTTCCTGTTCTGTTTTTATGCAAGCAGGATACAACGTTTAATCCCTTATCGTGACCTTGTTTAAAATTGTGTTACTCTTTGTTTGATATTTAACTTCCTACATGTGTCAGTTTGCTTTCATTGTCTTCTTCAAAAGTTAAGGAACAGGACTTTTTAAGGACTTCACCAACAGATCATAAAGCCTTAATGTCATTGGTTATTTTCTATATTTCCTGATTGACAAGATTGTGTCTTACAACAGCTATAGAGACACAAACATAGTCTTCAAGTGTGGTTGCTATGCTATGTAGATTGTTTACATATATTTGACAACTTGTACATTTGTTATTGATATATGTCCCGATGTGTAAACTGAGATTATTAGTTACTGCTGGGAATTAATTACACTAGACTTTAATCATCTATTTTAGTCTGTTACTAGTTTCTTTGTTTCTTTGTTCCAAATTTTTGTTGGGGAAAATTCTTCCTTTCTTTGTTAAATACCACAAGGATTCAAGCCCTAAACCACAAACTCCACATGAACCATGAAGTTACACAAATTATTGACTATAAGTCCACAAAGATTTTGGTAACAAAGAGCAGAGAAGTCTTTATGGATTTTGATGGGGGGTTGTGTAAGTTAAAGTGAAAGATTAACAGCTTACATGATGTTTTCAGATAAATTCATTATACAGTTAGTGTCTTCTACATAGTGTAGACCTGGGTTTTTAGGGGTCAGGTTGCCGGAAAGTCTATCTCCAGTGTTTAATATACAGTAATAGGCAAATAATTAAAAGTTTGTATTGCCTCTGCTAGAATGTTGTGATTTTTTCTTATAAAATCCACATTTTACTGTGGTTATGAATTTTCATTCTAAATTTAACTTAGTGTAATTAGGTTAAGTTTAATGATTGTTTATCTCAGTAGGCAATGAAAGTGATATTGAATAAATTGTAAATGTATGTTAATTTCCAGAATGGAAGAAGTGTTTTAGACAAAATTAATGAAGAACGATTTGAAATATATAATTGGCTCTAATTAAAATTAACTGTTTTAGTTTATAATCAATGTTTATTTGTTGGCATACTTGAAAATACACCAAAGTGATACACTATATAATACTTTTTGAAACAAGCATTTCTATTTGAATGTTATAGCCATTATTAACTTGTAATATTTGGTGAGTTTCTGTACCAATTTCAGTGGCTGTAATTGTTTTTATCAGGACATAGTGCTTCTGTGCCACATTTTTATACAAACATTTTGTAGATTATTGTTTTTAAGTTCATTCCAACTGTATAAGCAAAATTAATGGGTCTGTCTGGGGGTTTTATCCTTGAGACATATTGTGTAAGTGTTTAAAGGAAGACTTTAAAGAAAAAAAATGAAATAAAGTTTCTGCAATCGTAACATGAAAAGTATTCCTGTCATATTGTTATTGATAGGTTTAAATATTGAATGGTGGTACTCATGATTTTGTGAAACTTGATACAACCAAAACACAAACACAAAGAACTAGTTTTGCCAGTCATACTGATTAAGTTTGTGCAAGTCTCAATATACACACATAAATTTTGGTTTCAAACTGATGCATGTCTATGGTTGTTAAATGTGAGGAAAGTTTATTTAGAAAACACCTGGTTATATGCATGATACATGTAGTAAATATTGTGATCATTGTAACAATAGTGGTATTTGTAGATATGTTATAACTGTTTTCATAAGGTGTCCTGTCAAGTGAAACAATGTAGGTTGTAATACAGGATATAAACCATAGTTGATGAGCAAGCACTCCCTGACATACATCAGAGCTTCCATTAAGAATTTGAAACTGGAAGTATGAACTTCCTGTGAATCACTTTTGGAAGTTTTACACTAAAATATGGAAGTTTAAGTCTCCATAATACAATATCTTTTTCAACTATTTTTCAACAAATATATTAAAAATCAAATAATTTTCTCTTTAACTTATATTATTATAATTCCTTTTACTTAAAAACACTTAAACTGATTGAAATTATGACTATAAAAGTAATATTAACAAAAGGTTTTGATTTTTTGTACTTCCAAGCTTTCAACTTTGAAGTTTTCTTCAAAATTATGGAAGTATTTGTACTTCCAAGGAATCAATTTTGGAAGTTTTAACCCATTTCTAGGGAGTAATATACTTCCAAACTTCCTTTAACGGAAGCCCTGCATACATACATAATTTACCCGTTGAGTTATTAAAGGCTCATTAAGACCACATGATTACTTGCATCATGAATATGATGCACTGTTTGATACAAGTATTCAGTCTTAGATTGAATTATGGTTAGTATCTTTAACAAATGGACCAATGTCAAATACTGTTGACTGATGTCCTCAGAAAATGAGAAGAAAAACATGACATGTTTGATATATCATTTAACATAGTCATGTGTGTACATTGAGAGGAGGAAGTTCACCAAGTATTATGATTCAAGTCATTACATTTGTTCTTGGAAAGCAGGAACTCATCCCAAGCCCATGATCTACCCTCCTTTCTACCACTGCACCAAGACTCTTTACACATTTCTATCAGATGTCTCATGATACTGGCACAGAGTGAGAGAGAGAGTGATCAATATCATGTTGTAGACAAAGAACTAGGATGGCCATTGCACTGAAAATCAGCAATCTGTCTACATCTCTGGTGTTGTACTAGAATGTGGGAAATTAATACATGGACAAGACAATTGGGAAGGCAAATGGTGTTACAAATGAAGACCAGTGATGAAGCATGTCTGTGGGAGAAGATTCAAGTTTCAGTTCATTCAGCATTTCAATGACAGTTACAAAACTTGTAAGGTTCTACTCTCCCTATAGATATGTGGCCCAAATTTTTGTAGCTGTGTTATTTTCTGATGTGGTTAGATAACCAGATGTTGTGCCAATAAGTTATTAAAAGCTGGGAGAAAGATTGTGGTTAAAGCCCTATTTGTGTGCAAGATGTTTTACGTGACAGTAACAAAGTACTGACTTGCTCCATACGACTCTGTGACATTGAGTGCATGCCCTTTTACAGCTAAGACCATGGCAGAATGGGATAGAAAAAAGTTTAATAGTAGGAACTTTCTTTATAGTTGGTTCTTATGAGTTGTTTCTGTTTGGTTACCAAGGTACATAATATGCATAAAGAATTAATTGTCTCATGTGGTCTTTCGCAAATAGTAAATAGTCTGAAATTACCACAGAAATAAACTTGGACCAGATATGACAAGGTCAGAACCAAATGTGGGAAATAAGAATATTAGCATGTTTCAAGTAAATAAATTGATAGAGATTGCAATTAGACAGCAGTGGTACTTCCGTGCCTGGGGTTGGCAGTGTATGAATTAATTGTATAGCAACAATAACAGTGCTATTAAATTAAAAGACATCAAAATAAGACTTGGATGAACAAGTACAAATACTTGCACTTCTGCTTGGCAGAAATATTGGCTAGAATTTGAAGGAGTTCAGTGCAGGGTTGCTACGTGCTTATTTCAAGCAGTACTATTGTACTGTTGCTTTCCACACCCTTCAGGGATGTGCAGTTAATGTTCTTACAATGTGACCCCTGTATTACCATTGCTTCCTTAACCAGCTCACAGTTATGTGTTGACGCCATTGATGCAAAGCGACCTTCACAAAATCATCGTCTCACCACAGCCATTAACATCGGACCACGTCAAAGTCTTTCTCTACCAAATACTCAGAGGTGAGTCTTGTGTTCCATTTTTTACTGAGAAATCTTTTTCTAAGCACTAAAAAAACACCTTAAAATTCAGGGACGTTTTAAGTTCAGTGATTCCTTAGCATATTTTAGTGTTTTTACTGACTATTGCAAAAACTTTACCCCATTAATAAAACTGCATTTGTAAATTGTCACAATCCCAAACATACTGGAATTGAAGTAACTATATTGGACAGTTATTTTTCCTACACTCATTTTGTCTTACACAATGTCTGCATACAGTAATTCTTTGATGTAAGAATTAGACGAAGCTGATGTAATAATAAAGCCCCCATAGGTTTGGGAATTTTAACACAAATGTTCACATATCATTCAGTGCATGACTTTGCATTGTGAAGTGTCACAGTAATACAGGATATCTGTGGTGGAGAGAAAAATCAGGGCTTCAATCATAAAGGCTGTTATATCATATATTCAAATAATAAAGTAACATTGGTTGATATTTCTTCAAGAAATAGTTATTTCATAAGCATAGATTTCCCCATTTTCTCTTAAAAAGTAAATCATCCGTCTGCAATCCAATTAAATTGAAGGGTTTCTGGCTATTAAATATTTATAGTGAGAAAACCAATTTGGCTGTTAGTTTCTTAGTCTCGATGCCCTGTGAAATACTTGGTTTCACCTCCAGTTCTTTCTTTTGTAAATCCTTACAGCCAAAAAAAGTAGAACAGATGCATGTTTGTTTTGTTTCACCTCCAGTTCTTTCTGTTGTAAATCCTTACAGCCAAAAAAAGTAGAACAGATGCATGTTTGTTTTGTTGAAAATGACCCTTTTGGGAAGATTTCATTTTTCTAAACATGTTTGTAATTCTTTTTCATTGATTCCTTTTTGTATTCAGGTCAGATAAGAAAAGTCTATGCATTGCACAAATTCTCTAGGCACCTATATTAATAATGAATAAGATCTCAGTATACTGTGGCTTGTGTGTGAACCAGGTTTTCTTGTAAACATTTATCATTGAGGATAATGTGTGTTTATAATTTCAGGTATAAAATATTTACATTCTGCACGAGTCATCCATCGAGACATCAAACCTGGCAACCTTCTAGTCAATAGCAACTGTGTATTAAAAGTAAGTTGGTATTACAGTGCCCTATAAGTCAATAGCAACTGTGTGTTTAAAGTAAGTTGGTATTCCAGTGCCCTATAAGTCAATATCAACTGTGTGTTTAAAGTAAGTTGGTAGTCCAGTGCCCTATAAGTCAATATCAACTGTGTGTTTAAAGTAAGATGGTATTCAAGTGCCCTTTATGCGCCAATCAGTTGTAACCACAGCCCCCCCAGGCCAGGGGAATAGCGGGGACTTTGACCTTGGGTCCAGCCAACCCCGGCTAAAATCCCCGCCCTGTGGGGGTGAACTGATGGTAAAATTCCTGCCAAATGCCCCTGCACCGAAGGGACCTAAGGTTAGGCCCATTTCCCGCTATATTTTGCGCAAAGACAAAACCACCGCATTCACCCGGCACTGCGGGCCACCTGAAAGGTAAAAACACAGCCCATTTCCCCTGTATACCCCAGGACCGGGGGGTTACAATTGACTGGTGCATTAAGTCAATATCAGCTGTGAGTGTGTTTAAAGTAAGTTGATATTCCAGTGCCCTGTAAGTCGACATCAACTGTTAGTGTGTTAAAAGTAGGTTGGTATTCCAGTGCCCTATGTCAATAGAAACTGTGTGTTTAAAGTAAGTTGGTATTCCAGTGCCCTGTAAGTCGACATCAACTGTAGTGTGTTAAAAGTAGGTTGGTATTCCAGTGCCCTATGTCAATAGGAACTGTGTGTTTAAAGTAAGTTGTTATTCCAGTGCCCTGTAAGTCGACATCAACTGTTAGTGTGTTAAAAGTAGGTTGGTATTCCAGTGCCCTATGTCAATAGGAACTGTGTGTTTAAAGTAAGTTGGTATTCCAGTGCCCTGTAAGTCGACATCAACTGTTAGTGTGTTAAAAGTAGGTTGGTATTCCAGTGCCCTATGTCAATAGGAACTGTGTGTTTAAAGTAAGTTGGTATTCCAGTGCCCTGTAAGTCGACATCAACTGTTAGTGTGTTAAAAGTAGGTTGGTATTCCAGTGCCCTATGTCAATAGGAACTGTGTGTTTAACGTAAGTTGGTATTCCAGTGCCCTTTAAGTCAATATCAACTGTGTGTTAAATGTAAGCTGGTATTCCAATGTTTATGAGTCAATACTAACTGTGTATTAAAAGTAAATTGGTATTCTGGCAGCCCTTTATTGAATAGCAATTGTGTGTTAAAAGTGAGTTGATATTCCAGCAATCTTGTAGTCAATTTGATAACATATTAGTCAGTAGCAACTGTGTAATTAAAGTGAGTAACCAATTTGGCAAACTTCCTAGTCAAAAGCAACTTTGTAAAAAGTTTGTTGACAAACTGGCAACCTTCAAGTCAATATTGTGTGTTAAAATTAAGGCAATTCAAATAAAATTATTGTATATTACTATAAACAAAAGGTTATTACTTATCAAGACTAGGCATTTGACTAGAAAAAGTGATATTACAAGAAGGTACACTACCAACCACGCGTATTATGCAGATTTTGCTAATCGCGTGGACGTGATCATTTTAATCTGTTTTCACTTTACGACGTGGTAACAGCATATCGCACATTGCGTTCATTTCTATGCAATGTATCCCGCGAAGGGCTACTGTTTTAACTTGACAAACTATTTACTCAAGGATGGTTAGGAAATAAAAAGCATGTTTTCTGAGATGTTAGTCACAGTTAGTCAAAGATGTTTGCATAATTGAGAACATTAAGTGTGCCATGTGTTTCTCAGTATGTTAAATGTGTGGTAGAATCCTCATTTTGTGATGACCTATTGTCATAGAGATATGTTATGTTATAGAAGTCAGAAAATAACCTTGGATTATTATTGATATTATGAGTTTCATATTGTTCAACAACAAGTTATATAGAAACAGTGTCAGGGTCCATGTAGTTGGCCTTGTAAAATACAGACAAACATAATATAACAGCACTTATTGGCCCTGGAATGTTGAAAGCTATCGAAAAAGTCAGCTGGAGGTGACAGTTTTCCAGGAATCACCCTATTTGTATGAAATCACTCCTAGGATATAAATGAAACGACTCCTGGTCATTTATGACTGAAAAATGATACCTATGAAAATTTGCCCGGAAAATAAAAGCCACAATTTTTCGCACACAGTCCCTGAAATTGTTTGAGGATAACACATGTTTCAAGAACAAATTGATGTTGTGTAAGAAATTATAAAAGTTTGTTTGTATTGTTGATGAACTGAAGTGTTCTGCTTAAATTAATGACTGACTTTTATATTAAAAATATCTAATATCTTTATTGCTACCAGACAAAAATATACACTTCTATATAAATATTGCTATTTATGTTTTATCAGCACTAACCATGTCCTCCTTTCTCTGTCCAGATCTGTGACTTTGGGCTGGCACGCGTTGAGGAGCCGGACGAGGCTATACACATGACACAGGAAGTTGTCACCCAATACTATCGCCCTCCTGAGATCCTCATGGGCACAAAACACTACACAGCAAGCATCGACATCTGGTCTGTTGGCTGTATCTTCGCCGAACTGCTAGGCCGCAGAATTCTCTTTCAAGCTCAAACTCCCATCCAACAGGTTTGTCTTGTTGTATTTTTCAAAACACATTGCCATAAAGCAAAATAGGTTAGTACACATATGATAACCCAACTTTGGACAGTCCATTATGGCAGCAGTTTGTCAGATACCCCAGCGGATGTTATAGTTCGGGCCAATATGAGACATTTTAGAGCAATCCTGAGGGATATGCCATATGACACACAAATCAACAATTTTGTCTTGACATTATCATTCAGAATCATCAGAGGTTGCAAAACAAAAATGGTTAGTTCTTGGTTTTTAAGACTGCTAACACATTAGTCTTTGAATAAATCTTATTCCTTGTAATTCAATTTATTTATATGTGGCATTCCTTCCTTGAGCATCTGATTGAAAATGAATGGGAATGGCAAGTTCCTTCACTAAGAATAGGGAACACAACTTATATTATAAAACTGATGTAAATATTTTAGATAGATAATGCTGTATGTAAACTGTTCATTGACAGTTTGTAAAACATATGTTTATAAACATAAAAGTGCTCACCTATCATGAAAGATGTTGAAAAATCAGAAAATAATCTGGCTTAAATGCATTGAAATGATGCTGAAAATCATTAGTAACAGAAATCGATTTTTGAGTACTATAAATTGGTGGTTGTAAATACTGGAGAACACACAGTTACATATTGCAATTGAATACCTTGTTATAGAGGTGACTGACCGTGAAGTCACTACACTAAGGTTATTGGTTATAAGATAAAGATGCTGTTTTGTGATCTTGTGACATTCTTTCTGTAAACAAAGATGACATTTAATATGTATTTCTAATAGCACATGAAAAAGAAACACAATGTTGGAGGGAATGTTATTCCATCTTCAGCTTGCATTTTTATCACCGTCTGATATGTTATGTGTCTCTGCTCGTTGTCATGTACAGCTACGTTTACCTCTTTGAACTGTGATGACCTTACTACCTTATATAGATTAGTGGTTATGGACACAAAGTTGATTTGCTCTTAAGGCTATTTTGAATTAAAAGAAAATCTCGGGGAAATTAGAGAAATTGATTTTAAACAACAAGTCTACATGAGAACAAATGGGCCAATAATGAGGACAATCTGGTCAACAAAATGGAATCAGTTTTATGAGTATACAATGTTTTATACATACACTCAATACTTGACTAATCATTCAGTTAACTTTCATTAATTCTGAAGTGCTTTAATTATTTTATTGTTTACATGCAATGTCTTGTACTCCTTTAAACAATGTAGATTAAAAATTAAGCTTACATGTATTTTACCTTGTCTTCTGTTGTCTTATATATCGTCTCATCTTTGTAGTTGGATCTCATCATTGATCTCCTGGGTTCTCCGACACTTGAGGAAATGCGCTCAGCATGTGAGGGTGCGAAAGCTCAAATATTACGGAGCACACATCGCCCGCCTTCACTACATGCCCTCTATGCACTCTCCGGACAGGCAACACACGAGGCTGTCCATCTGTTGTGTCGAATGCTTGTGTTTGATCCAGTAAGTGAAATTAAGAATGGATGGATGGTTTAGGCTTTACGGGATGAAAATGTATGTTAGTATTTAAAAAAAATAAGACACATAATCACAGGAAGTGTTTGGTTGCATGTCTGTTGCTAGCACAAACAATTGTTGTTAGTTACTAAGAGTTTTTTTTATAAATGTAAGGTATTCCAGTTTTTCATTAGGCAGTTTAAGTTGTTCATGCACACTTTTTTCATAGATGAATAGAAATAAGATTCTAGCTGTGTGGGGTATGCCACTTGCAAGCTAAGGTAAGATCAATGTGACTGTATGTATGTAAACAATTGATTGCTGCCTTCTTTAGGAAAAGCGAATCACAGCAGCTGATGCATTAGCACATCCGTATCTAGACGAGGGTCGTCTCCGCTACCATTCCTGCATGTGCACGTGTTGTCACAATGTTGGGGGTGGCGTACGACACTACACGAGCGACTTCGAGCCTGTGTGCAAAGAGCCGTTCCGATATGACTTTGAGGATGATCTGACATCAGTCTTCAGGGTGAAAGGTGGGCACTGACAACTGGGCACTGGTTTATTGCAGTACCATTATTCTTTGATGATAATGATAAGGAGGATGATAGAAATAATAAATGTTATCATGATGAATTGAAAGATATGATTTGATAATTAAAAGCAGATGATGCTTTAATCATAGATGCATAGTTGATTAAAATTCTTATCATCTGTTGTTGTTTTTATAAAGATAAAAGAAGAGGTTTGTCAACACTAAGAAAGTTATTAATTTTGCTATACTTCACAATTCCATTGATTTATGAAACTGATTGTGTAGTGAAGCAAAAATACACAAATATAACTATAACTGTTTTCTGTAAAATAGATGTTCTATTCAATTATCTTAAATATAACTGTTATGTACTGTTTTCTGTAAAAAGTTGCTCTTTTCAAATACCTTAAATATTTAGCTTTATCACTTTACCTTTTAAAATTTTCAAAGCCAAAAAGTGGGAGTATGGACTTGAGCCTCTCACTCATGTTACTCAAAAAAATAGATAACTATCCTAATTTTTGCTTTTTTGTTCTATTTCAGAAAAGCTACACAAGTTCATTCTCGAATATCAAAAGGGAAACAACCGGGTGCCACTCTGCCTTAATCCAAGTTCCATATCATTCAAAAACTTTGCAAAGTAAGGAGCCAGAGTATCTTTGGTGATTTGACTGTGTTCATACATATATGATACATACGGCAGAGAAAATCTTAGTGTCAACCATTTGATGATGGTCAATCTTAACTTATTTTCGTTAAGTGTATGGGAAAATCATATTGTCACAGTTAATAATATCATAATCCTTAATTAAGGATTGCATGCCTTTACAAAATGTTACAAGTTGTTTTGTTATTGTCTAGCTATAAATCTACCGAGATCAGCATGAAACAAACTGATATTTATTAATAATGTGGAACTAGCCCAGATTGAATGTGAACAATTATGTTTTCATTGCTGTTGGCTATACTAAAACAAGTTCATTACTAATGAAACACAAGTTTCTGCATGAATTTCATACCAGAGTTGAGACAGCTTTTGTTATTTTAGCTTATTTTGGTTACTTACTGTATTATAGGCCATATCAGCTACATTCAAATGTAAAGCTTTAGGGAATACATAGGTTGTTTTTCTTGTGTTCTAAAATTTAGCTGCTACAGTGAAATAAAATACCAGTAAACCAGGTTGATAGTCGCTGAAATCGTGAGTGGAATGTTTTGACATGGTTGTTTTACTGATTTGGTGTGGGAGAATAGTAAATAGCAGTGAGAGGGTCTTACTTTTGTAGCACATAGCCAACAAATTAAACACCTTACAGAATTAGCTAAATATGAAAAAAGCGTGGCATGGCCTGTAATTAGTGAGTGTGGTGTGGCAATGTTTTAAGTTGTGTTTTCTGGTTGCCTTTTTCAGTTCTCAGGTAGCTCAGCCCTCAGAGCTTCCCCCCTCACCGCACGTATGGGAATGATGCACCTCGATCTCACCACTGCCAAACATTATCTCACAACGCCATTGTCCCTGCGTGAGCACAGACTCATACCACCACACTGTCACAGCTTTACTGCATCATTTGTGCTGCGTGTGTACTGTGAACATTATGTACATACTGTGCAACTTGCGAACAATTGTGAATTTGGTGCGGTGCAGGAATAAAAGGATACACTTTATTATTCGCACAATGCTGTGGACCAAAAATCACCTCACAAAAATGTACATACCAAAGTTTCGGAGGATTTCGATTGACTGAGATTTGGTTCTTGCGAGAAGCACACGGCAAAGTCTTGTAAGGACTGCAAGCAAGAGAAGGTGTAGCTGATTATTTGTCTGATCAGCTAGTGTCCTTAAAAACAGATAGCGAGCCATGGAGATTGATTTGATCATCTTGACTCTGGGTGGTTTTGCATGAAGTTGTGGGAGTTTTTATAGTTTATCTATTACTGGTTGTTTTTCTACTGATACCAAGACCAGTGTGTGAAGCCTTTGCACAGTTTTATTTTTTTCCACTGAAGTGTTGTTTTCTTTGTAAACAGACATTTTTTAGTGTGTAGATTTATACTTTTATATTGGAGCATTTTAATATCTACTAACTCTGAGACATATTTCCTGCAAAGGTTCTTTGTGTACTTTTTTTTTCTCTCTTTCTATAGAAATAAATACTGAAGTGAATTTAAAGCAAAAATGTAGGCAAGATTCAAGAATTTTAACTAGGTTAACAATCTTAAAAATAACACTGATCTCATAAGATGGCGATAGAAAGACTTAATATATAAGAGCTAAGCTCACCTTTTTATCTTAAGGCTTGTATTTTATGTTTTTCTACTATGTAGAATGTTTAACATTAAAAAAAACATCTGATGTTAATAACGACAATGAAATTAATTTTGTGTAAGATTGTTTAACAGACAAATTCACCTGGATTAATCCAGAGAGCAATCTTGGATTTTATGCCTGAGAGCTGTATTTTGCCAAATTTGTAAGTTATTAGCCATGTCTCTGGTATAAATGTTGAGAATTTGGCCAAAGCCTGGTATTACTGTGTGAATCCTTATTTATACACAAGTTAGAATCTCAGGGTTATTGCTAATAGAAGCAAAAATGAGAAAATAATGTTTCAATGAAACAAAGTGTCACCTTTGGAAAATAAGATTGGGTGACATATGTCTGTATTTTTTTAAATGAAGGAAGTTCTTTGAATTATTGCCAAATATACACTAGTACGTTAGATAGATATAATAATGAGCAATATACAAATGGCACAGGCATGTAATCAGGATTTTTGTTGCTTAAATGTTGACATGTTACATAAATGACACACAAGTCTTATGAAATCAATTATTAAATCAATCCAGCCTGCAAACCCTGCACGGGAAAAAAACAACATCATAAGCCTGCCTGCAAACCCTGCACTGGTTAAAACATCCTAAGCTAGCATGCAAACCCTGCACTGGGAAAAAACATCCTAAGCTAGCCTGCAAACCCTGCACTGGTTAAAAACATCCTAAGCTAGCCTGCAAACCCTGCACTGGGAAAAAAACATCCTAAGCTAGCCTGCAAACCCTGCACTGGGAAAAAAACTTCCTAAGATAGCCTGCAAACCCTGCACTGGGAAAAACATCCTAAGCTAGCCTGCAAACCCTGCACTGGGAAAAAACATCCTGAGCTAGCCTGCAAACCCTGCACTGGGAAAAAACATCATAAGCTAGCCTGCAAACCCTGCACTGGTAAAAAAACAACCTAAGCTAGCCTGCAAACCCTGCACTGGAAAAAACATCCTAAGTAATCCTGCAAACCCTGCACTGGAAAAAACATCCTAAGCTAGCCTGCAAACCCTGCACTGGAAAAAACATCCTAAGCAATCCTGCACACCTTGCACTGGAAAAAACATCCTAAGCTAATCTGTCAACCTTGCACTGGAAAAAACATCCTAAGCTAGCCTGCAAACCCTGCACTGGAAAAAACAAAACATCCTTAGCTAGCCTGCAAACCCTGCACTGGGAAAACAAAACATCCTAAGCTAGCCTGTCAACCCTGCACTGTTAAAAAAATCCTAGCAGGAACTGGACTGTTGCAGTTTGTTTAGCCCAATAGTTATATTTTAGCAACATAGGTCAGTGAGTACAATGCTGTGTACATTTCCTATGCCTTACTTAACTGCTTCCTTCCCTTATCTTTGTATAAAGGGTTCATTTGTATGTCCTATTCATTTCTTGTCAAATATGTACTCTTTTTCTAGAAGTCAGCAAATTTTAAGAGTGTGTCATTACTAATTCTAGTGTTATTTAAAATTTTATTTGAAGTTTACTGAAGTAAGAGTGTTTGCATATTTATAATTATGGTATTTAAATGTCATTTGTAAATCCCTTGTGCCAGTTTTTCATCAAGATTGAAGTAATCAAAATGGTGGTTTGACCACTCGACTAATTGTTCTTGTGAGAAAATATTTTATTGATGCTAAAAATCTTGACAAAAAATTTGAAACTGTGATAATGTATGTATAAACATCAACTACAATTAACTGTGACATTTATACAAATGTCTTAAATTTGAACTAGAACAAATTCAACTAGAGGTGATAGCGTGAAACAAGACACAGAAAAATGCAAATTGTAAAAAAATCATCTGAAAACATTACCAAAGAGGTCGATTGTGAATCTCTAATCCAGTAAATATTTATTTTTTTTGTAAATGTTCTATTTAATCATATCCATGTACATATGCATGAAAACTGTATAGTATTCACATAGAGTGACTGTGGGTATATTTATTTGAATGGTTTCATAGTCATTATGGTGAAAGTGATATGTTTGTAGAAGAAATATTTGGAAGCCTTAGAAAATGGGTTAAAGAGAGATGTTTAATCTATTATATATTGGAACATTCTACACTATGTAACAGGTCTTTTATTTCCGTGAACATTTTCATAGTTCACAAACTCTATGGTGCTATTCTAAAAAGTGAATACAATAGCTTTTAAAGCCATGTTGGTGTACATCAAATGAAACACTTGGCTTGGAAGAAAGTAATGCAGATTCAACTTCCAACTATGACTTTTGTTTGTTTTCATTAAGTGAATGTAGTATGTCCATATCAGTGACTGAATTCAGCCAGTAATCATATTATATTAGTGTAGAACCGAATTTCTGTTTGATATTGAAATCTGTAATGAAATATGTACATAATGTAAGTACTGAATGTTGTCATCAATAGGAAAGAGAAAGTCTTCAAACTGTATTGGTAACTAGTATCCAAGAAAAGTTGGGGCATGGATTTGTCATTTGGAAAAACTTCCATGTTTGAGAAACAAGCTTTACTTGAATTATGCACAAATATTTAAAGATCATATCTTCCAAAGGTCCGAAAATATATTCCATTGTTCTTACATCTTTTCATACAATGTTTGTTTCAAGTAAAAATCTTAAGTGCTTTGTAAAAATTGAAAATAGTTGATTAGTGATTCCGACATAATTCATTGTTCATGTGGGATGAAAAGTTTGTTGACAGTAAGATTTCTCTATAATTTGTACATAGGCTTATATGCTGCAGGTAGCAGACGCACTTTGGGATATGTTAGTTTTCATTTGTGGTAACCATTTAGCATGGAATAGCTGTTTGTTCAATCATCACATACCATTGTTCATTTTATATAGGTCACACCGCCATATTGTATCCCCTTCCCTCCATACTCATTTAATCATCTATCGTTTGTCTATAGAATTGTTGTACAGAAATGTAAAAAAAATGTCATTCCAGAAAAGTTTTGTACATAATCTGTGATTTCTCTTGTTCAGGAGTGTTCTGTTTAAGTTATAATAGTAGTAGCACGTAGGGTATTTGTATTTATATGGTCAAATGTAGACTTTTGAATGAAATCTTGTTCGCAAATGTCAGAGAGAAATGTATATATGATGAATCTAAATGAAATCATTATCACCTTTGACCTAAGAATGAGCAACAGTAGTCAGTCATTCACACCTTAGTCACATACTAAGTATGCATGCATTTTTTAGTGTTTCTATAAATTCATTGTAAGGTAAATTTGAGGTATTTTTTTATGAGCAGTCAATGTATGTGAACTGTATGTTAGTGTTATAAGCAGAGTTTGGCATGTATATTTTGTTCACTGTATTGTCCTAGCATAACTCTTGTCTAGACACGCCAGTTCCAATGGCTTTCCATGCAAATATGGTGCACAGGTTAAACTTCATCTCGTTCTGGATTTACCAAAACTATGTGGAGAATTTTCACAGATGAAATGTAAGAAAAAGAGGAAGTTGTGATCTCTGTGAGATGTGCCAATGTATTTCGGTAATGCAGTTCTACCCATGTTCCTTCAATGCAATGTAATCTAAAAACAAATGGGTCATATTAAAGTTACCTTAGTTTTTCTGTGCAAGATGAGGTTTTTAATGTGCATAAGCTCAGATACCCCACTCAGGTGTAGTCATTTGAGCAGGAATATGTCAACATTTGTTCCTGCCATTCTGTATTCTACCGTACACTGTGACTAAAGTATCTGTGTATATAGTTTGAGGCAGTGTTGGAAAGTTGATATATATAGACACTTAGAGAGAGTTTGCCTTTTTTAAGCGGTAGATGTAGATTATATGAAGAACAAATTTTTTACCTGTATTATCTTTGTAATCTTTTTTTGTCTTCAAGTTTCTTGGTGAATCTTTGAAAAGGTTATTGCAGCCCACCTCATGATTTGAGAAAATGCTTTACTGGTCAAGTTATATTGTTAGTTTTCTGTTATTATTGTTTGAAAAGGATTTTGATAATATTTTATAGATTTTTAAGTTAGACTGACTGTTTTAACTTTTCTTGACCAAGCAGTCAAATTGTTAATTTTGGACCCTTGACAACTTAACTGAATAGGCATTTTAAATCTATAACAAACCACCCTTTTAAGAAAACACTTTTGTTTCATCTCAACTACTTAATATTAAGTGGTTAACTTGACCTTTATAGAAAATATAGAAAAAAAATGAGAAAACTGTACGTGAGTAAATCCTGATTCTGTGGTTGAGGTGTGAACAAAAACCTTGGAAATGAAATATTTTCATTAACACAGTGTATAAACTTTTTAGGTGTGTTCTGTAGAAGTTTGTGTTTAAGATTTGATATTGCTTCTAGACTGATTTTCACTAGACGTTACTTAGTGTGTATTTTGTGTGTAAAAAATGTACTTAATGCAAAAACAAATTATTAAAAGCATAAAAACACTGGAGTGACTGTATTTAGCCATACATCCCCACATCTATATGTGGAACATAAAACTCCTTTATGCAGTGATGTATTGTTTATTAGAACTCTCAACAAACATAGTTGTACTTGAAATTTATGAAAGAATAATTGTACAATATTAGTTGTTAAAAGTTCAGCGAACTTGATCTTTGCATTTATTGTTCTGTATCCAGAAGTTTTGTCTTGAACTTTGAAGTAAAAGCTATCCATTTCATGAAATATTCAATCATCATTCTACAATTCATTTATTTTGTCTTGACGTACTCTTATAAATATTTGCAATAAAAACATAAAACACTGTACGTTTGTTGTTGATGCTTTAAGAACAACTGCCCAAAGGCCAAAAGAGTGGTGGTGTTAGTAGTTTATACTCCGGGTCCCGGCGTGAGCACATTGAAGGGTCCCAGAGTGACAGTTCGACCACCGCACACCTATCCTGGGCAGAACCAGTACTAGGTGCCTTCACCTCTGCAAGGAACTGACAACTTCTGTACATGCCATGGGAAGTGGTACAGTGCGAATGGTCGTAGAAAGGATTTCATAACCAATCACAACAGAAGTGACCTGGCCCGCCCGGGAATCGAACCCGGGTTGTCCGATTCAGAGTCTAATGCTCTACCGATTGAGCTAACCGGGCAGACAAAGGCCAAAAGAGCTTATGCCATGGTGTTTTATACACGTCCAAGGGTCAGTAAACCATTGCTTGTGGACGTGATAGTTTTCAGTTTTGATTGTATCTTAATCAAACGTTTACAGTAGTTAGATATCTATGAGCTTGGTTCCTTTCAGACACAAGCTAGATCCGCAAATGTATTACTGGATTATTGCTCTTAAAATTGTTATTAGTGAAAGATCACTGTCAAAGAGAGACCACCTGTATTTACTTGTGTAGTTGGTATTTTCTTTTTTACTCTCTTGCTTTGTAAGTGAGGTGAAAATTATAGTTTAAGAGGAACAACCTGTACTGAGAGAGTGCAGTTGTTTTCTCCATTGCCTTTCTCCCTTTCTCTCCTACTGGCTAGAAGAGCTTTTGCCATGGTGTGCTGTCTGTGCGTCCGTAAACAATTGCTTGTGAACGCGATACAGTCTTTGGAGCTCAGTTTCTTTCTTTAACCAGCCAGATTCGCCCCTGCATGACTGGAGTATGGTCTTTAAATGCTGCAGCCCTAGCAAAAGTATACCATCATTCAAGGCCATGTCTCATATTGACGGTACTATACACAAGGCTTCCTTGCCTGACACAAACGTAAAAAAGACTATTAAAAAAACAGTATAATATCTTATCATTACATATCAGTAGCACACTTGTAAAATAAACAAAATAAACTCAGTGTTTTTGGGGACAACACTTGCGAACCCCATTCACCAGTGTGGACTTAGCACGTGGTTTATGACATCATAATTGGATACCACCAGAAATGAAAAGCACGAAAATCGCTATTATATAAATTATATTGATCTTTATTTTCCTATCGATTTTATCATAACAGTGCAGTCTATCATTGTATAAAAAGAGTTGTTTGTTATTATCTTGCAAACCGCTTTTCAGTACACAATAGAAGTGCAACCATGCATATCAAACAGTGTTTGTGAACACCTGTCAAACGCAAGTTTGAGAGATAATTTTCTATATACAGGATAAAACTTAGTAAGATATGAGGCTGTCTTAATACAGAAATAATGAATTGCTATATTTTGCTATCGCCAAAAGAAAAATGTAGTAGGCATTCACCTTAAGTAGTCATTTAGCTATTGGAGTAACACTGACAAATATATCGTAGTGTTACATTATGGTGTAATTAAAGGCAATTAAAAAAGTGGGTCACATGGGGTCAAAAAAGGGTCACTATGTCAAATCTTAAAAAAAATCTTTGGAACATACTAGAGGCATTATACATGGTCAAATATTCATAAAACTTAATCAGAATGTTTTCCTTGATGAAATCTTGGACTTATTTAAAACTGAATAACATATGATCGAACAGTAGGTCACTAGGTCAAATCTAAGATTTTTTTATCCGGAATGGAAATGATTGGTCGGATTATGTTCAAACTTGGTCATGATGTACCCCTTGATGAAATATGGACCGCTTGTAAAAGTGGGCCACATGGGGTCAAAAACTAGGTCATTAGGTCAAATTTTAGAAAAATCTTTGAAACACATCAGAGGCATTATGTATGGTCTAATATTAATGAAACTTGATCAGAATGTTTTTCTTGATGAACTCTTGGACATGTTTCAAACTGGGTCACATGTGATAAAAATAGGTCACTAGGTCAAATATTTCAAAAATCTTGCCCGAAACTATTTTATGGTGGTGATTGGTCGGATTATGTTCAAACATGGTCAGAATGTTCTCTTGGGTTAAATTTCGACTGCGTTTTAAAAGTGGGTCATATGGGTCAAAAACAAGGTCAGTATGTCAAATCTTAGAAAAAAACATTGGGAACACACTAGAGACAATCTAATATCCATGAATCTTAATCAGACTGTTCTTGATTGTTGTTGAATAGTTCGAAACTGGGTCACATGGGGTCAGAAACCAGGTCAGTAAGTGAAATCTTTGAAAAATTGTGTCCATAACCAAACATTGGTATTGAATAGTCAGTTATATTCAAATTTGGTCAGAATGTTTGCCTTATTGAAATCTTACACGAGTTTTGAAATAGGTCACATGGGGTCAAAAACTAGGTCACTAGGTCATTTCTTACAGAAATCTTGGGAACACTCTAGAGGCAATGCATATGCTCTAATTTCCATGAAACTAGAATGTTTGCCTCGATGAAATCTTGGAATAGTTTGAATCTAGTTGGTTATGTGGGGTCAAAAATGAGGTAACTAGGTCAAATCTTAAAAAAAAACTTGTGGACACTCGAGAGGCTATATTTTTGGCAAAATATCGCGGACCAATCTTCATGAAACTTGATCAGAATGTTTACCTTGATGGAATCTTACATTAGTTTGGAACTGGGTAACATGGAGTCATATACTAGGTTTCTTGGTCAATCCTAAATGCTACATTATATACAATATTATTTTTTTCAAACAGTTGCAATCAAACTTATATATATATATTTCACCATTCCTTGACTTAGCCCAATTGAGCGGGGGATATCAATTCAACGAATTTGCTTGTTGTTCTTAACAGCACAAAATTGTCAATGGTTAAATAACAAACACCATAAAAAGGGTATGACTTTAAGACATTATGAAGATAATTGCATTGAAAACTCATAAAAAATTAAAGAAGATAATAAGTAACCGCTGGTCGATTTCTAAGGTCGCCAACTCAAGTGATTATAAACAATGCTCTCAAGTCAATTGTTGAAATTATTGTACTTTGAACACTTATAATCAGGTCAAGTCAAATTTAAGAACCAAATATATACACTAATACAACTTCACGTGATATCAAAATATCTTAACTATATATTCCTATCTTAACGGATCCTTATCAATAATAATAATAATAATAATAATAATAATAATAATAATAATAATAATGTCAAACTATGTGAATTTTTTACTAAAAAAAGCTTTAGTTTTCGGTAATTATAAACACGTTCTTATACAATCTGAGCATTTGCCCACACATTTTGCCAAAACTATAAAATGTAAAACATAACTGAATAATCGAGTGTTGTGTACATTTTCCATTGGACTCCGCTAAGTTTCGTTAATACCGAACAGCAGTTTTCCTTTTTCGAGGCGTGCGGCTTTTTACTTCGGGCGAAATTCAAATGTGACTTCACAAACTATGTGGGTACATCGAAGAGGATTAGAGATCTCGCATTTCTAATTGCATCTTCGGCACCCCAGCATATCATAACATATAGGTTTTGATACGCTGGGGTGCCGCGGATGTTCTAATTGGTCTTGCAGACGCAACTGATGGAAGAAACGAAAATGCCATCAAGTGGAATATCGTATCATGTATAGATAAATGTCTGCAAATCCGAGCCTGTATACATTGTAGGTGTCGAAACAATATTAACCGTTAAAATTACAAATTGATATCGTACCTTAGATCTAAGTTATTTCTTAACATGCTTGTATCTTTTATTGACAAAAAGGTTGCCTCGTTACAATTTTAAGAACTTTATTTGCTATTCTTAGTGCCGTGACTTGGCACGATTCTGTGATTTGTAATTTTTCGATTTCCAAGTCTTCTATTAAAGGGACACGCTCATGTGAAAAGGACTCATGGCTTTCCATGAGATGCGCATTTGCTTACTGCGGACTTGTGGAAACTTTAAGATAATCCGGGACAGGCTGAACCCGGACTGGGTGACATAGCGGAACCGGATAAGGGGGGGGGGTAATCGCCAAGGGCTCGGACTGCGGTAGTGCGGAACTTTTGAATCGCCAAGGGCTCGGACTGCGGTAGTGCGGAACTTTTGGAACTGCGGAAGTGCAGAACTGCAGAAATGCGAACGGCGGCCTGCAAGACGTATGACTTTCCATACGCTCATGTTTTGTAAAATGAACTTTGTTACAGACGAATTACAGTGTAGTAAATCAATAATTAGTAAGATACTGACGGCTGGAACCTTTCAACAAATGTTGATATATTCTCAAATATATGTCTTTAAAGTCGCCGATCAGTGAATAGCGTTAGTAACGCATTTTAATATAAGGCTTACAGGTTTAATTACCCTCTAGCATATGTATGAGTCCTTGCGGGCGAGCTGTTTTGTCTCAGTCAGCATTCTGTTGTTTTTTCTTGACTGTGTTTGTTGCATTACGCCAGAAAGCTCGGCTGTCTGGTGTTTGTTTGTTTCACGGTCGCACGTTACAAATGGTGGCAGCGGTTGGATAATGACATCTGCCGGAACGGTGTTGCCTACTCTTCTCGGTGGGGGAAAGTAACGTAACGGTCCGCTGTAGACGGCGGAGATGCGTTCATAATAATAATCCGTATAAAACGGAAGTACGTTCATACCGGATATGAACTTGGTTGGTAATATGCAAATTAGCAAAGCCCGGGATCTGTGAGAACATAGAAGTTAGTGTATATAAAGACCAGTGGACCCCTGAAGGGATTTGTTGGTGTTCAGATGGCGGCGCACGTTACACTGGCAAGTGTTTGCTCGCCACTATTAAATCCAGGTTTTTTTAATACTGCCATTGCATTTTTTTTCTAGAATTTCGGTATCAAATAGTAAACTTATTATAATATTGGTGTTTTCAGATGTATTACCGTAAAAAGTACAAAAAATGAGCGAGTCCCTTTTCAAGAGATGAAACATAAAAGATGTCACTGACAAAAATCACCATGGGGCCTCATTCAACAATTTAGCAAGCGTGACCAGTGACAGTGTGGTAGTATAAGCCAACACAGGCCGCCCGCCCCCGCCCCTCCCACTGCCCCCCATTTAAACAAAGGGTAAAACCAAACTTCCTGGTGATGTGAGGATGATATATACATTATTTAAAATGCTTTATTTAGTAGTTCAAGTTTTCACACTAAATATATATAACTCATATAAATAAATACAAATAAATAACAATAAAACAGACTTTGCTTGACTTAGCTAGGTTTTCATAGGCTTTGCTAGGCTTTGCTAGGTTTCGCTGGATTTTTCAATCTTGAAGTAATGTAATTTTACAAATTTAACACAATATTGGCAATAAATTATACATTTTTTTCCAACTAAATATATAAAACTCATAAAAATAAATACAAATAAATAAAAATACAACTGACTTTGCTTGACTTTGCTAGGCTTTGCTTGACTTTGCTAGGCTTTGCTAGGCTTTGCAGTGTTTAGTAGGACCGATTTTCACAAACTATATATTTTCAAAATCACCGTCAAAATGGACACGAAATCGGAAGATTTGGCGTCTGTTAAAAACGTGGAGAACACTGAACAGCCAATCTTGCAAATTAAAAATCCAGTTGTTAAAGTTGCTCTTCAAGACTGGGAAGATCTTGATAAGGATTTGGTGCAGCTTGAGGTAATCTAACTCTTAATGATGAACTTGGGTAACATTCAGACTATCCTCTTAATTTCGGACAGTTTTTTTTCTCTCTATGCGATACTTCTTTATAGTTGTTGTATTAAAATGTGATCCGTACCTGGTATGGATGGTGTATATTGAAACAAATATAACACCAGAACATTTGATCCTAAGGCTAAAAGAAACCTTTATTCCCTGTGGGTGTTAAAGCCAGTATTGGACTCGACCACGTATCATTCTGATTCAGATTTATTGTCTTAATACACTTACAAGGTCTCCAGCGTGTAAGTCCACCTTTATGGCCGTCAATGAGTCTTTTGATTTTTTACTATGGCAGACTGCTGACGTCCACCATCCCAGCAAAACGTAGCGAACGGTCCTTGCGCAGAGAATTCTCGCAGCCACTATTTTGAAATTATCTCTGTTATAAATTCAAATTTCTACGAAAATATTATGCCTACTATTTAACACATATTTATTTATGTCATTATGCCAAAAAACATATTCAGATATCATTAAACACTTACATGTGTCAATTGTTTATCAAGTATTCTGATATCTGTAAATCTGGGACAGATCTGACAGGTTGTGTACATGTATAAAAGGATATTCAGGGTTCGAATTTAGACTCGCATACTCGCAAAATGCGAGCGACATTTGGAAATTGCGAGTGACTTATTCAAGCTCGCAAAATTCTGCGAGTGGGTTTGACCACAAAATGTTAAAAGGAAAGAAGAATAAACATGAACTTAATTCCGCTATGTAGTCGAGTGTAAACAGCCTATAAGTGGCATGTTGACACTACCGGTATAAAGAAGACAGAACGGAGTCACGCTCTAGTAGGTTTTCAAAAATAGAACAAATACGGAAAAGCCCGAGTTTTATCTCGAATCTTTCCGGGATGCACCGAGGCGTGCATAATACAAAGTAAATACGAATGACGTAATCACCTAGCTCAATCATTGGCTAAATTTAGCGCTTTTGCGCACTATATGTAAACCTCATCATCCTTTGAATATATTTCCGCCCAACTGTCAAAATGAATAGACTTCGTTGATCGATATATTTCATGGTCCAAAGTATCCACGCTACGTTTACTGTTGCTTTTTTATTTTAAATTTATTATTTTATTGTTTTTAATACTTATAGACTTAATGAAATCTGTAGCGTGCTTGTCGAATGGGTATTAAATTACCCGATGGCGAGGGTAAATATACAAAGTGAACAATGTCAAATTATTGGACAGCTTTGTTATCAAAAGGCTGCCAGCATCAGACGAGTCTTTCCATACTCCCCAAATAGAATAAGCCATCAACAAGTATTCGAGTCACTCAAGATTGATACTTTTCAATATTCATAATATGTCTTAGGTGTTAATTTCTACTTTAATTAGACAATATTATAAGGGAATAAAGCAAATAATAAAATTGCAAGTTGATTTGTCATTTTGCGAGTTGCCTCAAAATGCACTCGCAAAATTTTGCGAGTGCTCCTCAAAGTTAAATTCGAACCCTGATATTAGTGACCCAGAATATATTTATGTGAAAATAACGACTTTTATGACAAATTCAATCCAGTTTAGATCACTGTCAGGTATATATTGATTGATTGACCAATTTTGTCATTATTATTCAACATCGAAGCATAATATCGCTATATTTTCTTTCATCTGGTGTTAAATGGTAGAGAGTTTAAGCATTACAGGGATACATAAGAAATGCCAAAATATTTAAAAAAGTATCCCTGATCGCTTATTATTGTAGCTACCAACAGGTACAGTATTTCCTCGACTATAAGACAGGGAAATTGGGTCCCGATTTCTAACCCCAATGATTTGAACCATTGCAGTTGGACAATGATCAGTACAAGAAGAAGTTGGAGGAAATGAAGGTCCTGCAGAAAAAATGTCTGGCAGGCATTGCTCATCAGCGGTATAGGCTAAAGAAGATTACAGAGGCCTTAAAGTATGACAGCAGAACATTGGAACCTTTTTATTGTAGAATGGATTCAGTGAAATTAAATCTGTGAAATAACAGCGAAAACATATTTATATTACTATATGTTGTAATTGCATTTTTTTTCATTTTTGTATTTTATTTAAATCCAATTAAAATAATTGATACCTTAGAGCTTAGCTGTAGAATGAGAACGAAATTAATGGCACTTGTATACTTTCATGTAGGCCAGTGAAGCATTTAAGTGAAGATGAAGAGAAGGCTGTGAATGCTCTTCAGATGCACATGTTGAAAAAGAAGAGCACATTTCGGGACTATGAGGATAACTTGCCACACAGAAATGGGTACTCCTTGTTTCAATGGCATTGTTAATCAGATTATTATATTCCTCGTGTGGATAAATGTTCATGTATATGCTCAATAATTTTCTTGAAGATGAAAGAACTTCATCTTATTTGATATTAGAATTTATTCCTTGATTCATACTTTGTAGAAATAGAATTTGATGCTGAAATTAGGGGTTACATGTAATGAATTGAATTTTAAATTAATTTGCTTAAGTCAAGGCTCAGACTCAACATATAGCTTTTAGAAGAAAAATGCTTAACATGTAACCACAACAATTTTATTTTTTTCCACATAATGAATTATTTTCTTTCAGATTGTATCTAAACATAATTCTTGGGCAGGTGAACATCTCCTTACTTAACAAGGAAGACAAGTGAGTACAACACATGGCTTACACATTTAGTAAACTTACAATCATTTAGTATCCTTATTATGCAGAGTAATTAACCTCTACCATAACATCTGAATCACTGAAAAGATTGAAGGTTGACTTTGCAATATGGCAAATGTGAAAGAACATCCATCCTTGATTTTGTGATACTTAAATCTGACTAATGCAATGAAATGGCATGTCATTTTCAAATGTTAAGAAAATGTGTGAGGATTTGTAAAAGTCTGGCGCCAATTATTCACTGATTTATTTTTAGCTCAACTATTCGAAGAATAAGGAGAGCTATACTACTCACCCAAGCGTCAGCGTCGGCTTCACACCTTGGTTAAGGTTTTGCATGTAAACACCTTTAAGTCATAATCTCAGTAAATACATCATGTATTGCATTGAAACTTTAGATTATGCATTTCCAACTATCGAACCTACTAAATTAATGAAGTTAGATAACACTTATATGAATTTAATGCAAATAATGGGCCTTTATTATTTGACTTAGAAATTCTGGTTAAGGTTTTGCATGTAAGCACACATAGGTTAATATCTCAGCAACTACTTGATTTATTGCATTAAGACTTTATACAATGGTACTCAACTATCCAACCTACTTAATTAACCAAGTTAGATAACTCTTGTTTGCATTTAATGCAAATAATTGCCCTTTATTATTTGACTTAGAAATTCTGGTTAAGGTTTTGCATGTAAGCACACATAGGTTTATATCTCTTCAACTACTTGATGTATTGCATTGAGACTTTATACAATGGTACTCAATCATCTAATGTACTTTATTAACCAAGTTAGTTAACTCTTGTTTGCATTTAATGCAGAATAAATGCCCTTTATTGTTCGACTTAAAATTTCTGGTTAAGGTTTTGCATGTAACCACATTTTAGTCAATTTCTCAGTAAATACATCATGTATTGCATTGAAACTTTAGATTTATATTCCCAACTATCTTACCTACTAAATTAATGAAGTAAGATAACACTTATTGAATTTAATGCAAAAATGGGCCTTTATTATTTGACTTAGAAATTCTGGTTACCGTATTGCAAGTAAGCACACATAGGTTAATATCTCAGCAACTACTTTATTTATTGCATTAAGACTTTATACAATGGTACTCAACCATCCAACTTACTTAATTTACCAAGTTAGATAACTCTAGTTTGCATTTAATGCAAATAATTGCCCTTTATTATTCAGCATCGAAATTCTGGTTAAGGTTTTGCATGTAACAGCATTTTAGTCAATATCTTAGCAAATACATCATGTATTTCATTGAAACTTTTGATATGTATTCCCAACTATCTAACCTACTAAATTAATGAAGTAAGGTAATCCTTTGTAAATATAATGCAAATTATGGGCCTTTATTATTTGACTTGGAAAATAATGCACTTACTCAACCACCCAACCTACTTGAATAACCAAGTTAGATAACTGTATTTTGCAAATAATGGCCCTTTATTTCTGGTTTAAATTTTGCATGTAACAACATTTATGTCAATATCTTAGCAAATACATCATGTATTGCATTGAAATCTAATCTAATTTTACAGTGATCCATGTTTCGCCAAATTTCGAAAAGTGGCGGAATAGTCTCTGTGACAGCTCTTGTTGCAATTAAAGCTTGACTTTTCGAAAAATAAGGAGGCTTTACTTCTCGCCGGCCTTTATTGACTTTTTTACTTTCCGTTCATCACAGGCACATTTAAAAAAAATGTTTACCCGGTTTTCACAAAGTGAAACCTCATAATAAGAATGATGTACATGTACATAATTGTTCAGGTGGAAGGGCGTCATCAAACTCACCTATGGTATCAAATAATATTAGTTAGGTTTGACATAAAGTGACCAAACTTAGTATGTAGGAAGAGTTTATGGAGTCCTTTCATTGGATTGCATTTGGGGCCCCTAGGGTGAAGGTCACTGTTACTAACAATAGAAAAATAGTTGGTGTTGAATAACTTTGGTTAGGGTTGACCTACATGCATTGCGACCAAACTTGGTATACAGGAAGAGTTTATGGAGACCTTTCATGAGATAGCGTTTTGGGCCCCTAGGGTCTAAGTTCAATCTGACCCTGAGTAGCATCATCCTCATCCTGTCACTCCTCACATTTCAGGTACCTGTACAAGCAGGACTATGAGAGGTTCAAGCTGACTTTTAGTGGCATCATCCTCATCCTGTCACTCCTTCTCACATTTCAGGTACCTGTACAAGCAGGACTATGAGAGGTTCAAGCTGACCTTTAGTGGCATCATCCTCATCCTGTCACTCCTTCTCACATTTCAGGTACCTGTACAAGCAGGACTATGAGAGGTTCAAGCTGACTTTGAGTAACATCATTCTCATCCTGTCACTCCTCCTTGTCCTTGGAAACTACATTGTCGACTTCTCCAATATCAGGTAGGGCAGAGTAAGTTTACTATATTCTGGTTTCTTAAGCTTGCCTATTTCTTGAAAGATAAGAAGTTGGGGTATTGTAATAATTAGGGATTCAAACGAATGGCAAACTTGATATTCGAATATTCGGTGATTCTTTTGATCGACTATTCGATTACCGAAATACATATTATAGAAGATGTAGTAAACTACTATTATTATTCGCTAAAGTAATAGCCGGCATATTTTTATCCCGTAATTTGTTGTAGTCAGTATGCGTTGCGGACCCTGATTTCCCTAAATGAGTTTTTGAAATTCTCCATTTTCAGGAAGATATAAGCAATACATTTTAAACAAACAAACAACAATTTCAAATAATTTCAATTCCGCTGCCTTTATATTTGTAACAATGTGAAAATAGATGGATTCCTAGTCAAATAGCATTTTGCGCCAATGGAGTGTCTTTCCGTAGGACATGCAGCCTTGTTCTGAGGTTGACCTCTAAATTGACTAAATATAACTATGGATAACCCAAACCAAATGGGAACTAATAAAATAATAAAATGAAAAATGTGGATTTGACTCATCTATTGTACAAGAATAGAGAAAATACATCCTATTAAAAAAGCTATACTATACATTTACATTTCAAAGCATGAACACTTTATCGAAACATGGAAAACAATTTAAAGCACATAAATAATTTATGTTAATTGAAATGTTACAACATTATTGTAGCACAAGGCATTCAAATCATCACGTCGATTTAATGTATGTTGCACAGCTAAATTTGCGGCTAAGACAACGCATCAGTTTTAATGCCGATTCCTAGCCAGATATTGTAAAAGTAGGGGGACTTTTTATATAGTATCCGACAATAAATCCCTAAATGACATATGACGCGTGTTTAGTGTATTGTCATTACATTCACACCTCTGGCATTAGGGGCCAATCGTTGTAAAACAAGACAAACAAACTTTATAAACAACAACAGTGATGTCGGCAAAAGGTTTTATATTCTCTTTATTGACATTCTAATACCAAAGTTTGATCGAATATTCGAATTTTTGTTTGCATCACTATTAAATAACCTTCATTGACCTTATTGCCTTAAATCTTAAAGCTTTGGCATAACTAAAAATCCATTCAAAATATTCAAATGAAACTTGGTACGCACATATTGCCAGAAACAATAGGCACATCTATGGCAAGGCCCATTTCTGGCCTTAATAATTGTTGAGTTATACCCCTTGTTTGACTGAGAGTAACAAAAACTAGTGTTGCTGCGGACTGATTTCATTGTCAACTTTCTAACATCGGGCAAAAAAGAGTTTGTGAAGCATTCTTCTTCAAGTACTTGCAGCTTGTCGGTGCTACCCATTAATATACATTTTTTGTTTGTATGCTGTTTAATGTTTTGATTATTATCATATTTATCTAGATGGGCTGACTCTATTCTCCATTTCCTTCTGGTCTGGTACTACTGCACACTGACAATAAGAGAACAGATACTTATTGTCAATGGATCCAGGTACGCTCTCATATTTCATTAAAGGCAACGTATAGATGTTGTCGTTGATCTGTTATTGCTGATCTCTGTTTCATGTATTTCCATATTGTAGGTCTTAAAACCTGTAGTTAAAAGGTTGTGATTCAACATCAAAAATCAGCAATAATCCTTTTAAGGTACAATTAGCTTTGAAACAATTCTACAAAATGTAGCCAAATGTAATTGTGTTTTGTTGAATACAATAACATATGTCTGTAAATGAATCTTTTAAAGATTTTTTGCTTATTTAAAAGAAATAGATTTAGGCATCTGCATCTTTCAAAGACAACATCAGTAGTTGGTGTTGAACATTGGATGGACAACATCCATAGTTGGTGTTGAACACATAATAGCAGATGTTTTTCTTTAAGCTACATTAGCTTTTCAACAAGAACATTAAATTAATTACATAACCCAGGGTGTTTTGATTAATGCAGAATCAAGGGCTGGTGGGTGCTTCATCACTTTGTGTCCACGGCCTGTTCCGCTATCACACTCATATGGTAGGTACTAAATTTGCCTTTCTGATTGAAATACTAAATGGTCTCTTTATTCAAATACTTAAGTCTAATCTTTGATGTAAAGCTGTTTACAAAAGTAAAAATACGCCATTTGCGATAGAAATTATTCCATGGCTTCTTTATTCTTTGTTGCTAGATAGTAGATACATGTTTAAAACTACTTTTTGAAATTCATTAGGTACTAGTAGTCTGCTATCTACACTAGCAGTTACAAGCTAACAGACCTTAAGATGGAAGAGATTAGTTCTGCCTTTTGGATAAGTGCTTCAAAGTGCATTTTGGGGCAAACATAATTGCCTGAACAATATCAGAGTGTTATGAAATCAGTATGCATGAATGAATGACAATTTTGAAATGATGATACCATATTTGTTAATCCACAGGCCAGATAGCTACTCTTACATGCAGTTTCGAACCCAGTATGGCTGGTTTATCCTTTATGTTGGTAAGAAGCTTAGATGTTATTTTAACTCATCTGGTTTGGAATAAAAAGTCAAAGTATTGTTACAGCCTCTGTGTCATTAGCAGTGATTGATCAAACAATAACCCACTGCAAATGTGGGGGATAAACATAATCCTTGTATATAATCAATACATTCCCCTACATGTGGGGGATAAACATAATCCTTGCATATAATCAATACATTTCCCTACATGTGGGGGATAAACATAATCCTTGTATATAATCAATACATTTCCCTACATGTGGGGGATAAACATAATCCTTGTATATAATCAATACATTTCCCTACATGTGGGGGATAAACATAATCCTTGTATATAATCAATACATTCCCCTACATGTGGGGGATAAACATACTCCTTGTATATAGTCAATACATTCCCCTACATGTGGGGGATAAACATAATCCTTGTATATAGTCAATACATTTCCCTACATGTGGGGGATAAACATAATCCTTGTATATAGTCAATACATTCCCCTACATGTGGGGGATAAACATAATCCTTGTATATAGTCAATACATTCCCCTACATGTGGGGGATAAACATAATCCTTGTATATAGTCAATACATTCCCCTACATGTGGGGGATAAACATAATCCTTGTATATAGTCAATACATTCCCCTACATGTGGGGGATAAACATACTCCTTGTATATAATCAATACATTTCCCTACATGTGGGGGATAAACATACTCCTTGTATATAATCAATACATTTCCCTACATGTGGGGGATAAACATAATCCTTGTATATAATCAATACATTTCCTACATGTGGGGGATAAACATAATCCTTGTATATAATCAATACATTTCCTACATGTGGGGGATAAACATAATCCTTGCATATAGTCAATACATTCCCCTACATGTGGGGGATAAACATAATCCTTGCATATAGTCAATACATTCCCCTACCTGTGGGGGATAAACATAATCCTTGCATATAATCAATACATTCCCCTACATGTGGGGGATAAACATAATCCTTGCATATAGTCAATACATTCCCCTACATGTGGGGGATAAACATAATCCTTGCATATAGTCAATACATTCCCCTACATGTGGGGGATAAACATAATCCTTGCATATAGTCAATACATTTCCCTACATGTGGGGGATAAACATAATCCTTGCATATAGTCAATACATTTCCCTACATGTGGGGGATAAACATAATCCTTGCATATAGTCAATACATTTCCCTACATGTGGGGGATAAACATAATCCTTGCATATAGTCAATACATTTCCCTACATGTGGGGGATAAACATAATCCTTGTATATAGTCAATACATTTCCCTACATGTGGGGGATAAACATAATCCTTGTATATAGTCAATACATTCCCTACATGTGGGGGATAAACATAATCCTTGTATATAGTCAATACATTCCCCTACAAGTGGGGGATAAACATAATCCTTGTATATAGTCAATACATTCCCCTACATGTGGGGGATAAACATACTCCTTGTATATAAACAATACATTCCCCTACCTGTGGGGGATAAACATAATCCTTGTATATAATCAATACATTCCCTACATGTGGGGGATAAACATAATCCTTGTATATAATCAATACATTCCCTACATGTGGGGGATAAACATAATCCTTGTATATAATCAATACATTCCCCTACCTGTGGGGGATAAACATAATCCTTGTATATAATCAATACATTTCCCTACATGTGGGGGATAAACATAATCCTTGTATATAATCAATACATTCCCTACATGTGGGGGATAAACATAATCCTTGTATATAATCAATACATTCCCTACATGTGGGGGATAAACATAATCCTTGTATATAATCAATACATTTCCCTACATGTGGGGGATAAACATAATCCTTGTATATAATCAATACATTTCCCTACATGTGGGGGATAAACATAATCCTTGCATATAGTCAATACATTCCCTACATGTGGGGGATAAACATAATCCTTGTATATAATCAATACATTTCCTACATGTGGGGGATAAACATAATCCTTGTATATAATCAATACATTTCCCTACATGTGGGGGATAAACATAATCCTTGTATATAATCAATACATTCCCCTACATGTGGGGGATAAACATAATCCTTGTATATAATCAATACATTCCCTACATGTGGGGGATAAACATAATCCTTGTATATAATCAATACATTCCCTACATGTGGGGGATAATCCTTGTATATAATCAATACATTTCCCTACATGTGGGGGATAAACATAATCCTTGTATATAATCAATACATTTCCCTACATGTGGGGGATAAACATAATCCTTGTATATAATCAATACATTTCCCTACATGTGGGGGATAAACATAATCCTTGTATATAATCAATACATTTCCCTACATGTGGGGGATAATCCTTGTATATAATCAATACATTTCCCTACATGTGGGGGATAAACATAATCCTTGTATATAATCAATACATTCCCCTACATGTGGGGGATAAACATAATCCTTGTATATAGTCAATACATTCCCCTACATGTGGGGGATAAACATAATCCTTGTATATAATCAATACATTTCCCTACATGTGGGGGATAAACATAATCCTTGCATATAGTCAATACATTCCCCTACCTGTGGGGGATAAACATAATCCTTGCATATAGTCAATACATTTCCCTACATGTGGGGGATAAACATAATCCTTGTATATAATCAATACATTTCCCTACATGTGGGGGATAAACATAATCCTTGTATATAATCAATACATTCCCTACATGTGGGGGATAAACATAATCCTTGTATATAATCAATACATTCCCTACATGTGGGGGATAAACATAATCCTTGTATATAATCAATACATTTCCCTACATGTGGGGGATAAACATAATCCTTGTATATAATCAATACATTCCCTACATGTGGGGGATAATCCTTGTATATAATCAATACATTTCCCTACATGTGGGGGATAATCCTAATCCTTGTATATAATCAATACATTTCCCTACATGTGGGGGATAAACATAATCCTTGTATATAATCAATACATTTCCCTACATGTGGGGGATAATCCTTGTATATAATCAATACATTTCCCTACATGTGGGGGATAAACATAATCCTTGTATATAATCAATACATTCCCCTACATGTGGGGGATAAACATAATCCTTGTATATCATCAATACATTTCCCTACATGTGGGGGATAAACATAATCCTTGTATATAATCAATACATTTCCCTACATGTGGGGGATATACATAATCCTTGTATATAATCAATACATTCCCTACATGTGGGGGATAAACATAATCCTTGTATATAGTCAATACATTCCCCTACATGTGGGGGATAAACATAATCCTTGTATATAATCAATACATTTCCCTACATGTGGGGGATATACATAATCCTTGTATATAATCAATACATTCCCTACATGTGGGGGATAAACATACTCCTTGTATATCATCAATACATTCCCTACATGTGGGGGATAAACATAATCCTTGTATATAATCAATACATTTCCCTACATGTGGGGGATAAACATAATCCTTGTATATAGTCAATACATTCCCCTACATGTGGGGGATAAACATAATCCTTGTATATAATCAATACATTTCCCTACATGTGGCTTCAATATGTTGTGATTCGTGCCACTTTATATGTTGGATTTTACCATATAGGGTGTTGAGCCTACTCTTGACATGGATCTTGTTATTGCAGCGTTTGTCCAGCTGTTGCAGTACCAGTACCAAAAGGGTTGTCTCTACCGCCTCAAATGTCTCGGTCAGCGACATGACATGGACGTCACTGTTGGTAAGACGGCTTAAATAATGTAGAAATATATGCATAATTGTTTGAAACTTTAAAATCAGTCTGACTGATGGAGGTATTTTGTATTCATATAAAAGGGTTCATGTGAGAGAATTAATGTAAGGTTTAACCAGTGTACTTTGCTTTGTCTATATGGGCCGGTTGTTTGTACTCAAAGCAAATTCAAATTGTAGATACTATACAGTATACATTGCAACCAGATAATTGTTTATAAATGTGTATAAAAAATGCTTGCAAGAAAATACCTTTTAAGATTTGCTATACTATATGAAATATGTGTGTTTGTTTGCAGAAGGGTTTATGTCATGGATGTTCAAGGGCCTGTCCTACCTGCTGCCTTTCTTGTTCATGGCTTATGTAAGTATGGCTTCGACACATATTCCTTCAGGCAAGATACTTTAACAGCTTATAATTATAATATGCTGCATATATCTCACCTCCTACATGATGCTATCCGATGGGTCTAGGGTGATCCTGTGGAGGGGATGTATAAAACATTGTTGCTATGCATGACATGTACTGTTGAAGTTTATACTGACACTAATGCTGTTACAAAATAAACATTTTTATGTATTTTTTTAATTAACAAAAACTGTAGTGCATAAGTCTGGCAGGGAACACTGTGTGCATTACAAAGTCAACAAACTCTGTGAGACATTACACTGTTTGTAGCTGGTTGTGTTTCCCACTCGAGCTTCATTCTCGCATGTTAAAAAAACACTGGGGGTGTATGTCCCATACTTTCATACAACCACCAGCTTCTGACAGTTTAACTAATAATATGCAATAGAATTGAGAATTAGCAATTGTGTCTGGGCTGTATGTTGTGATGCACAGGGTTTTTTTGAGATAAAGTTGCACAGAGGTTTGGCGTATAAAGTCAACATGTTGCATGCACAACCAACATCACTACCTCTAAGGTCAAGGTCATGCTTGGGGATTAATCCTTATGGAATTCTGGAATGAAATGCTGCATACATGCACCTAGAGTATAGGTGATTCTTTCCAAGTTGAAGGTACCGGGTATGTTATGAAAGAAGTAATTTTGAAATAACATGACACAGATGTTCGGCACATAAAGGGGACATGTTGGGTGCAAGATGCAGGTCCTTATCTCTGTATGTATCACATGCAAGTCCCGCCCCCACCTCTTATTTCATGGCTCCCCAAAAAGCATCAATCATTGGGTCCTGCATATATGCTTATAGTTTGTTAGCTTAGCTTAAACGTAAGCATATTCCATTGATCTGTGTTGCATTGATAGCTCTTGTTCTGTTTTGCTTTTGACATTTGATCCTTGTGACATTTAACTGGAAAACATAAGGTTTATCACTTGTCACTAAGAAAAAAGAGGTCTTGTCGTAGGATCAGTGTCATTGTCGTCAGTGGCCGTCTTGTCATATGATCAGTGTCAGTGGCGGTCTTGTCATACGATCAGTGTCATTGTCGTCAGTGGCGGTCTTGTCATATGATCAGTGTCATTGTCATCAGTGGCGGTCTTGTCATACGATCAGTGTCATTGTCATCAGTGGCGGTCTTGTCATACGATCAGTGTCATTGTCATCAGTGGCGGTCTTGTCATACGATCAGTGTCATTGTCGTCAGTGGCGATCTTTTTGTAGTCTCATTGTCATTCTCCTCAGAGGCGGTCTTGTCATACAATCAGTGTAATTGTCGTCAGAGGTAGTGTTGTAATAGGATCAGTGTCATTGGCATCAGGCAATTATTTGAAAACTGGTGCTATTTATTTAAATGAAGTTTTGTGCTAGAGACAGTGCGCATATGTACATCAAAGCTTACAAATCTAGCTTTAATAATTGTAAAGGTTTGACTGAAAAAGCAGACAAGCATTAGCATTTGATATGCAGTACTTTTGTGGCCATTAAAAGAACATTTAAGGTATTCTTTTTTTTGAAAATTAAACTGTAACTTCATTTTCCCATACTTTCAGTTGTTCCAGCTATACAACGCTGTGATTCTGTACCAGCTGTCATACGACCCACGATGTACTGAGTGGCAGGTTCCTGTCCTCGCCATCATCCACCTTATCCTCTTCCTCGGCAACATGAGCACGACCCTGCTTGTCCTCAAGCAGAAATTCACAGAGGATATAAAAAATATAAAGAAGTTTTACAAAACCAAGTATCGCTTCAACAACTCCAAGCCAAAAATCATGTAGACTTACAAATAAAGTCAGTGGCATGTTGAAACAAGACTTTGACATAGCACTGGTTAAGAGAGTTCTTAGAGGTTCAATAAAACCAAATTACATTTAGAAAAGCTAAGGTGCACTTTAAATAATTCAGGTTATGCTTAACATGATTCCACGTTTTCTGACAAACATGTACAAAATGGTACAGTATTGAGTAATGTTGAAGACCTTTAGTTAAAGGTCTACAGAGTCTTACAGCTCATAACTGTAAATCCTGGAAAATGGCAGGGGATCTGTTTTAGTACATGTGTAGGACCGATAAATGCCCAAAGCAGGGTAAAGGATCCCTTTTGAAATAGTGTCCAAAGTCATTTATATTAATTTCAAGGTACTTTATTCTGTTATTGATTCAATTGTACCAGCAAAAACAATCTGTACAACTGTACAGTAGTCCGATTTTTATTAAAACTTCAAAAGCCCTACTTCTCAGAGTATTTTCGCAGTATATTTATTTATAGTGAAAGTGTACTTTGTTCTGGGCACATCCAGATGAGATACTTTGAGCAACGTTGAGGATGTTAGTTACAGTTTTTTTCCTTCCTGGGATGGTAAATGTACAAATTGTACTTTGTACTTTGTTACTTGCCATTTGCAGAAATACTATAAAACCATCATACTAATTAGAAATTTTATTTGAAAAAGTTTGTTATTTTTTTTGTGTTCATTTTATTATCAGGTCAGAAATACATCTATAAATAACAAGTGCAATAAAATAGTCTTTCTTTGATGACAAAATAGTCTCTAGATACAATACAAGGTAATTATAAACATGATATTGGCATTTGTGAACGACAAGTTTGGTGTTGTATTTTATTAATTCATTGATCGGGTATGTTTGTTTTTTAATTAGAAGGCTTTGTTATTGTTACGTTCATGGTTGGTTGTTGTGTTCGTTGTAATTATGTCATATGCATGTTATATTTAAATAGAGCGTATAACTAAAACATGATACTTGATCATATTAGTAATACATGTAGCTCATTTTAAATTTATTCCTTCATAGTAGTGTCCAACATACTATAACTCCATCCTCAACATTTAGTAATTTACAACGCCTCATTTGCGCTTGTTATCTATAATGTTGTGTGCCAGTTACATGATGTATATGTTATTTACTGATCTAAGTCATAATGATGTTGCCATACGTGTATATCGATCTTTACATAATTATAAACTAATACAAAAAGTATGTATTGTTCTGGTGTCAGCATAATTATATTTAACCATAATTTATTTCAATTTTATAATCAATGAAATTCCTATGGGCTTGACTTCTACAACATTTCTGAGTTATCCAACATTCGTCACCTTCAAGGATTAAAACCTGTTCGTGCATTGGTAGATTTAAACTAACTGCATGGACGTTCCCCATGGTGATGATAGGTGTGTGTTGGTCAAAGACCGACAAAAGTACTGCTATATTTGGCTCAACTGGGCTGGAGCTTTGCCATGCATGGACGGTTGTATGTTTTACACCTGTAGCAGTGACCAGGGGTAGTTTTATTTTAAATCATCAAGGATGAACAGATAATTAACACTGTAAACTTGTTGAGATATTTTTATTCGAACTACGGAAGTTTAATGCTGAGATTCCGGAAGGAACAATATAATACAAACGTTAAAGCAATACTATACATGTGTATACAGTTCAACAACGGTCGTTTTTGTATATTTTTTGTTTTTGATGTGTACCCACATTCAGTGTACAGTACTTTATTAGAGTATTGATTCTGATCAATGTTCTTTGCATCAACATATTGCATGCACATTTTTACGCAATTATCTGAGGGCAGGAAGAAACACATGACACCAGAAATATATAGAAATGCAAATAGACATATAAAACATGTCTAGATGAATATGTAGTGTAAACAGGATTATTGAAACATTAAAACAATACCAATGGTGTAATCTCTAAAACATGTATGTACTTAAAAATATGTATCAATCGGAGACAAAACAGTTGCGAAAAAATGTTAACAAAATATGAAGTATACAATAATATAGTGGTTTTCCAATGTTAGTCAGAATAAACTGTAGCCTGGAAAAAGAATAGATAATCAACTGAACACAATTAATAAATAGGACTTCCACAGCAATGTTTGTGAATATCTCAAATCCAGCTGACTTGATTAATATGTTTAGGTAAATTGTACGTTTATTGGTTTCTTTCAATATAAATAACCAATTTCTCGACATATATTTCTCAGCGTATTAAAACTAGCAAATAAAATGAATATAACGTAGTGATATTATGCCAAAATAAAATCTAGACGACAGGATAGAGGAAGCTTCGAAGATTGTACTACGTCTTGCTTCTATTACCATTGCACTGCAAGTTGAATTGTTATAAAACCATGTCACATTTATGACGTAATTTATCACGTGGTATACACACTGAGGAATGGCAAAAAATTAAGTAGGCGTTGATTAACTGTTCTATGAGTCGCATTGTCTTTGACAATGTAAATAAAAAATGACTTGATGAAAATGTGCATTGAAAATGATTATAGAAACCGTAAAACAATATCAAATACAAATTATGCAGACAATTTCAATCGTTAATAACGCAGTGCTATACATTTATGTCTTATAAAAAACATATATGTATATATATTAAATAACGAAACAATTATGAAAATATGTAAACAAAATATATACTACGTTTTTTAACCAAAGTTATTTAAAAAACGATTATGTCGTTATGCATGATTGTAAAATGTAAACACATCATAAACAGACATTAAACAAAGTTGAAAGTAGATACGAATAATATATACAATATGTATACAGCCTGAAATACATGTTTATCACAGTTTTCTTGTAAAAAAAACAACAACAAAAAACTTGATGTAAAAAAATCTGAAAGCCACAAGTGAAAACCTGAGTATTTTTCCTCATTGATTTAAAGGTAGGTTAAACGATTGTTTCCAAAACACACGATCGATAATTTTGGGAAGTATCTTTAACGTGTCTACATATTGAGCTTCCGAGAGAAGATCCTGAACACTTCATTCATACTCAACCATTTTGACACTAAACGTCCCTATATAAAGTCATCATCGTCATCGGACGCGTTCTCTTCAGTATCAAGGTCGGGATCAGCGGGGTCAAGGACGACTTGGTCGTTGTCCCCTACGAGCTCAAGGTAACCGGAAGTGTCTGAAAAATATAGATTCGTTAGGCTTTCATTGTTCTACAATTTATAAATTACATAAATTCCAAATGGCTTGACATTGAAGTAAATTGATACAATTTTGATGTACCAATGAAACAACACAAAAACATATATAAGTACAGAAGATTTTCTGAGATTTACTGTATAAAGCAACCTTTTTTGGTGTAGATCTCTGGGTAGTCGGATGGTTTACACGAAATGTCTATAGGAAAGTTGTTAAACTTCCACATTACAATCTCTGCCGGTTTTCCAATGGTAGCCAGAATAAAGCGGTTGTCTAAACTGTAGCCAAGGTTTGTTACCTGGAAAAAGAATAAGACAATCAACGACAATCGTTTCGCAAAAATACGACATCCACAGCCCGGCATTGTTTGTGAAGTATGGGATGTACATCTCAAATCCGACTTACTGATTAGGCTTAGGTAAATTGCTGGTTTAATAATACTATATTTATTTCAAGATAAATATATAATTTCCCATTTTTCAGCATAATCAAACAAACAAATAGATATGAATGTAACGAAGTGATATATGCACTACACAAAATCGTGACGACAGAATAAAGAAAGCTTTGACGCTTATACTACGTCTCGCTTCTGTCACCATTGAACTGTAAGACAGTTATTAATAACCATGTCGAATTGAGATGAAAGCATAGACAACAGAAGTCAACGCTCGTTTTGCTCATAAATGTTGAAATCCGTGGAGTACATCATTTGCTGTGCTTTTTTAATTTTAGTGAAATTTAGTTGAGAAAAAGTACTAAAACTATTTTATATGGTGAGAATTCTTGAAAGTCTTTCGACATACAGAACATCTTGTGTTTTTTTTTATGTCTAAATGTTCCAGACTTTTCAATCGCCAATATGTTGAGGCTTCTTGATGGTACTTTTTCAAATGAGAGTTCTGTTGAAAAAAAGTTGCACTTCCTGGTTGATTACAAAAAATGCAAACATCTATCTTAAAAAAGCAATCACAACAAAGCCACAATTTATTGTTGATTGGATAGTGTAAAGCATTTGGCACCTGAAATGTCACAATCTTTAGCACATTTTGAATTACAAGTTGTATGGGTTAGTTTCAATTGTATTATTAACAAAAGTATCAACTATTATATATTTTCATACAGTATTAGGTTAAAAGGGATTATACTTGAACTTTTGACTTCTGCACTTGTCCCTGTAGTTTCCATTATTTTATGATAACATTTCGTACCCCTTTGTCCAGTGTATATGAGGCAACTGTCTCATAGGACGCCTTATCCCAAAGACGTAGCGTCATTTCCTCCTGCCAGCTGCCAAACGTGAGGATGTATGGACTACCAGGAGAGAAGGAGATCTCAATGCCAGATCGATGACCGTGAATTCGGTGTAGCAGTGTGCCTTGAAACAGGTGTATCTCAATTAGAAAACAAGAGATGTCACGGTTAAGTAACAAATGCACCCGAGTGGGCCTTGTGGGACGGGTAGCCATTATTAAACCACATGAGATATTTGTAAAACATCTATGGCCCCACCTGCGTGGCAGCCAATAAGTCATTTGACATTAAATATCTTTTGAGGCAACCCTTCTTTTAATATTGACCGGACAAGGTTATTGTATTGAATGCCACTGTGGTCCTGAATTTTGACCTGAATACCTCAACAGTGGTCATCCGTAGGGCATAACCAACCTCCCTAACAATCCAAGGTCACCGCGACCATGACCTTCGACCCACTGACCTTAAAATAAAAAGGAGTCATCTGCTAAACATGAACAACCTCCTTTTCAACTTTGAGGACCATATTAGTTTGGTCTTAAGGCAACGTGTAAAACAAGCCAACATCGTTAATAAAGTTCTTACCATTTTTTATGTTGAACACCCTCAAAATGAAGTCATCATGCGCAGACAGAACAGTGCTCGCATCCATAAGCTGGAAAACATCAACGCCTACAGAACAACCGCTTCTCTCCTTGGTCGACGTGTATCGGTTGTGATATTCCGCATCTACTAGCTCTGCAATCAGCTTTCCTACAGGACAATTAACCACAGAAAATATTCATTTAATATTCATTTAATATCTATGTTAATACGTTCGTCAGAAATAGACATGTACATGTTGCGATATCTGGTAGTTGCGTTTTGCACAATTGTCTATGTGGTTGCATGCCAGTCTGTCGAAATAAGTTTCTCTCGTGGTGTTTTGAATACGTTCTTTAGATACGGATGCGATGGACGATTTCACACCACGCGTTGATTTCAAATTTGACAGCGAACTTAATGCCACCATATGTTTATAGAGTTCCTTTTTTGTCCGCTTTTGAAACGTGAGCATGGATCAGTGATTGCCTCTGAGTCATGGAGTTATTTTGGAACGTTTATGGCACAAGAAGGATAGGGTCATAATGTGCAATTGGAACACTATTGGCATAATAAGGAGCGCTAGGGACACCAGGTGCGCTGGAAACACTATTGGCATAATAAGGAGCGCTAGGGACACCAGGTGCGCTGGGAACACTATTGGCATAATAAGGAGCGCTAGGGACACCAGGTGCGCTGGGAACACTTTTGGCATAATAAGGAGCGCTAGGGACGCCAGGTGCGCTGGGAACACTATTGGCATAATAAGGAGCTCTAGGGACGCCAAGTGCGCTGGGAACACTATTGGCATAATAAGGAGCGCTATGGACACCGGATGCGCTGGGAACACTATTGGCATAATAAAGAGCGCTAGGGACGCCAGGTGCGCAGGGAACACTATTGGCATAAGGAGCGCTAGGGACGTCAGGTGCGCTGAGAACACTATTGGCATTATAAGGAGCGGTAGGGACACCAGGTGCGCTGGGAACACTATTGGCATAATAAGGAGCGCTAGGGACACCGGGTGCGCTGGGAACACTAGGGGCACAATAAGGAGCGCTAGGGACACCGGGTGCGCTGGGAACACTAGGGGCACAATAAGGAGCGCCAGGGACACCGGGTGCGCTGGGAACACTAGGGCACAATAAGGAGCGCTAGGGACACCGGGTGTGCTGGGAACACTAGGGGCACAATAAGGAGCGCTAGGGACACCGGGTGTGCTGGGAACACTATTGGCACAATAAGGAGCGCTGGGGACACCGGGTGCGCTGGGAACACTATTGGCATAATAAGGATCGCCAGGGACACTGGGTGCGCTGGGAACACTAGGGGCACAATAAGGAGCGCTAGGGACACCAGGTGCGCTGGGAACACTATTGATATAATAAGGAGCGCTAGGGATACCAGGTGCGCTGGGAACACTATTGGCATAATAAGGAGCGCTAGGGACACCAGGTGCGCTGGGAACACTATTGGCATAATAAGGAGCGCTAGGGACACAAGGTGCGCTGGGAACACTATTGGCATAATAAGGAGCGCTAGGGACACCAGGTGCGCTGGGAACATTAGGGACACAATAAGGAGCGCCAGGGACACCAGGTGCGCTGGGAACACTATTGGCATAATAAGGAGCGCCAGGGACACCAGGTGCGCTGGGAACACTATTGGCATAATAAGGAGCGCTAGGGACACCCGGTGCGCTGGGAACACTAGGGGCACAATAAGGAGCGCAAGGGACCGGATGCGCTGGAAACACTAGGGACACAATAAGGAGCGCCAGGGACACAAGGTGCGCTGGGAACACTAAGGACACAATAAGGAGCGCCAGGGACACCAGGTGCGCTGGGAACACTATTGGCATAATAAGGAGCGCCAGGGACACCAGGTGCGCTGGGAACACTATTGGCATAATAAGGAGCTGTAGGGACACCCGGTGCGCTGGGAACACTAGGGGCACAATAAGGAGCGCAAGGGACCGGATGCGCTGGAAACACTAGGGACACAATAAGGAGCGCCAGGGACAACGTGTGCGCTGGGAACACTAGGGACACAATCAGGAGCGCTGGGGACACTGGGTGCACTGGCAACACTAGGGGCAAAATAAGGGGCGTTAGGGACACCGGGTGCACTGGGTACACTAGGGGCACAATCAGGAACGCTGGGGACACCGGGTGAGTTCGGTGCACTTGTAGCCCCCAAAAAAAACTAATCAAGCTTGAATCATTGATTTTCAACATAATGTGAAGACCGGTGGGATATCATTGGCTATTATTTGACTATATCTGTCTGAAACTTAAAAAGAATAAGAAAAATAACATGTGTATTCAAACCTAAAAGAATCTATGCGTGATTTGTTATGGTTGTAAATGAGCGGTTGTCATCTATGTAAGTAAATGTATATAAAGCAAAGAGATAGTATAAGGAACATATTAACAATATTAAATAATTCTTATTGAATTTGCCCTACCCATTTTTGTATCCCACACTTCGAGAAATGAGTCTTCTTCCTGTCGTTTACTGCCCTTTGGAACCCCTGTAAAATTCGTATTTATTGTTAGCATTACCTTTCAAAGTATAATGCATAATTTCAAACACCAATGTTCGATAATTTACAGGCAGAAATGTACAAACATGGTATTCAAAAATATATCATCTCATATTTTATCTATATTCATTCTTTTAAGCAAAAAACGGCTAGTTGTGCAATATTTCAGGAAACACACGAATAAACACTAGCATATGTTTAAATATAACTACGCTAAAACTATGTTATGTAAATTCTGTAAGATCTCGATGAATAACATATATTTGTCTCCTTAAATTCGTTAAATATCCAATTTCATATTAAAACAACGACCATTCCACTTGCCCATAAAGAAGAGACGTATTTTGGGAACGAACATGAGCGAACACTTGTGAATTATTTCAAGCACACAGAAAGAAAACCACACGAGGTCCGAACGGGTGGATTGAATAAAACAAAATGAAAGTACATGAGGAGGAAAGCGAAAGTTTCGTTCAAACAATGACTGAAAAGCGATTTCCCTGTAATGTAGAAGACTCGTTGTTTGAAGATATCCTCATAGATGAAAGATGAAAATATATCATAAAAAAGCGGACTTCAACTTTTACAGATGATAGCATAAGACCACAGGCTTGTTCCAATAAAGGTCTTAGATGTAAATGTGAACTTATCTTACTAAATTAGTTATTTTGAAGTGTATTGGTACAATCTGAACAATGTTAAAGTTGAAAACGGAGTTGAAGATATGGACAAATTATCCTGTTGCCAACAGAAGCATTTCTACAGATTTAAGATTTTTGAATTTACGACTAAGATCCTTCATTGACACAGGGCCAAACCCTCGAGACCGGTTTCACGAAAAATGTAAGACCAATCCAATTAGATAGTTGAAAAGTGATTGCTTAGTTAGATAAACGACACAGTGTCACACAGGTTTCTTTGTGAAACCTGCCTATGGCTTCACAAAAAACATCAACAGCATAACGAACTAAGCAAGTGATTTTCTGGCACTTGATTGGACTGTTATTGTTTCTGTTTCTGCGTCTTAGATTTTACGTGCATTTGCTTCCAGCGATCTAAGTCATATATCTTACCTGGTATGAGACCTAGGGTAAAAATAGTGAAAAACACAAATATGTGCAATACATGTTAGTGTTGGGAGTTATAGCAACACCTAGTCAATTCAGGGGAAAAGTAACCTGCCTTTGTCATCCTCGAACAATAACTCTGGCAAATTATAAATATAAAATGGTTAATATAAGATATTGATAAATAAACATTGACATGATTATCAGTTTGTTTGTTTCCCATGTTTAGTATTTGCTGTCCCGTGAGGTTATGTTTCACATGTTTAGTATTTGTTGTTCTGTGAGGTTATGTTTCCCATGTTTAGTATTTTTTGTCCTGTGAGGATGTGTTTCCCTCGTTTAGTATTTGTTGTCCCGTGAGGTTGTGTTTCCCTCGTTTAGTATTTGTTGTCCTGTGAGGATGTGTTTCCCTCGTTTAGTATTTGTTGTCCCGTGAGGTTATGTTTCCCTCGTTTAGTATTTGTTGTCCTGTGAGGTTAAATTAACCTTGTTTAGTATTTGTTGTCCAGTAAGGTAATGTTTCCCTCATTTAGTATTTTTTGTCCAGTAAGGTAATGTTTCCCTCGTTTAGTATTTGCTGTCCTGTGAGGTAATGTTTCACATGTTTAGTATTTGTTGTCCTGTGAGGTAATGTTTCCCTTGTTTAGTATTTGCTGTCCCGTGATGCTATGTTTCCCATGTTTAGTGTTTGCTGTCCTGTGAGGTAATGTTTCCCTAGTATAGTGTTTGCTGTCCTGTGAGGCTATGTTTGCCATGTGTAGTATTTGTTGTCTTGTGAGGCTATGTTTCCCATGGTAAGTATTTGTTGTCTTGGGAGGTAATGTTTCCACTGTTTAGTACTTGTTGTCCTGTGAAGTTATGTTTCCCTCGTTTAGTATTTTATCCCGTGAGGTTATATTTCCCTCGTCTAGTATTTGTTGTCCTGTGAAGTTATGTTTCCCTCCTCTAGTACTTGCTGTCCTGTGAGGTTGTGTTTCACATGTTAAAGTATTGGCTGTCCTGTGAGGTAATGTTTCCCTCGTTTAGTACTTGTTGTCCCGTGAAGTTATGTTAACCTCGTTTAGTATTTGTTGTTCTGTGAGGTAATGTTTCCCTCGCCTAATATTTGTTGTCCTGTGAGGTTATGTTTCCCATGTTTATTATTTGTTGTCCTGTGCGGTTATGTTTACCTCTTAAAGTATTTTTGTCCCGTGAGGTTATGTTTCCCTCATTTAGTGTTTGTTGAACTGTGTCGTTATGTTTACCTCGTCTAGTATTTGTTGTCCTGTGTGGTTATGTTACCCTTGTCTAGTGTTTGTTGTCCCATGAGGCTATGTTTCCCTCATTTAGTATTTGTTGTCCTGTGAGGTTATGTTTCCCTCGTCTAGTATTTGTTGTCCTGTAAGGTTATATTTCCTTCGTTTAGTATTGGTTGTCCCGTGAGGTTTGTTTCCCTCTTTAGTATTTGTTGTCCTGTTGGGTTATGTTTCCCCCGTTTAGTATTTGTTGTTCTGTGAGGTTATGTGTCCCTCGTCTAGTATTTGTTGTCCCATGAGGTTATGTTTCCCATGTTAAGTATTTGTTGTCCCGTGAGGTTATGTTTCCCATGTTAAGTGTTTGTTGTCCTGGGACGTAATGTTTCCTTCATTTAGTATTTGATGTCCAGTGAGGTTATGTTTTCCCCGTTTAGTATTTGTTGTTCTATAAGGTTGTTTTTTTGTCCAGTGAGGTTGTGTTTTCCTCGTCTAGTATTTTTTGTCCTGTGAGGTTATGTTTTCCTCGTCTAGTATTTTTTGACCTGTGAGGCAATGTTTCCCTCGTATAGTTTTTTTTTGTCCTCTGAGGTTATGTTTTCCTCGTCTAGTAATTGTTGTCCTGTGAGGTTATGTTTCCCATGTTTAGTATTTGTTGTCCTGTGAGGTAATGTTTCCCTCGTTAAGTATTTTTTGTACCGTGAGGTTATGTTTCCCTCGTTTAGTGCTTGTTGTCCTGTGTTGTTATGTTTTCCTCGTCTAGTATTTGTTGACATGTAAAGTTATATTTCCCTCGTCTATTATCTGTTGTCCCGTGGGGCTATGTTTCCCTCATTTAGTTTTTGTTGTCCTGTGAGGTCATGTTTCCCTCGTTTAGTATTTGTTGTCCTGTAAGGTTATGTTTTCCTCGTTTAGTATTTGTTGTCCCGTGAGGTTATGTTTCCCTCGTCTAGTATTTGTTGTCCTGTGAAGTTATGTTTCCCTCCTCTAGTACTTGCTGTCCTGTGAGGTTGTGTTTCACATGTTAAAGTATTGGCTGTCCTGTGAGGTAATGTTTCCCTCGTTTAGTATTTGTTGTCCCGTGAAGTTATGTTAACCTCGTTTAGTATTTGTTGTTCTGTGAGGTAATGTTTCCCTCGCCTAATATTTGTTGTCCTGTGAGGTTATGTTTCCCTCGTTTAGTATTTTTTGTCCTGTGAGGTAATGTTTCCCTTGTTTAGTATTTGCTGTCCCGTGATGCTATGTTTCCCATGTTTAGTGTTTGCTGTCCTGTGAGGTAATGTTTCCCTAGTATAGTGTTTGTTGTCCTGTGAAATTATGTTTCCCTCGTTTAGTATTTTATCCCGTGAGGTTATATTTCCCTCGTCTAGTATTTGTTGTCCTGTGAAGTTATGTTTCCCTCCTCTAGTACTTGCTGTCCTGTGAGGTTGTGTTTCACATGTTAAAGTATTTGCTGTCCTGTGAGGTAATGTTTCCCTCGTTTAGTATTTGTTGTCCCGTGAAGTTATGTTAACCTCGTTTAGTATTTGTTGTTCTGTGAGGTAATGTTTCCCTCGCCTAATATTTGTTGTCCTGTGAGGTTATGTTTCCCATGTTTATTATTTGTTGTCCTGTGCGGTTATGTTTACCTCTTAAAGTATTTTTGTCCCGTGAAGTTATGTTTCCCTCATTTAGTGTTTGTTGAACTGTGTCGTTATGTTTACCTCGTCTAGTATTTGTTGTCCTGTGTGGTTATGTTACCCTTGTCTAGTGTTTGTTGTCCCATGAGGCTATGTTTCCCTCATTTAGTATTTTTTGTCCTGTGAGGTTATGTTTCCCTCGTCTAGTATTTGTTGTCCTGTAAGGTTATATTTCATTCGTTTAGTATTGGTTGTCCCGTGAGGTTTGTTTCCCTCGTTTAGTATTTGTTGTCCTGTTGGGTTATGTTTCCCCCGTTTAGTATTTGTTGTTCTGTGAGGTTATGTGTCCCTCGTCTAGTATTTGTTGTCCCGTGAGGTTATGTTTCCCATGTTAAGTATTTGTTGTCCCGTGAGGTTAGGTTTCCCATGTTAAGTGTTTGTTGTCCTGGGACGTAATGTTTCCTTCATTTAGTATTTGATGTCCAGTGAGGTTATGTTTTCCCCGTTTAGTATTTGTTGTTCTATAAGGTTGTTTTTTGTCCAGTGAGGTTGTGTTTTCCTCGTCTAGTATTTTTTGTCCTGTGAGGTTATGTTTTCCTCGTCTAGTATTTTTTGACCTGTGAGGCAATGTTTCCCTCGTATAGTATTTTTTTGTCCTCTGAGGTTATGTTTTCCTCGTCTAGTAATTGTTGTCCTGTGAGGTTATGTTTCCCATGTTTAGTATTTGTTGTCCTGTGAGGTAATGTTTCCCTCGTTTAGTATTTTTTGTACCGTGAGGTTATGTTTCCCTCGTTTAGTGCTTGTTGTCCTGTGTTGTTATGTTTTCCTCGTCTAGTATTTGTTGACCTGTAAAGTTATATTTCCCTCGTCTATTATTTGTTGTCCCGTGGGGCTATGTTTCCCTCATTTAGTTTTTGTTGTCCTGTGAGGTCATGTTTCCCTCGTTTAGTATTTGTTGTCCTGTAAGGTTATGTTTTCCTCGTTTAGTATTTGTTGTCCCGTGAGGTTATGTTTCCCTCGTCTAGTATTTGTTGTCCTGTGAGGTTATGTTTCCCTCGTCTAGTATTTGTTGTCCTGTAAGATTATGTTTTCCTCGTTTAGTATTTGTTGTCCTGTGAGGTAATGTTTCCCTCGTATAGTATTTGTTGTCCTGTGAGGTTATGTTTCCCTCATCTAGTATTTGTTGTCCTGTGATATTTATGTTTCCCTCGTTGAGTATTTAATGTCCTGTGAGGTAATGTTTCCCTCGTTTATTATTTGTTGTCCCATGAGGTAATGTTTCCCTCGTTTAGTATTTTTGTCCAGTGAGGTTATGTTTCCCTTGTTTATTCTTTTTTGTCCTGTTATATTATGTTTCCCTCGTTTAGTATTTGTTGTCAAGTAAGGTTATGTTTCCCTCGTTTAGTATTTTTGTCCCGTGAGGTTTTGTTTAACTCGTTTAGTATTTGTTGTCCTGTGAGGTAAGTTTCCCTCATTTATTATTTGTTGTCCCATGAGGTTATGTTTCCCTCGTCTAGTATTTGTTGTCCTGTGAGGTTATGTTTTCCATGTTTAGTATTCGTTGTGCGTGCGGTTATGTTAACCTAGTTTAGTTTTTGTTGTCCTGTGAGGTAATGTTTCCCTCGTCTAATATTTGTTGTCCCATGAGGTTATGTTTCCCTCGCCTAGTATTTGTTGTCCTGTGAGGTTATGTTTCCCATGTTAAGTATTCGTTGTCCAGTGCGGTTATGTTAACCTCGTTTAGTATTTGTTGTCCTGTGAGGTAATGTTTCCCTCGTCTAATATTTGTTGTCCTGTGAGGTTATGTTTCCCTCGTTTAGTATTTGTTGTCCCGTGAGGTTATGTTTCCCATGTTTAGTATTTGTTGTCCTATGAGGTAATGTTTCCCTCGTTTAGTTTTTTTTTGTTCTGTGAGGTTATGTTTCCCTCGTTTAGTATTTGTTGTCCTGTCAGGTTATCTTTCCCTCGTTTAATATTTGTTGTCCGGTGAGGTTATGTTCCCCTCGTTTAGTATTTGTTGTCCCGTGAGGTTATGTTTCCCATCTTTAGTATGTGTTGTCCTGGGACGTAATGTTTCCCTCGTTAAGTATTTGTTGTCCTGGGAGGTAATGTTTCCCTCGTTAAGTATTTGTTGTCCAGTGAGGTTATGTTAACATCGTTTAATATTTGTTGTCTTGTGAGGTTATGTTAACCTCGTTTAGTATTTGTTGTCCAGTGAGGTTATGTTTCCCTCGTTTAGTATTGTTGTTCTGTGAGGTTGTTGTTTTTTGTCCCGTGAGGTTGTGTTTCCCTTGTTTAGTAATTGTTGTCCCGTGAGGTTGTATTTCCCTCGTTTAGTATTTGTTGTCAAGTGAGGTTATATTTCCCTCGTTTAGTATTTGTTGTCCTGTGAGGCTGTGTTTTCCTCGTTTAGTGTGTGTTGTCCTGTGATATTATGTTCCCTCGTTTAGTATTTGTTGTCCTGTGAGGCTGTGTTTCCCTCGTTTAGTGTGTGTTGTCCTGTGATATTATGTTCCCTCGTTTAGTATTTGTTGTCACGTGAGGTTATGTTTCCCTCGTTTAGTATTTGTTGTCAAGTAAGGTTATGTTTCTCTCAGTTAGTATTTTTGTCCCGTGAGGTTTTGTTTAACTCGTTTAGTATTTGTTGTCCTGTGAGGTAAGTTTCCCTCATTTATTATTTGTTGTCCCATGAGGTTATGTTTCCCTCGTCTAGTATTTGTTGTCCTGTGAGGTTATGTTTCCCATGTTTAGTATTCGTTGTCCAGTGCGGTTATGTTAACCTCGTTTAGTATTTGTTGTTCTGTGATATTTATGTTTCCCTCGTTTAGTATTTGTTGTCCTGTGAGGTAATGTTTCCCTCGTTTAGTATTTGTTGTCCTGTGAGGTAATGTTTCCCTCGTTTAGTATTTTTGTCCCGTGAGGTTGTGTTTCCCTTGTTTAGTATTTTTGTCCTGTTATATTATGTTTCCCTCGTTTAGTATTTGTTGTCAAGTAAGGTTATGTTTCCCTCGTTTAGTATTTTTGTACAGTGAGGTTATGTTTCCCTTGTTTAGTATTTTTGTCCTGTTATATTATGTTTCCCTCGTTTAGTATTTGTTGTTAAGTAAGGTTATGTTTCCCTCAATTAGTATTTTTGTCCCGTGAGGTTTTGTTTAACTCGTTTAGTATTTGTTGTCCTGTGAGGTAAGTTTCCCTCATTTATTATTTGTTGTCCCATGAGGTAATGTTTCCCTCGTTTAGTATTTGTTGTCCTGTGAGGTAATGTTTCCCTCGTTTAGTATTTTTGTCCAGTGAGGTTATGTTTCCCTTGTTTATTATTTTTAGTCCTGTTATATTATGTTTCCCTCGTTTAGTATTTGTTGTCAAGTAAGGTTATGTTTCCCTCGTTTAGTATTTTTGTCCCGTGAGGTTTTGTTTAACTCGTTTAGTATTTGTTGTCCTGTGAGGTAAGTTTCCCTCATTTATTATTTGTTGTCCCATGAGGTTATGTTTCCCTCGTCTAGTATTCGTTGTCCTGTGAGGTTATGTTTCCCATGTTTAGTATTCGTTGTCCAGTGCGGTTATGTTAATCTCGTTTAGTATTTGTTGTCCTGTGAGGTAATGTTTCCCTCGTCTAATATTTGTTGTCTCATGAGGTTATGTTTTCCTCGTCTAGTATTTGTTGTCCTGTGAGGTTATGTTTCCCATGTTTAGTATTCGTTGTCCAGTGCGGTTTTGTTAACCTCGTTTAGTATTTGTTGTCCTGTGAGGTAATGTTTCCCTCGTCTAATATTTGTTGTCCTTTGAGGTTATGTTTCCCTCGTTTAGTATTTGTTGTCCCGTGAGGTTATGTTTCCCATGTTTAGTATTTGTTGTCCTATGAGGTAATGTTTCCCTCGTATAGTTTTTTTGTCCTGTCAGGTTATGTTTCCCTCGTTAATATTTGTTGTCCTGTGAGGTTATGTTCCCCTCGTTAATATTTGTTGTCCTGTGAGGTTATGTTTCCCATCTTTAGTATGTGTTGTCCTGGGAGGTAATGTTTCCCTCGTTAAGTATTTGTTGTCCTGGGAAGTAATGTTTCCCTCGTTAAGTATTTGTTGTCCTGGGAGGTAATGTTTCCCTCGTTAAGTATTTGTTGTCAGGTGAGGTTATGTTAACATCGTTTAATATTTGTTGTCTTGTGAGGTTATGTTAACCTCGTTTAGTATTTGTTGTCCAGTGAGGTTATGTTTCCCTCGTTTAGTATTTGTTGTTCTGTGAGGTTGTTTTTTTTTGTCCCGTGAGGTTGTGTTTCCCTTTTTTAGTATTTGTTGTCCCGTGAGGTTGTGTTTCCCTCGTTTAGTATTTGTTGTCACGTGAGGTTATATTTCCCTCTTTTAGTATTTGTTGTCCTGTGAGGCTGTGTTTCCCTCGTTTAGTGTGTGTTGTCCTGTGATATTATGTTCCCTCGTTTAGTATTTGATGTCCTGTGAGGCTGTGTTTCCCTCGTTTAGTGTGTGTTGTCCTGTGATATTATGTTCCCTCGTTTAGTATTTGTTGTCACGTGAGGTTATGTTTCCCTCGTTTAGTATTTATTGTCCCGTGAGGTTAAGTTTCCCTCGTTTAGTATTTGTTGTTCAGTGAGGCTGTGTTTCCCTCGTTTAGTGTGTGTTGTCCTGTGATATTATGTTCCCTCGTTTAGTATGTGTTTGACGTTGATTACTGAGCCTCTATTCAGGGACTTGGTAAAATTATATGCCACTAGACTTGTCCCCGTAGTTTCCGCTTTTTTTATACATCGTATACTTCTGCAGCTCGTATTGGTTTACTCCATTTCCCTCAAAGTTTTTTAAGTTAGCAAATCAAGAAGTTTCATTGTATTCGATTCAGTTTAAGGTGCATACGTTAAAAATAACCTAAAGTGCTACAAATCCAAAATCCTGCAATACTAACAATAACAAATAATCCTAACTAGCTTAGCTATAAACATATACTGTGATCATCTGTAGCAATCAAATTTTGATAAAGGCGAAATTATTTTCGGTTTGTCCATGAAAGCAATGCATCTTGAGAGACCTAATACGAAATAAGCATCCAAATCAACGTACATTGTATATTAGTAAATAATATTTTCTCAAAAATAACAAAATGCCAATCTAAATAATTACATAAAATTAAAACTCATTCAATAGTTTCCAATAAAACAACAATACCTTCAACTTTAAACAGGACATATTTTCCATCCTCGCTAACGGCCACAGCGTCTTCATTGAGAAAAGGCGTACGTTTAGACCTGAACGTATGCAGGACTTTACTTTTGTTCACGTCAAATGCGATCACCTCACAGCCGTCCTCGCTCCAAGCAGCCACGATGTTTCCAGCAGCACTTGCCTGAAAAGTTCTGACAGTATAAATAAATATTTACTCCTCCAACAATTTTGCACATTGCAGCTTTATATATAAATTATAAAACTCTTCTTTACTCTTTATACCTGTGGGATATTGTCAATTAATATTGAGTACAACATTCAACTAACAAAATACCGATGTAAGACTAAGCTCAAACTATTAATACAGTGTTTATATGATTATCCATTTCTGTTGAAAGGAAATATAAAAAAACAAAACGCGCACACTTTTTTTTTAAGAAAAAAGAGTTTGATTGTTGTTAAAATCGAATGAGAAATATCGCACGCAAGTTTGTTGAAGTTGAGATGAATTATAATATCGTAATGCGAGCATCAAACAACAAGCAGGAAACTGTCCGTGGGATTAGATAGCCACACCATTTTATAACCATACGATGTGTTAAGGCACAAATGCTCCTGGGTGACTTACACATGCACCATCCAGCTTGTACTGTTGGCCAGATTGGAGAACACAGGATGTCTTGCCTGTCTGGAGGTTGTACGTCTTCACATTGTGGCGACCGGCGCTCAAGCATATCACCTCTATTAAATGGTGAGGGAAAAAATCTAATTACAAGTAACACATATTTTGAGAAGCACGTTTAATATGGGCAGGCATTAGGCAAACTCAGATTAGTATTTGCATGATCATGCATCCCATTTGCAGTGAATTAGGTTCAGCTAATACTTAAATGTATTCAAATAATGTTTTATAACATGAATGACACGATCATTATTTACCATTGCGTTTATGGACAATTTCAAATCTCCATCTTGTGCTCGGCAAATATCCCTCCATTTCCTTGGTAACGCTGAGAGAGTCAAGATTGATGATCTTTAGTTTCTGTACAACGTCATGAACAACAATGATTTCTTCGTCGTTCAAAACTTCCATGTGAAATATTGAACAGTCCTACAAGTATAGCATAAAACATATAACGTATAGTATGAAGCACGGATATTGGTCCTACAAGTATAGCATAACACACGGATATTGGTCCTACAAGTATAGCATAACACACGGATATTGAACAGTCATATAAGTAAAGCATAACACACGCATATTGAACAGTCATACAAGTAAAGCATAACACACGGATATTGAACAGTCATACAAGTAAAGCATAAAACACGGATATTGAACAGTCATACAAGTAAAGCATAAAACACGGATATTGAACAGTCATACAAGTAAAGCATGAAACACGGATATTGAACAGTCATACAAGTAAAGCATGAAACACGGATATTGAACAGTCATACAAGTAAAGCATAAAACACGGATATTGAACAGTCATACAAGTAAAGCATGAAACACGGATATTGAACAGTCATACAAGTAAAGCATAAAACACGGATATTGAACAGTCATACAAGTAAAGCATAAAATACGGATATTGAACAGTCATACAAGTAAAGCATAAAATACGGATATTGAACAGTCATACAAGTAAAGCATAAAACACGGATATTGAACAGTCCTACAAGTATAGCATAGCACACGGATATTAAACAGTCATAAAGTACAGTATAAAACACGGATATTGCACAATCCTACAAGTATAGCATGAAGCACGGATATTGGTCCTACAAGAATAGCATAAAACACGGATATTGAACAGTCCTACAAGTATAGCATGAAGCACGGATATTGGTCCTACAAGAATAGCATAAAACACGGATATTGAACAGTCCTACAAGTATAGTATAAAACACGAATATTGAACAGTCCTACAAGTATAGTATAAAACACGGATATTGAACAGTCCTACAAGTATAGCATAAAACACGAATATTGAACAGTCCTACAAGTATAGTATAAAACACGGATATTGAACAGTCCTACAAGTTTAGCATAAAACACGGATATTGAACAGTCCTACAAGAATAGCATAAAACACGAATATTGAACAGTCCTACAAGTATAGTATAAAACACGAATATTGAACAGTCCTACAAGTATAGCATAAAACACGGATATTGAACAGTCCTACAAGTTTAGCATAAAACACGGATATTGAACAGTCCTACAAGTATAGTATAAAACACGAATATTGAACAGTCCTATAAGTATAGTATGAAGCACGGATATTGGTCCTACAAGTATAGCATGAAACACGGATATTGAACAGGTGTTATACTAACTTGGAAGAATATTATTTCTGGGATTGAATTTAAGTATAGCATGAAACACGGAAGTATAGCATATTGAACAGTCCGATAAGTATAGCATGAAACACGGATATTGAACAGGTTTTATACTAACTTGGAAGAATATTATTTCTGGGATTTATTTAACCAAACTGTGCTTAAAAAGTTATGTTGGGAAACTGAACAAATTTCATAACCGATAGTCGAATGGACGTGGACAACCACACCATCGATCATCGAATCGAAAATCGGAAGTTTATTTCGATATCGAATATCAGTAAGAAAATATGAAAATATGATTATGTTTATTTGATTATTTCAACTTACCAACTCTCGCTCTTTCACAGAGCACTGCTTGAATACATCGTATATGAACAGAAACTGGCTATCGTTTTCTTTTGTCTTGAAACCAAACCCAACAGCGTAGCGAGAATTCTTCAGTGAACACAGTATCCTGTACACGCAAGAGTATAAAGGCCATATGTATCACAGTTGCCATACAACAGCTTTATATATACGTTGTATAGAGAGGAGTAAGACAAGTCGCTTGTATAATTGTTTCAAAAAAGCAAAACGAATAACTATATAATCAATTTTTCAAACTACACACTTTTAGATTCATTTTTAAATAAAAATAAATAATGTTATATCCGTACATGGATATGGTTATACCTGATTCTATTTCCGCCCATGGATATGGTTATACCTGATTCTATTTGCGTCCATGGATCTGGGTATACCTGATCCTATTCGCGTCAATGGATCTGGCTATACCTGATTCTATTTGCGTCCATGGATCTGGTTATACCTGATTCTATTTGCGTCAATGGATATGGGTATACCTGATTCTATTTGCGTCCATGGATCTGGGTATACCTGATTCTATTTGCGTCCATTTATCTGGTTATACCTGATTCTATTTGCGTCAATGGATCTGGTTATACCTGATTCTATTTGCGTCCATGGATGTGGTTATACCTGATTCTATTTGCGACCATGGATGTGGTTATACCTGATTCTATTTGCGTCCATCCATGGATGTGGTTATACCTGATTCTATTTGCGTCCATGGATCTGGGTATACCTGATTCTATTTGCGTCCATTTATCTGGTTATACCTGATTCTATTTGCGTCAATGGATCTGGTTATACCTGATTCTATTTGCGACCATGGATGTGGTTATACCTGATTCTATTTGCGACCATGGATGTGGTTATACCTGATTCTATTTGCGTCCATTTATCTGGTTATACCTGATTCTATTTGCGTCAATGGATCTGGTTATACCTGATTCTATTTGCGACCATGGATGTGGTTATACCTGATTCTATTTGCGACCATGGATGTGGTTATACCTGATTCTATTTGCGTCCATCCATGGATGTGGTTATACCTGATTCTATTTGCGTCCATGGATGTGGTTATACCTGATTCTATTTGCGTCCATGGATGTGGTTATACCTGATCCTATTTGCGTCCATGGATCTGGTTATACCTGATTCTATTTGCGACCATGGATGTGGTTATACCTGATTCTATTTGCGACCATGGATGTGGTTATACCTGATTCTATTTGCGTCCATGGATCTGGTTATACCTGATTTTATTTGCGACCATGGATGTGGTTATACCTGATTCTATTTGGGTCCATGGATGTGGTTATACCCTATTCTATTTGCGTCCATGGATGTGGTTATACCCGATTCTATTTGCGACCATGGATGTGGTTATACCCGATTCTATTTGCGACCATGGATGTGGTTATACCCGATTCTATTTGCGACCATGGATGTGGTTATACCTGATTCTATTTGCGACCATGGATGTGGTTACACCTGATTCTATTTGCGTCCATGGATGTGGTTACACCTGATTCTATTTGCGTCCATGGATGTGGTTATACCTGATTCTATTTGCGTCCATGGATGTGGTTATACCTGATTCTATTTGCGTCCATGGATGTGGTTATACCTGATTCTATTTGCGTTCATGGATGACTTGTGGTTATACCTGATTCTATTTGCGTCCATGGATGTGGTTATACCTGATTCTATTTGCGTCCATGGATGTGGTTATACCTGATTCTATTTGCGTCCATGGATGACTTGTGGTTATACCTGATTCTATTTGCGTCCATGGATGTGGTTATACCTGTTATACCTGATTCTATTTGCATCCATGGATGTGGTTATACCTGATTCTATTTGCGTCCATGGATGACTTGTGGTTATACCTGATTCTATTTGCGTCCATGGATGTGGTTATACCTGTTATACCTGATTCTATTTGCGTCCATGGATGTGGTTATACCTGATTCTATTTGCGTCCATGGATGTGGTTTGACTCATCTTTTGGACCTTTTTAGTTCTGTCCCAGACTCTGACAATCCAATCTTCAGCTGACGTTACAATTGTCTTCAGATCATTGGAACACACATTTTGCACATCCACCGGATGTTCCAACTCGTCGGAGATCTTGGAAGTCTTGCAATCAAGAAACTTGACAAAGGTGAAATTAGCAAAATAGAAAGTCTTCGAGTCATAAGCACAATGGAGACTTCTTGTGTAATCATTTGGATCACCTGAAATATTTTTGCTCTCAAGTAAGATATCAAATATCGGTACATGCATTGTTAAGATTGTGTAAGTTAATGAGTAATAGTTGACATGTCCGTTCATCTAGTAAAATTAGTGCACCAAAAGCGATTTTCCTACAAAGTAAAACTAACTGAATCTCGATTAACTTATCAACAGGAACACCGAAGCGCTAACAAGAGTATATATAGACATATACCTTTGACAACATTGATCTTCTTGAACGTTCTGAAGTCAAACACGACAATGTCATTGTTGTAGACGTTGCTATAGATGAGGTGTTTCTCGTCGACAGTAAAGGCCAGCTCGTTCACCTCGTACTCTACCTCCTCTTCTATTTCTAGATCAGAAAAGAAGATAAGTAATTAATTATTAAAATGTTTGCCATGAAATCATTCCACTGAGCGTGTTTAGTTCTGTATGAATGTCATTGCTCGACTAGACTTTTTTTGGTACGTAATAAACAAAATCTACAAGAATGATACATTTTGTCATAGATTCGCCTCTGTCCGTCAACGGCATCCACCGACGACGTTGTCATGCTATTCGACGCTTGATAACTCTACTATATTTTCTCAGGATGGCTATATTTTTTTTATCTAGTTTGCACATGCTCTGCCAATTAACCCAAAAACTAAACATATACCTGCCACCATGTAATGACTATATAATTTTGGGGTGTTAAGAAATCATACAAAGTGCAAGGTATGAATTTCTTCTTTACATAAGAAATGTCAATAATTTTGTGTCAACGTAAAATTACAATAACAAGGTTCTGAGTATCCGTGAGAGTTTCTTCATCTGTGAATATTCTGTAAACATGTGCGTGCATAATGCCTCTTAATCGCGACAGTTATATGTATTTGCAAAAATGAATCAGTGTGTGCTTTTTTTATATAGTTTCTGCAAAATTTCGCGACATCCCCTCCTGACCCCTAGGAACTTTATAACCTAAAAATGCTAAAGCTTTCCGTTAAACTGTATGTTCTGTTCTGTTCTGTTCTGTTCTGTTCTGTAAACATATGTATATTATTTCCAGAACTACTCAATAATTGTATCCAATTGCCAACGGACTTTTACTCTAGTACAATACAGTACATGAGTATGTTTTTTATCTTTACTAAGTGCAGCGGGAAACGAAACCACGCGTGCACAGCACGTACCATTAGCATACCCCTAATGTTTCAAGACTCCATGTAATATAGTTGTTGTTTTTTTGTTGTTGTTGTTTTTTTTTTTTTTGGGGGGGGGGGTTGAGCGACACAAGTCCAGAAATGCTACTTTTTGCTAATTCAAGGGTCATAACTGGTTTTACTAAGAGTGACGGGAAACGTAGTGAAACCCGGGGCACACTATTACGTCACCCCATCAACCTTTTTCATGACTCCATGAACTGTCACTAGCCCTCTCATTTATTCTTGGTTCATCTAACATTTTACGAGAACTAAACATCGATTATAAAACTTATATTTCATTACATGTATTGCAATTTGAAATCACGAATCCACAACACTCATGACCGGGGTATGAGACACTGGCCTACTTGTGAAGTCATATCGATTTTCAATCATTGTTCATTTCCTAAAATAAATACGGATCTACCGAATATGAAATATAGCCGTGCACTGACCGTGTAATTATAAACCTGTTACAGCCTCAACACATGGAAAATACAGATATAATACGACCGACATATATTGTCGGAAAGATGATAATAATCAGACCAGAACCTGCAGTAGAACATACCTTATATAACGAGACCAGAACTTTCAAGAGAACATACCGCATATAAGACCAGAACTCGTGGGAGAATATACCTGATATAACGAGACCAGAACTTTCAAGAGAACATACCGCATATAAGACCAGAACTCTTGGGAGAATATATCATATATAAGATACCAACAAGCTACTTCACCAGTAAAAATTAAAGAGACAAAATGTGCATCACAGTCATGCAAGATCGAGTCTTAATAATAAACGGCCATTATTTCGTTATATGCAAAAAAGAGTTATCTTACTTGATTAATAAAGTAGTTTTGATAGTTGGAAACATATGTTACAAGTTTCAATGCAATACATGATGTATTTGCTGAGATGTTGACATAACCACACGGTTACAAGCAAAATCTTAACCAGAATTTTTAAGACGAATAATAAAGGGTCATAATTTGCATGTTATGTCGGTAAAAAGGAATACAAAGCTTATGTTTCAAATATTATATATAGAATTCGACAATAAACAAATATTGACTTGACTTGACTTGACTTGAACACTTCAAGTTATTGCTGATATATTAAACTATATGCTTACATGCACAACCTTAATCAAAGTTGAATAATAAAGGCCCATAATTTGCATTATTTTCAGATCAGTGCTATCTTACTTCATTAATTAAAAAGGTTGGATAGTTGGAAACACATATCCAAAAATTGCAATGCATTATATGATGTACGAGATAATGACTTGAAGGTGCGTACATACAAAACTTCAACTAAGGTGTGACGCCGACGCAGACCCAGACGCTAGGGTGAGAAATATAGTAATTATTTTCGATTAGTCGAGCTAATAACGAGTGATATTTAGTTTTCATACCATTATCTATGAATGGTTCAAATCCACGAAACAGATCGGAACATTGCTTCTTCCTTAGATCAACGACAGCAAAGTACAACTGGTCCTTCGTCGTGACCGCCGCGAAATTTCTGGAACCTAAAATGAGAACATTTCAGCATGTTTTATCGTATGCCAACTAATATGCAGTGTTCATATTTTATTAAGATGCAGTTTACAAAAACAGTATACACAGGTAAAATAGGAGCGTAATGCCACACGACTCGAATTCTTTATTATTTTACCTGCAGCAATACTCGGAAACTCAAACACCAGATCGCCTTCAGATTCAAAGCATTGGAAATCATGAATCGGCAATCCATTCATGAGGTCAAAGCCCTTTGTTGAAAGCCCTTCAAACACTATCAACACCGATTTGTTTTCTCCGCATAAACAGGACGGGTTGTCATCTGATATGGACTTTAAGTCGAACACTTTCTCTCCTTAGTAAATTGAAAAGAAGAATTAGAACATCTGCAGTTTAAAAAGTTGGAGGAGCACTTTTCGAGACTATTAGTTATATGCATAATATCCGAAATTGAATATTTTCCTTGTCAATACAAAAACAGTACAGTCGAAAAGTGTGTAAACAAATATCAGTAAGAGCTACATGGTATTTCATTGCTTTTCATGGGAAGAAAGATTGCGATTCTTACCTGTAATAGCATTGCGGATCGTCAGTTTCTGATAGGTGTCTATGATCATATACGTATCATTGCAACAAAACCGCACCTTCGATATTTTGCCCAGGCCGTCATACATCTGTATCTGCTGCCCTGACTGAACGTTCCACAGCCTCACTGAGCCATCGTCCGAACCTTAAATGTAACAAGTATGAGACTATTTTCGAGCTCTATGCAATACGCGTCTTCACATACAACGGTGTGAGTACATTCACTCATCATGCTTATTTTACATGATAATAGAAACACTTTACTATTAGTGGTATCAATTGTCCAATGTAGGCAATAAACAGCGTCTTATTCAGAATAATTGCATATGAAGTTCGATTCTGTTGAAATGTCCCACATATTAAACGTTTCACAACAAGAAGTCTTAAATAAACAAAAAACCTACAAGAAAGGGCAACTTTGCTGTCTCGAGAAAGGTCCAGGGACAATATATCTCCCTTGTGTCCGGCCATACTGTGTATTAGCTGTCCGCCAGGCTGGGACAGTATCTTTTTATCTGGTAGAATTGTGGCTACTGTATGTTCTCGGCACGCCCGCAGAAACTCCCCTGTGTTCTGTTGGAGAAAAATGTGTATTGTCAACTAATACATATCCATACATAGGTGGAAACAAAGAAATGGAAATAATATGTTTCTTCTCAAACACAGAAGTCATTAGGCAAAGAGGCATCAGCGAATGTAAACGGAACGTATCAAAGCAATCGAGATTAACAAACCTTGTTTTGGGGAAGTCTTCCAAGCATTTGAGGGATGAACTGGTTTGAATCATTGAATATTCCTTGCTGGGAAAGACGCAATGCATCGTAGACACTTTCAATGGCTTCGTCGTCTGGGAAAACCGTACGTGCAAGTGCTAGATCCTCCATTATAGACCTAGACAAGCAGCAGAAGTGGCATGAATGTAACATGATGAACGTGGTACTAGTATAACAAAATAACCATGGACGTTCAACCATTAGCAATTCAACAAAACTTCTAACAATGCAGTTACCAAAGATTTGTCGCCTTCAGTTTGTCCATCAAAAAATCAAAATTGCAAAGAGATTCTTTTTTGGCCAAATCCTTTTGCGTTCCGTAACATCGGTGATATGGTAAGTTGTTCAGCTTTCTGAGGTTATAAGAACTGCCGAATTTGTTGGGCTGCTGTGACACGAGACGATCTGCTGAGCCTTTTTCGCCTTTAGCACTGACGTAGTCCTTCTTTACGCCTTATCATGATAATACGAAAAAAAACACACACATTAAGTTGTAGTCAATGATGCTAAAATAAATATGAATTTTGATATGCTTCGTTTTTTTATGAACACAGGAAACAAAATTTGAAACTTTTAACCGTTCTTTGAAAGAAGAGTGCTAGTTTTTTGTATTTCAAAAGAAGTTTTACATTGATTGTAAACTCTCAATCATAAAATTTCCTTTCCTAATATTTCAGTTAATTATATGTTTAAAACAAAGTCGCAATTAAAAGGATATATAGTTGTTTAGAAACATCAGCAGCTAAAAGAATTGCAGTGATACATTTTAAAACTGTTCATACCGGCCCATGTTCCTGCAAAGAAGGCTGCGAGTGAAGTGTGAAGTTTCTGGGTTACGTTCTCATCACCAAGGTAGCGATTCCTGGCAGCCTCGATGAATTGTCGATGGTACCAGTACATTACCTGGACGTTGTCGGCACCTCGGTCAACTAAATACAAAGACAAAATGAAAACAATGAAACACCTAGGTAAGCAATGTAAATTAGTTTGATATAAAAAAAACCACAATAATTGTTCATAGCATTTGTACCTAGGTATTCCTCAAGGTCAGCCCTCAGCCTGATGACCAGCATGGGTGGTAAGCGCCTTATGGGCGGGGTCCAGTACATGTATACGTCATTGAGCACCTCGTCGTCACATGACAGGATGTCCTCCAGCTCAGTCTCCGTCAGACCGGACCTAGCTATATATCGGGATAAACGAGATATGTAGTAATTAAGACTGGTTTCACATTATTCAGAAATGTGGATACTGGCATAAATACTCATTAAAATTAAAAAAAAAATAACAGTCGTAAATATTTTTTTAGTTTTCTATGCACTAATCAGGAAGACCGACGAACACAAAGACAATATAACATATACACGTTTGAAACTTTTCAAGTGTGTTAACTTTATTTTTACAAATACATGTTCAAACCTTGCGCAGTTATAATGAAATACTAGCAGAACTAAGTTGAAACTTACAAATGGTCAGGTACCCGAGCGCATGTGAAACAAAGATTTTCCCGTGCATCACCTCCAAACGTTCAAAAAGTGTGTCGATACTTTTTCGGATGGAAGGCTCGAGAGCAGTGGTACCCTTTGTTGCAAAGCTGGTCCACATGCAAGCCTTGTCAAAGGACAGTTTCAAAAACAGCGGAGAAGGGCATTTCTTGCACATGTGCAGCAGCAGATTTTTTTGATCAGGGGTAAGGTTTCGCTTTTTTAATTTCAACCATTTGTCGATAATTTTCTCAAAGTCATCAGACGTTAGTGTCGGTATTTTAACTAAATTAGCATCTGCTCGTATTGTTGACTGCAAAGGAACACAATGAACAACAAGATTTAACAAAATATGTTTTAAATCATAATACATGTACATGGATGCGTTTTGAGATTAACGTTTGAAATGTCCATACCAGTAAGTTCCCAGGGTATAAGTCTGCCCCTTACCTTTAATATTGGATACGCCTCAAACTGATTTTCCGGCAACGTTGACACAATGACTTTCACATTCGGTCGCAGTTTCATTGGTAGCCACTGGAGTTGCCTAGCATTGTGCGACGTGTCCAGTTGGTCAAGTGAGTCCAATAGAATAACCAACGGCCTGTCGTTGTTTGGGGAAAACAAGCTCAAAGCAAACTCATCTGTCAACATTCGGAGATCCTGTTAATGCAAACACACGATACATTGTTTTGATCCTGTCTCGTTCTTATTATTTAATATAATTTTATAATTGTAGTTGGAAGTGGACCAGCTTATAAAGCGTAAATACGACCCACCTTTGAAACATCCGTGTCGATACCGTATGCTTTCCTTATTTGAGACGTGATACTGGTCAGAAGACCCACGATGCTGGAGCTGTCCGGGGTGGTTCCAATAAATCTGAAAACAGCCAAATAATGTATTCTCAACGACTCGTGTATATCCTCATCCGTTGTTTGTTTTATTAACATAAATTAAAGAATAGTGATGCTATTAAAGAATAGTGATGCTATTAAAGAATAGTGATGCTATTCTCTATTTAGATTGTTCTACGCTAAGTAAAATTTTAACGTAATTGTGATTTGTAATTGCTAGCTTCACAATATCAACAATAACACATACCTAAGAACTGTTGCGCATTTATTGTTTGTCCATTTGGCACAGCACTTGGCTGCCATGGCCATAATTGACGTTTTGCCTGTGCCCGACTCCCCAAAAAGAACAAAGGGTTCGTCGCCGAGGCCTTTCACATAATTCTCGATTTTCTAAAGAAAAAAGAATGGATGAATGGGATAAGAAGTGGAATCCAGATTTTTGCAAAAGCCTTTTTGTCCGCCAATCCTGTCGTTATGTTAGTACTTATACTGGTCGCAATGTGAAGGTTTAATCGAACAAGTTGTAATTAAATTAATGTCACTCACAACCTTCTTCCTGTCATCACTCAGATTATAGCAGTAGATCGAATATCTAGGTTTCTAACATACCATTGATACCAAATAGTGCATTTAAAAACAAATGCTTGCGGTGTATCTCAAACAAACAATTTGGATACAAAACTATTATATATATACCTTTAAAGTTTCTTCCCGTCCGTGGAATTGTTTGCACTTCTTTTGACAAAATTGTATGTGTTCAGTGATTTCCTTTGTAAGCGTATCATGACTTGCTGTTTTTGCATCCACAGCAGTTTTTATCAAAGCACACATCTTGGACACGAAGTCCTCCTTCATTTTGGCAAGATATTTCTTGTGCTCTGGACTATTTGGGTTAATACCTGAAAATGATCAATGAAAACAACATGTGAAGGACTTTCGTTTTTTTGTGTGGTCACTTTGTTAAAAAATTCATTTTGTAATTGGTTCTTTCCATATTTTTATTTTGAGAAAATAAAAAATACCCTTTTCTTTATCCCATTTTACTGTGTAATCCAGTATGTTGTCCCCCAGTTTCGACTTCATTTCCTCTTTTAAAGGAATCTGCATTTCTCGAATCTTTTGGAGCTTCCTCTCAGAATTGCTGTATGAGCACTCTATTGTCATTATGAAAATAGCATATATACATGGTAGTTTTCCTGTGTTGTTACATGCAGTAAGCCATGCAGGTGAATACATTTTAATTGCAAATAAATAAATGAATAAATGGCAAAAAAATCCTTATTTTCTGATTATTTTAGCTTAATTTATTCCACAGAAGTTCGACTTTATTATGGAAGTCGACAGCTATAAAAAAAAAAGGTTAAAGCGCCCACAACAAACTGACCCAGCATGTCGAGCACAAACTCCACCCACCTATAAACCTAGACAGGAGGAAGTTGCTCTCCTGGTCGCCGATGTCCTCGATGGTCCTGTGTATCCAGAGACACGTGTTACCAAGCTCGGAGACAGTAAGAAGACCACTGTGTACCTCCGTCTCCGTGACTGGGTGAAATGATTGAAATCTAGTATACTAATGTATCATCATTATACAGTACACTTATATTAGGATACACTTAGGTTAGGTATTTAACATGACAACGTTATGCAATGACAACCCGGGAGCATTTTGACTTCATGGTATTCTTGGTTCACCTTCCACTGCAGTACAAGAGATCACGACTCGAGACTAGACAGATGGATGATTGTAACGATCCTTCTGTTGTGTCCTAACTTGGCTGCTGAATGTTGGACATGCACAAAAACATCGGTAAATCAAGCATATTATGTGTCATGGTGCACTATATTCACTCCAATTTGCAACCATTGAATACCCAAAGTCCATTTCATTAGCTACATTGAAACAGGGTATGAACTAAGGTAACAGGGGCGCTAACGATCCACTTCTCTAATGGATATTGAAAAAAACTGATAGAAAGAAACAATCCAGCTTTGTAAAAGATTAAAAGTGAGTCAACTCTTCTATACAAATATCAAATAAAATTCAACATGGAATCTTTTACGTACATGATTGCTCTTTAAAACTGTATCTCATTTTTTTGTCAATTAAAAACTTGAATGTTTATATTGAAACGAAGGAGCTTAACATACATAAACAGTCAAAAAGAAATTGAATAACTTTCCTCATGAGCGATTTATAAAAATATCTGAGATAGAGATTTAGAGTTCATAGTCTTGACATTGGCTGTGCGGACTTCAGATGCATTGCTTGGAAGATAAGAAATGTTTTTATCAGTATATCACTGTAATTTTGAACATTTCAATAACTTTCCTTTTCCATTAATGTATGTTTTCAAAAACAAGGAACAAGGTGATACAGAAGGCTATCCCGTCAAGGTGATACAGAAGGCTGTCCCGTCAAGGTGATACAGAAGGCTGTCCCGTCAAGGTGATACAGAAGGCTGTCCCGTCAAGGTGATAGGCTGTCCCGTCAAGCTGATACAGAAGGCTATCCCGTCAAGCTGATACAGAAGGCTATCCCGTCAAGCTGATACAGAAGGCTACCCCGTCAAGGTGATACAGAAGGCTACCCCGTCAAGGTGATACAGAAGGCTATCCCGTCAAGCTGATACAGAAGGCTATCCCGTCAAGGTGATACAGAAGGCTATCCCGTCAAGCTGATACAGAAGGCTATCCCGTCAAGCTGATACAGAAGACTATCCCGTCAAGCTGATACAGAAGGCTATCCCGTCAAGGTGATACAGAAGGCTGTCCCGTCAAGGTGATACAGAAGGCTATCCCGTCAATGTGATACAGAAGGCTATCCCGTCAAGGTGATACAGAAGGCTATCCCGTCAAGGTTATACAGAAGGCTATCCCGTCAAGGTGATACAGAAGGCTATCCCGTCAAGGTTATACATAAGGCTATCCCGTCAAGGTGATACAGAAGGCTATCCCGTCAAGGTGATACAGAAGGCTATCCCGTCCCCTTTATACCGATACCATTCCCATGTATTTATCTACTCAATAAAATGTCCATGAATTTCGCGTACCTAAACTGGGGGGGGGGGGGGGTCCTGGTCAATCCCAAGTTAATTAAACTTCATGTAAAATGTAAAGCAGCTCTTTTCGCAGTTCTCTACTTGATAGTTTAAACTTACTGGAGCGGATATATTTGCGAGCAGTTTCCGCGTCAAACACCTCCTGGGCTACATTCTCCAATGTCTCCTGTATTACCTCGCTCTCCTCCCACCATACTTTCTTCGCGGCGTCCTTTTTGTCCTACAGTAATAAAATAAACCAATTTTGAAAATGCAGGTTGACCTGACTGACATTGAACGCAACACCCTCAAGCCCAACAAAGAGTATTGAATCTAGTCTGTTTAACATTATTATGCAATTATATACTATATACTAGAATTCATATCTCTGACATTCTAACTGGGCTTTTATTCTTTTCCACCTTAATCACTTATACTTATCCATATATAAGATTCGAAAAAAAACTATGCGATATTGAGTACCTTAACAGTACTGAGGAAGTCTGGCAAGTGAATGCTGATAGGGAACGCCACATATACCGGAGGGTCCGCATTCAGGTCCTTCGCATACCATCTATTTCAACACGTACATAATTAAATATATTCATGTCATCACAAACATCATGCATTGCGAGATAACTATATCATAGACAAATATAGTGTTTTCAGTCACAGCATGTTCTATTATTATTGCCGATAGTGTCGCTCGTCATACGTTGAAGTCAATGGAAACAGAATGGACATCTTCTTGAAATGATAAGAAAAGTTAAATATAAAGTGAAAATACAAACATGGCCCTTACTTCTTAAACAGTTTCTTCGTTTCATCAGAATCAACGTTCTGCATGATGGTCTCAAATTCTGCGGCTTCGATTGTCCTCGGGAAATCTTTGTAACCGTATTTATGAGACATTAAGGACTGAAATATATTACTGAGAAGATTACCTTCTATTGGAATGTATATAATGTGAATGGGACCACCAACACTAAATATTGAGTGGAGGAAATTGATACATGTACAAAAGATTTATTTTAAGAATCATGAAAATGTACTAGTAATAGAAAATAGAAATTGAAAACAGACATGGGCCCGATTTCACAAAGAAGCTGCAAGTCGTATATTAACACTCCTACTGCGCTTACTAAGATGAATCATTTCACTTGCATTCATATTCCAATTAACGAAAATTCTTCGGAAACTGTCTAACAGTACACAAACGACCCTTGTGATTGGTCAAGAGACATTTAATGGTTGTTAAGATGTAGGATACATCTATGAATAAAGTGACGTCAATGACGAACAACCGAATCCATACTACTTTAAATTGTCTTGTAAGTCTTTCTCACAAACCGTGCGACGACAAAATGTTTCCACAGGGATGATCCGCAATACATAAACATTCAACGGACTAAGCATGAATTTTAATGGAATGTTATTATGATCGCCTATTTTTTCAGGTGGGAAAATATTTCTTGTCTCAAGATTGTTCGTGCAGACTTGCCCCTGGTCTTGGTGAAACAAATATGAGACCAATGATGGGTGCCAAGCCCTATTAAAAACTTTTGAAAATACACAGAAGACGTCTCTAAATTCTAATCCTTCGTCAAGAGCTTGACACAATGAATGAAAGACGAATGCTATTTGGTTGAGAGTCGAGCCGTATTTGAAGCTTCGTTAGAGCTTTGTTCTGCAAAAGGAAGTTTAAGACGTGTTTGCGGGTTACTATTTCGAGAACTGTGCTGACGACACCTTAAAGAGAGACAGGTTTGTGGTTTTCCATAACCCTTAAGATCATTTTTCTTGAAGATGGCACAGACATGCGCAAGTTCCCGCTGGTGTTGGGGCATGTACTACATTACCACTTCAATAATTATATAGTCGGAACGGCTAGACGGTAAAAGTTAAAACCGTACAAAGTGAACAGGTATGTAATCATTACGTCTTCGTAAGAATTAGTACTTACCACGAATGAAGGTCCAGTAGAAACGTTCTGACTGTTACGAATCTCCCTGATACAGATATCGGTGCCCATGTGGTCGTCTGTGGCCTGGTCCCGGATGCCCCATCGCATGTCTACCACCTGGAAGTCGTACCCTAGTCCCTGGCAGAACTTCTTAACTACAGGGTATCCCGTCTCCATGAGCGTGTTACGCTCGTGCTGGGTGTCTGAACAGGTTCGATATGTATGTTTCGTGTGTATAAGGATGATAGAAAACAGGTTCTTTTGCATTTTACAAGTGTTAAAACAAAACTCATTATAATTTAATGTGAAGAATACAGAAATTCCATCCAAAATGTTGTCGTGTTATTCTATATATATGTATAAACTTATTTTTGTCCAACTGTTGCGTTCAATTAAATATTTAACCTGTAAATGTGCTGGAGGTGAATATGCGGACCACCCTGGCAGTGGAAAGACATTCAATGTCCATGTTTCCAAGATATAATTCTTCATCCGGTGTCCGCGGCCCTGTATATTTGTCTTTTCCGAATAGCTGAAAATAATAGGAACACAACTTTTTCATAAAATGAATATAAGTAATGGTAAAGGACACGTGCCAAGTTTAACATGAGACTCTTTGTAAAATATCTGCATTTTCATTGAACAGACCTTGGAATCGCGTTCTATGTTGAGTTTATAACTACTCTGATAGAGAGACCCTCGGATGGAATGGTGCCAATAACATTGACCAATCCGAGGTTTCTAACGCAAACATCAATCTGGTCATTTCTCAGGTCTGATTTCTCAAGATGGAGCGCGATTCCCAGAAATGATTTGGCAAACTTATTCTACTTTTTGTCCGGTCAGCTGAAAGCGGTTACGCGCCACCAATTTGCGTTGGTTTTCCATGCGGGCCATCGTCTTCTGCCTTTTCAACTGGTATCGAGTCTTCATTTGGTCCAAACCGAGGATGTCTGTAACATTTAGTAACAGTCAGTAACCGCTGCTTCTGTTGCGAATTTGTCTACTACGCAAACGAGAAGACAAATGACATGTGACGGTCAGATCAGTGGCGTGTACGCTCATGTACTGTTCTCATACGTGAGAGTACGAGATAACATTTTACACTAGGTGCAATTGTACTTGCTTTGATAATTTATACATAATTATATCGGTATATTAAACGTGACTTTGCATTTGTATTGTTTCGCATATATTCATTAACCCTGTTTAAGGCAATACAAATTCAGCCAAATTTTGCGAAGGGTGAAAGACCCCAAAACTCCCTCTTGGCGTTAACTTTTTTTTTTTTTTTTTTTTGGGGGGGGGGTCCAGTGACAAAAGGTGGCACATGCACCCAATGTGCGCTCCTAAAGTGCACCCCTCCCCTCGTACGCCAAAACCTGGAACCGCCCCTGGAAACAATCTGAACGTGCCACCTACTGTCAACATCATCGTCATCTTCCATGCCTTGTTCCATCCGTCTCACCAGGTGCTTGGTTTCATTCCGGTTCGCACGGGCGCTGTAACCATAGGAACATTCATAAAATAAAACGTATGACGTCATAGGAGATTAGTATGACATACCAGGTATGGTCCAGTTTTATTTCTCCATAATTTACTTCGTCGTTTCATTTTGTATTTGTAAATGCTGTAATTGCCAGCGATCGACCATTTTTCTCTGAGAAAAGCGCGAAACTCATGGTTATATTAATCTAGGTTTAATACTGGCCTTACTAAACATCAAAGAATTGTCATTGTTTTATTCGAATATCTTTACCAACTTTCGTTTGTGTTCTACCTAACTGTCACCGCCGACCACGACATTAAAGCTATAGCACAACCAATAAAACGTTTATGTAATCATATGTATCGGGTATGTAATCATATGTATCGGGTATGTAATCATATGTAATCATATGTATCGGGTATGTAATCATATGTATCGGGTATGTAATCATATGTATCGGGTATGTAATCATATGTATCGGGTATGTAATCATATGTAATCATATGTATCGGGTATGTAATCATATGTATCGGGTATGTAATATTATAGTATATGTATCCCGAGAGTCTAGACTATATTAGAAAGTTGCGGAATACAACAAGTTGGTCTCCTCGAGGGCATACATAATACATAAAAAGTCGATACTAAACTTAATTCTTACTTATGCCGACGGAGGTCACGGATGCTAATTAAAGTAATTATACTATGAATGAGAACACGTTAAAACACGTTAAACGTAAAACAAGTGTTTCGAAACGAATGTAATTATTTATGAGATGAAAGTTACAACAAATATAAATAGCGTCGAACGACTGAGAAGAAAATGATGTGCATGGGGAAGTTGCCACTATAATTACAAGTGTAGTTGATAAAAAGAAATTATGGTCATGTCCGTGTGTTGCCTGAACTATAATTCCTCTAAGCCTTATTTACGTAATAGTTAGATGACATGGCATGGAGTAAACACTTCAGGTCATCTAACTGACTTAGAATACAACCTCATTGGCTTTTACATTGACAATGCGAAATCCGACGCAGTATCGGATGAGCGGCAGTAAGCGGACTTTTAAACACCCGCGAAAAGGATATTCTTAGTGATTACCTACTTGCAATTAGAATACATCCTACTGTATCTTTAAACGGTCCGCTGTAGGCGGCGGATGTGCGTTCATACATGTAGTATAACATTCCGCTATAGACGGTTGAACGTTCATAGCACGTATGTTTACTTGGTTGGTAATATGCAAATAAGCAAAACCCGGGCTCCGTGTAGATTGAGAATTTACTGTACATGAAGACCTTGTTGGCCTCGCACGTTACACTACATTTACAATTTGAAATTTCGCGGGTGTCCAAAAGGACCACCCACTCATCCGATACACAATCCATGCGTATGATTTTGCGTTGACAAAGTATCAGCCAATGAGGTTGTATTCTACGTCAGTTAGATGACTTGAGTGAAAATCCTAATGATTAAGAAGGGCTAGCTCCGCCCATTCTTAACCATTAAGATTTTAATTCATGTCCTCTAAATATTACTTAATTGGCTTAAAATGTAGGTTGTATTCTACAGTAACGTTACTTTTTTCATAATTGAAAGCGATTGTGTTTTTGTATCGCCCCCATGGGATGGTTGTTTTCGAAATCAGATAAAAGTACATTTGAAACTGCCCCAGATCATCAGTTCTTAGCGTTGTTAACATTAGTAATTAATATCAGTTGGTCACATTTTGGTCATTGTGATTTTCAATAGTCATATCACTCTGTTGTATATACTTTTTAGTCAACGACCGTAGACATTTTCAATTTAATATTTTTTGTCCGATATAACCTACATGGATGCATGGTAGCTTTTTTTGCAAGTTAAAAATATTTGAGTGCGGAAAATGGTACATTACAAATATGGCCACTTTCATAAATGGCGTCGTTGGCATTGGCATTGTGATACATGTTATTCTTCAACCATAATCGGTGCAATATGCGTCACCAAAAATGTTTCAACTTGTGTAATAAGACATTTGGGCCACCCAATCGGTGATGAAAGGTAGCCCTTATATAATTGTGTTATCATTTGAAAGATTGGATCATGCTCGATACGTTGACAAACAAATCGCCTAGTTCATGTTCAAAAGCAGTAAAACGTCGCCTTTACGGTTGTATTTTTTTGCCATCCGATTGCATATATTATAAATATTCTTAATCAGCGAGCCAAACTCTTTAAAATGATAAGAATTTTATATACGGTCATCAGGCATGCAAAAGTATGGCATATAGAATTTTGAAATTTCTATTTTAATGAAAGAAATGGAATATCTTAGAACACGGCCGTACCTTTTCGCTCTGGACTGTCGCCGTTTAACTTGAGACGAGAACTCGCTCTCCCCTTCCTGTCCCTTACTTTCGATTTGTCCGCCCACGCCTCCATTTACCGCAACCGACGCCTCCCTCGTTCCGTTTCCGGTTGACACATGGCCGCTAGGTGCAGGTTGGTCGTCCTTCTGTCTGCTAATAACACCTTGCTTAACCGGAAGTCCCTTCGGTGGAACGGAACTTCCGGGAAGGCGCTCGTGCTGTTGCTGTTGTTGTTGTTGTGGTTGCTGCTGCTTCTGTGACGGAGTTTTGTTTTCATTTTTGGATGCTTGAGATGACCCGGAACCCATATTTGCACCGGAGTTCTTCTTGATTTGTTATTTGTTTATGCGGTCAAGCTCTTCATTGCCGTTGCCTTCCCTCCCGACCTAAATCATGGTTATGTGTTAATATCAATATCCTGGCATTTAGTTAAGATTACTTCAATTATAAATGAGCGTTCAATTTGAAGATTTCCTATTCAATTATTGTCAGTCGATGAATGGCATGTAAAGTCTATATGGAAAATAGCCACCATTTTGAAGAGAAAAATCACCACAAACTAAAGCATTCATTGCGAAATACTTGGAACATACGATAATTTAGTTTTTTCACGTATAAGAATATTTTTTTCAATTTTGAAAAATCTTGCAAAACGGATTCACTTACCGACAGTCACAACCATGTACGTTATATCCATACATGAGAACAGTCAGAAATGAAAATTCTGTTTATATAATGCTGTTTATATGAAACTTAAGTACACCAAAACACTAATGTACACAACCAAACCCCGTTACCCGTATCGAGTTCAATATACCGGTATCGATCTACACCTATTAATAGGATAATACACCTTCAGAGAGCGCCGTATAGACATGTAAAGGTACTGGCGAAGGTATTTGATTTGGTCATTGTATGGAATAGAAGAACCATTCATTTTAATACGAATAACTTAATGAACGAGCATGCATTTTATGTAATACATGTGGTAAAAATAATTCTGCGTTAAATGTTAAAATCTATAGCGTTCAATAGTAGAATGCTGTCATGTCAGTCACTTTTAGACCTCCGTGTCCACAACGCTCAATTTTCCTGCCTTAGTATAATGAATTATAAATTCCAAATTCCAATTCTTGCATAGCCAATGCAATAATTAATTTGACCGATGGGAAATAAATAATTAACAAATAAAGTGTAAAGAGTAAAAGTTTTTTTATAGTTATATAAGTGATATATTTCAATCGTTTTAAAATACATGGTCACCATTGTAATATCCAAATTGTGAAGCATCATGGGTAAATCATATTAATGGGCTATTATATAAATGCATATCATATAACATTACTCTTATTCTTATTCTAAAGCATTGTTTATGCGGTCAAGCTCTTCATTGTCGTTGCCTTCCCTCCCGACCTAAATCATGGTTATGTGTTAATATCAATATCCTGGCATTTAGTTAAGATTACTTCAATTATAAATGAGCGTTCAATTTGAAGATTTCCTATTCAATTATTGTCAGTCGATGAATGGCATGTAAAGTCTATATGGAAAATAGCCACCATTTTGAAGAGAAAAATCACCACAAACTAAAGCATTCATTGCGAAATACTTGGAACATACGATAATTTAGTTTTTTCACGTATAAGAATATTTTTTTCAATTTTGAAAAATCTTGCAAAACGGATTCACTTACCGACAGTCACAACCATGTACGTTATATCCATACATGAGAACAGTCAGAAATGAAAATTCTGTTTATATAATGCTGTTTATATGAAACTTAAGTACACCAAAACACTAATGTACACAACCAAACCCCGTTACCCGTATCGAGTTCAATATACCGGTATCGATCTACACCTATTAATAGGATAATACACCTTCAGAGAGCGCCGTATAGACATGTAAAGGTACTGGCGAAGGTATTTGATTTGGTCATTGTATGGAATAGAAGAACCATTCATTTTAATACGAATAACTTAATGAACGAGCATGCATTTTATGTAATACATGTGGTAAAAATAATTCTGCGTTAAATGTTAAAATCTATAGCGTTCAATAGTAGAATGCTGTCATGTCAGTCACTTTTAGACCTCCGTGTCCACAACGCTCAATTTTCCTGCCTTAGTATAATGAATTATAAATTCCAAATTCCAATTCTTGCATAGCCAATGCAATAATTAATTTGACCGATGGGAAATAAATAATTAACAAATAAAGTGTAAAGAGTAAAAGTTTTTTTATAGTTATATAAGTGATATATTTCAATCGTTTTAAAATACATGGTCACCATTGTAATATCCAAATTGTGAAGCATCATGGGTAAATCATATTAATGGGCTATTATATAAATGCATATCATATAACATTACTCTTATTCTTATTCTAAAGCATTGTAATAATACTTTGAAAAAGTAAAAAAAGAAAAGAAAAAAAGACAAGATCATTCGGTCTAATCTATAACAAAACCTCCAAAACTGCACAGCAAGACATTTATATCTGAGATCTGATAGAGAGCAGACAGCAATAAAGATTAAGATCAATACACAGAAGTTGTCTTCTATACGCGAATGGGGGGGGGTCACTTATAGTAGGCTTAAACTGGGCCTTTAAACGCTCTTTTGGGGCACGCAGGTTTTCCAATTTGTTTGTTCCTTGGGTATTTTCTGGCCCAGCAGCTTGTAGTCCTAGTTCAACAATGTTATCAACTAAGTCGTTGCTTCCAGCATTTATTTTAATTGCCACATACTCATGAACCTCTGTACTGAATTAATTTTCATTATTTCGCTCTCTGCGACTCACTGCACATGTATTGTCTTTGCTTGAGATTTTACTGCCAACAATTAGTTCTTTCTTACTTTCACTTGTAATTATAGTTTGTGCTTCTGTTCATGTAGTATTTCGATGGATATACTTTTCTGGACTTATATTGTCCTTCAGGGTATTCTGTTTAAGACGTTAAACATCTCTTTTTGCACCCTGAGACCCTAACTACTTTGGGAGTGTCATAAAACAAGGGCGTTTGTTTTCATCGGCTAGCATTTTCTGTTCTTGTATTGACGGATTTCTTTGTCACTGCGGTCTTCCGAGATTTTCTGTATAACGTTGAGGCTCGTTCGGGCCATGGTGAAGTGAAAAAGTCGTTGACTTCAAATCATGATACACATCACAAACCAAACTGAAAGAATCGTAATCATTAGCGATTCTCAGAAATAAAAATGTATCCTCTCAAGACTAAATAATTGTGCAGAAGTTTGTTTGCATCTCACCAAAATGTGGGTAATTTGCTTGCAATAAACATAATGGGGGGGGGGGGGGGTTGTCTCCTTAGCCACAATCTGTTCAATAACTTTTTTATCTTTGAAGTTATGATACCAAACTAAGATTTTGATTGTAGAATATGTTTTTCGCCACAAACTGGACGCATACATTATGCAAAATTTAAAGAAAAAGTCCACTTACCAAAAGTTGGTACCTGAATCGGTACTTTTCATTCTAAATCCGCCATTTTGTTTGCCATGAAACATTTTTCTCACTTAATGTTTGCATAAAACAAAATTACGTCCTCCTCCTTGTACGTTATTCACAAAGTAAGTGCTGAACAATGCTTAAACACTATGAACCTGTTGTCAGCCTCCTATATTATATCGCCAGTGGCGTTGAGTTGAGCATGCTCTGCTTCTGTTGGAACTGTCATACGTGTATTTTCTTGGTATGTTCTCAATCCTGTAGAATACATGTAGAATCGTGTAGGGTTCTGTTGTAAGGACACATCGATCCTTTTTAACCCTTCTTTCTGTAGTAAAGGTACGACAGATATGTCTCTTGTGGTTATAATAGGGTTTAAAGCATGGCTCATAAAAAAATAACGGAGTGATAAACTGAACGGTTTGGTCATTTAACACTCTCTCTTAACCGCACATATTTCAATCTAAGAATCATATTTTTTCTGTGCATGCCGATCGAACAAGATCTTTAAGTCCCCCTCCCCCTTGAGCTGCTAGTGTAGCACCCGTCTTTCATTGTAGGGAAGATCGTTGACACATGGAACTATTTTGGTTGCACGCATATGTAGTCTTACAATGGAGTTTATATCTGTATAAGTAGAGATACCAAACGACATTAGCAAAGCCCACATGTGCGCTAACAAGTACTGCAATCTCCATATAACGTATGTTATAAACCCTTTAGTGAGTAGATACATCAGGGGCGGGTTCAGGATTTGACGTTAGCCCGGACGTATCGTAGGGGCGTAACCTATCGACATGCGCTCCTCCATCATAAACGAAAATTATTTGTTTAAAGTGTTCGAAAGGAGGGTTGGGGGCACTCCCCAAAGAAAAAAATAACAGGTTCTATACCTAAAAGTTGCATTTTGGGCGCATTTTACTACTTTTTGCTCCTTTATTGATAAAAAGTAAACTTGAACGATTTTATGGGGGTGCCCCCTCCCCCTCCCCGCTACTGTTCATAAACCCCAACAATTGAATCAGTTATGGAATGTATTATGATTACAAACTATGTTTAAAAAAACCTTCTATAATAACCAAAACTTGCACATCTATTAGGGATGGCAACGAGTAGTAAAATTGGTACTCGAGGACTCGGATAATCTAAATATTTATAATTATTACTTTTTATTCTGCTTAATTTCGTCCATATCTATTATCAAACTCCGCGCAGTGTTACTTCCCTTGCAGTACAGTAATCACTGCCTTCACAAATATCACGTGATGATAGAAACGGCACGTGATTGCAATTTACAAAATGGACGGAACACCTTTAAAAGAAATTCCAGCAACATGTTTCATTTGTTTAGAAAATAAACGATTTTATTCCATAAAAGGAAAAAAATGCAAAACGTTCGATACATGTCTGAATAGCTAACAACACATCCATGTTGATATTGTAATTTGTAAATCCTACTTTCAATTTGAAAAAAGACCGAACATTTCCGAATGTTTTTTTTAATTGTTATTTTTTTATAAAACATATTATGCCTATCAACTGGCGTAAAGTAATTATTTAAGAAAGGATATAAGAATAAATATATATGATTAAAAAAATGCCATTAAAAGTTTTCATCCAATTTTGGATGAAAATCTTGTGGTGGCAGTGATTACTGTACTGCAAGGGAAGTAACACTGCGCGGAGTTTGATCTATTATAATTATTTCGGTTGTGCGTAACCTATTCAATTCCGTACCAAAGCAAATCCAAATCTAATTGGTTTAAGTTTCCCATGATATCCAATGACAAGAGCTGATAGAATGGTCTACGCATAAACATTATCTTAAAATAGAGCATGGGGAAACCAAGTTTAAATAGGACATATAGCAATACACAAACCAAGCAAAATGTCTGTCAAAAAGCCTGTTAAAGATGGATATTATCGAACAGAGCTGAATAAATCGGATTGGGAAGTGCCTAATCGTTACCAGAAGTTGAATTTAATCGGATATGGAGCTTTCGGGCAAGTTTGTTCGGCAATAGACACAGTCACTGAACGAAAAGTGGCCATTAAGAAACTTTCTAGGCCTTTCCAATCTGGTGTTCATGCTAAAAGGACTTACAGAGAATTACGTCTGTTGAAGCACATGCAACATGACAATGTGATAGGTCTTGTGGACTTGTTTACACCTGCTGAAATATTTGAGGAGTTTGACGAATTGTATCTCGTTACTGTTTTGATGGGAGGGGACTTGAACAAGTTGATCAAACAGCATAAACTCAGTGAAGATCACATCCAGTTCTTCATTTATCAAGTACTTCGAGCCTTGAAATATATACATTCCGCTGGAATTATTCACAGGGATTTAAAACCAGGAAATATTGCGGTGAATGAAGATTTAGAGCTAAGAATCTTAGACTTTGGTTTAGCCAGACAGACGGACGATCAGATGACTGGATATGTGGCCACTAGGTGGTACAGGGCGCCGGAAGTGATGCTCAACTGGACTCACTATAATCAGACCATGGATATGTGGTCAGTTGGCTGCATTATGGCCGAAATGTTAATGAGAAAGCCACTGTTTCCTGGAGGGGACCATATAGACCAGTTGACACACATTCTGTCTCTTGTTGGTACTCCAAATGACCAGCTTCTAGACAAGATTGACAGCCAAGATGCAAGAGAATATGTTAAACAATTACCAAAGTGGACGAAGAAAAGCTTCAAGGAAGTTTTTAAAGGAGTGAACCCACAAGCCATTGACCTACTTGAGAGAATGCTTGACCTGGATGGAGACACCCGTATAACAGCCGAGGAAGCTCTAGCTCACCCATACATGAGCAAGTACGCAGACCCCTCAGACGAGCCAACTGCTCCGAAATTTGACGACTCTTTCGAGTCCACAAACTATTCCGTGTTGGAGTTGCGAAAATTGGTGTTTGATGAAGCGATGAGTTTCAAACCAGCTGATTCCGAAAGCATGGAAAACTAGTATAAACGCATGTTAAGGCTGAAAAAGGGTCTATATATGATTACCCTTTAATGGCTATGAACATATTGATAGATATTATGTTAAACATAAACCCCATACTGTACTGGGCTTCTATAGATATAGGATGAGATATGCTAGGTTTGAGAATGTTGCAGCCAAAGTGACACTTTACTCTGCGGTTGTCTATGATATGTAGTAAATACTGTAGTTTCCACTTTTTATTTTATTGTACGTCTATGCATGAACAATTGAGATTGCACCAACCTGAGAATAACATTAATGATTTTAACACCAATAGTAAACTACTAGTATAATTTATTGCTACACTTGTAATAATCTGGTACACTCGTATTGATATTGCCAAATTTTGAATTATATGTACCCTAACCCTATCCTGATTCTAGAATGCAATTACGCAAATAAAATATAAAACCTAAAAAAATCAATATCTAATCCTCTTATTAAAGGAACACGTACAATACAGATTGATGCAACAAATGTTATCATCATGCATTTACTTATATATATATGTTTAACTCGTTGTATTTTATTGATAAAAACAACATATTATGTGTACGAGATAAAACAAATAAAAGCGATAGTTCGAGCCTTTTTAACTAAAGCATTTGTGGCAATGTATGCATGTTATTAATTGATTATAAAGGCTAATCTTTTCATGCGTACACAAATCATATTCTTTTTTAGTTTTGCTGGTTTTCGGCTGGTCTTAGCATATGATTGCCAAGGTGATGCCCGTCGTCCCGTATTAAAGTCGTATATTGCGAAAGAAGTGTGTCGTGGCGAATTTTCACTTATTTGCATTTTCGCCTTCCGTTTCGGAAGGCTAAAGTGCGAAGATACGTCAAGTGGCGGGTAGAAAATGCGCCGCATGATTATTTCGCAGTTTCTTTTCTTGTTGCCTCGCTGATTTGCGAATTTCCGCATTGTCGCCCGCCATTTGATGCATTTTGCTCTTTTGCCGCGAAAAGGCGAGACCACGAGATAGCACTAATCAGCCATCGTAGGTGTACTTTCTGGCAATATTCAACAAACAAACTTCCGCATCAGAGGTAGCTGCTAACGCCACTACCAATACCCCCAAGAAAATGTGACGCACGTGCACACAACAACAAGACGACCCTCGGGCTGAGAATCAGAAGCACGCGTACACTTGAATGCGTTACCATTATGAACGATCCGTTGATTGTATTTTTGCCAAGTTTTGTTTTATCCGTGTTTTTAAAAACATGTTTATAAGAAAAAAATGCCATAAAAAAAGTCGAACTTTAAAATCATTGTGACCATGCACCCGAAAACTAGAATATTTTTAACAGTAATAATACTTTCGTTTTTGGGTCTGTCCGCGAGTCCAGTAGGTCTGCTATTATGGTGGTAGGAGATTCAAACAAAGAACATCATGGGAGGGTCTGTCCGCGAGTCCAGTGGGTCTGCTATTATGGTGGTAGGAGATTCAAACAAAGAACTTCATGGGAGGGTCTGTCGTGCATAACAATAGTGTTGCCAGCTCAAAGGTCAAGGTCAGACACGCAGTTCAACTCTCGAGTTCATAGAATCCCTAGCGGATTAAGGGGACGGGCCTACAAAATTAGATAGTCCACGTCTTATTATAAAAGCTAATATAGTGAAGGTGAAAGAAAAAAGTTAAAATCATCATTATTTGTTTCAACAAATTGATAAGTACTCAAAAATTGTAATAAAACCCCATACAAAACCTCTTTAGCATTAAGTTACTGGATTATTTGAATCATAAAAGCTCATTATTGTGGACGATTTGTAAGATCATGCAGGTCAAATCAGATAAACCTATTTTGCATATCCGTACGCTGTCTTTACATATCTACAAAGACAGTACATCATTTATCTCAAGGACAAGTCTTTATCGACATAATTATGAAAACTTATGCCTTAGGCTGTGCACGAATAGCCGTGTTTGCAGAAGTTCATAACTTTTGAAAACAATGAACGGACTCAGTTATTCCCGGTGTTCGAGTGACGGATCTTTTGACTATACAACTGTTAAAGATATTTTAGAAAAATGGTCTACAGTTCAGCCTGAGAAAGAAGCATTTGTTGGATATGACGTCGACGGCAACCGGACGTCAATAACGTCGCGACGGCTTTACGAAACAAGCGTCGCTTTCTCCAAATTTGTGACGAAAAGTGGACTAACAAAAGGGAAGTGTGTAGTGTTTTGTACGAAAAATTCGATACAGATGCTACAAGCGATGTTTGGCGTTCAAATTGCTGGCGGAATACCGATTTTCACGTCCTGTTCAATGGTTGATGGAAGTGACGTTATCGATCTTGTAGTGGACAGCAATTCTACGTTGCTCGTCATAGACGAAGCTGATGGATTATTATCATCATGTCTTTACGATAAAATAGTGAACTCCACGAGCGGCAACAATATAAAACAAGTGAAAAATCTTATCACAATCGAAAACAGTGTTATGAAGAATACCAGTGCTGAAACGGGTGACACTTTAACAATTGACCTAGCTTTGACTCTATATTCTGGTATAAAACTACCTGAACTGTTCCCTGAAGATATTTCCGTGTACTTCAATACATCTGGTAGCACTGGGAAACCTAAACTAGTTGGCCACACCCACATTTCGTGGCACAACAGCACCCACACCATATGCAACTTAATGGATGTGAAGTCTCGGTCGCGCTATTTCTGTGATCGGCCGTTTGGGTGGAGTGTGGGGTCTCCTAGGATATATTTGGCGTCTGGAGCCACTCGCGTGTTTGCTGATACCGACCTCTTCCTGAAAGGAGGAAATACAGGTTACGCAATATGATATTACGTAAACAATTGGTAGAAAAAAATACATTAACATAAAACAATACCACACCCAGATGATGCCACTATTTATGTGGCTATATTTGATTGCTAAAAGGCCAAATACTTTTCTTGCACGTGGTTGTGCTTAAGTGTTCAAAACAGAATATCTTTGAAAATGGCTGTGCATGTAGTCATACATTACAATCCAGGATTAGTGGCCATTGATTTCTTCTAATTTCTCCGAGCTTGTTTGTGAAGACAGACAGAAAGTTAAAAAAAATATATGTCCGAGACGGTCTCCTGGTTTGAACCCAGCTCTTGTGTCCTTCTTTGAAAGGCCTTGAGAAAATGCCCCTGCCGAGGCTGAAACCAACGGCCTACTTTACTGACACCTTTATCGCAACACCATTTCATCTGATTATTTATGCACACAGATCGTCTGGCGGACATAGTTCGGCGTGAACGCTGCTCTCACGTATACATGCCAGGCTACCTTGTGGCTGATATGGTGGCTCGGCCTGACCTCGCCCCAAACTTCACAACCGTACACAGCATTAAATGTGCAGGGGAAAGGTAGGAGATTGGCTGAATGTCTAAACTATTAGTGTTTAACGTGTTACAAAATTTACAACCAGTATTCATAGACATCCACGATTGGGTGTTTGTATCTGCACACCATGAGCCTTTAAGCCATGGTCCTGACTGAGGAATCATGAAATGTAATATAATCGAACAGAATCACGAAACCATAACAACATGCAAACAGAATTGATAAAATTTTGTCTTTACTGTATCTTAGGATATCCGTGAGGCATCGGGAGCTGTTGGGTCTGTTTTGCCGGAAGTTGGTTATCTGGTACGGCTCCACGGAGGTCGCCGGGGTCGCCGCATTCTCTAGTCCGCAGCCGGAACTGTATTTACCGGGCATCATTGGCACACCGCTTCCTGGTATGTTGTAATGTATTTAAAGTGACACTCTTATTCAAAATCAATACATACACATTTAAAACAAACATAGATTTTGAGTGATAAACCTTAAACGTCTTACTAAGTAATGCATTTATCGAAAATTTTAATTTCTGAAAATAAGATTTTAACCGTGTATTTTATAGCTAAAAACTCAAAAATACTAAATGATTGGTGAGCGCTAAAAAATTACTGTGATCTACTATCGTCTTAAAAGGTAGAAATACCGTGTTTTCTGCACCTTTCTTTAAAAAAACCCCACAGTATCCTTTATAAAAACCATTGTCATTCTTTTTGGTATATTAAAACAATTGCATAAATTGTGTAACCTTATTTAGGAGTAAGAGTGCAGCTTTAAGTTGTCACAAGCCGTGACACTCGGGCGTCTACTAGTAAATGTATCTTATCGTAGATTCAACTTTCGAAGGCCGGTGCAAAGTTTAAATAATTGAAATTGTGGTGCCATTCGGATATGACGTCAAAAAGGTGGCTGATTGCTGCCCTTTTTTGCATTTTCGCAGCGAAAGAGAGAAATTCGACAAAACAAACATGCGCCAATAGTCGGGCAATCGTTGCACAGCCATCTGCCAAAATTTCGCATTTTGCCCCGCCTATTGGCGCATTGTCTAACTTTTGCCCCGCCTATTGGCGCATTGTCTTACTTTCGCCCCGCCTATTGGCGCAATGTCTAACTTTCGCCCCACGTATTAGCGCATTGTCTAACTTTTGCCCCGCCTATTGGCGCATTGTCTAACTTTCGCCCCGCATATTAGCGCATTGTCTAACTTTCGCCCCGCCTATTGGCGCATTGTCTAACTTTTGCCCCGCCTATTGGCGCATTGTCCAACTTTTGCCCCGCCTATTGGCGCATTGTCTAACTTTCGCCCCGTATATTAGCGCATTGTCTAACTTTCGGCCCGCCTATTGGCGCATTGTCTAACTTTTGCCCCGCCTATTGGCGCATTGTCCAACTTTTGCCCCGCCTATTGGCGCATTGTCTAACTTTCGCCCCGCATATTAGCGCATTGTCTAACTTTCGCCCCGCCTATTGGCGCATTGTCTAACTTTTGCCCCGCCTATTGGCGCATTGTCTAACTTTTGCCCCGCCTATTGGCGCATTGTCTAACTTTCGCCCCGTATATTAGCGCATTGTCTAACTTTCGGCCCGCCTATTGGCGTATTGTCTAACTTTTGCCCCGCCTATTGGCGCATTGTCTAACTTTTGCCCCGCCTATTGGCGCATTGTCTAACTTTCGCCCCGCCTATTGGCGCATTGTCTAACTTTTGCCCCGCCTATTGGCGCATTGTCTATTTTTCGCCCCGCATATTAGCGCATTGTCTAACTTTCGCCCCGCATATTAGCGCATTATCTAACTTTTGCCGCGCCTATTGGCGCATTGTCTAACTTTTGCCCCGCCTATTGGCGCATTGTCTAACTTTACCCCGCCACTTTGCATATTGATGCATTTTGAATCCGGTAGTTGTGGACTATCGAAAATGCGAAGACACGGAGTGACAAATATCAGCAAGCATACGTAAATGCTGTTGCCAAATACAACTGAAGTAATATAGTTTAAATGCCTATTGCTGAGCGTTTTATAGGATGTTCAATATGCGTCTTTTCATCTATTTCATTTCAGGATTCGAAATAAAGCTGGTTGACGGTGGCGGAAACGTGATACATCAAGGACAGACCGGTGAGCTATGTGTTCGTAGTGTCCACAGGTTTGTCGAGTACCGCTGTATGCCCGAGAAATTTTCACAAGCTGTTGACCCTGCTAACTGGTGCCACACTGGCGATATGTGTCATATGAACGCGGACGGGAACTTTATAATGGAGGGCCGCAAAAGTGACGTCATGTCCATAGGAACCGTCAAGGTGTTTCCTTACGAGATAGAGAAGGTATTTTTAGCGTGTACTGGTGCAGCGGAAGTTGCCGTCGTTCCTGTACCGGATATCCGGTTGTATGAATGCGCATGCGCGTGTGTCATTCCGAAGCAGGGTACCAATATGACCGTCAACGATGTCTTTGAGTTTTGTGACGGTGCGTGGAAGCCTGACGCCATTATGAAGCCGCGACATGTTATTCTGTTTAATCAGTTCCCTAACAACGATTCGGGGAAAACGGATAGGAAACTTCTGGCGCAAGAAGCGCGCAAACAACTGGGACTGGAGTAGAAGAAGTACAAAGTGTACATATAAATTAATATTTGAATACTCAGAATGATTTGAATACTTTGTTAGTTCTTATTTGTTATGTTCATGTGTACATGATAAAAGAACACATATCTGCCTCATTGATATAGCCGCATATGTGTTTTAGGATGCCGTTGAATTTGGATTGACATATTGTCATGAACTTTTGAAAGAAGCAAGCTTATGTGAAGATGTACCTCAGGATTCGATTTGGAGTATGTAGGGCCATGGTCAAGGTCACAGTTACTATAAATAAGGGAAAGGTTTCGCTCAGTAACTTTAGTTTATAATAGAAATTATGAAAATGGAGCGAAGGCGAAAGTTAAACCGCTCAGGCGTTTATTTCATGAAATGAGTCGCGGCTTTTTTGAATATGGTATTAAAGCAAATACTGGGATGACCTCGTAGTTTTTATTCATAATGATCAAGATTGAATATTTTGGAACTGAATTTGCTTGATTGCCGGTTGTATATATTATAAAGAGCATATTAAAGGAAGAAACGTAAATGCGATTTGTATTTGAATATTGTTACAGAAATATTTTAACTGTGCACTGACTAGCTGTCAATGCGATTTGATAGCTGATAAAACATATATTTCCAATTCGGCTTCATTACGTAAGCTTCTACTGCCTGCCTACGACTGTGACCCTTATGTGCCAATCATAGTTACTTCACGCATGCGCAGACCGGGGTAGAGCTATGTATGTAAAATGGACAAAATGCTCTCTACGAAAATAAATGTTTGTTTTCACCGTCAAATCTGCTCTACATGCTATGAATATGGAGCTACAGTAAATGGGGTAAATCTTCGAATGTCATTGGCTCAGGAATATGTGCGGACACCAAAGCATATTGAAGAATATTTTCACAGATCTTTAGATATAACAATAAAACGGTCATCAACTGAAAGACATGTTCAAAGATATGAACATCTAAATAAATATGACATGCAACTCAACATATAAGGTCTTGCTGTTCCTCTTCCTAACCCTTATTGAGTGAAATCTGACACCATGAAGGCTTGATAAGTATTTTCTGGACATTTTCATTTTGGTGTCTAATGGCGACATTCTCTGAGAATTGACCAAGCTGAAATGTACCAAAAATGCAATCAATAGTCTTTGTTTTCTTCCATTCTGACAACTACATGTATAGAGATGAACAATTGCATTATAGTAATGAAACTATATAAGTAAACATGCAATTAAACATAGTGAAACTGGCAAACAAATCATCAAAAGTAAACGTGAGTGATATCATAACCTGCAGATTTATAGGTTAGAGTGAGTGAGGGCGCGGGGTAAGATTGACCCTTTTCCAGAGAAAAGGCCGAACACCCACATCGGGTTTGAAATTCATTTATCATAGTTTAATCAAAGCGCTTAAAGCGTTGAATGGCTTTCGGCCTGCAACATTTTGTGAGTATAGTCATGTAATTATAAACATATGTATTAACATAAACATCTAATTTAAAGATAGTATATGCTCGTGCATAATTTCCTTCACAAAAACTTTTATGTTTAATGTTGATTCTCAATAAAATCAAGAAGTATAAGTCACTTGAAATGTGGAATACGTCAAATAGTTACTTATAAGGTATGGAGTAATACTCAAAATCATATAAAACCTTATCTGGAGCTTTTGTTTCATAAACAATGCACTGACACGGATAAAGCAGTAAGGAATTCTTAGTCAAATCTACTCTACACTTCAAACTTGACTTGAGGCGTATTTAATTTACTAACTAGGGTATGCAGGCTTAACCAAATGCATCCCAACAAAATGCATTGGACATATTAATTAGGTTTATGTTTAAGACTTCTTTCTACAACGCCAAATACCTCAGGGTCGAATCACCCACATACTATTTCTTCCCTGTATGCTTTATGTACATGTATCTGAATATTGCCCTAAACATATGTCACTCGTGGACAGAATGAAAAGTTTATATCAGTTGTGTTTTTAAATATGCATATGCATTATGCTACATGCTCAAGATATCGGACTGAACTTACTGAGACAAACTAAGAACTATTCACATACTTTCCGTTTCATTCGGCATTTATACATGACTATGACAAAAATTGTAGCAGGTCGATAGCCTGACAACGCTTTACGCGGTTTGATTTGAATTGTAAAAGTGTATTATATTCATTTAGTAAATGGTTAAAAGGTTGTTAGTATGTACTTACACAAGAGAATGGTTTTATGCGACAAACATTTTACAAACACAATTAAAAACTAACAATCTCAATAAAAATGTCAAGTAAAAGCCGATTTAAGCAATTACAAAGGAAGAAATTATACTTATGAAGAAACTGATTGTAGGATAAAATGAAGTATCATAATTTAATTTAAAACATTATGGTTTGATATCTTACGCCTAATTAGCATTTTATAGCATCATAATACGATCCATATTTTTCCGTCTTTTAACGACTTCTCAGAGGTTATTTCCGGGGAATAACCATATCCGAATGTCATGACCCACAATCTATTCTTAACTACAATGTACATGTAGATATTATCGGTTTCCGGCCGAAGCAAAATCTAAACACACGTAAATAATGCATGAATTTATTGGATTCAGTACGCGTTCATTTTGCTACTATTTGCGGATTCTGCTTTTCTTTATTGTGGTCTGTAATTCGCCGATATCAAAATATATATCAATTGCGTTATATTACGCATAACGCATCTTTTTTCAAACTATATTAACCGCATAACATAGACCGAAGACTCCTTACAGCGCTATTTATAACAAGCTAATAAGTATGCAGATCGCAGTCCGTAGCACTTAGAGCAGATTGCTTACTAGGTATTTTCGATGTAAATGTTATTGTAAATTAGGTCGGTGACCACCGCAGTTCTAACCGCGCTAGGGTTGATACGCCCGTGCGCGCATTAATTCGCTAAAAGTTAAAAATGTTATGTCGATCTGCCGATGCGATTTCCGAGATACGGTTATAAAAGTCTGCAGGCATAGCGGCCTACAGCCTAAAAACCAAAGTTGCACAAAAACTTTGACCAAGGCCCACAATTTGTATTTAGGAAACTGTGGAGTGTGATAGCCGTAGACAACTGTGTGAAGTATTCATTCAATTGAATGAAGGGTATAGAAGGTAATAGTGAAACCCCAACTTGCACTAAATCTTTAACCGGACATAATGTGCCCTAAAACTTTAACCTAAGTTTCAGGGTCAATCAGGGGCCATAATTTGTATTTAGGATGAACAGATGTCATGTTACCTAATTGTAAGATGATCGTCAATAATTGCGTGAATTATTAAGTCAATTGATTGAAGGGTATAGAAGTTATTTGTGACGTGAATCCAAACTTGCAGTAAAACACAGTGTGGCCTAAAACTTTAACCTAATTAAGTTCCTAAGTCAATCAGAGGTCATAATTTGCATTTAGGATGATATGTAACAGCATTGTGTGGTGGTCCTGAACAACTGTGTGAAGTATTAAGTTCATTCAATGAAGGGTGTTGGAGTTATATTGAAAATGCCAACTGTGCCCTAGCTAAAACCTCATTCTCGTTCACCAGAGTGATGATACTATATATATATGCGTACCACAAATTTATCATTATCAAACCTCTGATGAATAAGAATGTAAAATTAACGTTAACCAGACGCATGGGTGAGTCGTATAGCCTCCTTATTCTTCGAATAGTCGAGCTAAAAACCTTCCAACCATAACTAAGTTTAGTCAGAATTATGGGCATAATATCTTGGGCAATTTCGATAACAGCCATATCGCTATAATCAAAAGAGAGTTATCGCCCTCTAAATATAGAAATTACATAAAAGTTGTCTTGTCCGATCAATAACTTGAGAAGCCTTTGTCCAATATTCACTGAATTTAGAGCAGAATACCTCGTATGTGTTCGATAAACACCCAAATCGCCTCAGCCACTCGAGAGTTATGACCCTTGAATTGGCAATTAAACACTGTATATTCCTATTTACAGTGTCCGCTCCCTAAATTTGGCTGATGTACAACAAGTCATCACTAAACTTGGTGTCTAAAAAGGACGGGCGTCAGTTGGCGTACCCCTGCAAGTGTATTCACTATCACACGTGTAGATAACCCACCAGGTGCACAGGCCGAATTTGTCTCAAATGATGTCTGAAAGTCATTTTTTCATAACCTGCAAAACCCGCTCATGTGGTTGCATCTATAGAAATATTTTCGTTTGGTTTTGCGAAATAAGTGTCAAGTGTTGTATACATATCATTGTAAAATAATTTAGTAAAACGTGACTGTCCATGCAGATTGCTTTCGTTGTGTTACTTATAGAGAACAGAGATCACTTACCTAGCCTAAACGGATGTTGGGTATGTCAGAAGCACTGTTCCATTTTGTAACACTACTGTAGATAATTATATATTTGTGACAGAATCTTGTCCGTAACTAAGTGTTGTCTTCTGTCACAGACCCGGAGTCGGTGCATTTTATAATGCACCAGTCAATTGCAATGCACCAGTCAATTTGTAACCACGGCTTCCCCAGATCCGGAGGTATACCGGGGATAGCCGGGGAAATGGGCCGTGTTTTTATCTTCCAGGTGGCCCCGCAGTGCCGGGTGAATGCGGTGGTTTTGTCTTCGCGCAAAACATAGCGGGGCCCTTGGGTACGTGGGCATTTGGCGGGGATTTTACCATTAGTTCGTCCCCGCAGGACGGGGATTTTACCCGGGGTTGGCTGGACCGAAAGTCAAAGTCCCCGCTATTCCCCGGACCTTGGGCGGGGGGGGGGGCGTGGTTACAATTGATTGGTGCATAACCACGGCCCCCAGGTCCGGGGAATAGCGGGGACTTTGACTTTCGATCCAGCCAAGCCCGGGTAAGACCCCCACCATGCAGGGACGATTTGCTGGTAAAATCCCCGCCAAATGCCCCCGCACCCAAGGGACCCTAGGTAAGGCCCAATCCCCGCTGTTTTTGGCGCGGAGGCAAAACCAGCGCATTCACCCGGCACTACGGGGCCACCTGGAAAGTAAAAACACCTCCCGGCTTACCCCGGTATACCCCCGGACGTGGGGGGGGGGGGGTTACAATTGACTGGTGCATAAATATAATGAATTTTAATTTTATTTCGTAGGTCTTGATTGCATCTTAAATTGTAAGATTAACACAAAATTTTCTGAAAAGTCGATAGGTAAAGATCGACAAAAAATTAAATTATTTCAGATACTACAATCATTGAACGTTTGATATGCGCTAAATATTGCATCAATATTTTCAAAACACCGCTTGTCACTCAATACCAGTTAGTCGATTAAACGTACTGTACACAGCGTATTTCGAAAACCAATCAAGACTACCACAACTGTCACAGGGAAAGGTTGACAAGCGGCATAGTAACACTTTTCACAGATAAGAGGCTACAATTCATGGTTGATATGAGAGCGGATCATTGTGTGTTCGGTTCATAAATATTAATTCGTCATGCCTGGCAAGACTTCTCCAAAACGAGACGCTCTGACCGAGATTAAATCAAAACAGAATGGAGTAAAGGCTAGGCAAGGGAGTGGAAAAGTAGGTCTCATTTTGTTTGTGTTTACATTTAAACAAACTATTTAAAATAGAAATCATAGCGTCACAAATGACTAAGTTCTCAATGTAATTCAAGTACTAGATTTTTTTCAAACTAGAAACAAATAAGCTTACTGTAGGTAAGTATTGCAGTGCATTTAGTAGTTCCTGTTTTAATTGATATGGTTGGCAATGTTGCATACCAGCCTTTCAGGTAGTTGGTGTATTGAGGAATGTTAAGTATGTGAATGTATTTCTTACTGTAAAAATGTGTAGGTGTGACAATTATTGTACTTGTTATAAATAGTCCACTTAAAGGGCGATCAACGTGTCTTGATGATTTTACAACAAGGCAGACTCGAAACAGGTACTGTATACATAAAAATGTGAAAATAATAAAAACAAGCATCCATGAAGGTTTATGATTGTACCCGGTAGTTTAGTAAATAACTTGAGGGTGTGGTACATGTAGGTAAGAAATTAGCTTAAACATAACTTAACTGGTATTGTAATTTAACATTTCAGGCTGCAATCATCCAAGGTTAAACAATTTTAGGTATTGTATAAATGAGTTGAATCAAACATTTTATAGGACACTGAAAACAGCATGAAAGGCCGGAGAAAAAGTTATATCATTATTTGGCAAGAATTGTTAATGATTCTAAATCAGTAGTTTAAATGACATTGAATGATTATAAATATAACACACTTACTTTTTCTATGGCTTTGTGATGTTGTGATATATATGTGTTGTAAGCATGTTCAGCCTGCCATATGTATCAACGAAACTCTCTGCTTACTTGCTGTTTAGAAAGCTTTTTAGTGCATAATTGAGCCAGCAGCTTAGCCGGTATGCAACCTGACAGGGTATAATGTATGCAACCTGAGGGGGTATAATGTATGACTGTTTGCTGTATGCAACCTGAGGGGGTATTATGTATGACTGTCGGTTTTATGCAACCTGAGGGGGTATAATGTATGACTGTTTGGTGTATGCAACCTGAGGGGGTATAATGTATGACTGTTTGTTGTATGCAACCTGAGGGGGTACTATGTATGACTGTTTGGTGTATGCAACCTGAGGGGGTATTATGTATGACTGTTTGTTGTATGCAACCTGAGGGGGTATAATGTATGACTGTTTGCTGTATGCAACCTGGGGGGATACTATGTATGACTGTTTACAACCTGAGGGGGGTATAATGTATGACTGTTTGGTGTATGCAACATGAGGGGGTATTATGTATGACTGTTTGTTGTATGCAACCTGAGGGGGTACTATGTATGACTGTTTGGTGTATGCAACCTGAGGGGGTATAATGTATGACTGTTTGTTGTATGCAACCTGAGGGGGTACTATGTATGACTGTCTGGTGTATGCAACCTGAGGGGGTATTATGTATGACTGTTTGTTGTATGCAACCTGAGAGGGTATTATGTATGACTGTTTGTTGTATGCAACCTGAGGGGGAAATATGTATGACTGTTTGGTGTATGCAACCTGAGAGGGGTATAATGTATGATTGTTTGCTGTATGCAACCTGGGGGGATACTATGTATGACTGTTTACAACCTGAGGGGGTATAATGTATGACTGTTTGGTGTATGCAACCTGAGGGGGTATTATGTATGACTGTTTGCTGTATGCAACCAGAGGGGGTATCATGTATGACTGTTTGCTGTATGCAACCTGAGGGGTATTATGTATGACTATTTGCTGTATGCAACCTGAGGGGGGTATCATGTATAACTGTTTGCTGTATGCAACCTGAGGGGGTATCATGTAAGACTGATTGTTGTATGCAACATGAGTGGGTATTACAGTACACTCCACGCGGAACTACCAATTTCCTCGGTGACTCGGAGGCGTTTTTAATTTATCGCGGATTTCCGCCGAGTACGCAACCTTTTTCCTCGCTAATTTTCGCCGAGTTGCACCGAGTTAATCGTTTTCTATGGAGGGTTTTATTGCCGGTAGCGCCGGTGATCGAATCGATTTATTGATCTAATCGCGGAACTCCGCGTGTTGTGAATAGCTACTACAGAACATTGCTTCTGTTAAAACAGTATTGAATAATTAGAGAATTAATTTTTCAAAGTACAGTAAGTTTCTTTTTAAAAACAATTATCGAAAATTTCCATATCAATTTTCATCAGCATCGTCTAACAACTGTTGTTTTTCACATTATGTAATTGAAAGATATACCATAGCGTGCGTTTGTTATTGTCATCTTTCTCTTACTATATTAAGGTGTTGAGAACTTAAATTAGATTGGAGTAATGAAGGTGTTGAGAACTTTGTAAGTGTGAATATTTTTCGGTCTTTTTTTCCTAATTTGCATTTTACCTGACTTATTAATTTATCCGTACTTATCAATGGTTCTAAACTTATTTATAACGCATATAGGTGTAAATCCTTCATCAAGTTAATTAAAATCCCATTAAACACCATTTTATACATGCATTGAAATGAATAACACATTCTATCGGCTTTAGATCAGTCACTCTGTGTGACGTCACATAACTCACAGTTTTACCCACGAGGATCTCATGGAGAGCATGTATATTGTTATGCAGGATTAATGTGTCTGAGTGGTGTTTTCGAATGTAACTGGAGTATTGCATTTCCAACTTTAATTCATCACATTAATTAGTTACCTATATCATTGAATGTGTTGACTTTTATTGATGATTCAATAAGTATAACTGTACATAATTGCTTCATACAGTCTATAAGTGTGGTATAAGTTTTAAAGTTTATTGGCAGATTGTTTTACAAAAATGTCATGTCTTTGTTTTCTTAATCCCTAGATTGCCCTTGTTGTTAATTTAATCCTCCAATAAATATTTCACACTTTCTCTTTCTACATGCAATACATCGTTTAAGATGGGTATTTACAAATTAACTTGTCACAGTGGTGTACTATACGGTTAGGTAATCTAGCTAGGATAAAAGATGAAAATCAATAATCTTCGTCTGTGAAACTTGGTAAGTGTGAAAGTTACGATTGATGTCCTTTGGGTGTCCGAAAATTAGGTACGCGAAATAAATTATTTTTATAAACAATTACGGGTGTAGCAAAAATTATCAAATAAATTAAACAAAATTAGATACAGTGGGAGATTCTTATCGGTTTTCCTCCGAGTTTCGCGGTGTTTTTACCTCCGAGTAACGCGGCGATTGTAATTATACGGTCCACTGATCAGCCTCGGTGGGTGAACGAGTAAAAACGCCGAGGAAAGAGGATTATGATCAATTGGATGTCGTGTCCGCGATGACCAAAATCCGCCGAGGAAAACGGAAAGTGGTAGTTCCGCGTGGAGTGTACTGTATGTATGACTGTTTACTGTATGCAACCTGAGGGTGAGTATAATGTATGACTTTTTGCTGTATGCAACTTGAGGGGGGTATAATGTATGACTGTTTGCTGTATGCAACTTGAGAGGAATATTATGTATGACTGTTTGTTTTATGCAACCTGAGGGTGTATTATGTATGACTGTTTGGTGTATGCAACCTGAGGGGGATATAATGTATGACTGTTTGCTGTTTTTAACCTGAGGGGGTATTATGTATGACTGTCGGTTTTATGCAACCTGAGGGGGTATAATGTATGACTGTCTTTGCTGTATGCAACCTGAGGGGGTATAATGTATGACTGTTTGCTGTGTGCAACCTGAGGGGGTATAATGTATGACTGTGTTTGCTGTATGCAACCTGAGGGGGTATTATGCATGACTGTTTGTTGTTTGCATGTTTGAGACTCTTATTTGTTATTGAAAGTAAAGTTAGATACAATTTAGATATATTTTAAATGAACAAAAATGTGATTATAAACCTACCTTATAAACATGTACTAGTATATTATTTTAGTCCTTAATTACATAAAAACATGAACTCTGTGTTTTGAATAGCTGATTGTGTTGACATTTTCCTTTCTAAATATAAAACATTTTATACAAAATGGAGGTTACATGTATATGACTGAATTTTTTAAATGTTTCTGCCATTTTATGAGTAACATGTGAATTAAGCAGAATGTTGCATTTTGTTTTGAAATTGTCTGTCAATTTTCAGCAGTCCAGAGAGACAGACCAGAAAGGTCCATATGTTATAGAGGTACAAGGTCTGTTTATGGAAGAGACCAGTCAACGTTACCATGTTAACAAGATGGGCAACTTAATGAGTCAAGAGGTGGACTTGAGGGATAATGAGGGACAGGGTGACCCACTTACAGAGGCAAAGACGGCACAAACAAAACATAAAAATGATAGAGACGAGGACGGAGAAATCCAAGATGTCGGAAATGGTGCTACTAATGATGTACAAGAACAGAGTGGGTCAGGAAAGGTTGATACGTTTGTTGAAGTTGATATAGGCGATGGGAATGTAGAAAACAATAACAGGGGCAAGAGGAAAAGTGAAAAGGATGAGGTTGAGATAAAACCTGATGGTTCATATGAGCTTGATCATCGCAAAGATGACACTATTGAGGTCCTTGATGCTGGTAAAGACGATGTTGATGCAGCCAGTACTTATTCCCTCTTTATGGCACAGAAGGATTTCAGATACTATTTCCAACACCCATACAGTCGCCTAATAATTGCCTACCTTGTTGTTTTTTGTAATTTTTTCATCTACGCTGAGGACCCTGTTGCCCACAGTCGTAAAGAGTGCTATATTCCAATGATTGGAAATGATGTTGCCTTCATTCTCACCCGATACCCGCCCAACGCCTGGAGTCTTCTAAAGGTTGTCTTCTGGCTCATTGGTCTCGTCATTGGCCTATTCGTGGGGAAGCTGCTAATACATGGTCGCTTATTTAGTAAGTATCTCAGTAATATGCCGGTACAGGAACTGTCTATACTATGTACACACTTGTCTATAGTTAAAGTAATATCTTGATGGATGATAATTATATGCTATTGTTGAACTCTTAATATTCAATTAAAAAGCTAGTTGTAGCTCCCAAAGGTTCTCGCCAGTTATACAGTATAATGTCAAATTGTTCTGGTTGGTGAATGCCTTGATTATTTATTTGTTGTAGATTTTAATTTTTAGACTTTGTAACTGTCATGTCAAGAATCTCATATATATATATATATATATATATATATATATATATATATATATATATATATATATAAAATATTGATTCCATTTCTACAAAGAGGACAATAAGAAACTATGACAAACTTGTTGACAATGGTACTGTATGTTTAATTTTTTCAAATTGGTTTATTTATTATTTTTATGTAAATACAAATACTGTGATTTATAATTTTGTACAATGAGATGATAAACAATAATCGTGTAACTTTAAATAGGTGAACTTATGCTTATACATACGGAAACAACGAATCTCTCGAGAAATCTGTCAGGAAAACATTGATTTTCTAAAATTAATTCACCATGTGTTGATTTATATCAATAATTCATCCAATGATTTGAAGTATAACATTATTCACACAATCAGTTCTGGAATGAACATTCTTATTGCATATTACTGTTTACTTACTGGTTCTTGTGGTTAGATTTTTTTCACTCATGTGAAATTTTTCACATACAAATATATTCATTGTGCTGTTTTGGAAACTTTTGAGGATTCAGTGAAAACCCTGTTGATACAACCCAGTTTGTCAATTCCATTTCATTAAGGGATATTTTAGACTTTACTTGGCAATTTTTGCTTGTTACCACTACAAGATGCTGCTTTGATACTTGGCTGGCATTACCATGAATAGGCTATAAGACATTTATTGCATTGCTGCAAACAAACAGTCCCAATGAATAATTAATGCTGATGTTTAGAATATTGCCTGTTTGGGAAAGTGAAGCCACATGGAAACACTTAACCGCTTATTGTCTAATTTGGTGATAATGCCTTTCACACTAGTTGTAATAAATAGAGGTTGTTGGTTGCCAGTCATGTGTTATAAATCATTGGAGTTTATTGCCATACTCTGTTAACATACTGAAAGCTAAAGCATTCCTTATAATGAAAATATACTTAGGAATGTAGATAATTGACCACTAAATAAATTATTTTGATTATTTAGTGAATTTACCAATTTGCACACAAAATAATACTGATTTCTAGCGTTTCACGATCCCAACAACATGTATGTATGTAAACAGAGCAAACTGGTGTTTCTCTCTTCTAGTGCACCTGCATGATTTCTTTCATTTAGGATCATTGCCTTCTTGGATATTAGCTGACCTTCGATCAATATTAAAGGCACCTAAATGGTCAGGAATGAAATCAGTATCTCACTCAGATACATGTATTTAAAGTTTTGTTTCTAAAAGAGAACAAGTGAATAGTTTTGTTGCCGCAATAAGATACGGCAGACCAAAGCCAACAGACATTTTTTGTGTTTTAATCATGATATTGTCCTGTTTTATCTTGGCAAAATCCAGATTTTTTCGTTGTCAGCATTAAGCTTGAGGAAGTTAGGCAAGTTCTACATGATCAGATTTTGATTTTTGTTCAAAAATCCGCATTCAACGCAACACAAAGTAAACATATTTGGAACTACATTCCCCCTTTTTTATTTTGCTCGTATAAACACCTGAAAAGGAAATATGGGAGACCATACTCACTGTTTACGTCCATTTTCAACTCATTGGCTATACAATGGAAGATGTGATGTAGCATTTTCAACAAAATATTGTGGTTTTAATGATTGCCAGCCATGTTATGAAAAGTATAATATTGTTCACATGAAATTGCTATACAGTTATACTATGACATACTAGTGTTGCAAGTCCCGTCACTTTGGCTATAACCTTTGTTGAGTTATGTCCCTTAACTGAGATAAAGAAAATGCCAACTGGAGCATACATATACCTACTGTGCTATATTATAATGTTCTATACTCTTTTGTATGTTCTACACCATTATATTTCAATTTGTCAAGTCTTGGGCATTAGGAAACCATGTGCATTTTTCATGCAATGCATGTAGTGTGTATGTTACAAGCAAATCTCTTGTCAATAATCTTTTGCAAACAATGGTTGGCTACTAGTCGTGTTAGTGACATGTTTATTACTCTATAATTCAACCCATGCTGTGGACCTTTCATCTCAGTATTGATTGGTGAAAAAATGGTGTCAGGGTGAGCTCCTCCCATTGCCCACCGTCTGTCGTCTGTCCGTTGTCCACCCATTGTCTGCCAACAATTGCTTCATACCACATCTCCTTCTAAACAGTCTGGCTAATTTAAATGAAACTTCACTGGGATGTTCCTTGAATGGTGCACTTAATATGTAAAAGATCTTCTTTAAAAACCATGATATTTGGTGTGTGTCCTCTACCAAGTTTGTTCAAATTATGCCTCTGGGGTCAAAACTAGCCCTGCTCCCGGGGTCACAAGTTTCTTACATTCCTACTTATATAGGGAAAATTTTCTTGTCTGAAACTGCTAGGCCCAAACCTTTGATATTTGAATGTAGCATCATAAATTATAGTAGTCCTCTATCAAGTTTGTTCAAATTGTGCCCCTGGGGTCAAAACTGGCCTGCCCTGGGGATCATTAGTTTTCTATATACTTACATGTATATAGGGAAGTCTTTGTAAATCTTCTTGTCTGAAACCGCTAGGCCCAGACCCTGGATAATTTGAAGGTAGCATCATCCTCTTTCAATTTTGTTCCAATCATGCCCCTTGGGTCAAAACTAGCCAAAAAAACAAAGGTTTAAATCTTTCACTCAGATGAGCGATATAGGGCCATCATGATCCTCTTGTTTCCTTTCAACATTGCCGAGGAACTGTTTAAAATTGCACAATATCAAATGTGTCTTTTTGAAGAAGTCAAAATGAATGATTTGCATTTGTGATCAGTTATCAGACAAAAAGTCAATTTATATTCTACATTTTAAGATATCACGCATGTTGAATAAATTGCATTTGCTTATATCTTTGTCATCTCCCACATTTATTTTGGTCAAAAGAGCTGAGAGAGAATAATTACAAACCACTTGATCCCTTGTTTGACATCAATTTCTGGTTTGCATATCTTGGAAGGCGTACAGACTTTGCGGATATTGATGGTTTGTGAGAGGCATTCCCAGAGTAATTAATGACAGAACCAGTCCCTGTCTTGTAGGAAGTACAGTGATCAGAAATCTAATCACTGTTCTATTATTACATAAAGTTTTCATATTGATCTGTAACCCACTAGCACATTTTGTGGACTGTTTATTAATGAAATTCTGGCTGGCTGTAATGGTTCATTATCAAATAAGTAATGGCTATTCAATTGTGATTCTGAGGTGTCCCTGCTTTAGCAAAATGTACAACCTCTGCTGAAACATTGTGTTGTTTATAAGAGTTATTATAGAATGGGCATCAATGTGGTTAGCCTTGTGACAGACTAGCTGCACCTTATACACAATGAAAAACTATAATCGTCATCAATGTTCATAATTTGCAGTGACAACATATACTACTGTTTCCTCATGACAATGAAAAAAGTCCACAAATAAGACATTTTTTTTGCTGTGCTGTAGATAGAAAAACACCTCAGCTCAAACTTTAGAATAAAAACAACAACATTGCCCGGAAACCAATTTAATTTTGTAAGCAAAATGATGAAAAAATTGACAACAACGACGATTGTGTTATCTAATCAAAAGCTGCTGACACATGGTATTTCATGAAAGCTTAAATGCATTAAAGGTGGTATTTCTTTTTTACACCTTTCAATTTCAGACAAGATATTTCGTCTGAAGATGTTCAGTGATGACCAGGGTTCGTGGATGGTCATGTTCCTCATCTCGCTTATCAGCATCTTTATCATGTCCCTCTTCTACAACCTCTTCCTAATGATCGGAGGGGACAACACACTTGATTACCGCATCTCAGACTTGATGGGAATCTCCAATGATTTCTTCATGAAGGTTGCAGCTTGTGGTACATGGTGTGGAGATTTCTTCACTGCATGGATGGTATATGTTTAGATTAAACTGATTATGTCTCAACTAAGAGGAATAGATAGATACTGATATTATACGCCCATTTTTCTAGGGATAAGATGAATTATGGTTTTACTGGAGACGGACAAGCGGCGTTTACTGAGTTGTCCAGCTCAAAATTGAGAGACTTTGGTCCATCTTCAAGTTTTGACAAAATGTATATGTTTATGGCCAGAATTTTTCAGCCCAGTTCAATAACCAGCCATGTTGCTCCAGTTATTTCAGAGTTATTGACATGAGTGGCTTTCATTACACAGTCTTGATGTTGTCCATGCTGCCCTGAAAATCATCACCAAAATTAAAGAGTCACTTCAGAGTTATGGCCCTTGAATTGAATGACTTACACTAAAATTGTTGTCTTCCCTAACTCTAGGAGCTGTTGTCCAATTTATCAGCAAACTTGGACAATAAATTCAATATGTGTGTATGATTGATAATGTGAAATTGTGCACAACAGAAGATTTAGATTTGGTCAAATTGTAGAGTTATCTCTAATTTTGATTTGTTAAAAAAAGTTTGTCAAAACCATTACTCCATAAGTACTGAAAGTAATTGAATGAAACGTTGAAACTTCAGTTAGCAATGTGCACAGGAGTTTAGCTCTAAAGCACTTTCTTGCAAAATTATCTTCCTTTGCACTTGATCTTCTTCAGACTGAATTTGTCAGAAGCATATCCTCAGAAACTAGAAGAAGAAACTTGGAATATTGATAATATGACAATGTAAGGATGTGCTAGAGTTCTAATTCTTGCTTACCGGACGTGTGTTTCCGGTCATGTAACCTGTGCTGGAATAACCCGACTTACATTCCCCATGTAAAATAAGTCAGGCGCAACAAGGCACCACTTCTTATTTCTTTTATTGTATTGTATGAATTTAGCTCTCCACATATGTCTTATTCTATTCTGATCTAATGCTCTTTTAACTGTTCTTTATACTGTTCTTAAACAGATGCGCTTCAAGATTGTAGAAAGAAAAGATTGACATTACCATATAAAAGACAATTATTATTTCTTAGAAAACATGAGTTTATGACCAGAACTGTCTGTTGCATTTTGTTATGGATGTGACCAGATTGCCGGCTGACTGTGGGAGTTCAGAATATAATCAACATTATTGGAGAAAAGAAAAGACGCTAAAGGCTGGAAGAAAATGTGATTTCTTAATAAGAGTGTAGAGTAAGCTGCAGGCAGTCTTTTCTTAAAAACAATCTATGAATTGATTTAGAAAGTGCCTAAATCCAGAAGATGGAAAAATGTTGAATCAATCACACAGTCTGGTGAATAACTATGCCGCCAATGCTGTAAACTGTCAGGAATAACGTCTGTATAGTTTCTCATGTCTCTTTACTTCAGCCTTTATTTTCGTTCTAATTTGCTGTCATGCCATTTGGGAATTTTAAAAATGTGTCTGAAAATTTTTAAGAGCTGTTTATGGAAAACATGGTCAATGTGGGTTTTGTACAAAAAAGGTTCAAATTAATGAAACTATTTTATTACTGGAAAAAATGTGGGATTTTCTGTATCATTCTGTGTTATTAAATCTCCTTTGTAGAATATGTTCCACTGACCATCCCCAGTAGAATATGAACCAATGACAATCCCCAATTGAATATGTCTCACTGACCATCCCCAATATAATATGAACCACTGATCATCCCCAGTATAATATGAACCACTGATCATCCCCAGTATAATATGAACCACTGAACATTCCCAGTAGAATATGTCTCACTGACCACCCCCAGAACAATATGAACCACTAAACATTCCCAGTAGAATATGTCTCAGTGACCACCCCCAGTACAATATGGACCACTGACCATCCCCAGTTGGATATGTCTCACTGACCACCCCCAGTACAATATGAACCACTGACAATCCCCAGTTGAATATGTCTCACTGACCATCCCCAGTACAATATGTCCCACTGACCATCCCCAGTTGAATATGTCTCACTGACCACCCCCAGTACAATATGAACCACTGACCATCCCCAGTACAATATGTCTCACTGACCATCCCTAGTTGAATATGTCTCACTGACCACCCCCAGTTGAATATGTCTCACTGACCACCCCCAGTTGAATATGTCTCACTGACCATCCCCAGTTGAATATGTCTCACTGACCATCCCCAGTTGAATATGAACCACTAAACATTCCCAGTACAATATGAAACACTGAACTTCCCAAGTAGAATGTGTCTCACTGACCACCCTCAGTTGAATATGTCTCACTGACCACCCCCAGTTGAATATGTCTCACTGACCATCCCCAGTACAATATGTCTCACTGACCATCCCCAGTACAATATGTCCCACTGACCATCCCCAGTTGAATATGTCTCACTGCCCACCCCCAGTACAATATGAACCACTGACCATCCCCAGTACAATATGAACCACTAAACATCCCAAGTACAATATGAACCACTGAACTTCCCAAGTAGAATGTGTTCGACTGACCATCCTTAGTAGAATATGTTCCACTGACCATCCCCAGTAGAATGTGTCCCACTGACCATCCCTTGTAGAATATGTTCCACTGACCATCCCCAGTAGAATGTGTCCATCTGACCATCCCAAGGAGAATATGTCCCACTGACCATCACCAGTACAATATGAACAACTGACCATCCCCAGTACAATATGAACAACTGACCATCCCCAGTACGATATAAACAACTGACCATCCCCAGTAGAATATGAACCACTGACCAGTCCCAGTAGAATGTGTTCCACTGACCATCCCCAGGATAATATGTTCCACTGACCATCCCCAGTACAATATGAACAACTGACCATCCCCAGTACGATATGAACAACTGACCATCCCCAGTAGAATATGAACCACAGACCATCCCAAGAAGGATATGTTCCACTGACCATTCCTAGTAGAATATGTTCCACTGACCATCCCCAGTAGAATATGAACCACTGACCATCCCAAGCAGAATATGAACAACTGACCACCCCCAGTATAATATGGACCACTGACCCTCCCCAGTTGAATATGGACCACTGACCATCCCCAGTAGAATATTAACAACTGACCATCCCCATTAGAATATGGACCACTGACCCTCCCCAGTTGAATATGGACCACTGACCATCCCCAGTAGAATATTAACAACTGACCATCCCCAGTAGAATATGGACCACTGACCCTCCCCAGTAGAAAATGTTCCACTGACCATCTCCAGTAGAATATGTCCCACTGACCATCCCAAGTAGAATATGTCCCACTGACCATCCCCAGTAGAATATGTCCCACTGACCATCCCCAGTAGAATATGGACCACTAAACATCCCCAGTAGAATATGTCCCACTGACCATCCCCAGTAGAATATGGACCACTAAACATCCCCAGTACAATATGGACCACTGACCCTCCCCAGTAGAATATGGATGACTGACCCTCCCCAGTAGAAAATGAACCACTGACCAACCCCAGTAGGAAATGTTCCACTGACCATCCCCAATACAATATGAACCACTGACCATTCCCAGTAGAATATGTTCCACTGACCATCCCCAGTAGAATATGTTCCAGTGACCATCCCCAGTAGGATATGAATCAGTGACCATCCCCAGTAGAATATGTTCCAGTGACCATCCCCAGTAGGATATGAATCAGTGACCATCCCCAGTAGAATATGTTCCACTGACCATTCCCAGTAGGATATGAACCACTGACCATCCAAAGTAGGATTTGAACCACTGACCATCCAAAATAGAATATTAACCACTGACCATCCCCAGTAGAATATGTTTCACTGACCATCCCAAGTAGAGATGAACCAGTGACCATCCCTAAGTAGAATATGTTCCACTGAATTTTTTGCAGTCATAAACCATAACAAGGCTGTTTACAACGGATTTATGGCTACATGTAGGTCACCATGGCTCCTATAAGATCAGATAATATGTTCATTTAAGTGCTTTAACTTTTCTAACCATTCATTATTATATTTTCAGGTTACAGACATCATGCTTCAAGAGAAGCTCTACCCTGGCTGGGCACGACCTGTTAGGAAGTGGTGGAGGGCCGGTTTTCACCGAATCATCCTGTTCTGGATCATTGTTGTTATAACATCCTTTATCGTCATCTTTGTCATTGCCACAGATTACATTCAGTGGGACTTGCTAAATCGAGACTTCATGCCAACTAATGAAGTCGCTCGTGCTTTCCTGGCCTCCTTTATTTTGGTCATGGATCTACTCATTGTCATGCAGGTAGGAACAAGCAGAAGTAGAGTGTTTTGATGAATATTTGATGTGCATTGTTTACCCTTGGCAATGTCATTGTAATTTTTAACAGTGTTAATCTTAATACTAGCTGAAGCCAGGAACTATTGCAGATACACTTTAGTTTTACAATGTCATAAGACATATTTATAACAAGCATATAAGTAAGGCTACAATGTATATCCCCCTTGCACTATCTAGACTGTGCCAGCAGGAGGTCCCTGGCAGTGTCTAGACTGTGCCAGCAGGAGGTCCCTGGTAGTGTCTAGACTGTCTCAGCAGGAGGTCCCTGGCAGTGTCTAGACTGTGCCAGCAGGCGGTCCCTGGCAGTGTCTAGACTGTGCCAGCAGGAGGTCCCTGGCAGTGTCTAGACTGTGCCAGCAGGAGGTCCCTGGCAGTGTCTAGACTGTGCCAGCAGGCAGTCCCTGGCAGTGTCTAGACTGTGCCAGCAGGCAGTCCCTGGCAGTGTCTAGACTGTGCCAGCAGGAGGTCCCTGGCAGTGTCTAGACTGTGCCAGCAGGAGGTCCCTGGCAGTGTCTAGACTGTGCCAGCAGGAGGTCCCTGGCAGCGTCTAGACTGTCTCAGCAGGAGGTCCCTGGCAGCGTCTAGACTGTCTCAGCAGGAGGTCCCTGGCAGCGTCTAGACTGTCTCAGCAGGAGGTCCCTGGCAGCGTCTAGACTGTCTCAGCAGGAGGTCCCTGGCAGCGTCTAGACTGTCTCAGCAGGAGGTCCCTGGCAGTGTCTAGACTGTCTCAGCAGGAGGTCCCTGGCAGTGTCTAGACTGTCTCAGCAGGAGGTCCCTGCAGTGTCTAGACTGTCTCAGCAGGAGGTCCCTGGCAGTGTCTAGACTGTCTCAGCAGGAGGTCCCTGGCAGTGTCTAGACTGTGCCAGCAGGCGGTCCCTGGCAGTGTCTAGACTGTGCCAGCAGGCGGTCCCTGGCAGTGTCTAGACTGTGCCAGCAGGAGGTCCCTGGCAGTGTCTAGACTGTGCCAGCAGGCGGTCCCTGGCAGTGTCTAGACTGTGCCAGCAGGCGGTCCCTGGCAGTGTCTAGACTGTGCCAGCAGGCGGTCCCTGGCAGTGTCTAGACTGTGCCAGCAGGAGGTCCCTGGCAGCGTCTAGACTGTGCCAGCAGGCGGTCCCTGTTAGCGTCTAGACTGTGCCAGCAGGCGGTCCCTGGCAGCGTCTAGACTGTGCCAGCAGGCGGTCACTGGGAGTGTCTAGACTGTGCCAGCAGGCGGTCCCTGGCAGTGTCTAGACTGTGCCAGCAGGAGGTCCCTGGCAGCGTCTAGACTGTGCCAGCAGGTAGTCCCTGGCAGCGTCTAGACTGTGCCAGCAGGAGGACCCTGGCAGTGTCTAGACTGTGCCAGCAGGAGGTCCCTGGCAGTGTCTAGACTGTGCCAACAGGAGGTCCCTGGCAGTGTCTAGACTGTGCCAGCAGGAGGTCCCTGGCAGTGTCTAGACTGTGCCAGCAGGAGGTCCCTGGCAGTGTCTAGACTGTGCCAGCAGGAGGTCCCTGGCAGTGTCTAGACTGTGCCAGCAGGCGGTCCCTGGCAGTGTCTAGACTGTGCCAGCAGGAGGTCCCTGGCAGTGTCTAGAATGTGCCAGCAGGAGGTCCCTGGCAGTGTCTAGAATGTGCCAGCAGGAGGTCCCTGGCAGTGTCTAGACTGTGCCAGTAGGTGTTCCCTGGCAGTGTCTAGACTGTGCCAGCAGGTGGTCCCTGGTAGTATCTAGACTGTGCCAGCAGGAGGTCCCTGGCAGTACTTAGACTGTGCCAGCAGGAGGTCCCTGGCAGTGTCTAGAATGTGCCAGCAGGAGGTCCCTGGCAGCGTCTAGACTGTGCCAGCAGGAGGTCCCTGGCAGTATCTAGACTGTGCCAGCAGGAGGTCCCTGACAGTATCTTGACTGTGCCAGCAGGCGGTCCCTGGTAGTATCTAGACTGTGCCAGCAGGAGGTTCCGGGCAGTATCTAGACTGTGCCAGCAGGAGGTTCCGGGCAGTATCTAGACTGTTCCAGCAGGAGATTCATGGTAGTTTCTGGACTGGATACATGCATTTGTATTTGTATAACCCTATAACACTTTTTGAGATATTCCAAAAGATCATCATAATATTTTGTGTTTTTCCAGGACTGGGATTTCCCCCACTTTATTAGCCCTATTGACATTAAGCTACCAGGACTGAATACAGCCCACATCCGCTTCCAGATCCCAAAGTTCCTCAAACGAGAGCACTGGAATGTCCACATCACTGGTAGGTGTGATTAAGTAAAATGCCACCATTTACTGCTGTACTGATAAACTGGACTGAGCTAGGATCTGTTTGCCTAGGTTTTCAATTAAGTTGCCTCTGTTAGAATCATGGCAAACTATTTTCTCACATTCCATATGCTTGGTTTATACTTATTTATTTTTGCTTGATTATGAAGGCAGTTGATAGCTGATATAAATAACTCAGAAACACAAACCAGTGAGAGGCCAATAGCACGTTCCCCTGGTGGGCATCTAACCCATCACTTCTAGGGTCAGAGGAGGACACCTGTACCACATGCCCTTGTGTGTCTTGTTTATTGGTAAAACACAATGAGCACTTGCGTAGACATTGAATCATTCGTGTCAATCATGAGCATCACATACATTTAAGGGTTCTCTATTCTGTTTTCAGTTCGGATTTGTAAACAATTACGAAATGCAAATGGAGAATGCAAATGTACATTAACCTGTGTATCAATCTAGTGTTTGGATATTTCAGGTAAATGGTTCAACTATGGTATTTTGTTCATTGTGATGCTGCTGGATCTCAACATGTGGAAGAACCAGATATTCTTCTCCCCGTACGACTACGGCCAATATACCAACAACGAGGGGCGAATATACACCGTACAAGATGATTACAGTCTCAACACATTTAACGAGTCACAGATAACATTCGAGTACCGAAGCACGAATATCAACCCCGAAACTAATAAAACATATGTGGAAACAGATACACATATGAATACCAAATACCTTTACACTGCTTTGGGTCTTAAATGTTTAGCATTTATACCTAGCGTTGTAGCCTTTATAGTGTTCGGAATTCTCATTTGGCAATTTGGTAGATTTAAGCCCACGGAAAATAATCCATATGCAGGCAGGCTAAAAAAGAGAATAAAGAAGAAGCGATTCTCATTTAGGTTATCTTGGAAACGCAGAGTGGAAATTAAGCGGAAAATTAAAGCGGTGCCAAAGCTTTTATATTTTAAGAGTAAAGGTGCGAGTGGGAAAAGAACAGCCGCAGAACAGGAAGTACCCACAGAAGCATTTACAGATAACAATATTGAGATCGCAGTTGAAGATAAGGATGTTGAACCATAAACGATATGGAAATATTGAACATGACTGTGTTCTGTAGTTTTGATGAAATGGAAGTGAAAATGTTTCAACTGCATGATTTTGATATGGATCAAGGGCTTAGTGCTCGACAGACATCACTCGCTAAAACATGTGAGGGAATGACTTCTGCTGCAGCTGTGACCTTGTTTTGCAACTGTTGTTAAGAACAGACGGTGTGAATTTTAAAACACCATCTTCTTCAGATATTTTAAAAAAATGTTTGAAATGTATATTCTAATTCTGAAATTATCATTGTTATTTATTATTGTATCAGGTATGTATTAATGGATCATCACTTGCAGGGCTGTATACCTGCATTATTACTTGCAGGTCTGTTTACATGTATCATTACTTGCAGGTTTGTATACATGTATCATTACTTGCAGGTCTGTATACATGTATCATTACTTGCAGGTCTGTATACCTGTATTATTACTTGCAGGTCTGTATACCTGTATTATTACTTGCAGGTCTGTATACATGTATTATTACTTGCAGGTCTGTATACCTGTATTATTACTTGCAGGTCTGTATACATGTATCATTACTTGCAGGTCTGTATACATGTATCATTACTTGCAGGTCTGTTTACATGTATCATTACTTGCAGGTCTGTATACCTGTATTATTACTTGCAGGTCTGTATACCTGTATTATTACTTGCAGGTCTGTTTACATGTATCATCACTTGCAGGTCTGTATACCTGTATTATTACTTGCAGGTCTGTATACATGTATCATTACTTGCAGGTCTGTATACATGTATCATTACTTGCAGGGCTGTATACCTGTATTATTACTTGCAGGTCTGTATACATGTATCATTACTTGCAGGTCTTTATACCTGTATTATTACTTGCAGGTCTGTATACCTGTATTATTACTTGCAGGTCTGTTTACATGTATCATTACTTGCAGGTCTGTATACATGTATCATTACTTGCACGTCTGTATACATGTATCATTACTTGCAGGTCTGTATACATGTATTATTACTTGCAGGTCTGTATACATGTATCATTACTTGTAGGTCTGTATACATGTATCATTACTTGCAGGTCTGTTTACATGTATCATCACTTGCAGGTCTGTATACCTGTATTATTACTTGCAGGGCTGTATACCTGTATTATTACTTGCAGGTCTGTATACCTGTATCATTACTTGCAGGTCTGTTTACATGTATCATCACTTGCAGGGCTGTATACATGTATCATTACTTGCAGGTCTGTTTACATGTATTATTACTTGCAGGGCTGTATACCTGTATTATTACTTGCAGGTCTGTTTACATGTATTATTACTTGCAGGTCTGTATACCTGTATTATTACTTGCAGGTCTGTATACATGTATCATTACTTGCAGGTCTGTATACATGTATCATTACTTGCAGGTCTGTATACATGTATCATTACTTGCAGGTCTGTATACATGTATTATTACTTGCAGGTCTGTATACCTGTATTATTACTTGCAGGTCTGTATACATGTATTATTACTTGCAGGTCTGTATACATGTATCATTACTTGCAGGTCTGTATACATGTATCATTACTTGCAGGTCTGTTTACATGTATCATTACTTGCAGGGCTGTATACCTGTATTATTACTTGCAGGTCTGTATACATGTATCATTACTTGCAGGTCTGTTTACATGTATTATTACTTGCAGGTCTGTTTACATGTATCATTACTTGCAGGTCTGTATACATGTATCATTACTTGCAGGTCTGTTTACATGTATTATTACTTGCACGGCTGTATACATGTATTATTACTTGCAGGTCTGTTTACATGTATTATTACTTGCAGGTCTGTTTACATGTATCATTACTTGCAGGTCTGTATACATGTATCATTACTTGCAGGTCTGTTTACATGTATTATTACTTGCACGGCTGTATACATGTATTATTACTTGCAGGTCTGTATACATGTATCATTACTTGCAGGTCTGTTTACATGTATCATTACTTGCACGGCTGTATACATGTATTATTACTTGCAGGTCTGTATACATGTATCATTACTTGCAGGTCTGTTTACATGTATTATTACTTGCACGGCTGTATACATGTATTATTACTTGCAGGTCTGTATACATGTATCATTACTTGCAGGTCTGTTTACATGTATCATGACTTGCACGGCTGTATACATGTATTATTACTTGCAGGTCTGTATACATGTATCATTACTTGCAGGTCTGTATACATGTATCATTACTTGCACGGCTGTATACATGTATTATTACTTGCAGGTCTGTTTACATGTATCATTACTTGCAGGTCTGTTTACATGTATTATTACTTGCACGGCTGTATACATGTATTATTACTTGCAGGTCTGTTTACATGTATTATTACTTGCAGGTCTGTATACATGTATCATTACTTGCAGGTCTGTATACATGTATCATTACTTGCACAGCTGTATACATGTATTATTACTTGCAGGTCTGTTTACATGTATTATTACTTGCAGGTCTGTTTACATGTATTATTACTTGCACGGCTGTATACATGTATTATTACTTGCACGGCTGTATACATGTATTATTACTTGCAGGTCTGTATACATGTATCATTACTTGCAGGTCTGTATACATGTATCATTACTTGCACGGCTGTATACATGTATTATTACTTGCAGGTCTGTTTACATGTATCATTACTTGCAGGTCTGTTTACATGTATTATTACTTGCAGGTCTGTTTACATGTATCATTACTTGCAGGTCTGTATACATTTATCATTACTTGCAGGTCTGTTTACATGTATCATTACTTGCAGGTCTGTATACATGTATCATTACTTGCAGGTCTGTTTACATGTATTATTACTTGCAGGTCTGTTTACATGTATCATTACTTGCAGGTCTGTATACATGTATCATTACTTGCAGGTCTGTTTACATGTATTATTACTTGCACGGCTGTATACATGTATCATTACTTGCACGTCTGTATACATGTATCATTACTTGCAGGTCTGTATCCATGTATCATTACTTGCAGGTCTGTTTACATGTATCATTACTTGCAGGTCTGTATACATGTATCATTACTTGCAGGTCTGTATACATGTATCATTACTTGCAGGTCTGTATACATGTATCATTACTTGCAGGTCTGTATACATGTATCATTACTTGCAGGTCTGTATACCTGTATCATTACTTGCAGTTTAATAAACACATAACATTGCTTGGAGAGGTTTCAATCATTTTTTAAATTACTTTTTCAAAACTGAATTTTTTCCAGAATATTTTTTTTTGAATATTGACATGCTTTACTTGTATTTAAATGAGGAAATTATTAAATAAACATGTCTGTTAAGGAATGGAACGGGTATGTCATTGTGTTTATAATTTAATTGAAGCAAAATAGAATGATGTATGTTTGTTATTTTATTAATTAGATAAAATAATACCAGATAAATGCAGCAATATGCTGCATAAGAAGGGAATTGTTTTTACTTTTTAAAAAGTAAACATAAAGGGTTTTTTTTCATTTGAATATTCATAGATGACTTTTTCTATAAAACTGTGTCTTGAGAATCAGGTGCTATACAGAAATGTTATATATGATTGCCGTCGGTAACTATATTTTATATCACTCATACTATTATTCATACTAGTGCTATATATGGTGTGTAAAAATGTTTTGAGATAAAATGATATTTGAACAATATTTTGAAATGATTATTCTTGTATTACATTGTTTTATGAACTGAAATCATAATGTTCTTATCTCACTTGTTAACACCAGTGTCACTCAAAGAGTAATTTGTAAATGTACTGTTGAATATTTATAGATTTTGTTATTGATGACCAGGGGTGCAGTAGCATTTCATTTACTTCGTCAGTACTAAATTGTTAATGTAAGAATATTTTATTTTTTTTAATTTATTTTTTTGGGGGGGGGAGGGAGGTTGGTATTATGTTTATAATGTGTACATATAACTCAGGCCTGTTGTCTACTGATTGATATAGTAGTTTTTATCTACATTGGTTGTCAACTACTTAAACAATTATTGAAGTACGTGAATTTTGATGCCTGGTTATTACAAATGATGTAGGTGTCATTTGCAAGGGATTTTCAAACATCAGTCAAGATTGACCGAAATATATTAAAAAAATGGCCCTGAAAAAATGCAAGATAGTGTATTTCAATTTCAATGATAAATATATATTAAAACACAAGATGCAATAACTTTATGTAAAGTGCTTAAATCAATGTTTAACTTTATGGCCAATGGTTCAATGAATAAAACTTTAATTTGTACATGGGGTATTGAAATAGCGAGCATATGGAGCAATCTCATTATGATTTCGAAAACATTTAGTTACTGCCCTTCATTTCTCTATGGTGAACTGCTTTGTGTTTGAAATATACACATTGCTCTTTTGTACAGTATGTACCGTAAATGTCCTACTAAACATGGAGGTCGCGTGAGAACCCTGTGCACTAAATAAGACCCATTTTTTCCCATTCTGTAATCTTTTTAAAATCTGCTTAATTCTATGTTCAGTCATGTCAAAGGTAGAAAATGATTCAAAGTTTAAGACAAAAAGTGGAAATTTTAATTAATAATGATTTCCAATATTTAATAATTGTCCAAAACACTTCAGTTGGAGCTTATTTCTTGTAAATATAAAACTGGGATGACAAATAAAAGTACAACTTTGAAAAGTTGTCATCTTTTTGATGCCTGACAGGGATCACATGACCTAATGATTATCATGTGACTTTTTTATTGCGCTTCTCATTGGGTGTTTGGGTATAATGGCAACAGCCTGAGCAGTCGCTCTATAATGGCGCAGATTGGATGCTATTCATTGAAGCAAATGGCATTTTTTGAAGTTTAGAGTTAAGGTAAAACCTCGTTCATGTAACAACCAGAATATAGACCCTAAAGAAGACCCCTTGGCACGTCTCTTCGGGCATGTGTGTTTAATAGGACATTTACAGTATTGATACTTGTAGTTGTATAAGTCTATTATTATTGTTGTGTTGCTGATCTAATCAATGTTACTTAAATGTAGCAGCTAAAGTTTCTGTGTAAAATAGGCTATTTTTGTAGTATGTGTAAATCACTTGTTGTATCATACATACAACACATTTATAATAGAAGTTGTCTGTTTCTTCCTACCATATTTTTTTCACACTTTCTATCTTATGAAAGTCTAATCCAAACCTTTGTGTGTTTGATATATCATCAACTTAAAACTTGTGTTTGTACAGTGTTTGTCTGATAGTTTAAAACATGCAGTGACACATTTTCATTATGAAGAACTAGCTGCCATTATAAATGACTGGTATGATTTGATTAATATAAGAGGGTTGTCCCAAAATAAAGCATAGGTGTTCTTTAGTAAAACAGAAAGAAAGGATGATACATAAACCAGAAACATATTTAACATGACCCCATGCGGGTAAAGTCTGAAAATATCTAGGATATTCACACAAAATTAACCTTTTTATTCCAATTTGAAGGACATGACAGGTTGGGTGGAGGCATATACCACATCAGTTTGTCACACTACCCTACGTCATGAGAGGTTGGGTGGAGGCATATACCACATCAGTATGTCACACTACCCTACGTCATGAGAGGTTGGGTGGAGGCATATACCACATCAGTATGTCACACTACCCTACGTCATGAGAGGTTGGGTGGAGGCATATACCACATCAGTTTGTCACACTACCCTACGTCATGAGAGGTTGGGTGGAGGCATATACCACATCAGTATGTCACACTACCCTACGTCATGAGAGGTTGGGTGGAGGCATATACCACATCAGTATGTCACACTACCCTACGTCATGAGAGGTGTGGTGGAGGCATATACCACATCAGTATGTCACACTACCCTACGTCATGACAGGTTGGGTGGAGGCATATACCACATCAGTATGTCACACTACCCTACGTCATGAGAGGTTGGGTGGAGGCATATACCACATCAGTATGTCACACTATCCTACATAACCAATAACGTCTTCTCATTACAGGCAACACTCTCAATACCCATTTCCATTGTCATGCAATCTACTGTTTAGACATGTCTAATATAATTTAAGGACCCTTTAAACACACAAAATATATATTACCATAAACCTTACCAAAATCTCCAATTCTTATTTACATTTTGTGATCTGTAAGTTCTTGATAATTAAGGAAAAAGAAGTAGAGCCTCACTGTCTGCATATCAAAAAAGAATTTGAGCAATTTTAGAATGTAAATAAGGTGAGTAAATGGTTTGATGCATTATTGTGCATCTGCCATAAATGAAATGTTATACCAATAAAACTTCAGCTTAAGGTTAAAACGGATGTGAAAAAAAAATGTAATAGAAAAATCCTATTTTAAGCATTACTGACCAGTGATCACTTATTAAAATTTTAAGTTACTTTGGTAAGTTTCAGAACTATAATGTATTGTAAAATAAATTTGTTCAAGAAATGTACGCTATTTTGGACAATACTGGGATAACCCTCGTACATTACAACCCTGACCAAAATTCACACTAAAATTCCTCATGTTTTACCGTAAGTACACATAATTCAGATCAGATGACATAATACAATTGAGATCAATTGACTTATTTTAATGAATGATTTCATTTCTTTAATTTAACCTCTTTTACTCCTTCTTTGTAAGCTTTACCTTCTGGAGTTCACATATTTTGTAATTTCAATGTTGAAAACATCATAAATGAATACTTGATTCTATAGCACATCTAACAAGTTGTTGTATAATGAAGGACTTATGTCCAGCATATTCAATGAAGTAGATGGGGAAATACCGTACCTCTCACAGTCATAGAAGTATAACTAGGGAGGAAGATTGCTTTTGGAATTTCTTTTCAACGAATTCATGAAACCCAATGGTGTTAATGTCTTGATAATCATTTTTATTTAGTTATATTTTGTCTTCTGTGGGCAGTCAGATTGTATCAAGGTTTATGTTATTTCATCAATGAGGGTTTTTCAATCCATATCCTAAATTCAGTTGAGGTCTTGCATGAACAAATCATTATACTACCTGTTTATATAACTGTTAGGAGCTGGATTCCTGAAAGTACTGATAAATTTTAAGGCTGTGTTGTAATATATTAAATCATTGTTTTAATTGTCATTATTGTTTTTATTACAGCATTATTGTTTTGTCTTTTTTGTTTTTATTACAGCAGTAAAAAAATCAGCTTTGTGTTATGCTAATTGTTCATGTATCATTATTGCAACAGAACCAATTGTGTAGACCAATGTAGTTACCTCATGGCTCCTTTTATGCATTTTCAATGTAGTGTATAATTATATAATTTTTGTTTGAATGTTTATTTATTTCTTTTATCTTGGGGAACAAATATTTACATACCATATTTTCAATTTCAGGTTTTTTGTTTCTTGGGCGACCATGCTCTCTTTTGAACTTTTGTTTAGTTTGTCAAGTCTCAAAAAGCACCTTTAAATCAAAATTGTGAATGGTTGTGACTTAAAGGATTCAATACTACTGGAAGTATATATGAGGAATGTTTTGACTGCAGCTTACAAGATGATTCTTGAAATATATCAGTAATAATTCAGTATATCTTGCTTATCAAACTTTTTGTCATGTGATTCTCTTATAATAATTCACATATGATGGCTTTCAGTTGTAAATAGAAATAGAGCAACTTATACTGTCCACTAGAATTTCTATGTTTAATTTATCTGGTCCATGGAAAGGCTTTAAATTATTCACTAATTACATGGTTTTTTGTATAGTTGTAGTGTCTATAGGTGTTACATGAGGGTGAGAGTGATCTTGTGATTCACATGTCTGTCTCTCTCCAAAGAGGTTCAATCTTCACCAGGATGAGAGTAGTCTTGTGGTATCGATGTCTGCCTCTCACACAAGAGGTTGTGGGTTTGATCCTCACCTGGGGTTCTTTCTCATGGCCTTTCAAAATGGACACAAAAGAACTGGTATCGACCCAGGAAACAGACTTGAGCCTGATTCATTAAGCTGTCAGCTTTTGTCACAATCGGGCTAATAGAAATTAGTATAAACAGAGCGATACATGTGGTTTAAATCCATTATAATCATTATTCAAGAACAAGTAAATCTTTATTATTCAAGTTTCATGGTATTTGTTTAAAAAATTATAGAACCATTGTAATTTTCAATTAAAACAATATCTCCACTATTGTAAACAGTACAAAATTATGAGTTGCTACATATTTGAATAGTTCCAAATGTTTTACTTGATTGAATCACCTTAACATTACATTGTTTGAAGAAAAACGCTGCTGATTAATCCTTTTTTCTCATGTAATAAAGAAATACCGTTTTCGTCCAGAGTGTTATGATTTTCTGGTACGTTCAGTTCATGAAATATATTGGAATGATTTTTGGAATGGAATAACGCTTAAACTGGTGATAGGGGGCCTATTTATAGCGAAATGAAAACTTGCTCTTTTGTCATCAAACTTTATTTTTCTTGAACATGTATATTGACTAAAAAAACTCATGTTTAAAAGAATTAGACTGTTCTTACACACATATGTATTAAGCATTATAAGAGTATATTTTAATACAAAAAATATAAATAAATTATCTTCTTTACATGTACAAAGTTACAATTTAGATGATAGAATGTATTGTTTTGATGTGTCTGTCTACTTAATGTGATAATAAAGTTATACTTGATATATATAGAACTTCTTTGCTTTGTTATTTACTTTATCATACATGTGTTCTCAGAAATTCAAGCACTGGAATCATATTCATGTACAAATGCTTTCCTTCTTTTCAAAAATATTTAATCTTATTAATATCTTGTCATTTTTTGAAGGAAGAAAGTGCAGTATATAATTGTTTGGTAATGGACTAGTGGCTGCCGATTGCATGATAGACATGTGGTTGTTAATTGCAGCATAGCCTAGTGGCTGCCGATTGCATGATAGACATTTGGTTGTCAATTGCAGCATAGCCTAGTGGCTGCCGATTGCATGATAGACATGTGGTTGTCAATTGCAGCATAGCCTAGTGGCTGCCGATTGCATGATAGACATGTGTTTGTCAATTGCAGCATAGCCTAGTGGCTGCCGATTGCATGATAGACATGTGGTTGTCAATTACAGAATAGCCTAGTGGCTGCCGATTGCATGATAGACATGTGGTTGTCAATTGCAGCATAGCCTAGTGGCTGCCGATTGCATGATAGACATGTGGTTGTCAATTGCAGCATAGCCTATTGGCTGCCGATTGCATGATAGACATGTGGTTGTCAATTGCAGCATAGCCTATTGGCTGCCGATTGCATGATAGACATGTGATTGTCAATTGCATGATAGACATGTAGTTTTAACTTCAACAAACTTAATAGAGGACTTCTATATGCTGCTACACACAAAAAATCAAGGGTCTGGACTCAGCGGTTTCAAACAAGAAGATTTTTGAAGATTTCTCTATATGAGTGTGTGAAAAACTTGTGACCCCCGGGGTGGTGCCACTAGAGTCACAGGGTGGTGCCACTAGAGTCACGGGGTGTTACCACTAGAGTCACGGGGTGGTGCCACTAGAGTCACGGGGTGGTGCCTCTTGACAATGTAACACACCAAATATCCAAGATCTAGGCCTCATGGTGTTTGTCAAGAATATTTTGAAAGTTTTTCCTTTTGGTTGCCATTGTTGTTCTGCATTGAATTTATTTCTTTAAACAATTTTGAAAGGGCACCATTTAAGAAACATCCCAGTGAATTTTCATATAAACTGGACAGAGGGTATATGGGAGATGACGTTTGAAGCAATTGTTGTCGAACGACAGACAGATGACTGACGATGGGTGATGGGAAAGTTTACACTAAGCACTATGTGCTTATACCAATTGTTACCAATGACACCTTGAATGAAGTTAATGACAGATTGCCTAATAGTAATCGTTTGTTGAACTCCAGCACCTTTCAGGAACAATAACTGTGGTACCATTATTCTTAAATTGCCTCCCTTGGCAAAAGGTGTTGAAGTAAATTGCATTTTCTTCTCATCAGAATTTGGAAAGTTCTGGATATATGAAAATAATACTTGCTGCATATGTTAAAGGCGAAATCAACTTTTTAAATTTTAAGAACCATAACTTAATGACCTGTTGTTCCTAAATTGCTTCTCTAGACAAAGTAAAAAAATACCATACACAAGTTTGTTTCTTTTGCACAGCACTTCAAAACAGTCAATATGTGTATGAAGTTTGAAGTCAATACCTCAAAAGCATATGGAGTTATCAAGGAAAGTAGACTTGTCCCGATGTCCAAGGATGGACGGGACATGGTGATCCTATGTAGCAAGTCTTTGAAAACTATTTAAGGCATAAATGTTTTTTAATTGAAGGTGGTTAATGACAATATGTTGTTTGTAACCATAGGAAAACTGTATCTCTTACATCCATGATCAGTCCGCAACATTTCCATTGCAGGACTCTTTTTTTGCATAGTGACCCCATTAACATACGGTGCATTGAAATTATCTGTTTCATTAGGGGCCCTCATCACATTTGGTGATGACTGTAGTTCCAATTCTGATATTGGTGAATACATACTTTACACTGATGTTTACACAGCATTTGTTAATGTTCAGAACCAATAATTTTAATCATTCTGCCCTCATATAAGAATGTTATAGTCTGCACTATTCAGTTATAGTATAGATGTCCACCTCTCACATAAAGCATCCTGGGTTTGAACCTCACCAGGCCTTCAAGGAAACGTCCTTATTCCTGGGTACGAACCTCACCAAGGGAACAGTTTTATTTCTGGGTACGAACCTCACCAAGGGAACAGTTTTATTCCAGGGGAACTTATGGTTTTACATGAAGGACACCAGGTCTAGTTTTCACTATAATTCTAATTCTTACCCCTAGACATGCCTCAGTGATTCCATTAATTCCATTGGCCAGTTATTTTTACAATCCAATCAAAACACTCACATTTTATTCTTAAAGTTAAATCTAAGTTAGTTATTGAATAGGGCCCCAGTACTTGCTTCTACAGAAGACAGGCCCAACTGTGATTAATAACATATCTAAGGGAGTTCACATATATATACCTAGAAATAAATGGCAACAAGGAATGTTTATGTTTTATTTCACGTTTCAAATATATTTTTACATCTCATAACCTTGTACATTAAAATGAGCAATCAAGAAAACCCCCGATATTACTTGTGTGGTTGCCATAATGGATCATGTTTTCAAATACATAATAAAGGTACAAATTAGGATTTCCCATTTTCTTATCAACATATGTTTTTTCAAAATTGCTACATCACGATTAAGGTAAGTTCAACACTATTTTCTGTGAATTTGCAACTTGTACAAGAATAAAACATGAATTTATATGATTATCACATAAGTGTTAATGATGTCAGTAGGTATGTAATAAATTTCCATCTTTAAGAAGGTGGTGGAGGGGGTGGGGGAGCCATGCCTGGCATATTTGCTGGGGGCCCTCCACCCATGGGTGGGGGAGGAGGGACAGGGGGTGGGGGTGGTGCACCACCCATACCCATCGGTCCTCCCATGGGGGGCATAGGGGGTGGAGCCATGGGAGGTGGGCCGGGAGGTCCAGGTGGCATGGGTGGTCGAGGGGGTGGGGCCATCCCTGGGGGTCCCCCTGCCATTGGAGGGGGAGGCATCCTTGGGGGTGGTGGTGGCATCCTTGGGGGAGGAGCCATCTGTGGAGGGGGGCCTCCCATCCCTGGTGGTCCATCCCCCTTGTCTTCCTCTCTCATCCCTGGGGGTGGGCCTTGATCCCTCTTGGGTGGAGCAGGGGGGGGTGCCGGCTTGGAATCCACTTTGAAGGCAAACTGCAGGAAAAACTGAAAACAAATATACCTATATGAATAATCATTTGACATGCATCACTGTAAGATGTATATACATGTTTAATTCAACTAAAAGTTCTCTACATATCATACATTATAAACAAGTTTCAGAAAAGCAGACTTTGAACTACATAACATGACAGCTACCAAAGAACTGATGACTATCCCTAAACGCCACAATGACACTGGATGTAGAGTATTTTTTTCAGGCAGATATTCAAATATGAAATATAACTCATAATTGAAGATTTTTGATTATTTCAAGGCACATAAATCTATTTTTCCACAAGGGCAATGAAAACAAATCGAATGAAGAAGTTCACTTCAGAAATCTATGTAACTATAAATGCTTAATTTCAGTTCAAAGGCACATAACCAGAAGATGAATATTCTGCGGCTAATAACAAGAGCTGTGGAAGGACAACAGGCTCAAGTATACACCGCTTAGTTATAGAAATGAATGCATTAATGTTGTTATATGTGCTAGTCAAAACATTCAAGAAAAAAGGGAAAACTAGTCAATCAAGGGCCATACTTTGTATTTAGGTTTAAATGGAGTTTTATAAAAGTAACCTAATTGTGTGATGGCCGTGAACAACTGTTACTATGTTAAATATGAAGTCAATTGAATGAACAATATTTGAGATCTGAGTTAAAATCCCAAAATGCCCTTTAACTTTAATCAAACTTTATAAGTCAATCAAGGACCAAAATTTGTTTTTAGGATAATATGGAGTTATGTAACCTAATTGGGTGATGGCCTTGAACAACTGGGTGAAGTATGAAATCCATTGAATGAATGGTATAGGAGTTTTTATACTATAACAAAACTTTGTAATTCGATTAAGGGCCAAAATTTGTATAAATTAAGGATGACATGGAGTTATTTAACCTAATTGTATGATGGCCATTAAGAATTGTGTGATGTATGAAGTGAATTTAATAGAGGGTATAGGAGTTATAAACGAAAATCCCAACTTGCCCTAAAGTTTTAAGTGGATATAATGAGCCCTAAAATTTTAACGCAAGTCAATCAGGGGCCATAATTTGTATTTAGGATAATATGGAGTTATGTAACCTAAATGCGATATGGTCCTAAACAACTGTGCGAAGTATGATATTAATTGAATGAACAGTTTTGGAGTTATAAGTGAAATGCCAATACACATACTTAAACTGGATGTCAAGGCCAATGAGAGTAGTATTTTCGAAAAGTCAAGCTTCCATGAGAGCACTTCATGCTGTTTCAGTTTATTCTTTTTATAGCTGTTTAACTTACACTGTCCATGGCAATAAGAGAAACAAGAGGCCCAAAAGGGCCTATGCTCTACTGGCATGGCTTTTGTGGTCATATCAATCCAGAGCATGTATGTATGGGTAAAAGGCAACAGACATATAGTTTATGTTTTGTGTTTGGGTTACCTGAAAACGTAGCACGTTCAACATCTGAGCCCAGAAAGTATTGTAAGCAGATTAGTTGCATGAACTATTTTAATATGTGCCAAGTAAAAGTCATCTGACAAAAAAAAATGCTTTCAAAACTGTACTCATAGTAAAAATTTCTGTAGTTTTAAAAGTTAAAAAAAGTTGGTCAAAAGGTCAAAGTCAAGGGCATCTTAGGACAACATTGATCAATTTAAACAAACATTCACAATCAATTGTGCTGAGATGGATGCACGAACACACAAAAAGATTTTCAAACCTGTCCAGATTTATGTTTACCAAACCTGTGAACCCTGGGTGTGGCCAGTAATGACACCAGGTGCATAACTTAAACATTCACAACCAATTTTGTTAAGATGAATGCGCAAACTACAGAACTTCAAGCTAAAAAACGGCCTTTGGGCTTTCAACAAGAACAAGGCAGAGTAATTCACAAAATCAACTGCAAAAGCAAAAAGCAAATTGTCTCTCAAAATCTAAGACTTGCAAATTGTCTCCCTTAACTCTAGACTGGAATTTACATGTACATGTAAACTTGGCTAAAAATAGAATTCGCTCATGCAGACCTGGCTAAAAATAGAAAGCATTTCTTTAAAACTTTCATGGCCCATAATCTAGGCATTCATGGGCGGATCTTGCTGGTTTTCGAAAGGAACCGAGCTCTAATGGATACCTAGATACTGTACAAGTTTCATCGAGATACAATCAAAACTGAAGACTGTATCGTGTTCACAAGCAATTGTTTACAGACGCACGAACGCACAGACGCACGACCGCACGGATGCACATACTACGTACACATTACCATCGCATAAGCTCTTCTGGCCTTTGGCCAGTAGAGCTAAAAATCACAGACAGCTAACTCTTGAATGACTACTGTAACTGACAAAATAATATGTAAGGCACTACCACAGTTAACAGTGAACACGTGGAACAGTCTTTAACTGTGGAAGTATATCGCTCCAATATTCAGTACAGCTATAAAAAGAATAAGGTTAAAGGGTACATAACTCTTAAAAGACTTGTGAGCAAATGACGAAAAATATGTAAGGCACTAGCACATTTCATTATGATCAGAGTATTAATCTTCAGAATAATCACTATGAACCTGTGGAAACCAACCAACCAACCAACTATATGGTGACTCCAATCTACCCACCTCCTTCAATCTTTGTTTGCAGGCTTATGAACAGCCTTTCCCTTATTGAGAAAACTTCAGAAAGACATGAAGAATGATGTATTATGAATTAAAGTAAGATCTAATAATGGTACGGACCTGTTTGGTTTCTTTGTTCCAATGACTCCACAGCTTCTTAGGGTCTTTATCTACTTCTCGGCTAGGAACCTAGAACAGCGAACATAATACATACACATCATAACATAGACAAACAAGAAGTAGTATTAAGAAATACATGTGCTTAATCCTTAAGTTAGAACAAGAGTGCCGGATACCGAACGCCAACGCTTGTCTTGTTCTTTTTAGTCAAACAAGCGCCATGACTGAACATTTATTAAAGCAAGAGTTATATTCCTTACTTTACATGTGCTTATTGTCTATGGCAACATGCATCAAGCTTCATTTAAATATCTTGAATGTTTTTAAGTTATGGCCATGATTTTTACATTGCAGCCGACAATGACACCAAGACTATCACAATACCGGGTCTTTTTTTCTTTGAATTTATAAGATTCATTTACAATGAGTACAAAAACATGCACCAAAAGGAAATAAAAAGTTGACACATGTTTCGGTTGGACAGAGTATCAGATATTACAACCATTCACATAAAGAATTAGATTTACCTGTTACCTGGAAAACAGAAGTCAAATAAACACATATGAGGACAAACTTCGACATTATTCACACCTTAAAGGCAATGGTCTCATACGGCTCTGCAGCAAACAACAGGTACTGCCAGCGACGATCTGGGGGTTCAACTTTCTGTTCGTAAGCAGCCATAAATCTATGTCGTGGCATAATTCCTTCCACAATCTCTGGGTAGTCAATCTGAATGAAAATGTTGAATGTATTTAATCTGAACATATAAGGCATATTCTATGGCCATTTGTCATAATTCAATAAAAACTTTCAAAATAAAATAAAGAAAAGCCCACTTATTAATAACAATATCAATAACATTTTTTTACCAATCCTTTATCAAATAATTGTTTTATTACCAGATGAGCTGTTTGTTTTCCTTTGTCATTTTGTTTTGTAAGGAAATCATTACCAAACTCCAAACAGGACAAAATTACCGAATTCCAAACAATTCTACATAAATTATGCAATCTGTCATAATCTTCAACCAAGTATGATTAAACTTAAAAGCAGTAATGACAACAAATGTGTCCTAGTGTAACATATGAGGTCAGTTTAATAGCTCAATTTCTACCTGGAACAGCAGGCTTTGCTGGTGTGACTCTGGGTCTCTCTGTTTGGTAACTGAAAATTTTAAACAAATAAGGATTTTTTCATTACAACTTTGTACAGACAGCCTGCGGATGAAACAGTAGTTCGGGTGGTTTTAGACAACTAGAAATTGACCCTGACTCATTTCTTTATTATTTTAAGAGACTAGCAACATGTAAATATTCCTTTGTTAATAATCAACGAAAACAAATGATTGCTTTTGTTTTATTTAAAACAAGAGCGCCAACTGTCACCAAATACCCCTGTCCTCTTTTTAGGATGCCAAATTTGGTGATAACTGGTTTAGAGAACAGAAACTTTAAATACGATGCCAATTAAATTAACTCTGGAAAGACTCGGGTGACTTGGTTGGTTATCGAACCGGACCGAGAGGTTCTGCACATTCTGACTTAATTTGGTGACAACGGCTTCTAAACTTATTGATGGGAAAGACAGATTTAGGAAATTTCTATAATTAAAGGGCAATAACTCTCAAGTTATTTGAGGGATATGACTGTTTAACAAATTATCCATTATATATTACTGAAACACAATCTGACCTAATTTGGTGATGACTGATTTAGGCTTCTAAAGTTATTAATCAGACAACACCATTTTTTATATAATTCCTAAAAAAGGGTGAAAGCTCTTGAGTGACTCAAGCGATAAGGCTGGTTATAATTTTTTTCTGAGATATTTTAATACAGATTTTGACCAAATTTGGTGATGACTGAAGTTATAGATTAGACAATATACCCTGCCCGTACACTGCAGATGAAAACTATAATACATAATTATGTATGCCCATTTCTATGAATGGGCTTATACTGTAATAAAAATAGTGAACTTAAAAAAGTTGAGCTTAACCTGTGTTTATTGGCGTTAAACATGTGTAACCAAAAGTTAACATGCGATCAAGACCGACAGCAAGCTAACTCCTATATGCCCCCTCAAACTTTGTGTGTAGGTATAACATATACTAAGTCACGCTTGTTGGCACAATTTTGTACAAGAGTGTTGTCTTGTGTTGTGGTGGAAACCTGTGTACCCAGAGAAAATCCACTTAGCCGGCTTGGTGACCACTAACCAAACTCATGTGTGCCCAGACTGGGAATCAAAACCGAATCGACTTGGTGAGAAGCGAGTGCGCTAACAACTGCACTTACTGGACAAGTACTAATACCTTATATAATATCAAAAGAAATTCAACAACTTAAAATCAACCTGTAAAATTCCAGCACACAAGGGTCTGTGGTGACATATTGTTCAAGAGCATTTAAAATGAAAGCCTTAGTTCCTAACAAAGCTTGCCTACCCTTGTAACCAGGTCGGCCAATTTTCACAAATTTCTTAATGTCCACCCGGGGTTTCTCCGGAGCAGGCTGGGCCGGTGCATCCTTTGCTTCTTTTGCAGCTCGTCTTGCTCTGCAACAAAGGGTATAACGTCTCAATGTCGCCCATTATTACTTTTGATTGCATCATATTGATTAAATAATTGAAACTAAATTTTCACGCTAGAAAATAAAATATCTACTTATCCTAGATTATGACTTCCATTACCAAACGGGCATTTCTCTTTGATTATTTCACCCAGAGTGATGGTGTCCTTGCTTAACATACAAGTAATGACACTTGAAACAAGTGTACTAGGTTGCAAACAAAATATCTGAATTCTTTGTTATGGGTTTTAAGTTATGCCCAAGGATATAGTTTGTGCATGACTCTGCCATATGCCCAAGGATATAGTTTGTGCATGACTCTGCCATACGCCCAAGGATATAGTTTGTGCATGACTCTGCCATACGCCTTAGGATATAGTTTGTGCATGACTCTGCCATACGCCCAAGGATATAGTTGGTGCATGACTCTGCCATACGCCCAAGGATATAGTTGGTGCATGACTCTGCCATACGCCCAAGGATATAGTTGGTGCATGACTCTGCCATACGCCCAAGGATATAGTTGGTGCATGACTCTGCCATACGCCCAAGGATATAGTTGGTGCATGACTCTGCCATACGCCCAAGGATATAGTTTGTGCATGACTCTGCCAGCCAGCAACAACAATGACAACAAGGTTGTGGCCAAGTTTTTGCTATTAAAAGCTTACAAGCTAAATATCCATTACAAGCATCATTATTTGCACTTTGCAGCAAAGCAAAATGAAACATAGTGTTACCCATCCAGATTTTGAACAAGCCATGTAAACCATAGCAAGGCTTTCAGGCTAGAGCTGGTTATAACCACTGAAATAATTATACTGAATCCTTACAAGTTAGCCTGATGTTTTTTCCCCTGTGTATGTGCCAGGTAGCTGCCTTCATTGTTGTGTAGTGTCAGACATAGCTTACATTCATAAGAACCGAGGTGATTTTTCATAAAGTATGGGTCCTGGAAAAACAAAACAATTTAGCTAAATCCATGTACAAACAAATGATTAGATGATTCTTTCATTTTTTTCAATTCAAAGCGTTGTCTAAAGAAGAATTATACGGTGTTATAATTTTTTAGGTTAAAGTTAAACTATTAAACTGTTATAATGTGTCTTATCAAATATTGCATTATAAGTAGATTTAAAATGAAAATTTTAATACTTTAGTATGAAAGACACACATATTATATGTGAATAAAGAAGAATTTCAAACTATTACAACAGAATAATACACCAAGTTAATGTCATTTCTCATTAAAAAGCAAATATCATTATATTGTTCATGTTTTCTCCCTGCCTTATTCAGGTCAATCGTCTCCAGAGCCAGCTGCCTCAGTCGCTCCCTTCTATCTCGGTTGCTTTCTGAGGCTGAGGCAACACCTCCTGTACCCGTCTTACCACCAGCACGATTTTGAAAATCCATTATGGGCTTTTATCCTGTAATATTAAATAAGACAATTAAATGCAAAATCTCATTTGTTTTATTGAAGCAAAATTGCCAGATTGGGCAATAAAGTGGTAAAGTATCGAGACACAGTCTGTATAATGATGACAAGCAAAAAGATAAGTTCTTTTACGCGTGTTGATTTTAAAATCGCCAACTGCTCATGGCAATGATCAATCAGTTCCTAAAAAAGAAGCCAAAATGAAATAATCCGTCTGTTAAAACTGTTTCAATGTGGAAGAGGAAGTTGACCATTGAAGTTGAATCTGGTTTTGTGAGTTGAAAATTTAAGCACTTGTAAAAATGGGCGAGTATCAAAAAAAAAGTTAAATTCAAGCCCAGGTTCAGATTTGTACCTAGTCAGTCAAATAAAGGTCTTCACCTGTTCACAATTGTCACAAGAGAGGTCAATATTTATGAATTACCGGGCACTTTAAATAACAGTCTTAACAAGAGTGGCATTAGCTTTTGACTCGAAAATATGTGACATACTAAAATTTATTCAAAAAAACTTATAAAAACATTTCATTAAAGATGGAAAGTAATTAAAAGCAACATATCCTGCGAATTTCTTACAAACTCACCTTATACCGAATCGTAAAAAGTACCGTTTTAAAGGAATTAAAGTCTTTTCAAAGGTAAACAATAACAAAACGTTTTCACCCGCATGATCGTTTTGATCAACACATTCAAACTATAGTTTTGAAAAACATATTTTTTCATGAAATATATAAAAATGTTTCATATAGACTGAAATCATTGTGTAAATAATATATTTTTTGCTATTTCCCTGTGTAAATGTTCATTTTATTCTTATTAGAATTATAATCGGCTAAAATGCAGGGCGCAACAAAATCGAATAAACCGTGCACCTGTCAGACTGGTATGTTAAATATCGTCGTAGTTTTTTGAGCGCTCTTTGAAATAAAATCAAGTAAATCGCAGAAAGAAAAGTTAACCCGTCAAATGTTGTTTACTAGAAACAAAATGGACGACACCAGAGAAATTCACAATTACGGCATCGACAACATCTAAAATCCTAAAGTAAACTTAACCGAGCAAACGTCCCACATAAATGTGAAGTATTGGCGCGTTAAAATATATCTAAAGTTAAATGTATATTAAAAAGAACAAACAGTTCAATTCAACATGACACCGTCTCACATCAGCTTCACCAAAATGGCAAAAATCACATTAACTTATATGAAGAAATAATAAAAAAAACCAGTCTATTAACATACAGTAACATGACCAAATAGTCATACCAAGGGTGTGTCATGGAAAAACTGCCTCATTTTCTTCAAGGATTTTTTCAATATTACTGACTAGAAACTGATTGAAAACTTACCTTATGTCACAACATATCAACAGAAGTTTTGCCAGAAAATCAACCTTGAACCTAGAAAAATCGTTTTGAAAAAAAGCCACCTCCTTAATGATAAAAGTCACCATTTTGTTTGAATATATCAACTGTTTGAATCACCATGGATTTGAACAATCTAAGTAAAACGTACTCTCCAGCTATAGATGTGCCTAGTGATGGGCCGATGATCGGCGATAATCGATTATATCGGCAGACATTCATTATATTGGCAGACATTCATAACACTGCGATTGGCGACCTCATCGTTCCATAATCAAATAATTGAAAATTTTTTTTGCTTGAATCTAGTAAATTTCCAACTTTATATAGCGCAGTAACTTAGAGCTAAGAGAAGTAAACGCTACTACGAGTTTTAACAGTACTTTTCTTTGCGTTCAAATTGCTTTTTAAACTCAAAATATTTTATTACCCTGGTAATCGGTTGTCCAGGTGCTGGGAAAGTGCAAATTATTCCAGCGAAATGGTGTGGGTCATTCAAGCCCAGATTCTTATGAAACTAGGCTTGATTGACCCTAGCTGTGCTCACATATTGAAATGAACATCAAAATCAGTTGATGTAACAACAAGAAATATTTGAGCCAAACCAATTTGTTATGTCTAATTTTTTCAATTTAATTTTCAAAACTGGTTCAGGTCATTGACGAATGAAAAAGCACATGTATTATACAGGATAAGAGGGCGAGGATAAGACATGGTTGCTTTTGGTTGATAATTGCCCAAGTGAAAAATAATTACCCTCAGGCAATTATTCTTCGCACTATGGCAATTATCAACCAAAAAACATGTTGTTTTTTAATAACAGTCAACTTAAGTAAATCTCACCATGAAATGTTTCCTTACTTCATAAACCTTGAAATTTTATTTCTTTAATTATTTTTAGAATTATTCAATGTGTCAGTAATAATTCCTGTTTTCCGACTGAAGCATTAGAAATGCAATATACCTGATATCTAAGGTCTTTATTAGTTTAAACAGTATTTATTTCAAATTTACATATACAAGGTATTTTAACAACAATAATAAGGATTGGAAAACAAGTTACTAAAAACTTATGTAAATTCTGTTCCTAATAGTTATTTAGTTCAATAAACATATAATATTCAAATCCGATACAGATGCTTAAAATAAGATGTGTGATATATTTGTTTATATACTGTTATCATTTCTAACACATGTAGCTTTATAGTATGTTTATCATCCCATGCATGACACACTGCCCCCGACACCGAACACTATCTGAACAGACCCGATCAAGCATCGAATCTCCTTGAACTTGATGTGAACCTCTGCACACACAGAAATATATCCTTGTTTTGTTCAAAAGTTAAGCGATCGTCACCGAAAAGTAAGTTATGAATAGTTGGTGCACAAGGAAGGTCATTATTGAAATACCGTAAATGACTGGGTATTAGACGCGTTTTTTCCCCTCAGATTCCAATGCAAAAAAATACCTGCGTATAATACCCAGTAACAATTTTTTGAACTTTTTTTCTGAGGTCGATTTCAAGCCGAGAGTTTGTTTAGATTTATGTAGAAAGGGATGTTACTCACGTCATATTGATCGATAATATACGGGTTAAAACGGCAGTTGAAGATTGGTATACGTTAAATATCGTAAGACGTTTATAATTTTAACAAAAATATTTTTCGATTAAAGGTATTCAATATTATTTTTAATAATAAATTGAATTGAACAATAATTAAACTTGCATATAAGAAAGCAAAGTTGGGCACTGTCAAAATATTTTTTGTTAGTTGTATGATAAGGTGTGAAAAACTCGCATTGCCTTTTGTTTTGTTTAACATAACAATACTACAAATTGATGCGATAATGGTTTTGTTTTTTCACACATTTACGCGAACTTTATTCTTTTCTGTAGGTGTTGACATTTTGAGAACAAACCCGCACAATATAAGGTTTACAGTATGCATAACTTAACTTCATTCTCGACAGGTTATCGTTTACGATATACTGTCAAAAAGAAATCTTACATATTTTCATAAAAGGCACCTTTCAGTGCTATCCAGAAACAAGTGGTCACAATCAGTTCTTTTAAGTGCCTTTCCTAACATAAAACGAATTAAAATGAAACACATTTTGCATTATCATTGTATGGTTTTAAAGATAAACATCTCCATTTTCACGAAAAAAATATTTTTCATCACTGTCAACAAACATGGTGGCCGAAATTGACAGACGATGTTGACATATTTTCTATGCGTCTTTTAACCAAAAACATAGATTAAAAGTTTTTTTCTCCAACTTTTCACAGAATTTTTTCCCTGCGTCTAATACCCCCTATCGTCTTATAACCAGTCATTTACGGTATACATCAGAAAATGATGCTTTTTGTGTAACTGTCCAATTACAGCCTATTAATCGGATAATCAATCGATCAGGGGCTCCTATTAATCGATTATGAAAATCCAAGCCGATTGACCATCACTATGTGTGCCCTTTAGAGTGAGGAATTATGATAGAATACCACAGAAATCATAATAATAATAATTATTTCATTTTAAAATTAGAAACATCTGTGTAACCAGTTAAAGTCTAAGAACACCTGAATAGAAAAAAGGACTGTGAATTGTGTTTTTCTTGAATTTAATGTTTTTAGAGAAGGTAAATATTTCACTATTTGGGGGAAAATGCACACATGTATACACAAATTGAGTGTCTGAATGAGGACAAACTGCCCTGTGATACTAAATAATAAATCAAAATCATTTGATATAAAAAATTATCACATAACAGTCACTTTACAAACAATTTTGTCACTGTCAACTTCAAATGCCAAAACACACTGTTAACTTGTTGATAAATATCATGCATGGGATTTACAGCTGAGTTTAGATGTGATTGCAAAAATAATTAAATTATATTTTTTTAAGTAACATAATTTTAATGCCTAGGAAGGGAGGCATTTAGTTGTCACATTCTCGAATAGTTTGTACGTCCGTCTGACTTTATGGGAAAATGTGTCGCGCATTGTTGGACACTGCATTTGTGATCTTGCCTGAGGTCAAGGTCATACTTAAAGATCAATAGGCTATGTTTCTGACAAGGCCAAATTAGGGGCTTTGTCACATTCCCAAGGCAGTTCTAACTTGGTTATAACGTAATTGTAAAAAAATATTAGAGGAAAAAGAAATACATAATAATTTTATTTATTTGATTTCAGTCTCAGACAAACCATTCAGAATGGAAGAAGAGGAAATGAAAAACGATGTAAACGAATTACGACTAAAAAGGCTGGCTTACTATGAGAGTCTGAATAAACATCCTTCTGATGAGCCTACGGAGCACAATGGCCACATTGAAACATCCACTGATAAACTCCAAGAGAAGGCTGAAGATAGAAAACAAACTCAAAGAATTATTGACAGTGAGGAAACAAGAGCAAGATTGTCTAAAAAAAAAATTAACCTGCCAGAACACCATAATATTCAAGGAAACAGTAGCGATAAAGATTTCAACTTTAAGTCCAACTTATCTGAAAGCAGTGAAAAACTAAAAACATCTGAGTTTCATTTTCAAAATCCTGATGTCCATAGTAACAAAAAGCAACCCGAGTCTTTTGCCAAATTAGAAAATGAGATATCAAAAAGGTGTTCAGCTGTTTATACTGCAAAATATGCTGATGCCAAGTCTGATGATCTTGACCCATATAATGAAACAGTAGAAAGGTTGATAAGAGCAACAAAAGAAGAAATGCTAGGCATGACTGTCAGTGATGATATCTGGTCCAAAATAAAAGAGGACTCTAAACAGTTCTCTAACAGTCTTGATAAAGAGACAGAGGAAAATGATCATACTACTTTTGAAACCAAACCCACATTGGAAATTGCAAAAGCAACAAAAGCCTTTGAACAATCTTGTGTTGAATATGAAAACAAAAATTTAGTGGAATATAGTGAAGAGAAACATTTGTCCCATAATGAGAACTTCAGTAATGAACAATCACATAGATCAATTGTAAGATCCATTTCAGAAGATGTTGGTCAGAGAAATGGTGCAGTGTTATTTGAAATGGAAAAGACATCTTTAAGACAGCATAGGTCTTCATTTAGTGGCGCAGTTGATATGCATCCAGAGCCAAGTAAACTAGAACCACATGTTCATAGGAAAGTTGATGATCATCAGGAAGGTCATTTAAAACATAGCTATAACTCTGCCAAAGTGGAAGAAATGTTTCATTCAGTGCAAGTTTCTTGTCAAAAGGATAATCAGTCTTGGAAAAACCCTCATGTGCAAGGTTATGAAAAAAAACCTTTGCTAGTAGAAGCCTCTGAGGATTTTTCTGCACTTGGTTTAGAAACTCATAGACCTGAAAATGAGAAAGAGCAGATAGATGTTCAGGCTGAAGATATAAATCTAGGTTATACTGTTTCAAAAGAGTTACGGACAGTGTTAGGTGACGATAAATTTAAAGAATTCTTAATAAAAGCTAAGAGAGATATAGATGTTTTAAATGATAAGTCAGCTGAAAATTCTTCCAGAACTCCTCGGCTTATCAAAGACAAACCAAGAAAACCAGAAACATCCCATGGGAAAGACATCAAGGAATCAAGGACACCAAGACAAGCCAGGGATAGGCATGATTCAAAGGAAGGGAAAAACAAAATAGAGAAAAGAATGCCAGCAGAATCTGCAAAACCTGAAAGTCTTTTACAACTCTGTAATTCTCAAGACTTTACTCCTAGATTACAGGATGCTGAAGCTATTGAAAATATTCTTGGTGAATATGTGCTTGGAAATCATGGGGATAAGAGTAAGGAATCTACAGTGAACCCAGATTACAATTCGAAGAACTTTGAAAAGAATTTAGAAATGATGGATGAAAAAAGTAAGCAAGAGAGTGGTATTGTAATTCCAACCCTTGATCTAGAAGAAGTAAAAGACGATTCTCCAAGAAGAAAACTGAACAGACCGAAACACCAGCCACCAACTATTTATCAGGAGAAGAAAGGGAAAGACCATAAGGGCTCAGGTAGAGTTGCTAGTGGTGATTCAAGAACCAGGCAGGGTAAGAATTATGAACAGATAACAGTGCCAAGAAATGTGGCCTTTTCAGCTGATGAAATCTACAGTCAAGCATATGGTGCCTCATTTTCTGAGCATTCAGGGATTTTAAGCCCTGAAGCTAAACATGGAAATTTTGAATTTGAAAATGTTCCCCAAACACCTACCACACCTATCCGTCAACCATTGATGCCTCATCAAGATACCACTAGTTTCAGAGGACATTATGGTCAGGATGATGTCAACTTTGGTTATTATCATGCAGTGAGGCAGCAATATCAAGCAGGAAATATCCGACCACCACACCCCCCTCCATATCAGGGCCATGTGCCCCAGCAGGCTCCCTCAAACCATGTGTACAGTAGCTCCCCTGATTATAGTGGGTACGGTGTGAACGCTACCATATACTCAAGTCTAGCTGCCACACAAAATCATGGTGTCCAAATGCCTTATCATCAACAAGGTCAAGGCATAATGTACACACATCCTCAGACAACTGTACAAAGCAGCCAAGTACATGAAGTCACAAAACCGAGTTCTCAGATGTCCAATGAAATTGTTGCAGTACCCCACCCACCGAGTAAGCCTCGGTCTTTGCAGGGTGTACATAACGCAGTTCACCCATCTGTGCATGCACCTGTTTCCATGACAAATGAAGGTCATGGTCACATTCAATTTCCAATGGCAACTAAAGGTCAAGGTTATATTCCAGTTTCCATGACTGCTGATGTTCATTTAGCTACTCAAATGGCTGTCCCTAATTCATTGCACACAAAGGAACATTTTAGAGTGCAAAATCAAAATGACCTTGATCATGTAATACCTGTATCCAAAGCAACACAAACTGGAGAATTTTCAAGAGTTCCTATTACATCAGATGCAGAAATGCAGACTGACCGAGGAGATTCACCAGTGGTTGATGATAAAGGTATTTCACTTAAATAATTTCCAATGATATTATTATCCGCTTGTTTAATTTATTATTTTGATTCTTGGAATAAGTGTGGCAGCTTTTCTTGCTTGGCCAGGGGGTTAAAGGATACACTGATTTTTTTTTTGATAATTCTAGAATATGTAATTAAGATTTAATTATAATTTTTTAACTATAATTTGCTTTATCATGGAACTAGAAAAATTTAAATGGTAAATATTTGCCATGCCCCAATGCAATTGTTCATTTGGCTAGCTATATTCTATTTTAACTCCAGTAACAATGGTAGAGGAGTCTACATTCACGTCTGTGAGCCAGATTGTTCAAGAGGAACCGCTTGTACCCCACCCACCCAGTGTAGAAAAGGATGGACGACCATCACCACGCAGGTAGTTATTACAGATTTTGTGGAATAGTGACACTGTTTGCCTGGTTTGGGATGAACATAAAGGCTTTTTTTGTTTGAAAATAAGTATTTGTCATTGCCTTAGTGTTGTTTTTCGGTGGCAGAGTAACAACTACGAAATCATCTGAGATGTTTAGATGGAACTTGAGACACTTGTTCATAATTGCAATAGACATGTTTTAAGCAAATCCTTACACTTGGAGAACATACTATTTGAGTTGTGCCTCTTATTTGACTGAACATTTGCATCTTGCAGTGATCTGAATGTTTGTTTCTGCTTTTTTTCGAGCCCACTTGGGGTGAGCTTGACTTGCAACAATTGTCTGTCCGTCAGTCTGATGGGGGCTTGTCCTGCCAGTAACTTGGCAATGCACTAGGGGATTTTATAATTACTTGTTTACAATGTTTACCATGAGAGAACGCTGGTAGGTGGGTGAAAAAACGCTGTCATTTAATGTTCACCAGGTGGTCCACCTCATATTTGTCATATCAAAGATCCAGGTCACATTCAGGTTTACTTGTAATTTTGCTTGTTTGACATCCTAACAAGTTATGGATAATTTTATATAGTCATCAAACCTACACCAATTACATTCCAAGTCAAAGAACAATGGCAAACAAACAATATGAGGACATTTTTTATAAAAACGCTTTGGCACTATTTTATTAAGTAGTTTTATAATCTATTTCGAAGTGAATTGCTTTAATGGTCAGATTAGCAATACTTATTTAAATATGCAAGTGAAACTTTTAATTTACTAGTTGTTTGTGCCATTCATTTCAACTTTAACTAAAATTCTTGATCTTTTAACCCTTTTCATCCATTTATTTATAAGATGGCTGTTTTTACAGCCAACAGCCTTAAGAGGAATGTGACTTTGTCATTTCTTTCAGAGGCCGGCTTGACAAAGCTTTAGCTTAATATCCAGTTTCTTAATTTTAATATTTTAATAACATTTAGATGATGCTTAAGTGAGTGTGCTAGGATAACCTGAAAAGTCAAAGTAGATGATTTTTAGCTCGACTATTCGAAGAATAGGTGGGCTATACTACTCGCCCCAGTGTCGGCATCGGCGTCGGGTTAAAGTTTTAGGGCAAGTTGGGATTTTCACTTATCAGTCCAATACCTTTCATTCAATTGAGTTAATATTTCACACAGTTGTTCAGGGCTATCACATGATGAGGTTAGATAACTCTATATTATTCTTTACACAGATTATGGCCCCTGATTGACTATGAAACTTAGGTTAAAGTTTTAGGGCAGGTTGGGATATTTATAAATAACTTCTATACCCTTTGTTCAATTGACTTAATACTTCACACAGTTGTTCAGGACCATATTATCGCCCCTGATTGACTTAGGTTAAAGTTTTAGGGCAGGTTAAAGTTTTAGGGCAAGATGGGATTTTAATAAAAAAACTTCTATACCTTTCATTCAATGCACTTAATAAAATTCAAAATTATTTATGACCATCTTACAACAAGAAACATAACTCCATTTTAACCTTAAATACAAATTAATTCCCTTGAATATTTTTTTTTTTTTTTAAATTTCTTTTGACAGGCACATTTTTACATTCCAGTGGTCGAAATTAACACAAGCCCGCAAGCCCTGCACTGGTAAAATGTCTTCCGGGCTTGCTCAAATTCTGAATTTTTTATAGCAGGGCTTGTTAAAAATCTTTATTCCAAGCAATAATATAAGAATTCGGGCTTGTTCATCCTCTAGTCTAATTTCGATGACTGACATTCTTAACCAGTTTTTATGCCTCCACAAAGTGGCGGCATATAGGGTTGCCCTTGTCCGTACGTACGTCTGTCCGTCTGTCTGTCTGTACGTACGTACGTCCCGAAGATTGTTTCCGATCTAATTCTTGAAAACCGTTTGTCCAATCCTCACCAAACTTTAAACACATGTTTGTGACCATAATATCTTGATCAAGTTCGATAGTCATGGAAATCGCTTTAGTCATTTAGGAGTTACGGCCCTTTTTTGCCAAAAATACTTCAAAAATATGTTTCCGATCTAATTCTTGAAAACCGTTTGTCCAATCCTCACCAAACTTTAAACACATGTTTGTGACCATAATATCTTGATCAAGTTCGATAGTCATGGAAATCGCTTTAGTCATTTAGGAGTTACGGCCCTTTTTTGCCAAAAATACTTCAAAAATATATGTTTCCAATCTAATTCTTGAAAAGTATGTGTCCAATCCTCACCAAACTTTACATACATGATTGTGACCATAATATCTTGATCAAGTTCGATAGCCATGGAAATCGCTTTAATCATTTAGGAGTTAGGGCCCTTTATTTCCCAACAATACTTAAAAAATATCATCTCGATGTAAATGAGATGTGGATCCAACAAGTTTTTTCCTGCCTGAATGGCGCCATATAACCTATACAGTCTTGCGATGCCGTAAAACCCAACTCAACTCAACTTATCCTATATGTGCAGATTATCCTGAATAATCATTATGGCTTATTTTCTGTGACAAAAAATCAAAGTGGGGGCATCTGTGTCCTATGGACACATTTCTAGTTTACCAAGGGAAAACAAGGAGCGCTATACTATATGGCCCTTGAATTTTTTTTATTAATTTTTTTCTTTAAATTTTATTTTAATTTCTTTTGAAAGGCATATTTGTATATTCTTTACCACATTTTCATAATGGGAATTCAAGTTATTTGAATGACTTGCGTCATTTTTCGGGTGGTGGGAGGGCAGCATCAAAGTCAACTTATGTATTGAATAATTTGAGTTAGGTTTGACATAAATAGACCAAACTTGGTAATATTACATTTATATTGTATTCACTTCTAAGTCAAAGCAGCGATGTCGAGTGCGCTGTCTTACGACATCTCTTGTTATTAAAAAATAAATAAAGTTTGGTTTATCAATTTTGAAGTATATGACTTAGATTAAACAAAATGTTGAAACTCACAACAATAAACAAATATAAAGTAAACAAACATTTTATTTACAATTCCATCCAAAATAGGCCCTGTTTAAAACATATTAAAACCTTTTCTACTTCGGTTACTATCTCACATACCATAATCACTAAACAAGCACAAAATTAGTGTTGTGTATCTGGATTTGAGTCTGTCCAAAAATCCTTATCATCTAAATATGTTATATAGGTAAACAGAACTTTGCCCGAAATTGTTTTAGTATGCAGATTAAAACATATCCTATGTACATCTGTTACGAGCTGTAAGCCTATGTACCTCTGTTATGAGCTGTAAGCCTATGTACATCTGTTACGAGCTGTAAGGCCTATGTACATCTGTTACAAGCTGTAAGCCTATGTATATCTGTTACGAGCTGTAAGCCTATGTACATCTGTTACGAGCTGTAAGCCTATGTACCTCTGTTACAACTGTAAGCCTATGTACATCTGTTACGAGCTGTAAGCCTATGTACCTCTGTTACGAGCTGTAAGCCTATGTACCTCTGTTACAAGCTGTAAGCCTATGTACCTCTGTTACGAGCTGTAAGCCTATGTACCTCTGTTACGAGCTGTAAGCTTATGTACCTCTGTTACGAGCTGTAAGCCTTTGTACATCTGTTACGAGCTGTAAGCCTATGTACCTCTGTTACGAGCTGTAAGCCTATGTACATCTGTTACGAGCTGTAAGCCTATGAACCTCTGTTATCGGCTGTATGGACTATGTACGTCCATTATGGGCTGTACAGCCTCTGTACATCTGTTATTGGCTGAAAGACCTATGTATGTCCATTATGGGTTGTAAGGCCTTTGTGTGTCCATTATGGGCTGTAAGACCTATGTACATGTACTTCTGTTATGAGCTGTAAGGCCTATGTATGTCTATTATGGGCTGTAAGGCCTATGTTCTTTTGTTTTGGGCTGTAAGGCCAATGTACGTCCGTCATGGGCTGTAAGGCATATGTAAGTCTGTTATGGGCTGTAAGGCATATGTACATTCATTATGGGCTGTAAGGCCTATGTAGTGCGTTATGGGCTGTTAGGCACATGTACGTCCGTTATGGGCTGTAAGGCATATGTACGTCTATTATGGGCTGTAAGGCATATGTTTGTCTGTTATGGGATGTAAGCCTATGTACATCTGTTACGAGCTGTAAGCCTATGTACCTCTGTTACGAGCTGTAAGCCTATGTACCTCTGTTACGAGCTGTAAGCCTATGTACCTCTGTTACGAGCTGTAAGCCTATGTACCTCTGTTATGAGCTGTAAGCCTATGTACATCTGTTACGAGCTGTAAGCCTATGTACATCTGTTACGAGCTGTAAGCCTATGTACCTCTGTTACGAGCTGTAAGCCTATGTACATCTGTTACGAGCTGTAAGCCTATGTACCTCTGTTACGAGCTGTAAGCCTATTTACATCTGTTACGAGCTGTAAGCCTATGTACCTCTGTTACGAGCTGTAAGCCTATGTACATCTGTTACGAGCTGTAAGCCTATTTACATCTGTTACGAGCTGTAAGCCTATGAACCTCTGTTATCGGCTGTATGGACTATGTACGTCCATTATGGGCTGTACAGCCTTTGTACATCTGTTATTGGCTGAAAGACCTATGTATGTCCATTATGGGTTGTAAGGCCTTTGTGTGTCCATTATGGGCTGTAAGACCTATGTACATGTACTTCTGTTATGAGCTGTAAGGCCTATGTATGTCTATTATGGGCTGTAAGACCTATGTACATGTACTTCTGTTATGAGCTGTAAGGCCTTTGTGTGTCCATTATGGGCTGTAAGACCTATGTACATGTACTTCTGTTATGAGCTGTAAGGCCTATGTATGTCTATTATGGGCTGTAAGGCCTATGTTCTTTTGTTTTGGGCTGTAAGGCCAATGTACGTCCATTATGGGCTGTAAGGCATATGTAAGTCTGTTATGGGCTGTAAGGCATATGTACATTCATTATGGGCTGTAAGGCCTATGTAGTGCGTTATGGGCTGTAAGGCACATGTACGTCCGTTATGGGCTGTAAGGCATATGTACGTCTATTATGGGCTGTAAGGCATATGTATGTCTGTTATGGGATGTAAGGCATATGTATGTCTGTTATGGGCTGTAAGGCATATGTACATCTGTTATGGGCTCTTAAGCCTATGTACATCCGTTATGGGCTGTAAGGCATAAGTATGTCTATTATGGGCTGTAAGGCTTATGTACATCCATTATGGGCTGTAAGGCATATGTATGTCTGTTATGGGCTGTAAAGCCTATGTACATCTGTATGGGCTGTAAGGTATATGTACATCTGTTATGGGCTGTAAGGCATATATGTACATCTGTTATGGGCTGTAAGGTATATTATTATTATTATTATTATATACCGTATTTATATAGCACTCTTTTCATTCGTCATGAACGTTCAAAAGTGCTTTACAAAGAAATAAATATATCACATACATGTATATGACAAACAATTTAAAATAAGTTACAGATAAATACAGAGACAGTTAATACGTTATAAATAAAAAAACGAATTAAATGAGATAAAATGTCCATCCACAGGTGACTGTAAAACAACAGGAAATTGACATATAGAAATAAATTATAAAATGAACAGACCCGCTAAAACCTGTATTAATTGTCCTGTACTAAAACACAAATAAAAATATAAAGATAAATCATTCAATATTTCCTAGTACATGTACACACAATATAAAAGGAAACAGGATAAAATGAAATAAAATATTGAAATTACTGATAATACACATTACTCGATGAGAGTACGTCGGATCAATGTCACAGTCAAGTCAAGTACCGATACAATGCGGTTAACACGTTAAGTTTCATAGAACTGAATGAATAAGTGTGTTTTTAATGCCCGTTTAAAAGAGTACAAAGTGTCACAATCCCTTATTCCAGATGTACATCCGTTATGGGCTGTAAGGCATATATGTACATCTGTTATGGGCTGTAAGGTATATATGTACATCCGTTGTGGGCTGTAAGGTATATGTACATCTGTTATGGGCTGTAAGGTATTTGTACATCCGTTATGGGCTGTAAGGCATATATGTACATCTGTTATGGGCTGTAAGGTATATGTATATCTGTTATAGGCTGTAAGGTATATGTACATCTGTTATGGGCTGTAAGGCATATATGTACATCTGTTATGGGCTGTAAGGTATATGTACATCTGTTATGGGCTGTAAGGTATATGTACATCTGTTATGGGCTGTAAGGTATATGTACATCTATTATGGGCTGTAAGGCATATATGTACATCCGTTATGGGCTGTAAGGTATATGTACATCTGTTATGGGCTGTAAGGCATATATGTACATCCGTTATGGGCTGTAAGGCATATATGTACATCCGTTATGGGTTGTAAGGTATATGTACATCTGTTATGGGCTGTAAGGCATATATGTACATCTGTTATGGGCTGTAAGGCATATATGTACATCCGATATGGGCTGTAAGGTATATGTACATCCGTTATGGGCTGTAAGGTATATGTACATCCGTTATGGGCTGTAAGGCATATATGTTCATCTGTTATGGGCTGTAAGGTATATGTACATCTGTTATGGGCTGTAAGGTATATGTACATCTGTTATGGGCTGTAAGGTATATGTACATCTGTTATGGGCTGTAAGGCATATATGTACATCTGTTATGGGCTGTAAGGTATATGTACATCTGTTATGGGCTGTAAGGTATATGTACATCTGTTATGGGCTGTAAGGCATATATGTACATCTGTTATGGGCTGTAAGGTATATGTACATCTGTTATGGGTTGTAAGGTATATGTACATCTGTTATGGGCTGTAAGGTATATGTACATCCATTATGGGCTGTAAGGTATATGTACATCTGTTATGGGCTGTAAGGTATATGTACATCCGTTATGGGCTGTAAGGCATATATGTACATCCGTTATGGGCTGTAAGGTATATGTACATCTGTTATGGGCTGTAAGGCATATATGTACATCCGTTATGGGTTGTAAGGTATATGTACATCTGTTATGGGCTGTAAGGCATATATGTACATCTGTTATGGGCTGTAAGGTATATGTACATCTGTTATGGGCTGTAAGGTATATGTACATCCGTTATGGGCTGTAAGGCATATATGTACATCTGTTATGGGCTGTAAGGTATATGTACATCTGTTATGGGCTGTAAGGTATATGTACATCTGTTATGGGCTGTAAGGTATATGTACATCTGTTATGGGCTGTAAGGCATATATGTACATCTGTTATGGGTTGTAAGGTATATGTACATCTGTTATGGGCTGTAAGGCATATATGTACATCCGTTATGGGCTGTAAGGTATATGTACATCTGTTATGGGCTGTAAGGTATATGTACATCCGTTATGGGCTGTAAGGCATATATGTACATCTGTTATGGGCTGTAAGGTATATGTACATCTGTTATGGGCTGTAAGGTATATGTACATCTGTTATGGGCTGTAAGGTATATGTACATCTGTTATGGGCTGTAAGGCATATATGTACATCTGTTATGGGCTGTAAGGTATATGTACATCTGTTATGGGCTGTAAGGTATATGTACATCTGTTATGGGCTGTAAGGCATATATGTACATCTGTTATGGGCTGTAAGGTATATGTACATCTGTTATGGGCTGTAAGGTAAATGTATGTCTGTTATGGGCTGTAAGGTATATGTACATCTGTTGTGGGCTGTAAGGTATATATACATCTGTTATGGGCTGTAAAGCATATATGTACATCTGTTATGGGCTGTAAGGTATATGTACATCTGTTATGGGTTGTAAGGTATATGTACATCTGTTATGGGCTGTAAGGTATATGTACATCCGTTATGGGCTGTAAGGTATATGTACATCTGTTATGGGCTGTAAGGTATATGTACATCTGTTATGGGCTGTAAGGCATATATGTACATCTGTTATGGGCTGTAAGGTATATGTACATCTGTTATGGGCTGTAAGGCATATATGTACATCAGTTATGGGCTGTAAGGTATATGTACATCTGTTATGGGCTGTAAGGCATATATGTACATCCGTTATGGGTTGTAAGGTATATGTACATCTGTTATGGGCTGTAAGGCATATATGTACATCTGTTATGGGCTGTAAGGCATATATGTACATCCGTTATGGGCTGTAAGGTATATGTACATCCGTTATGGGCTATAAGGTATATGTACATCTGTTATGGGCTGTAAGGTATATGTACATCCGTTATGGGCTGTAAGGTATATGTACATCTGTTATGGGCTGTAAGGTATATGTACATCCGTTATGGGCTGTAAGGTATATGTACATCTGTTATGGGCTGTAAGGTATATGTACATCTGTTATCGGTTGTAAGGATTATGTACATCTGTTATGGGCTGTAAGGCATATATGTACATCTGTTATGGGCTGTAAGGCATATATGTACATCTGTTATGGGCTGTAAGGTATATGTACATCTGTTATGGGCTGTAAGGTATATATGTACATCTGTTATGGGCTGTAAGGCATATATGTACATCTGTTATAGGCTGTAAGGTATATGTACATCCGTTGTGGGCTGTAAGGTATATATGTACATCTGTTATGGGCTGTAAGGTATATATGTACATCTGTTATGGGCTGTAAGGTATATGTACATCTGTTATGGGCTGTAAGGCATATGTACATCCGTTGTGGGCTGTAAGGTATATGTACATCTGTTATGGGCTGTAAGGTATATGTACATCTGTTATGGGCTGTAAGGCATATGTACATCTGTTATGGGCTGTAAGGCATATGTACATCTGTTATGGGCTGTAAGGCATATGTACATCTGTTATGGGCTGTAAGGCATATATGTACATCTGTTATGGGCTGTAAGGTATATGTACATCTGTTATGGGCTGTAAGGTATATGTACATCTGTTATGGGCTGTAAGGCATATATGTACATCTGTTATGGGCTGTAAGGTATATGTACATCTGTTATGGGCTGTAAGGTAAATGTATGTCTGTTATGGGCTGCAAGGTATATGTACATCTGTTGTGGGCTGTAAGGTATATGTACATCTGTTATGGGCTGTAAAGCATATATGTACATCTGTTATGGGCTGTAAGGTATATGTACATCTGTTATGGGTTGTAAGGTATATGTACATCTGTTGTGGGCTGTAAGGTATATGTACATCTGTTATGGGCTGTAAGGTATATGTACATCTGTTATGGGCTGTAAGGTATATGTACATCTGTTATGGGCTGTAAGGCATATATGTACATCTGTTATGGGCTGTAAGGTATATGTACATCTGTTATGGGCTGTAAGGCATATATGTACATCAGTTATGGGCTGTAAGGTATATGTACATCTGTTATGGGCTGTAAGGCATATATGTACATCCGTTATGGGTTGTAAGGTATATGTACATCTGTTATGGGCTGTAAGGCATATATGTACATCTGTTATGGGCTGTAAGGCATATATGTACATCTGTTATGGGCTGTAAGGTATATGTACATCCGTTATGGGCTATAAGGTATATGTACATCTGTTATGGGCTGTAAGGTATATGTACATCCGTTATGGGCTGTAAGGTATATGTACATCTGTTATGGGCTGTAAGGTATATGTACATCCGTTATGGGCTGTAAGGTATATGTACATCTGTTATGGGCTGTAAGGTATATGTACATCTGTTATCGGTTGTAAGGATTATGTACATCTGTTATGGGCTGTAAGGCATATATGTACATCTGTTATGGGCTGTAAGGCATATATGTACATCTGGTATGGGCTGTAAGGTATATGTACATCTGTTATGGGCTGTAAGGTATATATGTACATCTGTTATGGGCTGTAAGGCATATATGTACATCTGTTATGGGCTGTAAGGTATATGTACATCCGTTGTGGGCTGTAAGGTATATATGTACATCTGTTATGGGCTGTAAGGTATATATGTACATCTGTTATGGGCTGTAAGGTATATGTACATCTGTTATGGGCTGTAAGGCATATGTACATCCGTTGTGGGCTGTAAGGTATATGTACATCTGTTATGGGCTGTAAGGTATATGTACATCTGTTATGGGCTGTAAGGCATATGTACATCTGTTATGGGCTGTAAGGCATATGTACATCTGTTATGGGCTGTAAGGCATATGTACATCTGTTATGGGCTGTAAGGCATATATGTACATCTGTTATGGGCTGTAAGGTATATGTACATCTGTTATGGGCTGTAAGGTATATGTACATCTGTTATGGGCTGTAAGGCATATATGTACATCTGTTATGGGCTGTAAGGTATATGTACATCTGTTATGGGCTGTAAGGTAAATGTATGTCTGTTATGGGCTGCAAGGTATATGTACATCTGTTGTGGGCTGTAAGGTATATGTACATCTGTTATGGGCTGTAAAGCATATATGTACATCTGTTATGGGCTGTAAGGTATATGTACATCTGTTATGGGTTGTAAGGTATATGTACATCTGTTGTGGGCTGTAAGGTATATGTACATCCGTTATGGGCTGTAAGGTATATGTACATCTGTTATGGGCTGTAAGGTATATGTACATCTGTTATGGGCTGTAAGGCATATATGTACATCTGTTATGGGCTGTAAGGTATATGTACATCTGTTATGGGCTGTAAGGCATATATGTACATCCGTTATGGGCTGTAAGGTATATGTACATCTGTTATGGGCTGTAAGGCATATATGTACATCTGTTATGGGTTGTAAGGTATATGTACATCTGTTATGGGCTGTAAGGCATATATGTACATCTGTTATGGGCTGTAAGGCATATATGTACATCCGTTATGGGCTGTAAGGTATATGTACATCCGTTATGGGCTGTAAGGTATATGTACATCTGTTATGGGCTGTAAGGTATATGTACATCCGTTATGGGCTGTAAGGTATATGTACATCTGTTATGGGCTGTAAGGTATATGTACATCCGTTATGGGCTGTAAGGTATATGTACATCTGTTATGGGCTGTAAGGTATATGTACATCTGTTATGGGTTGTAAGGTATATGTACATCTGTTATGGGCTGTAAGGCATATATGTACATCTGTTATGGGCTGTAAGGCATATATGTACATCTGATATGGGCTGTAAGGTATATGTACATCTGTTATGGGCTGTAAGGTATATATGTACATCTGTTATGGGCTGTAAGGCATATATGTACATCTGTTATGGGCTGTAAGGTATATGTACATCCGTTGTGGGCTGTAAGGTATATATGTACATCTGTTATGGGCTGTAAGGTATATATGTACATCTGTTAAGGGCTGTAAGGTATATGTACATCCGTTATGGGCTGTAAGGCATATGTACATCCGTTGTGGGCTGTAAGGTATATGTACATCTGTTATGGGCTGTAAGGTAGATGTACATCTGTTATGGGCTGTAAGGCATATGTACATCTATTATGGGCTGTAAGGCATATGTACATCTGTTATGGGCTGTAAGGCATATGTACATCTGTTATGGGCTGTAAGGCATATATGTAGATCTGATATGGGCTGTAAGGTATATGTACATCTGTTATGGGCTGTAGATATATGTACATCTGTTATGGGCTGTAAGGTATATATGTACATCTGTTATGGGCTGTAAGGCATATGTACATCTGTTATGGGCTGTAAGGTATATATGTACATCTGTTATGGGCTGTAAGGTATATGTACATCTGTTATGGGCTGTAAGGTATATGCACATCTGTTATGGGCTGTAAGGTATATGTACATCTGTTATGGGCTGTAAGGTATATGTACTTCTGTTATGGGCTGTAAGGTATATATGTACATCTGTTATGGGCTGTAAGGTATATGTACATCTGTTATGGGCTGTAAGGTATATATGTACATCTGTAATGGGCTGTAAGGTATATGTACATCTGTTATGGGCTGTAAGGTATATGTACATCTGTTATGGGCTGTAAGGTATATGTACATCTGTTATGGGCTGTAAGGTATATGTACATCTGTTATGGGTTGTAAGGCATATATGTACATCTGTTATGGGTTGTAAGGTATATGTACATCTGTTATGGGCTGTAAGGCATATATGTACATATGTTATGGGCTGTAAGGTATATGTACATCTGTTATGGGCTGTAAGGCATATATGTACATCTGTTATGGGCTGTAAGGCATATATGTACATCTGTTATGGGCTGTAAGGTATATGTACATCTGTTATGGTCTGTAAGGCATATATGTACATCTGTTATGGGCTGTAAGGTATATGTACATCTGTTATGGGCTGTAAGGCATATGTACATCTGTTATGGGCTGTAAGGTATATATGTACATCTGTTATGGGCTGTAGATATATGTACATCTGTTATGGGCTGTAGATATATGTACATCTGTTATGGGCTGTAAGGTATATGTACATCTGTTATGGGCTGTAAGGTATATGTACATCTGTTGTGGGCTGTAAGGTATATGTACATCTGTTATGGGCTGAAGCATATATGTACATCTGTTATGGGCTGTAGATATATGTACAACTGTTATGGGCTGTAAGGTATATGTACATCTGTTATGGGCTGTAAGGCATATATGTACATCTGTTATGGGCTGTAAGGTATATGTACATCTGTTAATGGCTGTAAGGTATATGTACATCTGTTATGGGTTGTAAGGCATATATGTACATCTGTTATGGGCTGTAAGGTATATGTACATCTGTTATGGGCTGTAAGGTATATGTACATCTGTTATGGGCTGTAAGGTATATGTACATCTGTTATGGGCTGTAAGGTATATGTACATCTGTTATGGGCTGTAAGGTATATGTACATCTGTTATGGGTTGTAAGGCATATATGTACATCCGTTATGGTTTGTAAGGTATATGTACATCTGTTATGGGCTGTAAGGCATATATGTACATCTGTTATGGGCTGTAAGGTATATGTACATCTGTTATGGGCTGTAAGGTATATGTACATCTGTTATGGGCTGTAAGGCATATATGTACATCTGATATGGGCTGTAAGATATATGTACATCTGTTATGGGCTGTAAGGTATATGTACATCTGTTATGGGCTGTAAGGTATATGTACATCTGTTGTGGGCTGTAAGGTGTATGTACATCTGTTATGGGCTGTAAGGCATATATGTACATCTGTAATGGGCTGTAAGGCATATGTACATCTGTTATGGGCTGTTAGGTATATGTACATCTGTTATGGTCTGTAAGGCATATTTATGTCTGTTATGGGCTGTAAGGCATATGTATGTCTGTTATGGGCTGTAAGGTATATGTATGACTGTTATAGGCTGTAAAGCCTATGTTCCTCCGTTATGGGCTGTAAGGTATATGTACATCCGTTATGGGCTGTAAGGCATATGTATGTCTGTTATGGGCTGTAAGGTATATGTACATCTGTTATGGGCTGTAAGGTATATGTACATCTGTTATGGTCAGTAAGGCATATGTATGTCTGTTATGGTCTGTAAGGCATATGTATGTCTGTTATGGGCTGTAAGGTATATGTACATCTGTTATGGGCTGTAAGGTATATGTACATCTGTTATGGGCTGTAAGGTATATGTACATCTGTTATGGTCTGTAAGGCATATGTATGTCTGTTATGGTCTGTAAGGCATATGTATGTCTGTTATGGGCTGTAAGGCATTTGTATGTCTGTTATGGGCTGTAAGGTATATGTATGTCTGTTATGGGCTGTAAGGTATATGTATGTCTGTTATGGGCTGTAAGGTATATGTATGTCTGTTATGGGCTGTAAGGTATATGTATGTCTGTTATGGGCTGTAAGGTATATGTATGTCTGTTATGGGCTGTAAGGTATATGTATGTCTGTTATGGGCTGTAAGGTATATGTATGTCAGTTATGGGCTGTAAGGTATATGAATTTCAGTTATGGGCTGTAAGGTATATGTACATCCGTTATGTGCTGTAAGGTAAATGTATGTCTGTTATGGGCTGTAAGGTATATTTACATATTTTATGGGCTGTAAAGCTTATGTACATCCGTTATGGGCTGTAAGGTAAATGTATGTCTGTTATGGGCTGTAAGGTATATTTACATATTTTATGGGCTGTACTTTATGTTGACAACATTGTAAAATTGTGAGTAAACACTGAAGTGAAAATCACTATTTTCGTCAAAACTTACTTTTTGGCACATATTTTCAAAAAGTATAATTTAAATGCCAACAAAATGTGTTGACAGTACAAAATGTTTGGATGTCATTTTATAAGATAGACCCACTAAAAGCTGAAATCAACCAGTTTTTTTTTTTGCACATTTTTTCACTTTCAATGTCAGTGTATTTCAGTGTATTGTTAAAAGAATATGATTATACTTCTCGTAAAAGCAAAACAGTGATGTTGGTGAGGAATATTTTGCAGGGAAATATGTCCATGTGCACATTTTGAATTTTTCCATTTCTCTCCAAGATACAATTATTTGAAGTAATTAAGATTTATTGATTTCTTGCTTAGGTTGGTTAATGGTTATTGATTTAAATATTGATCTTCATATTTAATTGAATTTCTTATTAATACTACAATCATGATCATTATATGACTAGGTACCACGGGGTGACTGTGGCAGCCACGAGAGCGGAGGATTCCAGGAGACATATTGATGGTATCAGGCATCACCATGAACAAAGGTACACATAAGGAACATGTCTTGTAGGCTTCTGTCCACACTGTCTAAAATTTTCCAATGTAGAAGATTTAGGTCAGTATTTCTATTTGAAAAAAATATACAGATTTTGTACATAAGTTACTTTGACAAATGCCTTAATTAATCTACTTTCTGGAGCTTTATAAATGAAGTAATTAATCATTCGTATATTGATTTCCTTGACTCGCAGAAGACAGCAACATGATGGAGAAAAGCAGTCAGAAGATCAGATTGTTGAGCATCAGAAACGGTTTGCAAAGGCCTCAATAGAGAGATACTTTTCCTCACTGGAAAACATCTACATGCCTGCTGACCAGGCCCACCCATCAAGTATTTCATCTTGCATTCCTGAGATTGCTAATGATATGGAACTTGAGAGTCTTACATCAGGCCGGCTTGGTAAATCTCCTGATGAAAGGGGACCTGAGCAGGATGAAGTAATTGATGATGTAATACGGAAGACTGTTTCTGAAAACTTCATGGATACTAGTACTGTTGTCAGTGAAACTAAATACAAAGAACAGACAGTTAGATTTAATCCTGTTGTTCATGGTTTTGCTGATTTCACTGAAGAAGGTATAAAACCCTCTGTTGAACAAAAACCTTTGAAACAAGAAGAAAATGATGATAGTCAAACGCTTGTAAATAGTGTTGTTAATACTGATGTCACAGTAAATGGTGGTGGATTAACTGACAGGTTACATGATCTTGGAATAGATGTTGCTCATGTTATACATGGTGATGACAAAGACAGTGAGTCAAAGAAAGCTAAGAATAAGGGTAAAGTACTAATTGTATGTCCTGAATGTCAAGGTCTGAATAAGGAGTACATGTCCTGGTGCACACACTGTGGGGAAATGATTATTGGTATTGAACCAATGCTGGTCAGCAAAAATAGGGAGGGAAAAATAAGAACAAAGCCTCTCAATAAGTCTGATTTGTCTCATAAGATTGAAGATATTGTTATAAAAGATCCTCATGCTCAGCCACTGAATTCTAGTACTCAGCTAAGTAATGAGATTGAAGTGAATTATGTTCAAGACACTAGTGAAAAACCGTTTGCTCTAAATCTTGAGGAATTAAAGACAGACAAGGAAGAGGAAGAAATGAAGCAGAGCAAAAAGTGTTCACCAATCAAATCAGATGGGAAGGATTCCGGTCGACCTTCCAGTGATGACCATGACCTTGAAGTTCAAGCTCAAAAGATTGAAGAGGAAGTTGTCAATGATATTTGTGCTACTATATCTGATCCAGTGCTATTAGGTTATGTCAGGTCCCAATTTAACAATTTTAAGAAATCTGGCAAAGAATTTACTGATGGTATAAAGGATAATGGAATTTCAGAAAATAGATTGGACATTGAACTCTTTCTTCAAAATAAAATAGCTCAAGAAAAGAGAAATAAACCTAGTAAAGAAGTTAAGTCTTCTGTTCAAAAACATGATACTGTTCAGATGCCAGTACAGGGAGATGATGACACTGAACAAATAACTAAAGGGATTGTTAAGGACAAGATAGCACTGTTTAACACAGGTGGTGTTAAACCAGAAATAGAACATTGGGATGATAACACTCTATTGCCTCCTCGTTTGCCAAACTTTAGTGCCAACTTACCTATAAAACATGGTGAACTTTCTTTAAAACTACCAGCCAACTCTATGGACTACTCAACTGATGTTTCACAGGTTGTGTCTCAGTCTTTTAAAGTTGTAGAAAATTTGGAACAAACAGCAACTGTAGCAGGACATAGTCATGTGACTGAGGAAGAGGCAAAGACACTTAAACAAGAGAGGAGAAGACAGAGGCGGTTGAAGCGGGGTCATGGGGCTATTGACGTGGAGGTGTTTGGGTATGAAGAATCCAGAGAGAGCCGGAACTCCAGTAGAGCGAATAGAATGGTTCCACTGCTCAACTTGGCTGGTGGGTACTCCACCTTCCTAACTATTATTTAACATATCCCTTATTGTAACGTCATGACTGTGTCGATATCGCGTACTTTTATATCATGATGTCATTCTAACATTTGCCATGTTAATATCTTTGTTAGTATTTTGAAAAAGGTGTTAAGGTTGAAACATCAATGAAGAGTTAAATATAGGATTAATATTGTTGATACAGTTGAGGTATTGCGATAGTGCTTGTGTGGGGTATCCGTTTTAGGCAACAAAACTTTCAGCTATGCCCCATGACCAACTTAGAAAAATGGACATATGTTGCCATCTGCTTTTGAGCTCACTTTACTACCAAAAGTCATCTTTGATTTTTCAAAGTACTTATGAAATTTGAAAGAGATTAACATTTATGTTTCCGAAAAAGAATTCAAAGGAAAAAAAACAGTTGCTTATTGCTATAAACCGTTTTGTTTACAATTTAGGGTTAAGTGCTCAGTTTTGGTGAACATTTATTTTACAGATAGCAGTGATTCTGATTCCAGCTGCAACATTTAGCCTGAAACCATACTTGCATGTACTTACTTAATATTAAGTTTTTGTTAACAGGTTATGTTTGAATGAAGTTTTGATCTTAGTTAATTTTTGTTTTTGTCAAGTTTTATTATGTTGACCCAGGAATATAAAAATGATATTGTTAGCTGAACAAACCATCCATATTATCTTAATGTATTTTACTCTTGCATTCAAATTGTACCAGATTGAAAAAAAGTTTTTCGTTCTTGCAAACTCCACAAATGTCACCATTGCTTAAATTTATACAACAACTCCCATGTCATGTGCAACAACATGCCAATTTAATATATTTTACTGTATATTTTATGCAATTTGAATTATTGCATGTGTATGGTTTATAGGTCTGTGTCATCATGACATTGGTCAACAATGATTTACAAGAATTTATGTGAAATGTACAAAAACATGTTTTGAACATCAAATTTGATAAAATTTGAAAGTTAAAGCTGCACTCTCACAGATTGATCATTTTGACAACTTTTTTATTTTTTGTTCTTGAATTAGCAAATTTTGTGTAAATGTCTGTAAGACAGAGTTATAAGACTGATGAAAAATTATCAGTTCACATTTTATTTTATTTCCCTTTGAAAATTGATTGTGGCTAAAAACATTAGTAACGGTTTATTTTTATTAGAAATTCCGGCAGTTTAACAAACAATTGAGTTATTTTCTATAGTGAATGATCTAATATGAAAGGATTGAAGGCATTGATGCTAAAATCAGCTGATTCTGAGACACTATTTTTTAAAAAGTATCGAAACTGACATTCTTTGTGAGTGCAGCTTTTTAAAGGTTTGCAAAAAAAATATTAATCATGTGTGCTTGACAGGCGGTTAAAGTTTTAGGGCAAGTCGGCATTTTCACTTACAACTCCAATACCCTTCATTCAATGAACTTAATACTTCACACAGTTGTTCAGGACCATCACACAATGGGTTACATAGCTCCATATTATCCTTCATACAAGTTATGGCCCCTGAGGATCTTAGTTTAAAGTTTTAGGGCACATTGTGTCAGGTTCAAGTTTTAAGGCAAGTTGGGATTTTTATTAATAACTTTTATACCCTTCATTCAATTGGCTTAATACTTCACACTATTAGTGAAGACTATCTTACATAACTCCATATTAACCCTAAATACTAATTATGGCCCTTGATTGACTTTTTTATTGCTTTTCAACAGTGCATTTTTGTATTTTTAAGCAGGTTTTCACAAACCTAGATATAAGTATGACAAGGGTCATAGTTCGGGCTGGCCGGCAGAAGGCAGTGTCAAATTAACCTATGGTATCGAATAGTTAGGTGATATATAGTGTCCAAACTTGGTATATAGGAAGAGTTTATAGAGACCTTTCACGGGATTGTGTGTGGGGCCCCTAGGATCAAGGTCAAGATCACTGTTACTATAAATAGAAAAATTGTTGGTACTGAAGAACTTAAGTTAGGGTAGACATATTTCATGGAATTGCGTTTGGGGCCCTTAGGGTCAAGGTCACTGTTACTAAAAATATATAACTGTTTGGTACTGAGTAACTTTTGTTAGAGATGACATATTGTGATCAAACTTGGTATGTAGGAAGAGTTTATGGAAGACTTCCATGGGATTATATTTGCGGCCCCTAAGGTCAAGGTGACTGTTACTAAAAATAAAAACAACAACAAATGAAACTGAATCTTACAACAAATGCTGTAATTGTTTACTTTTTAATTTGACTTTTTTATTGCTTTTGACAGTTGCAGTCGAGCACTTTGTGCTACAATAGCTCTTGTATATACTCATACCTGAGTTTTGTCTTCACTAAAAATCCACAGGCAACAGTAGTGATGAAGATGACAGTGTATATTCTGACTTCAAAAGCGATACAAAACAGGAACCAGTTGAGTTTGGTTACCAACATCATAATAAAACCACCACTGGAGCCTGGGACCAGCCAGTGATTCCAGAGGAACCTGAAACCACAGAACAGTTGTCCGGGCCACTGGAGACTGATGAGCCAGATACTAGCGCCAGACCCATTCTACTTGGAACCAAAACAAAACAACATGATGACACTTCAAACACTGACGCTATGTCAAATCAGCAGCAGCAAGTCAGGTTTGTTGTTGATATGATAATTCACAAAAGAAATTATAGCAATTGACTTGATGCAAAATTAATCTTTTGAAATTGCACTCCATGTGTATTTTCTACTCATTTAATAGGCTGAACCAGATGTTAAATAAGCCAGGCACTGAGGCAGACCACCCCTCAAGGCCAGACAAAGGGCCACTTGAAGATACAACATCAAGTTGTGGTCATGGTCAAGAAAGTTCAGCCAGGGCAGAGGGTGGAACTGAAGAGGGTGGTGAATGGAAAACTTTATTCCAGCCTCAGACAATGGAAGCGGTAGGAAATTATTCAAAAATATATTTATTTATTTTCAAAATAACAGCTTTTGCCTTTTATAAACTTTGAAGCACATTACTTTGTTCAGTTCATTTCAATTCCAAGTTAAAACACTCTTCGAACATATCGAAAACAGATTGCCCGACTGGATAAGTTCAGCATTTTTTATATAAAAGATTTATAAAATACTGAGCTTATTTGAACGAAAAAGTCTGATAGCAATCTTCTTCTTGATAATACAAAACAATGTCAGAAATGATAGTGTGTTTTACCTGTTGAATGGATACAAAAGTGTTTGTTGAATATTTTCATGTTAATAATTCCTTAAAATCAATTAAATTGCAAACTGATTGGTAAAATACTTCTGAAAACTAGATGGATAAATGTTACATGTATGCCCATATTGGTTCTCATTATTTTCAGCATGATGATGCTATAGAAGAAGACACAAGTCCCAGCCCTGAAGCCTCTGGCCAGCCTTTTCTTATGCAAATTTTAAACCAGCCTAAACCCACCAAGTCGCGACAGCGTCCCAAATCAGCGGGTAAACCAGTCAAGTCAAAGGTGCGCCAGTCGCTGGAAGAAGCTGGGTATCAGAGGAAATGGGGGAGGTCCAGCACTGCCTGGAACAGTTACAATGCCGGCGAGCTTAATACGAGCTCAAGCCTAAGGTAATGCTACCATTATATGGCAAGCGTTTGATCTGTTATGTATGGAAATATTTGATCAGTAAATTGTTGATACCTGTTTCTAATTTTCTCACTGTAAAGTCTACTGATTTGAGTTATGAGAATATTGTCTCAAAACAGCCATTGTATACTCACTCTTAATGGTATGGCAACAAGGAGATTTAAACTCTAAACAACTTTTTAAAGTGGTCAATTTTCAAATTAAGATATATTTGAAATGTATATAGGACATCACTTAGAATGGAATATCCAAAATAAAATGCAGTACTAGTATCTTAATACTCTGTCATGTGTTTGAACTTTTTCCTGGATCACAGTTGAAATGTTCTATTTGTACAATTTCTTTTATTGGTATTGTTTTTATTTGTATAGTGTGCATCATTGGGATTTGGGGTGCTTGTTTTGTTGTTACTTATTTGCCTATGATTTTAATAGTACCAACATTTTTCAGCAGTATGTTGCACAGACACAGGCATTACTCCTGCATACAAGACAGATTGCCATAATCATAATTATATCTTCATTATTATTTCACATAAAACAGAAAGATGACCAATTGGAGAAGTTGTTCAGTGGATGCTGCCCAGTGCCTGTTGTTGTCCTGTTAGTTACATTGGTGAAGCATTAATTGTAATACATAATACCGGTACAGGTCAAGTGCTGATTTTCCAAGAAGGAGGCCCTTTAGTGCTCCAAAATCTCGTGCACAAGTTTCTTCAGATATGCAAGCCTCTGAAGGCATGGATGATCAACAAGCCACTGCTGATCCAGAGCGACATGAACCTCCTGAAAGATTGTGGGGTGCTTCAAGAAACAGACCAATTAGCGCAGATGTTCAGACAAGGTACTGAATAAAAATGACTACAAAGTTTTTGAAAATTAAAATGGTAAATTACATAGTTATAAATGTGATCTGCCTTGTTGATTGCTTTAATATTTTCAGGTATTTATTTTTTGCAAATAACTGTTTATCTGTTATGTTCCAAATTTTAACCATCATTAGTAATAAACTGCACCCAGTACCTAAGTTATTGAAATTATAAACAAGTGCAAGCAGGATTTATGTATGATTTCATGTACCTGTGTGGTTAACTGTTTTGTACCATATTGTCAAGCTGACCATGCAGTCAGTAGTGTGCGTATATTGGAACAGCGTTGTAAAATGTTCACACTTACTTACTGCATGGTTTGACTGGTTTCTGTTCTGATATGAAAAGAAAACGCTCTCCAATGTTGTGCAATATATTAAAAAGTACTGTGTAAGCATATCTTCTTCACCTTCCAAACATTTGACCAATAAAGACATTTTTGATTTAACGCAATTGGCAGTCCCTATGCCATTTTATTTTTCAGAAAGCACACAAAGAAGAAGTCAAAGAAGGGAGGAGTGATGGACAGCCTTGACCTTGACCTTGATGTGGAGATGATTGAACATCGACTGCCGAAACCCAGCTTGATAGACAGATTACAAGGTAGGAGTTCGCTTCAGTTAACTTTTTGAATGATTTGCGTGATTGATGTCATTGTCTGGGTATGAACACAGTTGGGCTCGTTAAAGTGTGTGGAGTCAAGAAGCCACGCTTAATTAACCAGCAAAACTGCATTCATGTCTCTAATAATGACATCGGTCACAAAATTTATTACTTATATTTACACCAAGAGTTCATAGTAGTTCATTATTACTTTCAAGAAGTTTTTAAAAAAAAAAATGTTTAAAAATTCTTTATTTCATTTAAGAAAACCTTACTAATATTTTACTCACCCATTCTGTAAATAGAACGACCTGAATGTAACCTGAAACTGTTTATCATATGATGTCATAATAATGCGGGGAAAAAATGATCACTTCATAGTTGATAAGTTAGCATAACTGTTATAAACATAAAATTAAAACACTAATGACAACAATACATTAAACAAATAATTAAAAATGTAAATAAGATAAGTATTGAACAAGTTGTTACTGGCTTAAACATGCCTTGCGTGTAGTGATTTCAGGTGCATGTTTTATTTATTATATTGATTAGTACATAATTTACAGCATGCATTATAACAATACAAGAGTTCAGTTAAGCTAGTTATTCATTGCAAAAAGTAGCAAATAATTCATTTGAATTTTTCATAGTTCCAGCGAAGCAAGCTACAGTTACTTCTGACCAGACTGGTATATCCATTCTTTATAGAAATGATCCCAGATTTTGTTTTAACCCCTTTTTCTACAACATCTTGCAGAGAACCCAGTCTTCCAACTCGCAACCTCTTTCACTCCCCAAGACTTTATGAATTTTTTTAACTGTCTTAAGTTTAATAATTTTTAGATTTTTTCTTCTGGATTCAAGGATTGACTAGCATTTACTGGTTTAAATAAAAAAGAAAACACTTGTTCTCGTAGCAGCTATTTCAATAAAGGATATTTTCTTTCTCAAAATGCTATCAATAGAGCTGATAATTCTGCTGGATGTTCCTTGCTGTTTTGTTGACCTCGAAGAAATCTCGCTGCACAGTACCTGTATGCAACGCAAAGTTTCAAACTTCACTTAACACCTTGCATGATCTTTGATTAAGTATTATATATGTAAGTGCATACTTGTGTCATGGTATTTGGTTTTCTTAGTTTCGTAGCAAATGGTATAATACTAATATTCAAGTCCTGCCTGCTATCATGACCTTTTATGGTTTGCATGAAATGTCTGTCACTAAATGTCTTTAGTATCTAACAGATCGTTCAAAACAAGCATGAAATGTCTGTATCCAGACTTTCAGTGAAATGCATGCATACTAAAGCTGTTTCTTGTTTAGTTTGATTACATGAATACTGTTGTCAAATTATTATTGTTGTCAGAGCAATTCTTTTCTTTTGCTTATAGCGTGGAGCATATAGACACAATAAGCTTTATCTGTAGTATTTCCATTTTTTAATGTTATTACAATTTTAGATTCTCATCTGGTTTCATATTAAAATTCTCCGTTTTGTTTGATACTGATTTGTGACTACTCCTGTGAACATGAAATAACTAAACATCACTTACCTACGGTACATGTACGAAAAAATGAAAATTCTGCGTAACCAGATTTATATCTCTGTTTCTTTTTAGAGAGAAAAAATATGATTACATCTATAATTTAGACATAACATTAATTTTTCAAAATATCAGTATTTCATTTTAAGGTTTTTGATGGATGAGAATCTAAAAAGGTTATGATACCTCAGTTACTTAGTTAGAAATTTTACTTAACCTTTCCCTAGAGCTAGACATTCTCATTCAATAGATAATGTTTTAACCAACTATGATATATAACTCCAGCTAACTGATCAGTTATTGTCTTATATGTTATAGATCACATGGCCTCTCCTGCGTCCACATATGACAAATACCTGCAGATGGTAAGTACCGGTACAACTCATTGAAATGTACTTACTTTGCACCCTTGGGGGGTGTTTGGCAGGTGGACAATGTCCCTTGGGGGTGTTTTCGCGGATGGGCAGTATGGTATCCAATCAACAATTTGTGAAGCATTTGTCCAATCATCAACAAATTTGGCCAGAATGTGTTTGGGCATAATATCTCAGACAAGTTTGATAATCAGACTTATTTGCGCGAGTCACTCGATAGCTTTTTGATTATAGAAATTACCTAAAATCCATCTTATCCAATCAATCACTGTAGAATCTTTTGTTCAATCATAACCAAATTTGGTCAGAATGTGAATTTGCATGAAATTTTAGACAAGTTAGATAATCAGTCATGTTGCCTCATTCACTCCAGAGTATTTGGTGACAGTTGGTGTCTCGTTAAGAATTGAAGACCTTTTTTTCATGTGTAATAAGAAATCATATTTCAAACCTGTGTGTTATGTATTTCATAGAAAGGCTTCTCCTCTCCTATGTTACAGACCCCACGTATCGAGGCAGGCACAGTCTCACGGTGGCAATGTCTCCCTGACGAGATTCTTCTACACATCTTTGCTTATCTCGACCAGTCATCACTGACCAGAGTTGCCCATGTGTGTCATCAGTTCTATAGAGTTGCCATGGATGAAACACTTTGTAAGACTTTTGGAACATATTTTTGATACTGCTTTAGGATTATTATGTCATGTGTTTCCAAAGTTTGATGGCTGCATTCATAAAACATTATGGGTCATTTATTTAACATGGAAAGATGTGCACTTAAGTTTTGTTTTAGATTCCATCAGTAAAACCAAAGTACCGGTATGGTCCTTTAGTTTATGAAAAATGGATCCACAAAATCTTTTGTTATATATGTCTCCAAAAACTTCAATGGATAATATATTTTATTTCAGACAGTAAATGTTAGAATAAAAGCTTAGATTAGAACTAATACACATTTTCTATACCTGTCCTCCAGGGAAGTACATTACCATAAAGAAAGGCCAGCTGACGGACCAGCACCTGTCAGAGATAGCGGAGCGCCATCCTGTCAGCCTTGCCCTTATTCAGTGTCACGGGGACAGTGTTACGGCTCGTGGCCTTAGAGATTTATTCAGGGATTGTGCTGCCACCCTCAAGGTTTGACTGTTATAACCTACCATTCTATCACATAAGATGTCTTTTTTGGCACATCTTGATATTTTTTAAAAACAATATAGACTCTTTAGTAGCTTACATATCAAAATTACCATAACAGAAATTAAAGAATTGTAAACAATGGACTCAAGAGATCAGGTCAGGGTGGGATTTATTCTGGCTGGACTCGAGAGATCAGGTAAGGTTGGATTTATCCTGGCTGGACTAAATGGAGGAATTATCGTTAAGATGTTCCGAACACATGGAAACTATTTGGCAAAACGCATTTCTGCCTTTACTTTTTTATAATTTATAACTTTTATATTCATTATTAGAATTTATTTGCTAGATCAGTTTTATGGAATGAACCCTTCTTTGACACTACATGTATTCCAGGAGTTGAACATCGCCAGATGCAGTGGTGGAGCACTGAGTGGTGACAGCCTGTTGCTCCATGCCGCGGCTCGATGTCACAATCTCACACACATAGACTGTAGCTGGTGTAATGTTACGGACAGTGGCCTGATGGCAATCTCAAATTGTGCCCACAGGTATGGCGCAGAAAAGAGGTATTCCTCTTAGATATCAAAACTGTAATAACCTTTTTTTCAATTCTTGAGAAAACATTACTTTTTTTAAGTTACTTGTTGATATAGGTATTGGAGACTTAAAATATTTGTTTCATCCTGATACTCGAGCAGATCACTATGGAATTACTTACCTAACCATATCAAGGCAAAGCAAATCAGCTGCTGTATAATCATGAACTAAGTAAGTATGCATGGTAACATAATGTCATCTGCATTACAATCGCATCACATTTGCTTTAGTAGTTTTGCCCCTTGATCAACCAAGATAAACAGAAAAGCCCTCACAACTGCTTAGTGCTATATGTTTCTGTGTTTGTTTTCTTTTAAAAACGTTTACTTCATACACAAGAATGCTTATTGTTCCAAAAAAAAAATGTTGACAAAATTATAACACAACACTCAAAAGTCAAAGTCAGTACACAATTTTGCAACTCATTCTTTGTTTTCTTGATAAAGGCAAAACTGGATACAACGCTTTGAGTGTTTTTTCATATTTTCTGGTTTGTTGAAGCATCTCATAAAACAGAGATTTTTCTCTTCAGGTTGGAAAGCCTGTGTATGAATGGCTGCCAGGCAGTGAGTAATGATGGCCTGGAGACAATCATCAAGAAGCACGGAGCACACCTCCGGGTACTTGAGATGTTTGCCTGCTTCAATCTGTCCCCTAGAGGACTTCGATCGGTGGCCAATAATTGCATTAATCTCATTACCTTGAATCTTGGACAATGCTATAAGGTATAATTGTTGAAGTTCTTGCTTAGAAATCATGCTGTTTGAACAAAATGAAAATAAGGGTTGTGTTCTCCGCATAAAGGCCAATCTCTAGAAACAAGTTAGCTGAAACCCCCATTATAAATTATATTTTTATTTTTTTTAAATCTTTTCTGTTGTAAGTTTTTTTTGCTGATCAGAAATCTAGATACATGTTTATTGTAATAAAGTTCAGTGTAACTTAATTCTGTTTTGACCTGCTTGATTCATTGTTGCTTAATTTTTTCACAAATATCATCATTCACCATTATTACCGTTTGCAGCTAACAGACAGTTGTATATCGCAACTATCCACCAGCCTAGGTCGTGTAGAGTCGCTTGATCTCCGAGGCTGTAAGCAAATCAAGGACAACTGTATACGTCGAGTTGTGAAAAACTGCCCTCGTCTCAAACACCTCTCCATCGCAAATTGTCTGAACATCACTGATGTCTCGTTACTGGAGATTTCTACATACCTTACAGATATCAGGTACTGTTTTAGAACATGTAAGCTGTTGTACAATCATTACTGTAGTAGGGTTTATCCATAGAGATGCTCAACCTTTTAGATACCAAGACCAAGATAAATTGCAGTCTTTTTAAAAAACAAACATCTGTTCTATTCAATAGTACTCATGTTCTTATTATTCTTATAATTTTTTTCTTCTGGTAAATGAGGGCAAATATTATGTTTTATGAATTTTCGTTATCATCCATTTTATATGCTTATTGATGGAGTTTAAATACCCTAAATGACACAAGACCAAATGAGTGAGTGTAAACTTCAGGAGTGTGGATGTGTGTGGATGTAAGCACATCAGTGATGGCAGTGTCCGAGCCCTGGTGAACACATGTACCAACCTGCGACATCTCGACATCAGCTCAACCAACTGCACACATAGAAGGTGAGAAATGACATAGATATGTAGGAGGACTTTACCAGTGCTATACACATGTTGATTGCTGAAATACTTGCTTTAATTTGCAATATCACATCTTGATTTATATAAAGTAAGCCTGTCACAGAGATTTTGTATCACTTTTTCAGTAGCTACAATTAAATGTTCAATCAAGCGATTATTCAAGAGTTTCAAAAACTGAAAGTACATGTACAGTTGTGACATTTTATGGATGTTCTCTTTATTTTCCCAGTGTATCAATGATAGCCAACTTCTGTGGTCAGAGGCTGGAAAGTCTTAAGATCAACTTCCTGAGCGATGTTACTGAACAGTCACTCGTGAAACTGGCCCGCCATTGTCGACGACTTAAATCTGTTCACTTGTATGGCTGTACAAGCGTCAGAAATGTTGAGAAAATTAATGAAGAGCGACCAACATTTACACTAGAAATGTGATTAATGCTTTATCATTGTGATAACCAACATATTGTGATCATCTTATTATGGTTTGTTTTATTGTTGATTATGATTGTGTAGAGGTCATTTTCAAACTAAGACTAGCATCTGAAACCCAAGTACTGTTTTCTTTTAAATTAGTTTGTACAAATCATACTTATTATAATTATTATGTTTCCATTAAAAAGTATTATGCTGCGGTATTGAAGTGTTTGTGAACACTTTTAGACAATGCTTTTATTTTAGTTAACACTTTATATTGTTGTTTTGTTAAGCTGCAGAGTAGTCAGAAAATTTAGAAAGAAAAGACTTAATTGGGTAATAAGTTGGTGAAAAGTATTAAGTCATTGCTCAAACATATATTATAGATTTCTGAAATGTGTAAGATGTTATAAATACTCTATGGGCTATCCAGTGAATTTTTGTTACATAGCATTTATAGTTGTTTATGTAAATGCATATGATATAGAAATGTTTATTCAGCTGAAATATTGTGATATGATATCCGTCCTTCATGATAATTTTCAAAATCTTTTGAGTTTTGCACTGGTCCTCCTTTGTAGTTAATGCATGTAATGTAATTTTATTTAATCTGTACATATTTCTAATTCTTGACTTTCGTAATGCATTTGATACATATATACATGTCTGGTATTCACTGTGCAAACCAGATCATTTTTACCTTTTAACTGTTGCTTTTTTACAAAGGGATATGGAAATAGATGAGTGGTGCAATTTAAGAGCAATACTTACGAAGAAATAAAAAAAATAAAGTAAGCATGCTGCATATATGTACTAAAAGCTTAGCGAGAAATTTTCAAGCTTGCTTCATATATGGGCTTAAAGCTTGGTGAGGAATGTTCAAGCTTGCTGCATATATGGGCTTAAAGCTTGGTGAGGAATGTTCAAGCTTGCTGCATATATGGGCTTAAAGCTTGGTGAGGAATGTTCAAGCTTGCTGCATATATGGGCTTAAAGCTTGGTGAGAAATGTTCAAGCTTGCTGCATATATGGGCTTAAAGCTTGGTGAGAAATGTTCAAGCTTCCTGCATATATGGGCTTAAAGCTTGGTGAGGAATGTTCAAGTTTGCTGCATATATGGGCTTAAAGCTTGGTGAGGAATGTTCAAGCTTGCTGCATATATGGGCTTAAAGCTTGGTGAGAAATGTTAAAGCTTGCTTCATATATGTACTAAAAGCTTGGTGAGGAATGTTCAAACTTGCTGCATATATGGCCTTAAAGCTTGGTAGGGAATGTTAAAACTTGCTGCATCTATGTACTAAAAGCTTGGTGGGGAATGTTCAAGCTTGCTACATATATGGACTAAAAGCTTGGTAGGGAATGTTCAAACTTGCTGCATATATGTACTAAAAGTTTGGTGGGGAATGTTCAAGCTTGCTTCATATATGGACTAAAAGCTTGGTAGGGAATGTTCAAACTTGCTGCATATATGTACTAAAAGTTTGGTGGGGAATGTTCAAGCTTGCTTCATATATGGACTAAAAGCTTGGTGAGGATTGTTCAAGCTTGCTACATAAATGGACTAAAAGCTTGGTAGGGATTGTTCAAGCTTGCTTCATATATGGGCTTAAAGCTTGGTGGGGAATGTTCAAACTTGCTGCATATATGGACTAAAAGCTTGGTAGGGAATGTTCAAACTTGCTGCATATATGTACTAAAAGTTTGGTGGGGAATGTTCAAGCTTGCTTCATATATGGACTAAAAGCTTGGTGAGGATTGTTCAAGCTTGCTACATAAATGGACTAAAAGCTTGGTAGGGATTGTTCAAGCTTGCTTCATATATGGGCTTAAAGCTTGGTAGGGAATGTTCAAGCTTGCTTCATATATGGACTAAAAGCTTGGTAGGGAATGTTCAAGCTTGCTTCATATATGGGCTTAAAGCTTGGTAGGGAATGTTCAAGCTTGCTGCATATATGGCCTTAAAGCTTGGTAGGGAATGTTAAAACTTGCTGCATCTATGTACTAAAAGCTTGGTGGGGAATGTTCAAGCTTGCTACATATATGGACTAAAAGCTTGGTAGGGAATGTTCAAGCTTGCTACATAAATGGACTAAAAGCTTGGTGAGGAATGTTCAAACTTGCTGCATATATGGGCTTAAAGCTTGGTGGGGAATGTTAAAACTTGCTGCATCTATGTACTAAAAGCTTGGTGGGGAATGTTCAAGCTTGCTACATATATGGACTGAAAGCTTGGTGGGGAATGTTCAAGCTTGCTACATATATGGACTAAAAGCTTGGTGAGGAATGTTCAAACTTGCTGCATATATGGGCTTAAAGCTTGGTGGGGAATGTTAAAACTTGCTGCATCTATGTACTAAAAGCTTGGTGGGGAATGTTCAAACTTGCTGCATATATGGACTAAAAGCTTGGTGGGGAATGTTCAAACTTGCTGCATATATGTACTAAAAGCTTGGTGGGGAATGTTCAAGCTTGCTTCATATATGGACTAAAAGCTTGGTGGGGAATGTTCAAGCTTGCTACATAAATGGACTAAAAGCTTGGTAGGGAATGTTCAAGCTTGCTGCATATATGGACTGATAAGTTGGTGGGGAATGTGTTCAAGCTTGCTGCATATATGGACTGATAACTTGGTGGGGAATGTGTTTTATGTAGACAGTCAATAAGATTGTAAACTTTACTTACATATTTATAACCTGTATTTTTTAATTGATCAATACATTCCTTGTTCACTGCATTCATCAATATTTTATTTCGATGATAGTTGTTATTATATTATGAACTATACTCTAGTTAATAATTCTTGTATACGTTGTTTGTTCAACCTTTTGAAAGCTTTTAAAGCTTATTTTGTCTTTTGTAGATCTCAGTTTTCTTACACGTGTGTCGTTATTTTTACCCCATAGTCAGAGATCAACCGGTTCTAGACTTGCAAAAGTTGTCACTCTAAAACTCTTCCTCAACATTATTTTGAGCTTATACAAAATAAATGGTGTAAGTCTTTCTAAAATAGCGCTGTGTTTGATTTTTTATCTGTGTTCATGTCTGGCATTTATAAATTTGCACATACCGACACTAAAATTGCTTATTCCATGGATTGTATCTATATATTAACATTCTAACAGCTTTGTCTTTGTTTAGCTGTCTGGTTGGAAATTGTTCTCATAATCATGATTTGCTAACCCTTAAACAAATGGACAGTATTACAATGGAAATGTTTTCAGGCCAAAAATCCAACACCGGTTTGATTTTGATGCTTATGAATATATAAATTATGTAGCCATTTGTTACTGCATGAAATCAGTGATGTCATGCATACTGATCATGTCACATAACAACTTAATTAACTTCATAGATATGATAAAATGACTCATTGTTAAAGCGATGTTATTTAAATGTAAGCTTAAAGTTAAAACAGCTTGCACTGTATATCAATTACAAAAATATGTCAAAACTATGCAATTTGTGATAAATGTGTTGTTCAGTTATTACGTCTTATAGATGTGAAATAGTTTATTTTCTTATCTTTCTAGTTTTGTTTGTAAATGTTAGATTATAATTATTTGTTTTTACATAATTGTATAGGTATGTGTTATAATAGGAAACCTGTTCACACACTTTACTCAGATAATATTGTAATATACATGAAGTACATGTACATATTGTAATATACATGAAGTACATGTACATTTGAAACATGCCCTGTCTGTAGTTGAGTCTTAAAAAAGGAAACAAGGGAAACACGTTGTGAAGATTGGCAGTTTTTTGGTTCATTAGTTGAAAGTTTTCTTAGATGTTGATGTATTTTAAACACAAAATTGGGACTTTATTCTGCTAATCATGTATAATCTTATTGTTACCAATGTTAGCGATGTTAAGATAACTAGTGAATGGATTGTGGCGATGTTAAGATAACTAGTGAATGGATTGTGGCGATGTTAAGATAACTAGTGAATGGATTGTGGCGATGTTAAGATAACTAGTGAATGGATTGTGGCGATGTTAAGATAACTAGTGAATGGATTGTGGCGATATTAAGATAACTAGTGAATGGATTGTGGCGATGTTAAGATAACTAGTAAATGGATTGTGGCAATGTTAAGATAACTAGTGAATGGATTGTGGCAATGTTAAGATACATTGTAACTCATTGTCTAGTTTGCTTTATATAGACAGATGTTTAAAATTGGATATTGGTCTCTAATACATCAAACTCTTTCTTATCAGCTTTGTTTGTTTTCAAGGAAATAATAAACCACTAGCCTCATAAAAGTTTGCATTTGATTTTCATTTCAACTTCATCTTGAAAACGCTGCTGTTTTATTGAATAATCATGGAGGAGACATATTGTGTTTGCCCTGTCTGTCAGTCAGTCCGAAGTCACACTTCGTTTCCACTCAATAACTTAAGAGTGCTTAGACCCAGGAATTTCAACTTGATATGCAAGTTGGTCATGACTAGTAGATTACCCCTATTAATTTTGGGATCAGTAGGTCAAGGGTCAAGGCGACCTTGAGGAAAATTAACGGATTCCGCGGAATAACCAAAGAACGCTTGGGCCCAGGATATTTATACTTGGTTTGCTAGTTGATCTTAATTAGAATATGACCTCTGTTGCTTTTGAGGCCAGAAGGTCATGGTCACAGTCACCTTCGGGTAAAAGAATGCTGGTCACCAGTCCGTACATGTACGTCATGCTTATTTCCGTTCAATAACTAAGCAACGCTTAGGCCTTGGAACTTCATACTTAGTATGCAGGTTGGTCATGACTAGAAGGTTACCACTATGTTTGTTCATCTCCAGTTCAAAAATTACAATATTCATTTTCATTATGATAAAATAGAATAATGTATACAATATAAGGTTATTCAACGGTATAAACGGCGAACTGTTGGGCGTTATAGCATCCATACAGTTTCAGCCAATAGAACTAAATTTACCCTACTAGGCGTGTAAGTAATGTAGTAACTATATAACAAATCACACGAACATGTTGTTTTTTAAACGTTTTTCTATACGGTTTGTTTTATTAGCAATGTAATGAGATACTGATATGAACAAAAATATCTGAGTAATATATCACGAACACCTCTAGAATTCAAAGGCACAGTCAGAAATGTTGTTGACTTTAAAATAATGTCTTACAAAACTGGTTATGTAAGTTTTCTTTCGTTTCCAGTCTCGTATTAAAAACAATTTTTAAGATCGCTGGATAAAACTGATATTGAAAAAACAACTACTTCATATATCTTAAATGTTTTTCACTTCTCTGGTGAGCGGATCTAGAAATGCAGTTTGCCAAGATATATATATTTATATTATTCATGAGATCCTTCCTTTCTGATTATTAAAGTACACAATCCCATGGTCCATGTACATATATATTTTATCATATACAACCACCCTTGTCCATGAACGTGAGACAAGATGAAAAAGAAGCCGCCATCATCAATACGTGCAACACTGACGCACCTTCATGACTAGAGACACATGTGGCCGGCCCGTGGTGCGGATGGTGTATATTGGTTAAATCATGACATGTGGCCGGCCCGTGGTGTGGATGGTGTATATTGGTTAAATCATGACATGTGGCCGGCCCGTGGTGTGGATGGTGTATATTGGTTAAATCATGACATGTGGCCGGCCCGTGGTGTTGATGGTGTATATTGGTTAAATCATGACATGTGGCCGGCCCGTGGTGTGGATGGTGTATATTGGTTAAATCATGACATGTGGCCGGCCCGTGGTGTGGATGGTGTATATTGGTTAAATAGTATATATCAAACTCAAAATTCCCTTCATTGACTTACTTCACTATTCTACACATAATTAGTTTCTGTAAAGGTCTGGTACTTAGTTTGCCTGTCTGGCCTTGCTGGGATCTGCTCGGTGGAGGTCTAAAACAGAAGCACACACTACTTTTTTATTTTTTATTATCATATAATATAACATTTAGGTTGTTGGTTTATGTACTCCTTCAATGATTACACAAGTCAAAGAAGATGAAAATCTTTACAATGATTTAACGATAGTATAATATCACATATTTACAAACTAAACAGAAATTGGTTTTGATTATTATTACATGTACATGTACGTCAATTCAATTTTGAAAATGTTTGGACGAACAAATCTGGACAAAGCATTATGCGAGACCTGACTGATATCTGAGAGCATGTTTTTGCTCGTAGTAATTGCATCACGCACTCAACATGTAACTACAAAAGGCAAGAGATTTCTTGACTGCATGTACATATAAACAAGGCAATGTTAGGGAGCTAACTTAATCAGTTGTCATGATGGTGGTAAAATTATAATTAATAAAAAATATGTAAAAAATATTCATTGATATGTAACAAATACCCAATTGTCAATTACATACGTCACTTTCAAAGGATATGTTTACACTCCACCCCATGATAAGCCTTGATATTAATATGCAAATTACACAATACACTTTAGTTTTGATCAACATGCTCTTAATTTACACTTTATAGTATACAGCATAAATGGAGAATTATGCGTGAACAACACTTAAACTATGAGAGAACTTAGACTCAAGTAATTGTGCTAACAGGCATAACGTTTCCGGTGGTGTCCGGATAGTATTCCACTTTCGGCGGCCTCACACGAAAATGTTTGAATTCTGGGTAAAATGTTGAAAAATATATCACAGACACGAACGCGACCAGCCATTCTGATATTGTAGCCACTAGATGTTCACTATAACCCTGAAAATGGAATAGAACATATAAGTTATGGTTTCAGAGGAAAATTACCTTTAAAGCAGACTTAGGATGAAAGTGGAAGTGGTGTTACCACTCAACTTAATAAACATGCAAATGTTTCAGCGAAATCGGCGTCGACGGATACAAAGGCAACCTCTACATATATAGATGTAAGAAGACTTTTCGCAAGACAGACGTAACTCCTTTTATTTTTATAACGTGTTAAGCCACTTTTGCGCTGAGCCATCGTTCTGGGTATTATGTTGTCAAGATCGATAAGCATTGCTTATTTGTGGAGATTGAAATGTGTCTTTACCGGATTATCTGAGGTCCATTTGTAAACCGGAATATTGGCACCGGGCCCCTTTTTACCAGCAGCTGCCGTCATTAAGCCTGCTTGTCTATGTTAAGGAATCTAAATCTATTGTTGGTCAAATTTACAAATCAACAGACAGTGCGAAATGGATGATTCACAGTGCCTTTTGTAAAAATACAGCATTTGAAATACTCACTGGATTATCCTCTGACCATTTCCTGCTTGGTATGCCCTGCCCTGGCCCCTTCGATCTAGATAGCTGGGCAAATATTCCAGCTTGTTGTGTTAAGGTTAGTAGGTGTTAGTAATTTTATTTGGAAAGCGTAAACAATGTTAGCATGTTAGTAATCCTAGAATGGATGTACACGTACGTAAACACTACTAATGCTAATATTGGTTACTACGTTTTATGTTATGTAGGTAGAGTTTTCAGGCTTTGCGTAAGAACTACTTAACGATATAATTTTGATATGGTCGATGTAAAAACAAATGCAAATGTGTGCGTTATCTGTGTGCAAGTACTTTATTATTTACTATTAAAATACAACAGTAATCACATTTGTACAAAGTACTAAGTCCACCATATGGGAAATTCACAAAGAAAGTCTTACTTTGAATTCAAAGGATACTTAGCAGCAAAAAGATGAAGTCCAAGACAATTAGCAACACCCGCACGCGCCGAGTGTTGACCGTATTTCCGGGAATTTTGAAATCCAGGGCTGCCACTTTAAAGCTGATGATAGTTTGAAGCACAAAATAGACAAAGCCGACGACAAACGCCAATGTAGCACCGAGTAGATGGACGACTATCACGTTGGTCTCCTAGGAAAACAACAGTGAAAGTTGACATGGCCACGTTTTAATCACCGTTGGTCTACTCGGAAAACAACAATGACGGTTGACATTATGGCCACGTTTTAAGCACCTTTGGTCTACTGGGAAAACAACAGCGACAGTTGACATTATGGACATGTGTTAAGCACCTTTGGTCTACTGGGAAAACAACAGCGACAGTTGACATTATGGCCACGTTTTAAGCACCTTTGGTCGATTAGGAAAACAACAGTGACAGTTGACATTATGGACACGTTTTAAGCACCTTTGGTCGATTGGGAAAACAACAGTGACAGTTGACATTATGGACACGTTTTAAGCACATTTGGTCTACTGGGAAAACAACAGTGACAGTTGACATTATGGCCACGTTTTAAGCACCTTTGGTCAACTGGGAAAACAACAGCGACAGTTGACATTATGGCCACGTTTTAAGCACCTTTGGTATACTGGGAAAACAACAGTGACAGTTGACATTATGGCCACGTTTTAAACACCGTTGGTCTACTGGGAAAACAACAGTGACAATTGACATTATGGCCACGTTTTAAGCACCTTTGGTCTACTGGGAAAACAACAGCGACAGTTGACATTATGGCCACGTTTTAAGCACCTTTGGTCTACTGGGAAAACAACTGTGACAGTTGACATTATGGCCACGTTTTAAGCACCTTTGGTCTACTGGGAAAACAACAGCGACAGTTGACATTATTGACTTGTTTTAAGCACGGTTGGTCTTCTCGGAAAAAAACAATGACGGTTGACAATATGGACATGTTTTAAGCACCGTTGGTCTACTAGGAAAACAACAGTGACAGTTGACAATATGGACACGTTTTAAGCACCGTTGGTCTACTCGGAAAACAACAGCGACAGTAGATATTATGGACACGTTTTAAGCATCGTTGGTCTACTGGGAAAACAACAGTGACAGTAGACATTATGGACATGTTTTAAGCATCGTTGGTCTACTGGGAAAACAACAGTGACAGTAGACATTATGGACATGTTTTAAGCATCGTTGGTCTACTGGGAAAACAACAGTGACAGTAGACATTATGGACATGTTTTAAGCATCGTTGGTCTAATGGGAAAACAACAGTGACAGTAGACATTATGGACATGTTTTAAGCATCGTTGGTCTACTGGGAAAACAACAGTGACAGTAGACATTATGGACATGTTTTAAGCATCGTTGGTCTACTTGGAAAACAACAGTGACAGTAGACATTATGGACATGTTTTAAGCATCGTTGGTCTACTGGGAAAACAACAGCGACAGTAGATATTATGGACACGTTTTAAGCATCGTTGGTCTACTGGGAAAACAACAGTGACAGTAGATGTTATGGACATGTTTTAAGCATCGTTGGTCTACTGGGAAAACAACAGTGACAACTGACATTTAATATGGACATGTTATAAACATCGTTTGTCTGCTGTGGAAACAAAATATATTGTCGGCATTATAGACATACGTTGAACACTGAAACAACAGAAAGTTGGTATTATGAATATGTTTTAAACATTTAACTTGTCACGGTTAGAGTAACGGAGATAAAACATATATGTTTGCCAATTTATAAGGCGACATTAAATGTACCACTGCTACATCATGCACCATTAAGAAATGTGTATAGATGGTTGTGTTTTGGTACTTAAATTTACTAACAAGGCTACGGAAACTGTCGATGCGATGATCTGTGTTCTACGGTTGATTTACCTGAAAATTTCCGACTACACTGACGCCAAAGACTGTGAGAATACCAATGACATAGGCAGCGGTGTTGAGTCGGATCATCCCCTGGGTACCTGGCGTCTGCTCGCAGTGGAGCTGGATATGACGGTACCGTATGTAGATTATAATTCCACCTGAACAAGACATGGGGAGATATTCATGACAATGATTCAGACATATGTAACACATCGAAATGGGATTGCTTTAACAGCGATTTTATTAAAAAAAAGTTTTCCTATGTCATTTATATACCTAGTTACTGTTTCCCCATGGTCATTTTTCAACCTAGATAAAGTTTCCCCAATGGCTATTTAAAAACCTGGTAACAGTTTCACCATAGACATTTATTAACCAAGTAATAATTTCTCTATTCGACGAACTGATGGTTAAATCCCCGGCAAATGCCCCTGCACCCAAGGGACCCTAGGTAAGGCCCATTCCCCTCTATATTTTGCGCGAAGACAAAACCACCGCATTCACCCGGCACTGCGGGCCCACCTGAAAGGTAAAAACACGGCCCATTTCCCCGGCCATCCCCGGTATACCCCCGGACCTGGGGGGCGTGGTTACAATTGACTGGTGCATAACAGTTTCCCTATGGCCATTTTTTAAACCAAATATCAGTTTCCCTATGGTCATTTATAAACCTAGTAACAGTTTCCCCATTTCCTTTCATAACCCTATTTAGAGTTTCCCCTTAGCCATTTTTAAACAAAGTTACAGTTTTCCCATGGCCATTTATAAACCCGGTTACATTTTCCCCATGGCCATTTATATACAAAGTTACTGTTTTCCCATGACGATTTATAAACCCGGTTACTGTTTCCCCATGGCCGTTTATAACCCTCGTTAAAGTTTCCCCATGGCTATTTATAAACACAGTTACAGTTTTCCCATGGCCATTTATAAACCAAGTTACAGTTTTCCCATGGTATTTTATAAACAAAGTTACAGTTTTCCCATGGTCATTCATAAACAAAGTTACAGTTTTCCCATGACCATTTATAAACCTAGTAACAGTTTCTCCATGGCCTTTTATAACCCTATTCACAGTTTCCCCATGGCTATTTATAAACCAAGTTACAGTTTTCCCATGACCATTTATACACCCGGTTACAGTTTCTCCATGGCCTTTTACAACAATAGTTACAGTTTCCCCATGGCTATTTATAAACCAAGTTACAGTTTTCCCATGGCCATTTATAAACAAAGTTACAGTTTTCCCATGGCCATTTATGAACAAAGTTACAGTTTTCCCATGACCATTTATAAACAAAGTTACAGTTTTCCCATGGCCATTTATAAACAAAGTTACAATTTTCCCATGACCATATATACACTCGGTTACAGTTTCTCCATGGCCTTTTACAACAATAGTTACAGTTTTCCCATGGCCATTTATAAACCAAGTGACAGTTTTCCCATAGCCATTTATAAACAAAGTTACAGTTTTCCCATGGCCATTTATAAACAAAGTTACAATTTTCCCATGACCATTTATACACCCGGTTACAGTTTCTCCATGGCCTTTTACAACAATAGTTACAGTTTCCCCATGGCTATTTATAAACCAAGTGACAGTTTTCCCATGACCATTTATAAACAAAGTTACAGTTTTCCCATGGCCATTTATAAACAAAGTTACAATTTTCCCATGACCATTTATACACCCGGTTACAGTTTCTCCATGGCCTTTTACAACAATAGTTACAGTTTCCCCATGGCTATTTATAAACCAAGTGACAGTTTTCCCATAGCCATTTATAAACAAAGTTACAGTTTTCCCATGACCGTTCAAAAACCTGGTTTCAGTTTACCCATGACCATAAGGCTCATAGAATATACCAGTTTCTACATATAACGTACCACACAACGAACCGGGTTTTAAACCTAGTAACAGTTTTCCCACGGTAATTTATAAACTCACATGCAGTTACAGTTTCCTTATGGCTATTTTTATTAATCTAGTAACAGTTTTCCCATGGCGATTTATATACAAAACAGACTGGATTACACGGTGACTTTTTTAGTAACATGAGTAAGCACAACGCAAGAAGAACAACTCCTATAGTTACACGTACCTAAAAATAACAGAGTTATCTAACCAATGTTAACATCTATCAACAGTTAGTTGATTATTGAAAAATTAATGCTTAGATTATAGTTTAATATGCATTTTGCAGTCGGAAAATAGCTAATACTTCTTGTAATTATATACCTGGCTGTTAGTAAGTATTATAATTGGACAAACCACCGTGCTAAGCGATTCTCACATAGCATCAAAATGAACGTTACAGGTTTGATTCCAAGTTTGAAACTTTCTTTTCTTTCATTTCATGATACATAACAGTGCATAATTAAATGCACTTTTATCGTCAAAGATAGTGTAATAGAAAACAACAATAAATATATCCTTTTAAATAACACATATTATGAACCTCACAGAAATGAATTTAAAGCACAATTTCAGATTTGATTGAACTGCTTGCTGGAGATTAGTGAACTCCGTTGACAGAAACAGTTCTGGAAAGCAGATACAGCCATTGAAAGAGCATATATAAGTAGTATTTTCATTTTCTTCATTGAATCTCACGTATACTTTGTATAAAAATTATTCCAAAAACCTTTTTATAACCTTTTTCAAAGCCAGTTCATTAAAATAAATGCAATTGATTATCGTTTTTCATTTAAGGTATATGACCACGTTCCTCCGAAAAATATGAATGTCGGCCGATTTTAATGAAACTTGGAACAAACAATCGTCAATGATTCTACTTTAACGAGATGTATTTATTTATTTTTTTAAATCCCGTTGTTTGTTGATTTACAGCGCCACCTAGCGGACACGTGCTATTTGGCGCAAAAGTTGCTGAAACCGTATTTTTTTTTATAAAAATAGGGTATGTTTTTTTATTTCATAGGAAATGGAATAGAATAATGAATATAATTATGTAAAAACAAAAAAATGACGGTGAGGTAAATTGCTGAAAGATATAAGTATTCTAAGAAAATGGATAGAGTTAGCGTGATTTCTACGCCAGCGTCAACGTCAATATGAAACACGTCAAGTTAGTGACGCCATGGGTTTGTTTGATGCATGAGAATAGTTGTGGGGTGAAACGTTATATTCGTCTATAAATGATGGTATCTGTATCTTTTTATTGTTTAATCTAATATTTGCCAGTATCAGAACTAAGTAGAATATCAGAAAATAGTAAGAAAAATAGTAAGAAAATCAAATTCTTGCTATCTGAAAAATATCTACAGAATTGAAACAATAATTTACGGCCTGTACGGAATGGTTCGTCAAAAGCGATGGAACCCTTTCTTACAGAAGGGGTTGAACATCGAACGGTTAACAATGCACGGGGATTCAACCTCTTTAACTCGTGTCAAGCGGTTTTTATTTTCAGATCTTAAAAAATCAAATGATAAAAATCATATTCTCAAAAATTTCGGACATAGTATAAGCTGAAATCATAACACAAATCATTATCAAACAATAACAGTGCCCATATTCAGAAATGCTTTTCCTATGGAATAAGTCAAAATAATGGCAACACACATAGAATAAAGACCAGTTTAAACGCCCTGTCCGCCCACATGCTCAATGAACACTCCTCATGCAGCCCAACCTGGTGTAAGTTTCTAAGTACGAGAATTACCGGCAGGTGCACATAAAAAGATTTCCAGAACGTGATGCACGGGTACGCACTATAAATGTCTTACATATTTTACACGTACTGTTCATTTTTGTAGCAGGGGTCATAGTTATTAAGATAATCAGTAATAATGATAATCAGCCATCAAGACTCGTGAAAAAAGATTTATATATTTTGAATCGACAGTATTTAATCTAATAATTAAAGTGACTCGCTCAAATATCGTCTTTGAAGACCACAGTTTTCATTAGCGTTAATAACGCGATTGAAAAATTATCACGGCTGTGGTGTTGCGTGATTGACACTTTGTCTCGTGATGCTATCAATGTATCCTTAACAGGTCAACATATCCACCATTTGTTAAAGTTCCGGTGGCCGTGTGGACTAAACGTATGTTTTCTATTTTCTTCTTGACTAATCTGGCGTGGGTTCGAACCACACTAAACCAAAATACCTTTTTTATGTTATAACTGTATTTTTTTCTGCAATATCGAGACCATAGAGTAAAATAATGATAACAAAAGTGTTTTCAGATGCTATACCGGGAAAACTAATTTTTTGTCGAAAAAAACGAGCGAGTCACTTAAATACGCATTGATGACTAAATATCAAATTACAATATGCCTGCAATGATTAAATTTTCAGGTACACAAATGAGTGTATGCTGGAAAATCTAGCCCATTTGCAAAGTACTAACGCAAACGAGAACATGAATCACATGGTTGCAAGGAAGGCGCCAAAATATGTCACGTATTAAGAGTCAGAGAGCCTCGACTTTCGGGTGTCCGTTGCGGTAGCGCAGAAAAACGGTTATAATAACTGTATTGGTACTTCTAGTGGATGCATATCCGGCGCCCGCCCCCAAATCCCACCATGTCAACATGTTGTAAAGATGATGCAAATAATTACAATCGCTGATTCAGGTGGCGGGGGGGGGCACCCGTCGCCCCCCCCCCCCCTTTTTCCCAAAACTCAAACTTTTATGTCAATATTGGAGAGAACAAGTAATGAGTTCAAGAGGTAGTACCACAAAACACCGCTGGCACACTTAAAACAAAACAAAGTCGATTATGAGAGAGGGGCGCAATTCAAAAGGTTACACCCCCAGTTACGACACCTCTTACGTGTAATCCTGAAGCCGCCCCTGCAACATTTCAAAATAATTTCAGCAAAACTGCATGGATGTTAGAAGCAGTCTGTAATTTATACCGCAATTTTTGTCTTAGATTGCAAATTAAATATAATTCATCTATTTTAAAGCATGCAAACATGCCTACTCTGCTAAAACAATGATATATTTGCTGTTTTTATTCATAAATTATTAATTTGAAGCAATTTCAAACATTTTTTCAAAAAAGTCGATCAAGCGATTTAGCGGCCTAGCTGACTTCACGCCGCTATAGCGCTAATTTCACGCTGCTAGGTCGCTAACTTTTCGCCGCTAGGCCACTAAATTCACGCCGCTAGGCCGCTAACTTCAGGCCGTTAGGCCGCTAACTTCACGCCGCGAGGCCGCTAACCTCACGTACATCATTATAAGCCGTGCTTTCGTTTAATCCGTTTCAATATATCCCCGGTCGTGTATACAATAAGATAATATATGATGCTGATATCTTGTCGATGTTTGATATATTTGTTGAATAAAATGTATGTAAACTAATTCATTTGATATGAATGTGAGAATAATAGGCTCAAACAATACTGAAATAGTCAATCTCATTTCTACAATGAAATTATTTCCAATTCAGACGCCAGATTTGTTTTGTGACGTTCTCGTTTTTTAGCGAGAATAAAAATAATTTAACTAAGAATCGATCATGGCTTATATCCCAGTTTTAATAGGTTCATACAAGCCGTAAACTAGTGTTTCAATTCTGTAGATATTTCTCAGGTAGCAAGAATTTGATAATATCCCATCATTTATAGACGAATATAACGTTTCACCCCACAATTATTCTCATGCATCAAACAAACCCATGGCGTCACTAACTTGACGTGTTTTATATTGACGTTGACGGTGGCGTAGAAATCACGCTTACTCTATCAATTTTCTTATAATACTTAAATCTTTCAGCAATTTACCTCACCGTCATTTTTTTTTGTTTTTACATAATTATATTCATTATTCTATTCCCTTTCCTATGAATTAATAAAAACATACCCTACCCGAGTTCATTTTCGAAACAAATACGTCACATTCACCGATGGGTATCTATTTTTGGCGATTTCTTATAAAAGACTTTACGTTTTAAAACTTAAAATTAATAATTTTCTTCTTAAATACTAGTACTAAAATTATAGGATTATTTATTCAGCATACAATAAATTATATTCCGATTATTTTTTTTTATAAAAAAAGCCGTAAAATTATATTTTTTTTACGGTTTCAGCAACGTTTGCGCCAAATAGCACGTGTCCGCTAGGTGGCGCTGTAAATCAACAAACAACGGGATTTAAAAATTAAATAAATACACCTCGTTAAAGTAGAGTCATTGACGATTGTTTGTTCCAAGTTTCATTAAAATCGGCCGACATTCATATTTTTCGGAGGAACTAGGTCATGTACCTTAAACGGACTGTTTGCTTCAGTTCTCTCGCCGACAGTCTTTCAACGCTTTCAGCGCTTTGATTACATATACGTTCCAGTGTAGCGAAAGATGAGAACGAACTTAGTTGAACCATTCCAAGGCAATCGAGTTTCCAGTAAAAGACAATTACCTAGAACGGCCCCAATGTTCATGAGCTGTCCGAAGACGCAACTTTCCGGTGGTATGGTTCCTGTGTCGCTAATGTACGGAAAGCCGGGCTCAACGTTTCCATTTCCCACTGCTATTGAATACCTATAGACATGATTCATAGTTGGTTTGTGGTTTGTTCATAGTTGGTTTGTTTTAAAACATACAAATAGTTTAAAGGAGCGAAATTGAACGCTTGAATTTCTAATTCCACAGTTAATAAGGATATACCTGGAATCATTCATAACACGATATGGTTCTCGTGTCACTAATATAAGGAAGTTTAAAGCTTTACATGTAGTTAATTATATTTTAGAGCGCTGTGCAAAGTTCAGATCCAGATATATGCGAGAAAAGACTTCCCACGCCCGTTTGTAATATTCAGGTATAAGCCTAAAAAATGTATTGTTATATTTCGTTGTTTTTTTCTGTCATTCAAGAAAAAGCAGTTCCGTATCAAAACAAAAAGGCTTATAAGAGAATGAGTTGCATAGGACGCCGATCTGTACATGCTTTTAAACGAGAAATCAGCATTACTTTGAGGTAGCTTTCTCTAACCTCCATGAAGTAAGTGTTCTTTAAAAACAACATAAAAGAGAAAATATAGTTCGCTTAATTTCTTGGCAGCATATCGTTTAATTATAGTCACGTGTAGCCGGAAAAAAATTATTCCGCTTATTACAAATCGTACATGTGTCCTCAAAATATAAAACTATGTCCGACGATTCTACAAATATTATTGTCATTTTCTTTATGTAATATTATGCCCTACCAAAATATAACTATATATCGTCCTGTCATGCCCGTTCATGTCCTATCGTGCCCTATTCCATCCTGCAACTAACTGTCTTATCCTGTCGTGTCTTTTCATGCCTATTTCCTGTCCTGTCATAACAGTCATATACGCGTTGCTCTTTCTATTCCTAATATGTCATTCCTTGTCCTGTCCTAGCCTGTCATTTCTCTGTTCTATTATGTCAGTTTCCTGTTAATATGACATTTCCTGTCCTGTCCTAGCCTGTCATTTCTCTGTTCTATTATGTCAGTTTCCTGTTAATATGTCATTTCCTGTCCTGTTCTAACCTGTCCTTTCTCTGTTCTATTATGTCACTTTCCTGTTAATATGTCATTTCCTGTCCTGTCCTAACCTGTCCTTTCTCTGTTCCATTACGTCAGTTTCCTGTTAATATGTCATTTCCAGTCCTGTCCTAACCTGTCCTTTCTCTGTTCTATTATGTCAGTTTCCTGTTAATATGATATTTCCAGTCCTGTCACGACCTGTCCTTTCTCTGTTCTATTATGTAAGTTTCCTGTTAATATGTCATTTCCAGTCCTGTCCTAACCTGTCCTTTCTCTGTTCTATTACGTCAGTTTCCTGTTAATATGACATTTCCAGTCCTGTCACGACCTGTCCTTTCTCTGTTCTATTATGTAAGTTTCCTGTTAATATTTCAATTCCAGTCCTGTCCTAACCTATCCTTTCTCTGTTCTATTATGTCAGTTTCCTGTTAATATGTCATTTCCTGTCCTGTCCTAACCTGTCCTTTCTCTGTTCTATTACGTCAGTTTCCTGTTAATATGTCATTTCCAGTCCTGTCCTAACCTGTCCTTTCTCTGTTCTATTATGTCAGTTTCCTGTTAATATGTCATTTCCTGTCCTGTCCTAACCTGTCCTTTCAATGTTCTATTACGTCAGTTTCCTGTTAATATGTCATTTCCAGTCCTGTCACGACCTGTCCTTTCTCTGTTCTATTATGTCAGTTTCCTGATAATATGACATTTCCAGTCCTGTCACGACCTGTCCTTTCTCTGTTCTATTATGTCAGTTTCCTGTTAATATGTCATTTCCAGTCCTGTCACGACCTGTCCTTTCTCTGTTCTATTATGTCAGTTTCCTGTTAATATGACATTTCCTGTCCTGTCACAACCTGTCCTTTCTCTGTTCTATTATGTCAGTTTCCTGTTAATATGACATTTCCTGTCCTGTCACAACCTGTCCTTTCTCTGTTCTATTAAGTCAGTTTCCTGTTAATATGACATTTCCTGTCCTGTCCTTTCTCTGTTCTATTATGTCAGTTTCCTGTTAATATGACATTTCCTGTCCTGTCACAACCTGTCCTTTCTCTGTTCTATTATGTCAGTTTCCTGATAATATGACATTTCCTGTCCTGTCCTAACCTGTCCTTTCTCTGTTCTATTATGTCAGTTTCCTGTTAATATGTCATTTCCTGTCCTGTCACGACCTGTCCTTTCTCTGTTCTATTATGTCAGTTTCCTGTTAATATGTCATTTCCTGTCCTGTCCTAACCTGTCCTTTCTCTGTTCTATTATGTCAGTTTCCTGTTAATATGTCATTTCCTGTCCTGTCCTTACCTGTCCTTTCTCTGTTCTATTATGTCAGTTTCCTGTTAATATGTCATTTCCTGTCCTGTCCTAACCTGTCCTTTTTCTGTTCTATTATGTCAGTTTACTGATAATATGACATTTCCTGTCCTTTCTGGTACTTGCATAACCTTTATTGCCTTTTCGTACCCTTAGACCTATCATGTCCTTTCTTGTTTTATCAAGCGCTTTTCGTTCTTCTCAATGTACTAACATGTCCTGTCCTGTCTTATCGTGCCATTTACTAACCTACCATGACAATTGCTGTCCTAGTATGTCTTTCTCATCCTTGTCACGTACACCCGTGCCCTGTCATATCATGTACAGCTCATCATGCCCTTCCATCGGTGCCTTCTGTATTTCAGTTCGTTTCTGTCTATTTATTGCACTATCGTAGTTTGTATATTTACACCTTCGGTCAACTCACGTGATGAAGCAAGAGACTGGGAGGTAGATGGCCATGGCCACGGGAAGCCAGTGGTGCCGCGTCTCTAGCATCCCGGCACTCTTGTCCACTTCCGGATATGACGCACCAACTGTTATGATGTGAAAATTATATAAAGTAGAACAATAGCAAAGCATATTACTTTTGCATAAGGCTTCGACCTTTTTATTTATTTCCATAATAAGGCCGTGCCGAATCATGTCTTCGTTTATCCCTAAATCTGAAAACATTTGTAGCTATCGTAAAGAAGGTTATTTATTGAAAAACCATTTTACTTATTTGCTGACTATGTTGACTTATCTTATTTCGACATGATTTTTGTCAAGTCCGTATCATAACGTGTTCAACTAGTTTTGTCGAAAAATTAAGTCGAAGATTCCTGTTAATTAGTGAACAAGTCGACATACATTATTTACAACATCTTGTGATATAACTGAGTGTGTTCCCCGCTCCCCTTCTTTTAGGTAGAATTATATAAACCTTACATAATAACAATACAAGACCCTTCGTACTTGGTAATGCGTTTGTACAGCAGACCATAACATTGCAATAAGGAAATATGTGAAATCATTAGCACAATCATTAGGCGAAAGTATAAGACTTTGAACTTTCAAAATAAATGTTTAGGCGCATTACAAAAATAAGCTAGGACGACAAATTGATATAAGTCAATTGCTGCATAATCGTATCAAATCAATTACAGAATACCATATGTCTTTTCAACATAACAATATACGAACACGTACATTCGCAAATTATTTATATTAAGATGAGTTGTTAAAATAACAAATCTCTTTCGTCGATAAAAATAAAGGATTTATACATTGATAAAATTATTAGATAAATCGTGTTTCAAGTGTTGAGATCCGCGTTTTCATTGTGATACTGTGCTTGAAACTCGCTGATAATATTAGCTAGATGTATTCACGTCATTCAACCAATAGAGTGTCATGCAATAACAACAGGTCAGTAAAGTCTAGATCATTTTCTTGTTGTATTGGCCAACCTAAAACTTGTGTAGACACTACCCCTCCAACCGCCCTACATGTACATTTCATTTTTAGTGAGCCGCTTTATATTTTTAGTGAGCCGCTTTATAATCCTGCTAACCTGCGTAAGTGTTTTCAATCAGCTGCAGGAAGGCTAAATCTCACTGTTTTTTTTGTCAATTTCATTTAAATATTACAATAGCTTTTACGTACAAAATAATGCAGAGTTCTTATAGAATTGTGTTCTGATGTTGATAACAAAATATCATTTTTTTTTAATTTCATATATTATATTTGACTTAAAAAACAAATGCACAATACCGCATAGCCTCAAGCGCGAAAATCGATCGCGTTCACTGTGTAAAATGGATTTTTTTTTAAAAAATTGGAACCTTTGGCGCAAAATTGAAACATCTACATATTTAAATAACAATAACAACAACAACACTAACAACAACAACAACACTAACAACAACAGCAGAACCAACACATTAGGTTTATATTAAAGGAGTAATACCAGTGTTATCATTCTTTATTCTTTACTTGTAATTATTGATTAAGACTTTTATTAAATATTTACTCACCAAAATCTCAATGAATTTCTATTTTAATGAACGAGTCTGGCGACGAGAATATCCAAGTACAAATTAACTATTGAATACAACTTGATAAATATGCCAGTTAATTTTGTCCAATTGTTGTCACTGTTTAACCTGCTTTAACAGTTCGAATCTGAGAAAAAAGTACATTGGCAAACATTTGTAAACTCATCAAAGAGAAGGACGCGCTGATATAAAACAAAAAAAAAGATAAACTTAACTTGATTTAGGTCTGCTTCGTGCAGAAAATCCCCGTGTTTTATTAGTTGTCGAATTTAAAGCAATTATAGACAAAAGACATATCAGATGACAACGTTAACTCAATATAAGTAACTGTTCAGAACAACTTCCTTTTTCAAATGCCAGACTTTTAATAACGATTGTCGAGTTATTGAGTGGTATTAAACATATCATAAATGTATGTATACAGGTAACAGGTTTCAATTGATCATTCTGCTTCAAGATTACATCGGAACGTCCATGTATGGTTTACAATGGAATATATCGAATAATGTAAAAGAAAAAAATGTACATACCTAATACAAATGTTTTAATTTCTGGTTCTTTTTCTATTCACATCAAGTCATTAACACGTGTTTAACTGTTTCATATTTCAAAATCTTAAAAGTCAAACATAACGATATCGTATACGATATGCGCACTCATATCTACAGCTACTCGGTAAAACTGCCGACAGACGGTATCCCTATCTCGCAATGTCATGTTCAATGATGACTTTTACAATTTTGTGACACTTTCAAAGACACATTAGCAAAAGCTTTGCTTAAACTTATGTCGTCGATTCTACATTCCATTAATACTACTTTTTTAATTTATGATTAATTTGCGATTATATACGTTGGTTCATAATTGTATATCGGAGTGATATACATACCGCTACAACAGTGACATTGTGTTGTTCTACCAAAACCCTTTCTTCATCACATACCGAAATGCAATCCCTATCGTAGTACAATGTATACATTTTAATGTTCGTCGTTTTTAAAACTCGCCATTTCAGTAACTCAGACATTTCACCAAGTACTGACCTGTTCGATAATGTAATGTTTACAAAATGATAAAGACCGTCACCGTACTTAAAACTCGCTCGCGATATGCTATAATAAGCTTTATGATACAATCTGTACTTAAATATTTCCATAATCTTTCATGTTCTTAGTTATGCAAACATTTCATCATTAAATTTCACCTTTTTCTTGGGTCAAACATGCACAGCGTATTACCTCGTCACGAAAGAACACGGAAGAAGATTCAAATTCTTCATATGGTTTGTTAAAGTATAGACCGTAGGCCTGCAAGATAACAGTGTTTGCTGAACAACAAGGGTCAAGTCATGGTAAGTTTCACTGGTGGAAATTTTAATATGTCGGCAGAATGCAGTAGCGCCCCTGACTAAACATATCGTCATAAGTTACCTCTTCGTGTCAATATGGTGGAAACAATCAGGCATACATTACACCAGAATGCACAAAAATATATTTGTGGAGGATCCCATCCCTCCCCTATACACCACGTCTGAGACGTATTCTATTTGGTTCAACGGGGAGGGTCGCATGTTCAAAATCCTGGAACCGGCCCTCGTTTACCCGACTTTTCCGTGAAATGAAGTAGCCAGTGTTTTAAACAGACATATGCCGAATAAGGTGCTTTAATGAACACCAAAACGAAACGATGTTTTTAAAACATGTGTATTTCAGTAATGCTTACATGTATAGGCAGCAAAGTAAACTAATATAAGCAACTATGTCCATGTCCCTATTGTTCGCGGACCCCCATAGAAAGGTATACACCTACTTTTGCGTCTAAAAAAGAAGTTAAATACGTCGTGCATATTACTAGCAATATAAGTGTGTGTTTTAAATGACATGTTATGAGTGTGACAATGATGATAAAGACATAAGAATAACCAATATCAGTCTGTGAAAGCCGTTTGAATAATACCTCAAAAACTTTTGGAATTATGATCTAGACAAAAAATAGAGTTACATAGGCTATCACTTGATGTGAATAATATCTCCAACACACCAACACTTGAACATGATATTAAACTCTTTATATGCCCATATGTCAGTGAGTGTAAGTTTCACCATTGCTGTATTTATAACAGGATACTGATGGGCATGTATTCACTATTTAGTATCGCCTCCAATAGTATTTGTTGAATCAGTGTAAGGGAAGTGAAGGAACACATAAAGAAGAAAGTATTAAAAAGTAAAAAAAGGAAAAAGATAATCAAAGGGCATACGAAGTAATGGAGGGAAGTAAAAACAAGTATAAAAATAATTAGATAATCGATCATTTAAATAATCGATTAATGTTTGATTACGTTATCGAAGTAAGGATTCTTATTTTTTTAACTATATAAGTGGTGCATAAACAACAATACAACAACAAGACCATACTCCCATGCATCATCGTGCCAACAACAAGACCATACTCCCATGCATCATCGTGCCAACAACAAGACCATACTCCCATGCATCATCGTGCCAACAACAAGACCATACTCCCATGCATCATCGTGCCAACAACAAGACCATACTCCCATGCATCATCGTGCCAACTAGCGTCACTTAGGTTAAAATAACTTTCTTCATAATCGTTGTAAAATAAATCAAGTTTAATCTAAACATCAAGACGCATCTGGACAAGAAAGCACACTCTCATAGTGCATTCGTTATATCGGTGATGAGATTGAAGTTTTTACCTTAAATAGGTTTATAATTTGGTTAAACATACTGTCACATTTTAAGAGAATAGATCGTGTATCAACCAATTCTGATATTTTGCAATCGCGTATCGGCCACCTAAATCATGTTTGAACAATTTCAACTACACTCCATTATTGTCTTATCTCTAATATATGGTTCAATAAAACGTGTATACTTTGTTTTATTTATGTTTGTTAACATTTAGATCATAAACATCACAACTATCAAACTTACTTTGGAGCAACACGTGGAAACCAATGGCACAGTAGTTTTGCGATTTGTCACATTTCAGGTGTACAATATATAAAAACAAAACTGACATACATCAAGAACATCAAAAAGGACTAACATAACTGCAACTTTGCTGATGAAACTGCATACTGCAATGTCAGAGAGTGTATCAGCGAAGATCCATTACTAATTTGTTAACAAAGCGAGCAAGTTTTCTGCTCCAAGACTCAATTAGAAGGAATGGAGATTTCTCATTGCGGTGTGTAAGTTCCAGCATTTTACATCCAAAACAGCCTGAGATGTATGCCGGTGCATTAGTAGAAGTAGTTTGTAAAGTTAATTATAATAATTAATTATAATGTTTTTTTCAGTGTAATTTGTATTATTACGTTCAAATTGATTCCGTGTGAAGTGTATTAATGCACAATTAATTAAGATTTAAAAGAGTTACTACGCGATCTACTTGCAGCGTAGTTAAATGTAAAGATTCCTGACATTGTGAACCGTCCATATACACCAGGGGTTGTTTTTAATGGGAAATAGCCGAGGTGTTCCAATTGCAGTTTCTGTACATGAGGCCATCACATTGGCAGCAACAGCAAACAAGTCAGAAAACATCCCCGACGAAGCTCAAGGACGCTATTACATCCAGTTCAACTTCCGAGACGATTGGAAAGATCATTCAGGTATCAGTGGGTAAAAAATGTATTGTCCAGACATTCAAATTCTTGCTTTTATATACAGCTGTATCGTTACATACAATACTTCGTAATAGAAATCATGTTCTGCCCTGCTCTTGATGCTATCATAGTAGTGTAGCTGCCATGATGAAATATTAACTTCTAAAAGTGACAGTATGCCTGCCATGATAAAACGTTACTTTTTCAAAGTAGTGTATGCCTTCGCTTAAGTTTTTGATCATAAGCACGTCATAGCGCCTACAGGGTTTACGGCATGGTCCAAACTAAAAGCAGTAATGCACCAGTCAATTGTAACCACGCCCCCCCCCCCCCCCCCCAGGTCCGGGGAATAGCGGAGACTTTGACTTTCGGTCCAGCCAACCCCGGGTTAAATCTCCGCCCTGCGGGGACGAACTGATGGTCAAATCCCCGCGAAATTCCCCCCCCCCCGCACACCAGGGAGCCTAAGTAAGACAAATTCCCCGCAATATTTTGCGCAAAGACAAAACCGCCACATTCACCCGGCACTGCGTGGCCATCTGAAAGGTAAAAACACGGCCCATTTCCCGGCTATCCCCGGTATACCCCCGGACCTTGGGGTCCGTGGTTACAATTGACTGGTGCATAACATGTGAGATTGAACATGACCATGAGACATGGACTGTTTATATGAAGCAATTACAATGTTTAACGGCCTAGTGCAGCAAAAACCTTGTACGTGCATTACAGTAACGTGCCGGTTCCACATAATGGTTCTATTCGTAATAACTTCACTTCTTTTGATCATATATATACATGTATGCAGATGTCAGTCACATGGTTGATTGTGTTAAAAGATGAGGCTCTCTTTATTTTCCAGGCACCAGCAATCCACAGGGAGCTCTTTCTGTGATATTTCCGTCACGAAACGAGCCGATTGTTTCATTTCACAATGGCGTTTTTTGTTAATAAAATGTAGGCAGTTATTAATATAGTTTTTACTACAATTTATTGTATTATATGGCGCAGGAATGTGTGTGAATTGTTTTGTCTTGGATTCAAATAGTCTGACCAGAAGTTATAAAAACTAGAGCTATCACTGAATGTGATTAATACCCCCGAACGCAGCCTCTCATTATGATTTATCATTGTATGAAGTTTTATACTATTTTATCTAGTAGTTTTCAAGTTACTGTCCGGACAAAAGTTTGACCAAAAAAACAAACACAGAAAAAGGCAATAACTCTGTAATTTGCTAAAAAAGTGTAGTGATTCATGTACACTGAACGCCTTCTCATTGTGCTGTACCATTGTATAAAGTTTTATTACATTCCATCCGTAGTTTTCAAGTTATGCTCCGGACAAGAAAAAAGTTACAAAGGGCAATAACTCTGTAACTAGCTGAAATAGAATTGCGGTTCCTGTACACTACACTTCCTCTCATTATGATCTATCATTGTATGAAGATTTATGAAATTCCATCCAATAGTTTTCAAGTTATGCTCCGGACAAGAAAAAGTAACAAAGGGCAGTAACTCTATAATTAGCTAAAATAGAATTGCGGTTCCTGTACTCTGCAGTCCCTCTCATTATGATCTATCACTGTCTGAAGTTTGATTAAATTCCATCCAATAGTTTTCAAGTTATGCTCCGGACAAGAAAAAGTAACAAAGGGCAGTAACTCTATAATTAGCTGAAATAGAATTGCGGTTCCTATACACTGCACTCCCTCTCATTATGATCTATCACTGTATGAAGTTTTATAAAATTCCATCCAATAGTTTTCAAGTTATGCTCCGGACAAGAAAAAAGTAACAAAGGGCAGTAACTCTGTAATTAGCTGAAATAGAATTGCGGTTACTGTACACTGCACTCCCTCTCAGTATGATCTAGCACTGTATGAAGTTTTTTTAAATTCCATCCAATAGTTTTCAAGTTATGCTCCGGACAAGAAAAAAGTAACAAAGAGCACTAACTCTGTTATAAGCTAAAATAGAGTTATGGTTCTTGTGTACTGCACTTCCTCTCATTGTGCTTTACCATTGTATGAAGTTTTAATAAATTCCATCTAGTAGTTTGCAAGTTAATGTCTGGAAAAAAATGACAGCAAAAAAACAACAAATAAAGGGCAATAACTCAGTAATAAGCTGAAGTAGAGTTATGGTTCATGAACACTGTACTTCCTCTCATTGTGCTTTACTATTGTATGAAGTTTCAATGAATTTCATCCAGTACTTTTCAAGTTATACTCCGGACAAAAAAAGTAACAAAGAGCAATAACTCAGTAATAAGCAAGAATAGAGTTATGGTTATTGTACACTGCACTTCCTCTCATTATGCTCTATCATTGTATGAAGTTTAATCCAATTCCATCTAGTAGTTTTTAAGTTATGCTCCGGACAAGGAAATTGCAACGGACCGACCGACAAACCGACGGACCGACCGACCACAGGGTGACTCCAATATACCCCCTTCAAACTTCGTTTGTCGGGGGTATAATAAGGTAAAAAGTTGAACTAATAAAATAATAAAAATGCAAAGGATTTGTGTTCAAATTAACTGTTTATAGAATAGCAAGTGAATTTACGTGATGACTGATATTGATAGGTTTTATTTGCGTTATGGAGGTATGAATACACTTGTATATCAAATGGTTAACATTAAATGACCATGGTAAATACTTTAACGGTATTTAATAGTGCTCTTAAAAGGTTTCCCCCTGTTAGTTTTGACATAGTTATCCATTATAATAATTGCTTAAGACAGTTTGTTCATGCAGTTAAGCATTCTGATAAAGCCACATAATAATTAGGTAAAAACTTTTGATATTATAACGAGGATTTTCTCTCTCGGAGATTTGACTTAGTTTACGTTTAGCATGACGTTAATCAAACTATTGTTTTTGTTAATTAAATATGAAAAGATTAGAAATCTAAGAGTGTCTGATCAGTTTTATGTTAGGGATATTTGTTATTGTTGTTGTACAAAATATCTAATTCCACACAAGACGGGCGCTGAATAACCAGCTTTATAAATCCACGGATGACTTAAATCTGGCGGCTATTTTAATGGATTTCTAAATTATTAAGCAACCTCATTTGCCGAATTATAATAATTTGATAATACACATCAATAATCGTTCAAGTCATGGGACTATGCTGACAAGTGCTTTTTTTATATATTCATCTACAGTAGTAACACAACAATAAACAGTTCTACTACTTTATTAGTTACCAATTTCTTGTATAAGTGTCCGTAGAGATCTGTAGTTATAATGCTCTAAACTAAATGATTATCAACAGAAATCTGCATTGTAATAAGCACAAACGGATCCAGGCAGTAGACGGGGTGCAGCCGCCCCTTCCTTAAAATTATCCAAGTTTACTTCTGTAGGTCACTATCGGAGAAAAATTCCACTAATAGGGGTAACCATATTATTGACTAAGTTTGGTAGTGTATATAACTCTTGAACGACTTTCAACAAGGGCCATTTGTTACGCAACGGTTGGGGGAGGGGTGGGGGATGGTCAGTTCTTAACGTTAAAAAATGATTGGTCATTCTTTGAACAGAAAGAAAATGACTCGTGTGGTCAAAATAAAACGGGGTCAAAATTGAATGATACATCGGCGTTAATTTAAAACACACTAAAATTTTAAAGTGAAACTCTTATTCAAAATCAATATTTCACATGTATAACAAACATCAATTTTGACTGATAAACCCTTCTTACTAAATAATAAATTCATGCAAAATATTATTCACTGATAACAAGATTGTAACTGTTTATTTAATAGTAGAAAGCGCAAGATTAATTCATTTTTTGGTGAATGCTAAAGGATTTACTATGGTCTCATATGGTAGAAATACCGTGTTTTATGCACATTTCTTTTAAATTAAACTCGGTATCCTTCATAAGAACCATTGTTTTCGATATTTATTCATTCTTAAAGGCATATTAAAACAATATTATTAATTGTGGTAAATCGTATTTGTGTTTAATACTTGTGTCAAATGATCACATAGAATTGTTTCTATTATCTAATCTTATTAAGGGTTGTTATAGTTCACACAAATGCACTCGTTTGTTTTAATCCATAACGAGTTATTCTGTTTTTCTGACTTGACCACGCAATCAAAGCTTCTTGTGCGTACAAGCAACTTCATGAAACAACTTTCGGCGATGCATTCAATGCCCATGATAAAGAAGCCAACATAGCTACATTATCCCGCACTCAAGGTCTCTGCCGTGAGTACAAAGGCTGTGCACGTGTGCGTGAGTGTGTGTGCGCGCGCGCGCAAGCGTGTGTGCATACATGCCTGCGTGTGAGTGTGTGAGAGCGTGCATGAGTGTGAGAGCGTGTGCGTGCGTGCGTGTGTGTGTATGGGCGTGCGTATGGGCGTGTGGGTATGTGTGCACGCGTGCTTGAGTGTGAGATGGTGTGTCGGGTGCGTTTTTATGCATGCTTGCGTGGGTTTCTTTATTGTACCTGCGTTGTGTGCGTGTGTTTGTATGTAAGCTATAACCACCCTTAACAAAATAATCTTATAGTAACTATTTAAAGAGGCACTCTAACTCTCCCAACTCAACTCAACTCAATATCTTTATTCTCCCCATGGCTGGAGATATTCATAATATATACAAACATTGATAGACATAGAACATAAATAATATTATATATATATATATATATATACAATAATAGTACAGTTTAAAATAATAGCATATTGGTGTCAAAATATTTATACAAATATTGTAGGATATAGCTTCATATCTAAGTATAAATAAAAAGCTTATATTCTACATGCAAACAGAATAAGTCTATTTGACTTCCATGATAATAAGGTCGTATGTGATCCGCCGCTTGGATGCACAAATCTTGTCGAAAACAATGGTTCTTATGAAGAATACCGAGTTGATTTGAAAGAAATGAGCATAAAACATGGTATTTTTATGTTATGAGATAAGAGTAGACCACAGTAAATATTTTAGCATTCACCAATCATTTAATATTTTTGCGCTTTCTGTTATTAAAAACGCAGTTAAAATCTTGTAATCAGTAATTAATATATTCCATAAATGTATAATTGAGTAAGATGTTAAAGTTTTACAAGACAAAATTGATCTTGTTATACATGTATATGTATTGATTTTGAATAAGGTGTCACTTTAACTATATAGTACATGTTTATGTATTGATTTTGAATAAGCGTGTCACTTTAACTATATAGTTCATTTATAATCAGTGCTTTAATGGTTTAATAATGTTTACTATTCGGAATTCAACAGAAGAAAACAATGTTGAATTGTAGATTTAACTAAAATTAACAATAACTGTTATATATTATTGATCAGTGGTTTATTCAAAACTAAGCTCTTATTAACATAAACAATAGTTCGATTAACGTCATGCTTTAAAACGTTATAATACAATACGTATTGAAAAGGAAAAGGTATAGGGGTTAGATTATTTGATACTGCGCAAAAACGAAGTCGGAAAGATACCCTTTTCTTGATATCAGACGATTTGTAATAAAACATTGAATACATGTATCTAAAAAAATCAAAAATTAAACGAGCAGTTTTTTTCAAGAATTAATGAGCCCTAAAATCAATAGGGGTCATCTACTGGTCAGGCCCAACCTTCATGTCAAGTTTGATGACCATACGTCAAGGAAATGTTGAGTTATCACTCAGACAAGCTTTGGTCTACCGACGGACCGACCCACCGACATGTGCAAAGCAATATACCCCTCTTCTTTGAAGGGGGCATTATTAAAGACAATAACTGAAATATAACTGCATTCAGAGTTATGGTACCTATGCACTTCTCCTCAATAAGATGAATCTATATATGAGGTTTGAAGTCAATACCCCAAAGACTTAAGTTATGATCAAGACAAGATTGCCCAGGTCGTCACACACACACTCAGGCCTACCATGAGTAATCCCCCTTCACCTTCACCAGGGGATAAAAACACCTTGAAAATGATGTACTGATATATATTAACAACCTTTATTTTGAAAACAATTAAAATGCAAAGAACTGTAAAGCACTTCCATTAACAAGGAAATATTTATATAAAATAAAAACAAACAAACTATGCAATGCAACGTTACCAGGTTTTCAATGATTGACTTCAGCCTTTGATGTGAGATTTAGTTTCAACTGTTTTTATTTTAAGCAGCAGTGACTTTGACCATAGAGGCCCCAAATGCAATCCTATGAAGGTCCTTCATAAACTCTTCCTACATAACAAATTTGGTAACAATATGTCAACCCTAACTAAAGTTAATTAGTACCAACTATTTTTTCTAGTTTTAGTAACAGTGACCTTGACCCCAAACACAATCGAATGAAAGGTCTCCATGATCTTTAACCAAGTTTGATCACAATATGTCAACCCTAACTATTATTCAATACCAACTGCTCTTTTTTATTTTTAAGTTTCTATTTTTAGTGTTTAAGTTTGATTGAAATATATGTTATTCAATGCCAACTGTTTTGTTTTTGTTTTTTAGTATCAGTTACCTTGATCTTGACCCTAGGGGCCCGAAACGCAATTCCATGAAAGGTCTCCATAAACTCTTCCTATATACTACGTTTGGTCGCAATATGTCAACTCTAACTTTAGTTATTCAGTACCAACCGTTACTCCATTTTTAGTGACCTTAATCTTGACTATATGGGCCCCAAATACAATCCCATGAAAGGTCTCCATAAACTCTTCCTATGAAACCAAGTTTGTACGCAATATTTCAACCCTAACTAAAGTCATTCAGTACAACTACTTTTCTATTTATTGTAACAGTGACCCCAAAAAGAATCCCATGAAAGATTCCATGAATTCTTCCTATATACCCAGTTTGGTCCCTATATGTCAAACCTAACTAAACCTATTTCGTTACCAAAGGTAAGTTTGACACCGGTCACTTGCCAAACAACAGCATATGTCATTCTAATAACAAGCTTTTTTGTGAAAACCTGATTAAAAATACAATTTCAAAATAACATTTTTAACTTAAAGGAATACATCCCTTTCATCTTAAATCCCACTAAATAAATTGTAGCACCTAGATCCTCTTATCGGAGTGAGACTCCCATGATTTCCTGCACACGAAGCCTGATCACACTTTGTAGTTTCCACGATGTATCATATGAGAGAGCACAGTCTGGGGACTGGAAAACCAGTCTGTAGCACCTGCTCCATTTCCCTGTGTTTGTATCACGATAACGATCTAACAGCTCCACATGGGAAACAGTCATGCCAGTAACATCACGGATTATGACCAAGAATGCAAACTCATCAAACTCCTTTGTTTCATGTTCCCAGAAACTCATGTCATGAGTATATTTCATTGGGTATAAACTAACAGGTCGGAATGCTATAGAAGTGCAGCACTGCTTTTGCTCCTGTGGATTATCAACATGAACCAATGCTTCAATACCAAGTTCTTCAAATTTCTTCAGAATTCCTGGTTCTATAGACAGAAGAAGTCTTTTGTCAGGTATTTTCAGTAAATCACAAGCCAACTGTAACAAGTCAAGTGTAACAACCAGAGTTGTCTCTGTTTCTTCATTTACAAGAGATTTACGTCTATACACTTCACCAATGATGCATGCTTTCATTTCACCATTGCCACAGCTTTTGTTACTGCAAATGTAACAGTGGATTTCATAACCAGGTGAGCATTTCCAATGACTGTCATTCGAACATTCAGCAACTACATGTATTGTGGTTTCTTTAAAAATGCCAGCTATTATTGAAACCAATTGATCTACTTCATTATCAATAGCATGTTTGTAACATTTATCTGCAGCTGTATTTACAGGCCACAGAACTACCATATGAAAGCCTAACGGCAGAAGGTTAGGCTTGATATGACACCTTCTCAACACTGCTCCATATAGTGTTACTATCTCATCGGATTGTTCTTCAGATTTACTTATTGCATCTGCATATTGTAGTGCATAGTTGGTTAATACAAAATCACAACAACATGCCTTCTGTCCATCTTTTACCATGATATCACTGTATTGCTGGTCTGCATCATCACTCTCACATTGGGTCAGTGTGTACATATAACAGTCAGAATGACATGACTTCTCCTGGCAATCCTCACAGCTTGAAAATCGACTCTTTCCGTCAGTACAAGTTTTGCCTATTGTCAATTGCTGCAGACCTCTGTCAGTGAATACGAGTTGTTTGCCATATGCTGTTTTTGACATTTCAGCCCGCAGAATTCTGTAAAGTTTGTGAACTGGATGGTGTGGCCATGTTTTGACGAAACTAGAAGAAAGAATTTTGTAAAATGAAACAAACATGGCTATTATTACATGCATTAGAAGTGAAGGTTAAAAGCAAAATAGATCATAATTATGATACCATTCGAAACATTTGTCCATCACATTTATAAAACAAAGCATTTTATCAAATGACAATAAAACTGAAGACCAAAATTACACTTATTGTATTCAACAATACTTCCTATTCTATTTCCCATGAGTCCACCTAGTTTTGTGATCATTGATATCTGTTCATGACAACTGAGATGAGATTACAAAAATTACAAAACAAGACTCACTCGCATGAGTAAAACTTTAATTGTCCACTAGACAATTCTATAATTAAAGGGCAATAACTCTCGGGTGACTTCAGTGATTTGGCTAGTTATCAAACTCATCCGAGTTATTATGCCCATACACATTCTAACCAAACTTGGATACCATTGGACAAGTACTTGTAAGGTGATTGATCAGACAAGACCAATCTTAGGTAATTTCTATAGTTACGAGCAATAATGTTCATGTAACTACAGCGATTTGGCTAGTTATAAAAATTGTCTGAGGTATTATGCCTATATTCATGTTGATTTGGTATTGATTGGACAAAGGCCTTTAATATATATATATATTATAGAAATTACCTAAAATTGGACTTCTTATATATATATATATATTATATATATATATATATATATATATATATATATATATATATATATATATATATATATATATAGGTAATATCTAAAATATAAAGGTGATAACTCTTGAGTAATATGGCTGGTGAGGTTATAGAACATAAAATATTGTGCCCGTACACATTCTTACAAAATTTGATCATGATTGGACTAAGGGTTCTAAAGTTATTGATTGGACAACATACTGGATGCCGCCCACCAAAGCGCGCACCTGCCTGGAAACCCCAGGTGAAACTATAATATGTTCCACTTTTTAAAAGGGCGTATAAACATACAAAAAATAAAAAATAATAATATGTATTTGTTTAAAAAGTTTAAAAAGTTTTAAATGGCCATAACTTGTACAATATTTATATTGGAATTATATAACTCTTCACAAAAGAGCACATTGTTACTTAAACTTTATATATATCTTTGAAAATGTTGAAATAAATATTTTTTAAACCAAAACTTGCGATATGCCAAGTACGTCACTCCTAACTTAAGCTATTGCACACCTTTGTCCAATCATGAACTATTTTAAGAAACAGTGATCTTGATCCCACATACACAAAAATCCTTAGGTATGAAACCACATAAAACTGCTACATTCCAATTTTCATCACTATAGGTCACTCCTAAATTCCTTTATTGAATGGAAATTGTTAGGTCACTATAATTATTTCAATCTTAACTTGAGTAATAGAGCCGAAACCTTTTCTTTCTATCTTCAATTATAGTGGCCTTGACCTTAGATACCCCAAATACATTCCCAAAGTATGTCTCCACTTGAGATTGCTACATACCAATTTTCAATACTATATGTCTATACCAACTTAAGCAATTAAGCAGAAACAACTAGTTTGACATCCTGACTTCGACAACCAACATCCTCATTCTAATAAGGCAGTTTATCATTGAAAATTCACGTGGATAAATAGTCAGAGTTATGGTATTTGCTACACATTCCATATTCTCTCTGGCAATTTGTGTACCAAGTTTCATTTGAAAATCTTGATACAGTAATTGAGTTATGATTAAGGGTTAAAGTTTGTGCATGCTGACAACAATGAAAAGGCAATAACAATATCTGAACCTCTTTCTTCGAAAAAAACAGACAAACTAAAATATCAATGGCACCTGCCCTAAAATTAGAAGTACAATACTTGAAACACAGGTTGCACAGTATTTAACATGTTACTGAGTGTTCATTTACCTGACAGTATCAAGCAGATGGACCAAGTGTCTGGAGCAAGCAAAGTTGACATCCCCAAACTTCACACACACCCTGTAAATAAATATCAATATTAGCACAGAGAATACATGTACACTGATTTGTTGTGCATTACTTAAATGACACAAGGACAGGACTTTTTGATCCTGTCTATATTCAATATGTGCCAAAGAATCCTATATACATATATATAGGGTTCAGGAAAGCAGTGTATTTGCATAATTATGTAAACAAGAGCTGTCACAGTATGTGACGAATGCCCCCGAATGTGACATTGATCTATGAACAAGGTCAGTACAATGTTATGAAAAGTTTAAGATCAAACAAATACATATGGCAAGTTATTTTAAATTGCCTCTGAACATAAAAAATACCACCCATACTTGAAAACCTACATTCTTATGTCCTTATATTTAGCATTCCATTGTGAATAAACACTAAGTGTATCTTTCACCTTAATGGTAGGGACATGGGTCTTGCACGTGACACGTCAACTTGGTATGTCGAACACATGTGGCAAGTTATTTTAAAATCTGTCCATACAAGGGAAAGTTACAGGCCGGACACGACAACCTATACTCTATGTCCCTATATGCAGCATTCCATTGTGAATAAACACCTAAGTGTGACCTTGACCTAAGAGGTAGGGACACGGGTCTTGCACGCGACACGTCGTCTTGGTATGCCGAACACAAGTGGAAAGTTATTTTAAAATCTGTCCATACAAGGGAAAGTTACAGCCCGGACACGAGTTATTGAGCCGGACACACGGACGGACGGAAGGACGGACGGACGGTGCGATTTTAATATGCCCACCTTCGGGGGGCATAAAAAAACAACAACACAGAATTGCTATGCAGAAAACACAATTTTTATTGTCGTCAACTGGTAACACCCACAACCATCATGTCAAGTTTGAGGGCCATGCATGCAGGCATTGTCATGTTATCACTCAGACAAGCTTTGGTTTACTGACAAAAGGAAGAACTGACCGACATGTGCAAAGCAATATACCCCCTCTTTTTTGATATATTAGGTATCTCTAACACACATACATTTTTTATAGCAGAGGTGGCAACAGAGAAAAATCATGAAAAGTGAGCTTGGGGCCACTGGTCCAGGCTGAATTTTTCTGGCTTATTTTAATTAAGATAATGAGGTCAGAAAATCTTAAAAACCTTGACCTTTGGCAAGCTGCTTCAGATATAGGACCTACCAAAGGCCACTCTTATAATAAATGTCACATGGTCAAATTTATCCAGAATTTTGACAACCCTGTTATAGAGATTTGTGGACAAATTAAAAAATCTGTCATACTACTACCTGCCAAGGCTGTTCGGGACCTCTATGCCAGCAGCACTCTGGAAAACATGGGTGAGGGCACTATTGGTATGGAAACCTTTATCCTGACTCCTGCGGTGGAGATTTACAGATGGCATAAAGGTAAGGTCTTCACATGTATTATAGGGACTATCATAATTGTTAAAATTTGGCAATAGTCTAATAGCTGCACTTACACTAAAGTGTTGGTATGGAAACATTAAACAAGTTAAAATAAGTTAGAATACTACAGCAGGGACAAAATGCGTACGCAGAGCGCTATTTGAAATAGCAGCAAGAGCCAGGGTTCTCGTCTACTCGCATTGCACAGTCCCTGGACTTACTCTTTTGCTTTGGAATTCTTATTTTCTATTCAACGCCTTGCTAACAAAGCATGGTTTCTGCAAGGCACCAAAGTTGTGGCCACAGAACACTTTTGTAATGTACAGTTGAATGAGAACTAACTATGGAATACTCGAATACTTCAGAAATGCACCTGAACTCACATCTTTTTGAAGAAACATCCTCTTATAGACAAACAATTTTAACTATGACCACCACAAATGATATTTTACAATCTAAACAGTTAAAACTATCCCCACAGACACATAGCAAATGCCAGTTAACAATATCATATTGCAAAGATGGTTTTTGTTTCTAAATTCTACCTAAATCCAGTTGATGTATAAGTAGTGTAGTCCTCAATAATGAAGGGTTTTACATCAGTAAGAATAAAGCCTGAGTTTGCTGCCATGGAAACAACCTGCCAACTATCATGCCATGCCCTCATTGGTTGATCTGCAGGTGTGCCTCCCTGACCTTTACACAAGGTCACTAGCACCCGACCTTCTGGCTCTAACACTTTAACAGCACTGGAAAACATAATCAGTATACATTATTTTATACATCTTATATATTAATATGTTGTTGAGATCGCAAGATGGATCATCTTATAAAATCCCCTCTAGCATATACCCAAATATTCAGATAAAACTTTGTAATTTGTCCATTAAGAGGTTTAGCTTGTTCTTGAAGGTATTCAAAGACAGTGCCGTGACTACATTTTCTGAAAGATCATTCTACTTTTAATTCATTCAGTCCACTTAAATGTTTACTAACTTAAGTATAATAGACTATTTAACTACTTGTTTTCAAGTAATGCTCTGGACATGAAAAAATAACAATTGGTTATTGGCTATATAGAGATCAGGTTCTTATTTCGTGAACTTCACTTATTTATCTGAATTTGAACCGGTCAAACTTCCATTTGAACCATATATTTTAGCTGGCAGCTGGTTCTTTTTGAGAACACTGCCATTGCATGAAGATTTTCAAGATATTGTTAAAAAAACACAACAAAGGGCAATAACTCTGTAATTGGCTAAAATAGAGTTAACATTCCTGTTCACTGCTCTTCCTCTTGTTGTGCTTTACCATTGTATGAAGTTTTATTAAATTCCATAGAGTAGTTTTCAAGTAATGCACGGGACAAGAAAAAAGTCACAAAAAGAGTTATAGTTCTTGTACAATGCACTTCCTCTCAGTGTTCTTTACCATTGCATGAAGTTGTTTTATATTCCATCTGGAAGTGTTCAAGAAATACTCTGGACAAAAAAAGTAACAAAAGCGCAATAACTCTGTAATTAGTTATCATAGAGTTCTGGTTCTTATACACTGCACTTCCTCTCATAATGTTCTCTCATTGTATTAACTATTTCATACAGTAGTTTTTAAGTTACGCTCCAGACAAAGAAAATTGTAACAGACCGACTGACCACATACACCGTGACTCCAAAAGACCCCTTCAAACTTTATTTGTAGGGGGTATAATAACCAATGTTTTCTGCCTAATATATACTGGTGCACATAGATCTTTTGCAAACGCTTTAAATCCTATTATGAGGAAGGTGGTTAAAAAGTTTCTTTTTTGGAAATGAGTTGCAATTCCTGAAATTCGGCCAATCTGAGCTAGTAGTCAAAAACACATGTATGTTCATACTGTATACATGCACACTCACCTTCTGAAGAAATCGCTCAGGAGTTTTCTGTTCTTTTTGTGGTTTGACTTTCCTCCGACATGTGGAAAGTTGAACACAATGTTGCTGAATGCTTGAGCACCTAGCCTGGAGTTGGTGTGCAGACTTGTAGCATCCACATTCAACATTACACTAGCACCTGAAGAACAAAATACGCCATAATGCGACGAAACCAGGTTTTAAATATGGGCAATCACAAATTATAGCAAATTAATTTCTTGTACAAGTTAAAAAAAAAAAAGTAGCCACCTTTATCTTTACTATTATCAAAAAGTGACATAACTGAAAAATACTCTAGTTAAGTATCTTATGTGTCTAGTTTCCACCAATTTTAACTAAAGTTGCTGGGCGGAAACTAAGTAACAGTGACCTTGACCCCATCCTCCTCAAAAGTAATCCCAAGATAGCCCTTAAGCTACCTACCCACCAACTTTCATTACTATCCATCAATTCTACCTTAAGTTATTGGGCTGAAACAATTTTTTTATTTTCCATTCACCCTAAAAAGCAATTCCAAGCAAGCTTTTCACAAAAGCTACTTACACACCATCTTTCATCACTATCCATCAATTTTCACCTAAGTTATTGGGTGGAGACCATTTATCTATGTTTAATTAATGTTACCTTGACCCCACCCCCCTCAAAAGTAATCCCCAGCTAGCTCTTCACATGAGCTACCTTCTCACCATCACTATCCATCAATGCTAGCTTCAGTTATTGAGCGAAAAACCAATGTTTGATGTCGTAGAAACCATTTTTCTATTCTTAATAACAGTAACCTTGACCCTACCCCCTCCAAAGCAATCCCCCAGCTAGCTATTTATTGGGTGGAAACCTTTTTTCTAATTTTAGTAACAGTGACCTTGACTTTGACCCCACCACTTCAAAAGCAATCCAAAACTAGCTCTTCACATAAGCTTCCTACATACCAATTTTCATTACTATCAATCATTGTTAGCTTAAGATATTGGGCAGAAACAAATTATTAACTTGTCCAACGACATCACCATTCTAATAACCTGGTTTTTCGTATTTTTCGTGCTTTTATCTATTTTTGTGTTAAACAATGATAGACACCTGCCTTGGAGGATTTGGTGTCCCTCCAAGAAATTTGGTATCCTCAGCATCCCGTGACACTGTTAGTGTTGAATGCTAAAACCAGGTTTCTTATTGATGAAAACTTTTAAGAACTTCAGATTCAAAGACACATAAACACCAATACCATGTTCCTGCAGCCATGTCATGTTCCTTGCAGCATCCTGATGTTTGTGTATGGTAGTTTCTGTCTCCAGGCTGGTTGCTATCACATGACACGTCTCATCCTTCTGCTGAGCTGAAAGGCGGTGTACAAGCGACACTGCAAAGGAGAAATCCCCCTCCCCAACTAGCAGGATTTTTCCTCCAATCAACCCTTCCATTTGGTAGGTGCTGTAAACACCTGAAATCAAAACAAGGGGTTGCTTTTGCATGTTTACTATTCAGACATTGCAATCTAGAATAAGATTTGATCTAGTAAACTATTTGGACCTGAATTACCCATATTTAAACTTGTTCACGATTTCAAATCAGAAGCATTGGTGAAAATTTGTGGCCACTAATGGTTAAATAAGGTTTTTCTATGAGTTGACATACTGACATATTAAGTTTTGATTAAAAGCAACCCATATTACATTATATATACATTATATCCAGACAATAATTCGGACTAATTTTAGAAGCACTTGTCTAAATAAGGCCTTTGTCGGACAAACAAATTCGTAAGATAAAATATTAGGAAGGATGATAAAAAAGCCACTATTGTGTGAACAGGGTTTGTCTAAATTTTAATCTAGTTATCTAGTTTTCAACCCATACTTGAACAGAACTTGTCTGAGAATTCATCAAGACAATCATTTGAACTTAAAGAGGTGGTCCGAACAAAGTACATGAACATCCCTAACAACATTAATCATCCTATCAACAATAAACATTTCAAACTTTGACCTCTAAGCGTGACCTTGACCTTTGAAGTATAGACCAGGGTCTTCAGCACCACACCCCACAGGTATCAACTGATGGAAAACCACTAACTCTTAACTTGTTACTTGTTTTAATTTTTTATTATTTAAGTATAGTATCTTTTGCCTCACTTCAAAATGCGGAAGCTGCATTTTTTCTGTTTCAGAATTTTTACATCACTAAAATCATAAAGGCGAGCCACATCTTACTGCAAAATGCCAAGTAAATAGTTCAATGAGAAAATGGTACTGTATCATGTGATCAAAATGTTGAGCCATGATGATTGAACATCTCACATAGAAGCAAAAATGCTGAACCTTCTGAAATTGTAACTTCTGCATTTTGTAAAAATTACCAAGATTAAATACTAAAAGTAAAACCTTTGCTACTGAAAACATTGGATTTTGTAGCTTCGACATTTGGAAGTGAGGCCATCCATTTACTATAACAAGAGGCACATCAGTGCCTGTGCTCCACTGGCCAAAAGGTTCAAGCAAAGACCACCTAACGAACATTTTCGTCAAGTTTCATAGAAATACAATCATCAATTTTTGAGGAGAAGTTATTTAAAAAATTTTTTTACTTTAATAGCTCTGGCTGCCATGTTGTGCAGTGGACCGAAATGATTTGGGCAATTTGAGTAAAGGAGCACCAAACAAACATTTCTGTCAAGTTTTATCGAAAAAAGGTCATCGGTTTCGACGACAAGTCGTATAAAGTTTTTTTTATTTTTTAGCTCTGGCAGCCATGGTGTGCAGTGGACTGGAACCATTTAACAAATTTTGGTTAATGACCACCCAAGGAACATTTCTGTCAAGTTTCATCAAAGTCTGATCATCGGTTTCTGAGGAGAAGTGGTGTAAAGGTTTTTCCTATTTTTAGCTCTGGCTGCCATGTTGTGCAGCGGACCGGAACCATTTGGGCAATTTTGATTAAAGGGCATCCCGATGAACATTTATGTAAAGTTTCATCAAAATCTGATAATCGGTTTCTGAGAAGATGTAGTTTAACGTTTTTTTCTATTCTTAGCTCTGGTGCCCATGTTGTGCAGCAGACCAGAACTGTTTGGGCTATTTTGGTTAAGGACTACCCAAGTAACATTTCTGTCAGTTTCATTGCAATACGATCATCAGTTTCTGAGGAGAAGTCGTTTAAAGGTTTTTCTATTTTTACCTCTGGGGGCCATCTTGTGCAGTGGACCGAAACCATTGAAGCAAATTTGATAAAGGACCATCCAAGGAACATTTCTGTTAAGTTTCATCAAAATCTGATCATCGGTTTCTGAGAAGATGTTCTTTAAAGGTTTTTCTATTTTTTTGCCCTGGCAGCCATGTTGTGCAGCGGACCGGAACCATTTGAGCAATTTTGGTTAAGGACCACCCAAGGAACAATTCTGTCAAGTTTCATCAAAATCTGCCTATCCGTTTCAGAGGAGATGTCGTTTAAAGATTTTGCTATTTTTAGCTGTGGCGGCCATATTGTGCAATGGACCAGAACCATTTGAGCAATTTTAATAAAGGACCACCCAAGGAACATTACTGTCAAGTTTCATCAAAATCTGCCAAACCGTTTCAGAGGAGATGTCGTTTAAAGATTTTGCTATTTTTAGCTCTGGCGGCCATATTGTGCAATGGACCGGAACCATTTGAGCAATTTTGGTAAAGGACCACCAAAGGAACATTCCTGTGAAGTTTTGTCAAAATCCGCTTATCAGTTTCAGAGGAGATGTCGTTTAAAGTAAAAGTTTACGCACGCACGCACGCACGCACGCACGCACGCACGCACGCACGCACGCACTCACGACGGACAATCTGTGACAACATAAGCTCCATGGCCTTCGGCCAGTGGAGCTAAAAAGTACATAAAAGTATATATTCATTATCAATAAATAAGCCTCAATTTATATTCACATTCAATTTGATTGCATTTACTAGATGGAGTCTGGTTATAAAAAAACAAACATGTTTAGATGAATGTTTTTATTAGCTCAAGGTTTATGTATCCTAATCTGTAATTATATCCACAGTTTGATGTGTTGACAGGGTTAGACACTAACATTTTTCACAAGGTAGTCCCTCGGACTACTGGATCTGAAATCCTGGTAGTCCAGCCAAAATTCTGGTAGTCCAAAAAAATGCAACGGATTCCTTCAGTGTTTTGTGAGACTAAGCCTTCTCTTAAGAACATTGTCAGTATAATTCTTTGATTGGTCATGTTGTTTTATTTGTCTCAATCTTAAAATTTCCACAGTCTTCAAAAAAATAAATAAAAAAAATTGGCTTTAGAATTAATTTTAAAACATAAAAAAATCTAAAATCCATGCTAAAATTTCCCCAGAATAAAAATCTAAAATCAATGCTAAAATACCCCATAATCTGTCACTTTCAGGAAAATAGTGCAATAAAGTTTCAAGTTTTATTTTTTATAAACCAGAAGGTCCTAAACCCATGAGGCATAAAGTGCACAATCTTGACAAAAACAAATAATATGTACTTGTGCGGTAACATATTATTAAACTAATAAAATTTATGACAATGCCTATTATACTGGACTGTTACAGAATGTCTATTTGACATGATGTGAAAAACTAAATGTAAACAAATACACTTAAACTCTTCAATCCTCCATTTTTAGTGTTAATTAACTGTATAAATTTGTGCATACTAGGATGTCGTAAATAAAAGGAACATGTCAAAGACCAAGATTGTTGCTAAGTTACGGCACAAATAACAGACATCCTACTTATAAGCAATATTTGATAATTGGCATCCTACTATTCAGTATTCTTAGTTAATCTAATTCTAACCAACATATCATAATGCTTAAAAGACATAATGAAATAAATTCCCAAAGTGTTACTAATTATTTTTAATATGGGAGTAAGATAAAAATCGTTATTGGTCCTTGCTTCGATGTATATAAAGTTACGATATTTTGGCGCAAAAATTAACACACACAATTTTGCCGTCGTCTCCACAATTCTCCACTTTTGGACACAATCTTTTTTGAGACCCAAATCTACCTCGTTGACATTGGCAGAGGTTCACATGTATGACGATTTAAACAGACCATACAGTGTGAAGAATGGTTTTCCCTTTCTTAATAAAGACATTCTTTAGACTGGTTTAAATATTGATCAAAAGGCTTTACGAAATGTGCGGGAAATTTGGTTAACAGTCCACGTTGTACGTAACTGCTCGGCCATCTTCAGCAAGCTTTAGAATGAGTGTTTACCGGTGATATTTGGCTATTTGACATCATTTTTTGCAAGTTTAAGCATAATAAGATTTTATGCTCAATTAACTGATGTGATATTTATTTTTTCTAGTAGTCCAACAGACTACTGACTTAAAAATTCTTGTAGTCCGACCAAAAAACTGGTAGTTTCGGACTATCGTTAGTGTTGAACCCTGCATGGTTGATAGTTGAATGAGATCAATTTACAACCCGAGATCGGCAACTTTAACTCAATTCAATGCTGTTCATATATCGTGGATGAGAAAGTTTTTGTCCTAAGTTTGTAGATAGCCTTTGACATTTGTGAATTATCTGTTTATATTTCTTTAGACATTGGTTATATATAAGATCTTCATAGTCAAGATGAGTTCAGTACATTAAGGATTTTTTTCAGCATCAGGAAGTTTGTGTTGTTTTGTTTTTTTATGTGGCAAATTTTTAAGGAAGTCCATATATACAGCTGCTTCAGTGTCTTTGACGATTTTTGTCTTGGTGACTCTACATCTACGACCATAATGAATGTCCAAATGTTAAAAAATGTTCCCTTAACGTGCATTATTGTGGCTAATCATTAAGGATTAGAACAATCCCGTTTTGAACATCTATTATTTAAGACTTCACACGTTAACAGGTGGATCTTTCCCAAATGTGGTGTTTGGGGAGTGAAATGCAGCAAATCAGTCAATTTACTACAGATGAAAACTCATGAAATTAACATGTATATAATATAAACTAACAAATCTATGCACGAAAATATATGACAAAACATATAAGCATGTTTTGTGAGCTTTTTTACTATATATTGAATGAGTGATAATATAATACTTGTCTGGAGATGAGACTAGAAATATATTGTAAAACGTTTATTCAAAATGTTAGAAATAATGGTATTTTAGCAGTTATGCCATAAAGTTCGGATGAACCATAGGTCGCCGTAGATCTCTATATACAACGATCACAACTGACATTGGATTCTATACAGTTATAAACCGGTATGACTAGTTAGAGGAAAGTGCACTTTCCGCGGAAAGTACGAAACCCTACGGAAAGTACATGCAAAATACCCATTTTTATTAAATTGCACTTATTTTTTTTTAACAATTACATTTGAATACCTAAAACACTTTATGTGTATAATGTTTGTACATTTTGGAAAAATTATTGGAAATTTACATATTTTGAATTAGCGGAAAGTACGAAATTGTAAGAAAGTACACTCAAAATGCATATTTTTATGAAAATTAAAGAAAAAAATATCATTTTGTATTACTAACGAAAATACATGATGTGTTTAAGTTTTGTACAAATCGGATGATATTTCACTAATTTATTTGAGGATATATTTATTTATGCATACGGAAAGTACGCAGTACAACGGAAAGTTCATCGAGGGCTGATCGCGAAACTGTCCCATTTGACATATTTTCAGAAAACCACTTTTTGGCAAATATATATATATATATATATATATATATATATATATATATATATATATAATACTGTGATACATATCCTACAAAAATATTAAGTTCATATCTCTACAAATATTTATTGTATTAAACATTTGTCCTTTAGTTCCATCTGGCAAAGCAATTTTATTTTCCCGCGAAACTTCCATGTGAATATGCAAGGAAATAGGACAGTTTCGAAGTCAATTTAAAATTATTTTTTCAAATGTAAATTGTTCTATTTGAATAAAAGTGTTTTTTGCCAATCATTTCTTAGATTTATATGAATGAAAAGTGTGGATCTAAACTTATATGGCTAAAATATATCATTTTTATCAAAATACTTCTTCTGTTTTTCAAATGGTACAGTTTCGCAGTATTTTTATCTTTCATAAGAATGAACTTTTACTGCGAAACTATACTAAGTGCAGCACATTTCTCAATATTTGGCACATTTTTTTTATCAATAACGATATTTATATTATTAGAATATAAATATATAGTTACTATATGATCATTAAATCAATTGAAATTAGAAAATATTAAAAAAAAATACAAAGATGCAATGTCATTATGATCATATCTGCATCATGTGATGTGAATTCATATGTTTATGTTAATAAAAGTTTGGATATTATATAGTTTGAAAAAAAAAATTCTTATTATTACATACTGATAAACCTTTATTTATCTAATAGCATTTAAAATGACACTCATATTCAAAATTCAATTTATAAGACATACACAGAAAAGTCATGTATAACAAACATAAATTTTGAGTGATAAACCTTTAACTACTTACTAAATATTGCATATATGAAAACTATTAAAAACTGATAACAAGATTGTAACTGTGTATTTAATAGCTGAAAAATATTAAATGATTGGTGAGTGCAAAAAGATTTACTGTGATCTTCTCATTAGGTAGAAATACCGTGTTTTCTGCACCTTTCTTTTAAATTAAACCCAGCATCCTTCATAAGAAACATTGTTTTAGACATGTATTCATCCTTTTTAGTACTAGTATATTATAACAATTGTATTAATTATGGTTAATCTTATTTGGGAGTAAGAGTGTATCTTTAAGTATAATGGATGACTTATTATTTTACCTATTCTCCCACATTAAAAATGTGCATCAGACCACACATTTTAAATCATTCAACAGAAATTCAATTTATTCTAGATATTAACTATCAACTTTGTGACAAACAATGTTAAGTTTTATCTTTTCACTTGATTTTACTTCTGTTTTTACCTCAAGTTACCAGAAAAAATGCATACAATTTCAAAGGGACTTAAATGGCGACAAAAGTATTCATGAATATGTTTGAAGATTTAAACTTAATATTTTCAAATAAGGCAATAAAAATGCCCAGCTTTGTAACACCGCAACTGCAATTCTATAGTTGTGGCCTAATGTGCAAACTATAAACAGCAAAATTCTTATTCAGAGTGAATTCCTTTTTTTGCCATCCCATTACAACAATACCTGCAAAATTGGGAATTTGCACATCGTAGAGATTAGATATTGGGAACATGAGTCAAAGCGACAATAAATTAATAACTAAAAAGTTGAGAAATGTAAAAGTAAGAAATGTCAATAAATCAAATTGTTCAATGACTTGTTAGAGAAAAAAGCAAGTTGTTTAACACACTGGACCTGAGTTAATTTAAATTCCGAAAAATGAAATGAGAATTTTCCCCAGTAGTATTAAGAAAAACATATTAAATATATTAACTTTTTCAGCATTTGGAAGAGCCGATTATTAGATATAAAAACAGCTAAGAAAAATAGACCCGAAGTTTAAATACCCTTTAACAAAATATAAAATGTGTTCTAGACAATACTTTGCATGCCATGAATCTGTCTCTTCTATCAAAGTCCAAACATGGTATGTATCACAAACTCCAAAAATTTATAATTAAATCATTGTAATAGGTACCCTTGAAAAGCTCATGATTTGTTTTCAATTACTGCAGTTTTGCTACCTGCTTGGCGGAAAAATCAATTGGTTTGAGGGACCTTAATAAAATCACTTTCTTTTCGATGTTGACAAATTCAGCTAAAGCCAAAAATGTTATTTTCCTAAAGCCCTGTTGCAGCTATTTCCCTTTAAAGGAGCAATGTTTAAATAAATATTATCTTAAAATGATTTTAACAGGGCTCTCACTAGGCTGAAAATTTTGGGAGATGTGACTTCTCCCTTCAGTCAATTTAGGGAGAAGTGGGGAGACTTTAGGGAGAAGTGATACTTTTCGTAACACCTGATCCAAAAACTATGCCATACCACACACCTCAGTTTATATTCACATTCAAATTGATTGCTATAACTATAAAATGTTCATAAAATAGTTCATAAAATAATGTATCATTTTTGGCTGGGCAAAAGTGTATTTGTCAATGTCACATACCGACAGTTTATTTCCAAATAGCAAATAAAATGAAACAAAAACCAAGACAGCTATATACAGTTTCTTAATATCTAGACGTTTTGCATGCGCGCTGGCTAGTAAAGAGATATCCTTGTCAAACACTAATAAATAAGTGTTTTTTACTTCATTAACTATTGTTAAAATTGTTTAGTAGAGATATTTTACTGTAGTATTTGGATGATACACAGGGTAGGTATTACTGGCCACCATGATTGTTCATGATTGGCTGAAGACTATGTGAATAAATATCGAGTCCAGGATATCCATACAAAATTTCACATGATTCACTAGACTAGAGACTGATGTGACATTGCAGTGATTTGGTCATTATCGCAGATATAACGAGTACACAAATATTTATAGTCTTTTTAACTGATGTTGTCACACTTTTTTAACTGATTGTTGTCACACTTTTGGTTTGTTCTGTTTTGTACAACTGTACAGATGTTAATTAGCTCAATCATAAAAAAATACCCATAAAGAGGCTTTTTTCACAATAAAAAGAAGGTTTATAGTTCAGAGTTTACTTTAAAAACTTACATCATAGATATTGATATCATGCAATCATTTTTTCATGATCAAACGTGTTTCTTGCTTGGGAACATTTCAATAATATTATATTATTTTTCATTCAACTGAGGAAAAATGTTTCTTGAAATGCATATTTTTTTCCCCTGCAAATCATGCTTAATTAATGTTATTTATCTTATGTTTCAACTATTAACTTCAATTTTCAATGTAAAACAATGGTTTCAGTTCATAGTTGTTAAATTTTAGTCATTTAATCTGGTAAAAACATTCGGTCACTGATATATGAAGGGCAATTCAAAAACGGCAAATAGGACAGTTTCGCAGTAATTTTAATTTCAAAAAGTATTTATTTGCGTCTTTTTTCCTAAAAGTGACAAATTTTCATAACTATTTTGTGTATAAAGTTATGAACCATTATTTAAATAGTAAAATTGCAATATAAACCGTACTTTTAAAAATAAGATGTCATTTAGAATAGTTTGGCAGTGAAAAAAGAGTTTAGTTTTAGTCAATTTTGACCGCGAAACTGTTCTAAGTAACATATTGTAATAAATACATATTTTAAAAAGGCATTGGTTAAAGTCTGAGTCATACTTATATTTCTGACATCATTTTGAACTAAGTTTCTGAAAATAGTAACAAGAAAAGCCCTATATAAGAAAAATAAACAGTTTTTAGCTTCTCCTGAACAATTTACAAAAATGCAGATGGAACAGTTTCGCGCTCAGCCCTCGACATGTACATGCAAAATACACATTTTTATTTGTATACATTAAGAAAATAGTTCACCTAGTTAAATTTTCATGTTTTAATACAATACATATTTGTTTATTTTGGTCAGATTTATTGTAGTTTTACGTATTAGGACTCCTTACAGAACAGAACAGAACAGAGTTTATTCGAATCAAAACATTACGGTTTCTCATCATAAAGATATACAAAATAGAGAAATACAACTGATGTTAAACAATAAGCAATACACGACTACATATGACATATCAACAATGTGATACTTAAATATTTAGCAATGCATGAACTCATAAAGATGAAAACAAGAGAACAATAAATCCTAAATTAATATATCATCTCATCATGAATATATTATGCAAAGAAAAAAAATCACACAGTGTTGTTTAATATATGTTATTTCTAATTCTATATGCATCTCTTATATAGGTGGCAATTGATTATTTAGGTTCGTTTCTTCTTTTAGAATTAAGCAGTGAAATCATTTTGAAAACACTTGGATTTCTCCAATAAAACGTTTTAATGTGTCTTCGTCTAAGATCTCCATAAGGTGCACATTTAAACAAAAAATGGAACTCATCTTCAATGTCATTTGAGTTGCACACTTGGCATACACGTTCAGGTCTTTCAATACGATTTCGTCCGTATCTTCCGGTTTCTGTTCTTAACCGATGTGTAGAAGTTCTCATCTGAACGACTTAACGTCTCTTTTCTGAGATCTTAATAATGTCCAAATATTGCACGTACTCAAAGTTTAATTTCATATGTTTATACAATAAGGATAAAACGATGTTATATATAATTATGCCATTTATTTCCTCTGATTGAGATATATATATTAACTAACATAATAAATGCATGTGTTAACAAAATAAACGAAAAGAAATATGGTCATGATAAATGCATGTGAAACTATACTAATGATATGATCAGATATACATTTGCAAGCAGAAAGATAACACAATATGACAAAATGTGCATTTCACTTTGTAAAGAATATGTTTATATCAAAAGAGAGAAAAAAATGCATATGCGAACAAGCATAAATGTTACATTATCAGGATAAACTTTTGTGCAAGCAACTACTCGAAACAGGTTTTCAAACATTATTACAATGAAAGGAGGTTAAAAAGGAACATTTACGATATCTACTTATTGTAACATTTGTTTCGGCATTATCATACAGCAAACAATTTATAACACATCGTCAGGAATCAGTAAAATATCACTTACGATCAAAAAAATCATAAGAGTCATCATCGAAATCTTGCTTACTTATGTTTACATGCTAATTGAAATTGAAATGTATTTTCAAAATAGTTAAGCATTTGTAGACAAAGTGTAATGCTATTCTCAAGAAATGTTTGTGTACCTTCTTATCTATAAAAACTAAATGTTGTTTTTTTCCAAGCAAATATTGCAACTTTGCGTTGGTCCAGAGTTCGAACATTCTCTATGTCCAAACTATGATCGCATCAGTTCTGGACATTTGATTCATGTTCGATTATTCAGGGGAATGGCTAGAAGCGTTCCATGGTTGTGTTACACTAGATACTACCACACGTGTACCTATGATTGTGTTACACTAGATACTACCATAGGTGTACCAATGGTTGTGTTACACTAGATACTACCACACGTGTACCTACGATTGTGTTACACTAGATACTACCATAGGTGTACCAATGGTTGTGTTACACTAGATACTACCACACGTGTACCTATGGTTGTGTTACACTAGATACTACCACACATGTACCTATGATTGTGTTACACTAGATACTACCACACATGTACCAATGGTTGTGTTACACTAGATACTATCACACGTGTACCAATGGTTGTGTTACACTAGATACTACCACACGTGTACCTATAGTTGTGTTGCACTAGATACTTCCACACGTGTACCTATGGTTGTGTTACACTAGATACTATCACACATGTACATATGGTTGTGTCTCACTAGTTACTACCACACGTGTACCAATGGTTGTGTTACACTAGATACTCTCACACGTGTACATATGGTTGTGTTACACTAGATACTATCACACATGTACCAATGGTTGTGTTACACTAGATACTACCACATGTGTATCCATGGTTGTGTTACACTAGATACTACCACACGTGTACCTATGGTTGTGTTACACTAGATACTCTTACACGTGTACATATGGTTGTGTTACACTAGATACTATCACACATGTACCAATGGTTGTGTTACACTAGATACTACCACATGTGTATCCGTGGTTGTGTTACACTAGATACTACCACACACGTTCCAATGGTTGTGTTACACTAGATACTACCATACGTGTACCTGTACCGTGTATGGTTCTTTTGTTTGTATAGTGACATGCTTTTGCCAATTCATTATTGTTATTGTTTTTGTTGCTGTTCGAAGACTCAAGAATACTTATACACTATACTGTTGTTTTACTTAGGTGGAACACCAGTTTGTTAATGTATTCAAGTATTAATTATATTGTGCTTTTTCCATATAACTCAAAAAAATTCAATCATAAATAAACAATATAATAATCTTGTAAAGTGTGTTTTTGTAATGTTTTATTATTCATTCACTATAATAGTACGGTTCTTGGTTATATATGTATTTTTGTGTCGCCTGAAAAGACGACATATAGGGGTTACTTTTGTCGGCGGCGTCCCATTTTCGCTTGTCCGGGGTATATCTCCTAAACTATTAGTGGTATCAACTTGAAACTTCATATGTACATAGATCTAATTGAGGGCAAGTGCAGTGCACAAGAACTGTTACTCTTGCTTTCTTAGTTTTAAAATTATTGCCCTTTGTTAATTTGCATGCTTAAAGTTTTGTCCGGGGCATATCTTGAAGAATATAAGAGGTATCAACTTGAAACTTCATAGCTAGATATATCTCATTGAGGGCAAGTGCAGTGCACAATAACAGTAACTCTTGCTTTCTTAGTTTTAAAGTTATTGCCCTTTGTTAATTTTCATTCTTAAAGTTTTGTCCGGGGCATATCTTGAAGAATATAAGAGGTATCAACTTGAAACTTCACAGCTAGATAGATCTCATTGAGGGCAAGTGCAGTGCACAATAACAGTAACTCTTGCTTTCTTAGTTTTAAAGTTATTGCCCTTTGTTAATTTTCATTTGAAAGTTTTGTCCGGGGCATATCTTGAAGAATATAAAAGGTATCAACTTGAAACTTCATAGCTAGATAGATCTCATTGAGAGCAAGTGCAGTGCACAAGAACTGTTACTCTTGCTGCCATATTTTTAGAGTTATTGCCCTTTGTTAATTTTCTTGCTTAGGTTTTGTCCGTGGCATATCTCGTAAACTATAGGAGGTTTCAACCTGAAACTTATTCCGTAGGTATATCTGATTGAGGGTTCAAATGCCACCTACACTTGAAAGTTAAATGGCAACATCATTGTCTATAAATGAATAAAATGCCAATCTAACAGCTATAATGTCGACAGTAAATAATTCGTCAGACGACACATCCGACTCGCGGAGTTCTAGTTTAAAGCTGCACTCTCACAGATTGACCGTTTTGACAACTTTTTTATTTTTTGTCTCATGGAATGAGCCAATTTTGCATAAATATCGGCAAACCAGACTGCTGGCAAAAGATCAGATCGCAGATTTTCATATTTATATTTAAAAAAATGATGTTTTATGCATTTTTAGCTCTACTGGCCAAAGGCCAGAAGAGCTTATGCGATGGTAATGTGTACGTAGTATGTGCATCCGTGCGGTCGTGCGTCTGTAAACAATTGCTTGTGATCCGCCCATGCATGCCTAGATTATGGCCCTTGATAGTATAAAAAAATGCTATTGTGTAAACAATTGGTTGTGAACACGATACAGTGTTCAGTTTTGATTGTATCTCGATGAAACTTGTACAGTATCTAGATATCCATTAGAGCTCGGTTCCTTTCGAAAACCAGCCAGATCTGCCCATGAATGCCTAGATTATGCATGCCTAGATCATGGCCCTTGATAGTATAAAAAAATGCTAATGTGTAAACAATTGGTTGTGAACACGATACAGATTGTATCTCGATGAAACTTGTACAGTATCTAAATATCCATAAGAGCTCAGTTCCTTTCGAAAACCAGCCAGATCCGCCCATGAATGCCTAGATTATGGGCCATGAAAGTTTTAAAGAAATGCTTTCTATTTTTAGCCAGGTCTGCATGAGCGAATTCTATTTTTAGCCAAGTTTACATGTATGTGTAAATTCAAGTCTAGAGTTAAGGGAGACAATTTGCAAGTCTAGGATTTTGAGAGACAATTTGCTTTTTGCTTTTGCAGTTGATTTTGTGAATTACTCTGCCTTGTTCTTGTTGAAAGCCCAAAGGCCATTTTTTAGCTTTAAGTTCTGTAGTTTGCGCATTCATCTTAACAAAATTGGTTGTGAATGTTTAAGTTATGCACCTGGTGTCATTACTGGCCACACCCAGGGTTCACAGGTTTGGTAAACATAAATCTGGAAAGGTTTGAAAATCTTTTTGTGTGTTCGTGCATCCATCTCAGCACAATTGATTGTGAATGTTTGTTCAAATTGATCAATGTTGTCCTAGGATGCCCTTGACTTTTACCTTTTGACCAACTTTTTTTAACTTTTAAAACTACAGAAAATTTTACTATGAGTACAGATGACTTTTACTTGGCACATATTAAAATAGTTCATGCAACTAATCTGCTTACAATACTTTCTGGGCTCAGATGTTGAACGTGCTACGTTTTCAGGTAACCCAAACACAAAACATACTATATGTCTGTTGCCTTTTACCCATACATACATGCTCTGGATTGATATGACCACAAAAGCCATGCCAATAGAGCATAGGCCCTTTTGGGCCTCTTGTTCTTAAACTGTTAGTAACGCTTTTAAAATAGCCATAAAACAACTAGAGATTGCTTTTTTGAAAAAGCGCATGTCTCCCCCATTGTGTGGTCGTAGGTGAGAAATAATCAATGATGGACATGAAATTTGTACTTTTGGACTGGAGACGAACAAACATAGGGGTCATCTACTGGTCATGACCAACCTGCATACAAAGTATGAAGTTCCTGGGTCCAAGTATGAAGTTCCTGGGTCCAAGTATGAAGTTCCTGGGTCCAAGCTTTCATAAGTTATTGAGCCAAAAGAAGTGTGACGTACGTACTGGTGACAAAGAAATTGTTTTTTACCTGAAGGTCACTTTGACCTTGACCTACTGACCTCAAAATCAATAGGGGACATCTTATAATCAAGACCAACTAGCAAACCAAGTATGAAGTTCCTGGGCCACAGTTGTGTTTAGTAAATCAGCGGAAACTGTTATTTTACCTCAAGGTCACCTTCACCTTTGACCTACTGGCCTGAAAATCGATACGGGTCATCTACTAGTCATGATCAACTGGCATACCAGGTATTAAGTTCCTTGGTGGAAGCATTCTTTAGTTATTGAGCGGAAACCATTTTTTACCTCACAGTATTGTGACCTTGATCTTTGACCTTCTGATCCCAAAATCAATAGGGGCCATCAATTAGTCATGACTAACTGACATACCAAGTATGAAGTTCCTGGGTGTAAGCGTTCTTGAGCTATTGAGCAGAAACCGTTTCTTCACCTCAAGGTCAGTGACCTTGACCTTTGACCAACTGATCGCAAAATCAATAAGAGTTATCTACTAGTCATGACCAACTAGCATACCAAGTATGAAGTTCCTGGGTGTAAGCATTCTTGAGTTATTGAGCAGAAACCGTTTCTTCACCTCAAGGTCATGGTGACCTTGACCTTTGACCTACTGATCTCAAAATCAATAGGAGTCATCTACTAGTCATGACCAACTAGCATACCAAGTATGAAGTTCCTGGGTGCAAGCGTTATTTAGTTATAGAGCGGAAACCGTTCCTTCACCTCAAGGTCAGGGTGACCTTGACCTTTGACCTACTGATCTCAAAATCAATTGGAGTCATCTACTAGTCATGACCAACTAGCATACCAAGTATGAAGTTCCTGGGTGCAAGCGTTATTTAGTTATAGAGCCGAAACCGTTTCTTCACCTCAAGGTCAGGGTGACCTTGACCTTTGACCTACTGATCTCAAAATCAATTGGAGTCATCTACTAGTCATGACCAACTAGCATACCAAGTATGAAGTTCCTAGACCCAAGGATCTTTAGTTATTGAGCGGAAACAGTTTCTTCACCTCAAGATCAGGGTGACCTTGATCTTTAACCTAGTGACCCCAAAATCAATAGGGGTCATCTTCTAGTCATGACCCACTAGCATACCAAGTATGAAGTTCCTGGGTGCAAGCGTTCTTTAGTTACTGAGCAGAAACTGTTTCTTCACCTCAAGGTCACAGTGACCTTGACCTTTGACCTACTGATTTCAATCAAAATCAATAGGAACTAGACATCATGACCAACCTCACTTCAAAGTTTGGTGAACCTAGATCAAAGCATTCTCCTGATATTGCACGGAAATATTTTTTTACATAAGAGGTCACAGCGACGTTGACCTTTGACCTTGTGACCCCCCAAAATATAGGAGTTTTCTAAACCTCATGATCAACCTCCCTACCAAGTTTGGTGAACCTAGGTCAAACCATTCTCAAGATATTGAGCGGAAATGTTTTTTACATTGGGGGTCGCCGCGACCTTGACCTTTGACCTAGTGACCCCAAAAACAATAGGGATCTTCTACACCTCATGACCAACCTCCCTACCAAGTTTGGTGAACCTAGGTCAAACCGTTCTCAAGATTTTGAGCAGAAATGTTTTTTATATTGGGGGTCGCCGCGACCTTGACCTTTGACCTAGTGACCCCAAAAACAATAGGGATCCTCTACACCTCACGACCAACCTCCCTACCAAGTTTGGTGATCCTAGGTCATGCGGTTTTCCAGTTATCGATCGGAAACGAAGTGTGACGTACGGACGGACTGACGGACTACCGGACAGGGCAAAAACAATATGTCTCCCCCAGAGAGGGGGAGACATAATAATAATTTTCAAACTGGAATATGAAAATCTGCGATCTGATCTTTTGTCAGCAGTCTTATATCACTGGTTTCCATGCATTTTCGCATAAATTGGCTCGTTCCAAGACAAACAATAAAGAAGTTGTCAAAACATTCAATCTGTGAGAGTGCAGCTTTAAAAAATAAAAACAGATTAACAAATAATACTGAATGTATTCTGAATGTATGAAAACTGTAAGCTGTCACAGTAAGTGACCAATGCCCCCAAAATGCCACCAAGTTTAATGTATTATGCATTTTTTATGTGTCTACTATCAGGAAGCAAACATAAACTATAAGCATACACCAGGCCCCCTTATGGTTAACTTCAAGTGTGGGGGTGATGAAGTAAGAGGTTGCACAAGGCATGTCTCTACTTCAAGTGTGGGGGTAATGAAGTAAGAGGTTGCACAAGGCATGTCTCTACTTCAAGTGTGGGGGTGATGAAGTAAGAGGTTGCACAAGGCATGTCTCTACTTCAAGTGTGGGGGTGATGAAGTAAGAGTTTGCACAAGGCATGTCTCTACTTCAAGTGTGGGGGTGATGAAGTAAGAGGTTGCACAAGGCATGTCTCTACTTCAAGTGTGGGGGTGATGAAGTAAGAGGTTGCACAAGGCATGTCTCTACTTCAAGTGTGGGGGTGATGAAGTAAGAGGTTGCACAAGGCATGTCTCTACTTCAAGTGTGGGGGTGATGAAGTAAAAGGTTGCACAAGGCATGTCTCTACTTCATGATCTGTCAACAAGTGCCAAGAAGTTTTAAAATCCAAATGTGCATGAAAAAGTTAAAGCCTGGACGCGATCAACTATGATCTATACATGTGCATATATGCAGCATTCTATAATGATTAAACTCCAAGTGTGACCTTGAATTTAAAGGAAAGATTAAGGGTCTTACACAGCAAACATCTCCTTTACTTGCTTATTTATTTTGCAATCCCACTCAGTGCAAGACAAAGTAACAGCCTGGACATGACCAACTACACTGTACATATATGCAGCATTCCATGATGATAAACCTGTAATTGTGGCCTTGACCTTTGAGGTAGGGACGTGGGTATTGAACGTGCCAAGTCTTCTTTTTGTACCAAACACACTTGCCAAGTAATCTTAAAATTCCTTCTTGCATGAGTTACAGCCTGGACAAGACCAACTACACTATATGAGCATATATGCAGCATTCCATAATGATTAAACTCAAGGTGTGACCTCGACCTTTGTGGTAAGGACGTCTTGCATGTGACATGTTGTCTTTATGTACTGAACACATTATTAAGAAATTTTAAAATCCCTCCCTGTCTGATCAAGTCATAGCCCAGACACAGAAAAACATAAAGGTAAGGCAGCCAACTTCATTTTAAACTAATTCAAGTGATCAATAAAACCAATATCAAATACATATGGAAGGAAAAGTATGAAGTATGACAAAACTAAAAAAAAAACTAATTCGATATCAGCCAAATTCCACATACAACAGGTTAAGAAACAGGGGTTTTCAATTTCTGGCAGGGATCAAATTGAAGTTTTTAGATGTATTTGGTGAAGTATCTCTATTTCATTTTTGTCAAAAGTATTTGCGCTTGGCTGCCTTTAAAGCATAATTTTATGTGGATATTTCTCACTGCAATTTATGAAAAGATTGACAGTTACATATCATATGATGCAAATACAATCTTACCGTACATAAAATGAAGACAAACTCCTAAGGTTGATATCATTAACAATGTAAATGTTTCATGAAGCTTTGAAAAAACTGTTAACCAAAACTGTTAACAAAACCAAAGTATTCATGTGTCCTGCCTTACACATAGGTAATTTAAAGATGCACTATTACTCCCAAGTAAGGTTTACCACAATTAAAACAATTGTTTTAAAATACCATAAAGGATGAATATATGTCGAAAACAATGGTTCTTATGAAGGATACCGAGTTTAATTTGAAAGAAAGGTGCAGAAAATACGGGATGTCTACCTTATGAGAGGAAAGTAGATCACAGTAAATCTTTTAGAACTCACCATTCATTTAATATTTTTCACCTTTTTAGGTATTAAATACAATCTTGTTATCAGTCATTAATATTTTCCACAAATGCATTTCATGCATCTAGTAAGTAGTTAAAGATTTATCACCCAAAAATTGTGTTTGTTATACATGTGTATGTATTGACTTTGAATAAGACTGTCATTTTTAATATACTTGTCATTAACAAACATAAAACTAAAGAAGATCTTTATAAATACTGATCCAGAACTCTCATTTCATTTAAAACAAGAGTATTGCTTGAAGCGCTGGTTGCTCTCAAAATGACCCTTTTCTATGAAAAGGGGTGAAGCACCCTGGCACAGAAGCAGAACTGGCTTTTTAGATGCCCTTCTGAGAATGTCCTTTGTGCACTGCACTTTCCTTCATTGCCATACATCTATATTTCAAGATATGGCCCCAGTAAGCAACAGTTTTAGAAAAAAATATCAGCAAAGGGAAGATAAGTAAACAATATGCAGTCCCATCAGTAGTTTTGAAGTAATTCTCCAGATGGAAAGACAGACAAAGCTGCGACTATACGCTCCTTCCATCGGGGAGAATACTAAATAAATAACAACCAATAGTGACATGTTTATAATAAACAGACATAATTATCACAGAAGTTATTTAAAGACAGTAACTCCTTCTCTTCCACTACTATTTATTGTGCCAAAAAAAGTTCTTCAGTGAAGTCCAGTAGTTGCTGTCATGGTATAGGTATGTCATGGATGATCGCAGAGATGGTTGAAGAGTATCTTTTTCGTACTCAAATTCCCAGAGAACGATTCCCCAAACAATAGCTGCAAACCACGGGAAGGTGTCACCTTGCGGGGCAGGAATATACCCTCGCTTCACAGCTAACTTTGCTAGTCCATATATAATACGGGATAGTAGATACAAGTTTATCTGGAAAACAAAAGCATTTGAGAAACAATGGGTAATTATGCAGAACGCCGCATCATAGCTGTATTTTTCATTTTGGAAATGGCATTTATTCAATAGGATGTATGGATAGTGGGCAGTAATAAAAAATTGCTTTTTACTACCATTTATTGTATTGTTTCGAGGAAATAATAAGTTAAAAAAATGTCTCGGATTCAAATTTTCTGACCAAATTTCATGAAGATGGCATAAAGCGGTTATGAGAGAAATTAAGAACAAACTTAAACATTATGCAGACAAGTATTCTGATCAAGCTTCATAACAATATAATTAAAACTATTTAAATTGAATTTATGATGGGGATTTGACCTAGTGGCCTAGTTTTTGGCCAGGGGTGACCCACATCAAACCTAATTTTCAGTGAGATGTGAAAATGAAATACTTATGGAACGAACTGATCATTGCTTTTTATTAAAAAAATATATATGCTTTATTTAAAGCAAAGAAATTTTGTATTGGAAAATAGGAACAATCTTAAGTTTTACTTGAATACTTACTTAAAGTATTTTAAAATTGGGTTTGCAATTTAAATTTGCCTAATGTTATTAAAAATCAAAGTATTCTATGGTCAGTGTACCAAAATCAAATGCTGCATATAACAAGAGCTGTCACAGTATGTGACGAATGCCCCCGAATGTGACATTGACCTATGAACAAGGTCAGCACATGAAAAGTTGATCTTGCCTCTACGTGTCAAATACATATGGCAAGTTATTTTAAATTGCCTCTGAACATAAATAAATACCACCCATATTTGACAACCTACACTCTTATGTCCTTATATTCAGCATTCCATTGTGAATAAACACTAAGTGTATCTTTAACCTTAGTGGTAGGGACAGGGGTCTTGCACGCGACACGTCGTCTTGGTATGTTGAACACATGTGGCAAGTTATTTTAAAATCTGTCCATACAAAAAACAAAAAACAGCCTGGACACAACAACCTATACTCTATGTCCTTATATGCAGCATTCCATTGTGAATAAACACTAAGTGTGACCTTGACCTTAGGGGTAAGGACACGGGTCTTGCATGCGACACGTCGTCTTGGTATGTGGAACACATTTGGCAAGTTATTTTAAAATCTGTCCATACAAGGGAAAGTTACAGCCAGGACACAACAACCTATACTCTATGTCCTTATATGCAGCACTCCATTGTGAATAAACACTAAGTGTGACCTTGACCTTAGAGGTAGGGACATGGGTCATGCACGCGACACGTCGTCTTGGTATGTGGAACACATGCGTAAATTTATTTTAAAATCTGTCCATACAAGGGAAAGTTACAGCCGGGACACGAGTTATTGAGCCGGATACACGGACGGATGGAAGGTGTGATTTTAATATGCCCACCACTGGGGGGCATAAAAAGAGCAGACTTACTGAAAATTATCATGGTATAACTTTTTTGTTTAAATTTTGCTTAATACATCATTTATGTAAATAGTCCATGAACTTCTTTAACAGCACATGCATATTCATATAAAGATATATAACATCTTAACCATTTTAAACTGGCTAAACAGAAAATACAATTTACCTGTTCATTAACTTTGTTGTATTTTCCGAAGACAAAATATCCTCCTATAAATGCTGCGATGAAACTGTGGATTTGTGATTTCTCACTCTGAAAATGCTCCATAATTCCGGTCATGCTTTTGTACAAGAAGACAAAGGCTGCTAGGTTCTTGGAGTGGGTAAATGTTGCTTCAAGAATGAATTTCAACTTTTCTTCAAGGCTGATAAAGAGAAAAAGACTAGACAATTTCCAAAGAATGACTTTTTAGTTCATGAACTCAAATTAAAGAATAACTAAATTCTAACATTTTTCCAGGACATGTTGCTTATAAGTTTTCAAAAATGTAGGAGGCCTGAAGATAAATGAAAATTACAGTAAAATTTATAAGGAATTGCTTTAAAAATTATTCATAATAAGCCTGCAGCTGAATAGAAATGATGGATTAAGTTTGTGAATGATTGTTTAATTAAATATCAAGTGTTTGAATGAATATGGAACTCATATTGTTTTATTAGCAGTGTTCTTCAACCGGAAATGTAATTGGTGGATAGTTCATGGCTATGCATAACAGGGATGTCAAACAAGTGAAAATAAAAAGCAACAAGAGCTGTCACAGAAACGTGACAAATGCCCTTAAAAGGCCTCGTTGGGCAGATTGGGACTGTGTTGACAGATAGCCTTGAGTATGTATCATATGTTAATCCTTCCCATCAAGTTTGAAAATATTGACCTCAAACATGTACATGCAAGTTGGAGTGGATGTCAACTCGTCTCTGGGCCTAAGCATTCTTCAGTTATTAATTGGAGAAGGATATTTAGCTAAAGGTCACCACAACCCTGACCTTTGAACCACTCACCTCAAAATCAAAGATAAACAAGAGATGTTTGTCAAACATTATGCCCCCATGAGCGCCATGTTGTCAACAGTATTTGGACAATTGAATGAATTATACATGGACCGAAATGACAGCTTATTTGTCATTGACGTTGGATGCCTTTGAGGCAGTTTTAAGAATATGACCATTCAAAGTGTAGGGATAGTACCGGTAGGTACCTTTTTTAATTATGTTCAGATGATGATTGATCTTTCCAGATAAACATGTTTCCTCTTAGCAGCAGGGAATAAGTAAATATGATGAAATGTCAATGACCAATATGAGTCGTGATCTTGACCTTTGACTCTATGACCTCAAAATCCATAGGGGTCTAAACTTTAATATAAACTTTATTCATTTTACGACTGCTAAGTCACTCTCAGTCGCATAATATTGCATGAGAGTGTGGTCTTGTGTCTTAGGTAAATCCAAGTGCCTGGAGGAAGCCTACTTGTTCATCTTGGTGACCACCAACCAAACTCACATACACCTATTCTTTCTTTTGAATTTATTTACCTTCCCTCTTTGAAGAGAAATGTCATAACCAAGGCATGAGGAAATCTGACTTTTGTTCCATATCTGGAAAAGAAAAAATACAGTTACAGGATGAATGAACCAGATTGAACAGACAATGATGAAAAATAATGGAAAAGGCAATGGATTAATAAATAATTAATAAATAGAATCTGCATTATTAATTAAGATATATAAATCCAACGCATTTTGATTCTCAGATTTTGGCTACTTGAAATGAATGAAATTCATATAACTTAGCAATAAGTTACATGCATACTTAATGTTTCATTCAGTACAAAAATGTTAAAAATAAAATTTATCCATATGTAGATGTAATTTTTGTTCAGCTGCATTGTTCAACAGAACATCTTGATTTTGTGTGACTGCATGACAAACATTAGTGTGGTGTCGAGATTGAAGGTTGATGGTAAGGGTCAAGACTGGGGGTTGAGAGTGAGGGTTGACAGTGTAGACAGTGTGGGTAGACAGTGTGGATTGATAGTTGGTGCGGGAGTGGGAATCAAGAGTTGGGGTCGGGAGAGGGGGTTGAGAGTGGGGATCAACAGTATGAGATGTGAGCGGGGTTGAGGATGGGGGTTGACAGTGGGGCTAGAGAGCTGGGGTTGACAGTGAGGCGAGTATGGGCGAGAGAGGGGGGTAGATAGTGGGGGTTGACAATCGGCATTGAGAGTGATGGTTGCATTATATTATTTTGTACATGCATATTGCTAATTGTTCATTTTATTGATTTATTATTTTGCTTTATATTGTACAAGCATTTTGTTCACAACTTTATTCATTGTGGTATTATTTTCCTGGTTTACGTGAGTTTTGCCTTGCTTTTCAGTAATTTCCATGAAAAGTACTTCATTTCTATAAAAGTCGTTGCCTTTTCTGTGCGGTTTTACCCTTCACTGTTTTCCGTGCTTTTCGATATTTAGTCATACCGGTAAAATACACAAAAATCAAAATCCGTGTGTGCATTATGATGGAAAATAAAACCTAACAAATCTATAAAAACGTCTTATATTGCTTAAAATTAACATTAAAGTATAAAACCTTACACTGCTCCATTCCTAAGCCCCTTTAAAGCAGCTAAAAAGGGTTTGTTTTTCTCCGAGAGAAGAAATTTGTTTATCGAGGCCGCCATGTTTTGATCATGTGACCTGCAAGGGAGATTCATTATTAATATTAACACGGACATATAAACCATGTTTATGTGTCCGTGATATTAATAATTATAGCTTTGTTGCAATCCTAAGACAACCTGTATTTTATAAAAAAGTTTCTTCATTTAATCAAGATAACAAGACCGCTGAAAAAATGTTAAATCGTAATCATGTTTTGATCCCTCAACATGCGTCTTCCGGTGGTCTGTCAAATTTCGGATATGGAACGTCTGTGTGAATTTTACCGTCATTTATCATCAGCCAGCCAAACATTGTCACCAGCTTTGTCAAGATACTTTGAGTGAGTTTTATCTTGAAGTTCTTACTTCAAACATCTTGTTTTTATAGTGAAAGATAACACGGCCTCTAAACGCCAGCTCCACCGCTAGGGCAACAGCGCCACCACTTTTATAAATATGTGCATGTTTCCTTTTTAAGAAGTGCTTATCAGTTTTATTGTGTTCCTGCATAGGAACTATACATAACAGTTATGTTTGCATGCGTGATAATGTTCTTACGGAATGTATGCACCGAAATGTACTTGCTATGCAATCAGATCTCAAAATATGTCTGATTTGAGAGAAAAGCTCCTTTGCACCACCATAAAGTGGTGGAGCTGGCGTTTAGAGGCCGTGGATAGTGGTTCTTCATAATCATATCCCGGAACAACCTATTTTCGACAACAACCTATTTTCGACCGCCCCCTGAAAATAGGTAAATTTTTAATTAATGCCAAATTAAACCCTTCATTAAGAATGATTTCAGGCGTAAAATACTTCTTTAAAATCATGTTGTTTTTGTCTGCCAGATTTTACATATCTACCAGAGCCTAAAACCTATGCCCTATAGTTTTCTAAGTATAGTGCACAACATTAAAAGCCCATCCAAATATGGTATATTGCTTATTTTAAAATTAATGAAATTTATCTACAGGTAACTATATTGAATTATAATTGAGCTCTCATTTATCATAAAATTATACATATTGCAGACTAGGCAGGTCATATGAGGCTCATTCAGAGTTGGTCCAGTGATACCAGGGTTCATGATGGGTGAAAAATATCACTTTGTATCCATACAAAAGCCATTAGAAGGGATGATGCATTCATTTGCCCCTCTTGTGGAAATATATTAGTATAAAGTGACTGCAGTGTTCGACATTAACGGGGTCCCGGGATCCCGAGGACACCAATTTTTCGGGAGGGACACCTAAATTCAAAGTCTGGTATTCCGTCGGGACCCTTAAATTTCTGACCGATAAACGCTAAATATCAATAAATAAGTAGCATTTCATAATTTATTACCTAAATTCGGGTCCCCCTAAATTTCTTGACAGTGCATGTCACAATGATATTATAATTAGTATTATCGGACCAAAGCGAAAGTATAGCTGACTTTTTGACTATAGTTACGTCATGATTCTATAAATAAACTGGGCGCATGCGGGTTAACGCTTCCGTTTTGTTGTTTACATTTTGAACAAGGTCAAAGGTAACAGAGATTTATTATCGGTTTTATACTTAAGTGGAATTGTTTTGCTTAGGTGTCAGAACCGCTCAAAAAAGATGCCATCACTGGTGATACCTTTATGATACGACCTTCGAGTATTTACAATAACATTTATGGCACAAAAGACCGGCATCATGCATTCAGCATTCTTTGTTAATTGCCATTTAACTTATCAGTATTCTTTGTTAATTTTAAAGATGTATATTTTAATGCTACGATCAAATCAGAATAGAAATAAACTTTGCTAAGTTTTATTCATTATCTACAGTCAATTTATAAAATGTTACGACTTTATGGCGCGAAAATTAACATACACAATTTTTGGTCGTCTGCTCTTTCAGTATGCACTATACCTGTTGGGCAGTCTGATTGATTTATCAGCAGCTCTACTTAATATTGGCTTCAGTTTTCACAAGCCAGATGTAATATTCCTACTTTTTCTCAATGAAAAGCACTGACATCTGACAAGACCTGAACCATGAAGTATTTTATGCGTATTTTCTGAAAATCTTAAAATAGTAACAAAATCAAGTTTTTGTATACATAGTTTCCATATTTGTTTTTGACTGAAAACAAAAGGGACTTAGACACTCTACCGCTTTGAACCCAATTTACCAACTTAGAGACCCAAATATACCTAACTGCCATTGCCAGAGGTTCACATGTCTGACATTCAGTGCTACTAAACTTGTCATTACATGCTGCTGAAAACATGTATAATATGGTGTATACTTGAAATACAAATTGAAAAGTAAAAGACACTGTATTTGTATATTGAATATAATATTAAACAGGCTCAACAATGAAAAAATGTAAAAAGTGGAAGGGACTCCTAATTTCAGGAAGGTACACCTGATTTCAAATGTTGGTGTCCCTTCGGGATCCCTTGGAAAAATGGTTAGTGTCGACCCCTGGTGACTGTATGGCAAATATGTAAACATTTAATTACTTTTTTAAAAACTAAAATACTTTACACAGTTAAAACAAGTTATTCAAAATAGTATGAAAAATACTGTGCACAAACTTTTGTTGTGAAGTATAGTTAAAGGTTATGGTCGAAAACAGGTTGTATTTAGGTCAAATACAACATGTGACTGCCGCCATTTTGGATGGAAATGTTAACAACAGACGATTGAAACAGATTTCATTTTTATGTTTTTTCAAAGATGAATGATTGCTTTAAATGGTACACACAAACATTTATCTTTTATTATCACTTATTTATGATTGAAATCTAAATAATCCTTAGGCGGTCGAAAACATGTTGTTCCGGGATTATCCCGGATATATTAGTGATGCTCTGTAGCCATAAATATGTCAATAATGCATTAACTTAAGGGAACTTTTTAACATTTCGACTTACGTCATGTTCCCCAGAGGTCAAAACAAAAATCGTCAAAGGCTGAAGCGGCTGTTTAAATGGACTAGATGGCTGGGTAAAAACTCCGTCCTGTGGAGACAAACTGTTGGTAAAATCCCAACCAAATGCCCCCACACCCCAGGGACCCTAGGTAAGGCCCATTCCCCGCTATTTTTGGTGCAAAGACAAAACCACCGCATTCACCCAGCACTGCGGGCCACCTGGAAGGTAAAAACACGGCCCATTTCCCCGGCTATCCCCGGTATACCTGGGACCTGAGGGGGCCGTGGTTACAATTGACTGGTGCATTACTCTTACCCTTTATTTCAAAAATTTAAAAATGAAATTCACAATTTATATTTTGCATGAATACACCTCTTTTTCCATATGAAAACGATACTGTATATGTTTTAATAACATTATGATTGGTCCTAAAATAACAAACTGTTGTTATAAGAACTGATTAAACATTTGTAAACAACTTTTTTATCATTTATCTACATGGCTGACCTGGATCCAGAATTTGACACTAGAGAGCGCGTATCTTTGCGTGTGACCTTTTATACATGTGACCCTCACTAAGAACCTAAATTTATTTGGTTTATGAAAACAAACTAACATAAAAGAACTTGATAATAACCTGCCAAAAGTCAACCTCTTGAAAATACATATACTTGAAATTATGAGTAATAATTATGCTATCTTGATTTACCATTTACCTGCCAAGTTATATTTTGTTTGTGCTGTTTATGCGATGGTAATGTGTACGTAGTATGTGCGGCCGTGCGTCTGTAAACAATTCGAAACCTGTACAGTATCTACATATCCATAAGAGCTCGGTTTCTTTCGAAAACCAGCCAGATCCGCCCATGCATGCCTAGATTATGGGCCTTGATAGTATAAAAAATCATGTAAACAATTGCTCGTTAACACGATACAGCCTTCAGATTTGATTGTATCTTGATGAAACTTGTACAGTATCTACATATCCATAAGAGCTCGATTCCTTTCGAAAACCAGCTAGATCTGCCCATGCATGCCTAGATTATGGGCCTTGAAATGATTAGATTATGATAGTATAAAAAAATGCTATTGTGTAATAAATGCTTGCGAACATGATACAGTCTTCAGTTTTGAGTATTCAGATACCCATAAGGGGTTGATTCTTTTCGAAAACAGTGATGTTGACCACACAAACCCAGCCAGTAGAGCATAGGCCCTTTTGGGCCTCTTGTTTAAGACATGCAATTCACAAATGTAAAGCTTGATTTTTGTACAGTATGCACTCAACAAAGTAGCACATTGTATGGATTTAATTCACAATAAGTATAATAATAATTTTAATCATTTGGTGTTTACATCAGTCTTTCACTTTATTTTTAGGTTGCAGACTGATCAGTCGATATCAAAAGGTAATAAAACTTAATCTAAAATTCTTTGAATTGAATTAAAGTTCAATTTATGATTTAAATGCCTAATAATAGGCATTTAAATCATAAATTGTGTATAGGCATTTAAATCATAAATTGAACTTTAATTAGGCTAATTGATAAAGGTATTCCAAATTGGAGACAGGAAAATAAGCATGAACTCCAGCCATCTTTGTATAAGAAATTAATACAATTTGTCAGTCTGTAGGGGATGATTCCTGAGACTGCCAGATGTGAGTAAATGACAGCACTGGGTTAACAGACCAATGCACACATATTCTTATGTTAATGCTTAATCTTACTTCAGCCTTGTAGTGAAGAGTTTAAAAGGCCTAGACACCAGATGGTCCCGCAAATACAGTATTTCCACAAAACAAGCCTAGAATTGTCAATAGGAGCTAGTATGAGCCTACGAGGCCGATAATCATTTTACATGATTAAAAGAATATTTTTTTTGTCTCAGCTGAGCTCTCCCCTTTTTAAAATAGTGCAAAATGGTGTCCTAGTTTATAGTGTGTATATTTAGCGGGTGAACGTCCTGTGATTAGTACAGATACATATACTGATGCTATTTTTAAGTTAACTTAAGTTCTAGTCCTTTTAAGGATATAATGTTTCATCTTTAGAGAGTGGTGCAGTAGACACAATCTACATACCTTTATTGCTTAATTGTTGAATATTTCAGAGGAAAATAAGAAGTTGAATCTGGAAAGATGTATATTCTGTCACAACAAGTTCAAAACTGGAAACCACAAAATCAGCATACACCCAAGGATAAGGCTGACACCCAAAATCAAGCGTCTCCTTGTACGCAGCGAATGCCAACTGACTAAATTGGGAGCATACCAGAAAAAAATGATTAAGGATTATCACCAAAGTGCCAACCAAGTGGTAGGATCTAATTTTGTATCAATTAGATGATGAATAATATTTTAATAATAAGATGATACCACTTCGATCACTATGTTGACATGATTTCTTTACCTGACATGTGTACTTAAGTTGGCTACATGTATTGTATATTCTTTATCTAACTCTTCATACTTCCTCATATTATGTGATACCACTGTACTTTAGATGGTGAGATGCATGGTGTGTCGGAAGACATCAAAATACAGGGGCCAAACCAAGACTGAAAGAAAACATCAACAACAAGAACAACAGCAGCAACTGCAGCTGCACCAAGTCAACAAGAGTACAGGTAAAGATGCATAGTCTTCTCCTTTTGGGTTTGCAGAAGGAGTGAAGACTATCTTTTTAACACATCTGAGCACACAGTGCTGAGTGTGAGCTATTGTGATAGGGTGATTGTCCTTGGTCTCTCTGCCCATCGTCAACATTTTCCTTCAAATTACTTCTCCTGCCAAACCACTGGAACATTTTCAGTCAAAGGTCCTGGGAGTGTACCATGGGCAGTCCTCTCCAAGATTTTAAGATAAGTTTCTGAAGTGAAGATTTTCAAAGTTTTCTTATAGACTTAAAGTGAAAACTAGCCCGGTCCCTGACTTTATGAATCACTATGGGCTGAAGGAATTTATATGGTAACCTAAGGATCATTTCTGTGGCCTTATTTCAAAATGATTTGTGACAAGTTATATGACTCCAACCTAAATATTGTAAGTGTTATGGTCCATTGAATTTTTTTAAACAAACACATATATTTCATGTTTTTATACGCCCATTTAAACAAATCAGACGTTTATATACAATGTCATGTGGTTTCACCTGCAGCTAACAGGGGGATGCTGCACCCAGTATGTTTTTCAATCAATAACTTTAGAACCAATCATGCCCAATCATGACCAATTTTTGTCAGATGGTGTATGGACAAGTTTGATAACCAGCAATATCTCCCTAGTCACTGGAGGGTATTACCCCTTTAATTATAAAATTACCTAAAATTGGTCTTGACCGATCAATAACTTTGAAAGCCTTTGTCTAATATTCACAAAATTTGATCCGAATGTGTATGGGCATAACACCTGAGAAGAGTTTGGTTTACCTCAGGAACACCATAAAGGATAAACTCCAGAAACACCATTTATGACTTACTCTAGAGACACCAAATAGAATACACTCCTGAAACACCATATAGGATTTTCTTCAGGAATATCATATAGGATTAACTCCAGAAACACTATGTAGGATTTACACATGTACTCCAAAAACACTATTTAGGATTATTTGGCATTTTCTTTTTAGCTGTCTTTGTTTGTTGTCCATCTTCGTCTGTCATCCATCTGTTGTCAAGATTTTCCATCGAACAACACTCGGCCTAAATCACTAGATAAATTGCAACCAAATTTCACAAGAATGTTTCTTGGATGGTCCTCTTCCTGATTGGTTCCATGTAGAACTCTTGGACAAGTTTGATAACCAGCAATATCTCTCTAGTCACCCTTGAATTATTGAATTACCACTAATTTCACAAGAATGTTACATCGATGGTTCCATGTAGATATCTGGTTTCCATGGCAACCAAAAGAAAAAAAAACAACTGTGTTGGTTCCTTAAAGACTTTGCTGACAGGGGGTGGGGCTAGTTCTGCTGGCCAGATTTTAAGTTTAATAATTTCACAAAATGTTCCTATTAAGGTGGCCTATTATCATTTTTCTTCAAGCCAAGATGGTTTGTTAAAAACCCTGCCTTCAGGGTACAGGTCTAGTTTTCATTATATGACTTTATTCTATAGTGAATGTAGCAAGGTGCAGTTATAGTGTTGAAATTCTTCTCTGAACCTGCATGGCCAAGATCTTTGATATTTGGTATGTAGCATTATGTTGTGATTCTTTACCACAATTGTTCAAATTATGCCCCTGGGTCAAAGCTGATCCCATCTTCTTCTCTGAAACCACATGGCAGAGACCGTTGATATTTGTTATGTAGCCTTATGTTGTTGTCTTTTACCAAGTTTGTTCAAATGATGCCCCTGGGGTCAAAGCTGGCCCCACCCTGGGGGTCTCAGGTTTTTGATACATTTAATATAGTAAAATCTTTGAAAATATTCTCTGAAATTGCAAGGCACAGACCCTTGATATTTGGGATGTAGCCTTATGTAGTAGTTATTAATAAACTTGTTCAAATTATGTACCTTGGGTCAAAGCTGGCACCAAGCCGATGGTCTCAGGTTTCTATATACTATAGGAATATTTATTTTCTTAGAAAACAATGGCTTACTTAGCAACCAATGATTACCTTAGCAATTACCTTCATCCATAGCAACTAGGGTCTTCTTTTTTCAACCAATTACTTCCTAAGCAACCATTGACTACATTTGCAGCCAATTACTTCCTTTGCAACCTTTAACTTCCAAAGCCACCAATGACTTCCTTAGCAACCAATGTCTTCTTTAGCAACCACTTTCTTCCTTAGCAACTAACTACATCCATATCAACCAATGACTTCCTTAGCAAAAATTGACTTCCACAGCCACAGACGTCTTCTATTGCCATCCCAGGGATCAACCAGCCGACAATGTCTTGACTTCCCCAGAAGTACTATTGATTTCCCTTTACAAGGACCAAGCTCCTTATCAACCATCAAATTACTAATAAAACAATATTACCTAGGCTACAAGGCAGGCAACAACATCCATAAAAAACGGTGAGCGATAAAGGGCCATCTTGGCCCTCTTTCATTACATAAAATATTATTTTAAAGCTTATCAAAATAATAGTTTTGGTCAATCTAATAATTTCATCTGTGTGTACGTTTTTATTGATCTAGGTTTAAATTGATTGCCAGTGAAGTGTATTATTGCAAACATAATTAAGATTCCCAAGAGTTAAGTCATAAAGTTTAAATGGTAAATAAAATTACTACCCAATCTACTTGCAGCGGACTTAAACATACCACTTTTTGAGTATGTAAACCGTCCAAATACATCCGAGGTTGTTTTCGATAAAAATGGCCAAGGAGCTCCGAATATGTGACAATATCAGATATAGTATGTGCCCTCCTGGGGAGCCGAGCTGATTTATGACCTATCGCATGTCAATTTGGCGGGATACCCAACAACTGTGTATAAGAAGTGTTTTTTTCGGCGATAACTGTTTAAGCTTGGTTTTGACCTAGATGTGACCTTAGATTGTAGACCTATCAAATCTTGTATTTAATGAATAATGTCGAAGAAATAAAGGAAATGAACGTTTGATAGTTACGTCCGTGAGCCTACGAGAGGCATAATATGTAGTTTTGTAATGAAATTTCTTGGGGATACTTCTTATTGCTTCATTATAAAATAAAATTCATCAAATGTCATATTCAAGTTCCAAATATAAAACAAACAAAAAACAAACAAACAAACAATATGTTTTCAGTTATTTATCGTCCATGGAGACCGGTATTTTTAAAAATCCTATTCAAAATTCAAAATAGAATATTTTCAATTACACTTGTTTATGTTTTTTGTAAACAAAGCAAAGATGTGGAATGAACGGACGTATATTCTGCATAACCTTATTGGTAAACAATAGAATTGTGAAGGTGAAAGTTCCGCTATCAAAACTTTCCCAATTGACATCAGTGCTTATTGGAAATAGGGGCCCTTTGTTGACAGTTTGCAACTCTCAACTAATTTATTAGGGTCAATTACACAGCGGGGATTAGAGGGACCGTAAATTGTCCGCCTGGCAACTAACCAGATCTGTTACTTCATCTGTAAATCGTGTATTTTGTGTTTTTTATAGATTTTTTCCGAGTACTCGAGTAGTGATTTGGTACTCAAGTACTCGGACATTGGATCGAGTACTTGGGTACTCGTTGCCATCCCTACTATATACCCTAAACAAACCGCTGTTGTTGATCCTAAAATAATATCTTAGGTCCTTAGGGTCTAGTTCACTGTCACTTAAAATAGAAAACAGTTGAAACGAAATATCTTTAATTAGATATGCCATATTGTAACCAAACTTGGCCTATAGGAAAAATTTATCGAGACTTTATATGGGATTGCTATTGGTGTCTTTCAGGTCAAGGTCACTGTTACTTAAAATAGAAAAACTATTGAAACTGAAAATCTTAATTTACAGTTCATTTATAACACCTGAGCTGTGTACAATGTATATAACTGTTCATGAAATAGAAACATGTTTTCTTCTTAGTTTGATTTAAAGATATTTGAACCAATCTAGAGCTATAGAAATGTTATATTGACCTAAAGTTCTTCTGTCAACCATTTAAAACCCGGTTTCGTTGCATTGAGGTGTTTCTTGTTTGATATACAAATGAAACAATATGCACATGTTAAGTTCATACTGCTTTCTCATGTATACACTCTTCAAGACGCACATGTTAAGTTCATTTTGCTTTCTCATGTATACACTCTTCAAGACGCACATGTTAAGTTCATACTGCTTTCTCATGTATTTACTCTTGAAGACGCACATGTTAAGTTCATACTGCTTTCTCATGTATTCACTCTTGAAGACGCACATGTTAAGTTCATACTGCTTTCTCATGTATACACTCTTGAAGACGCACATGTTAAGTTCATACTGCTTTCTCATGTATTCACTCTTCAAGATGCACATGTTAAGTTCATACTGCTTTCTCATGTATACACTCTTCAAGACGCACATGTTAAGTTCATACTGCTTTCTCATGTATACACTCTTCAAGACGCACATGTTAAGTTCATACTGCTTTCTCATGTATACACTCTTCAAGATGCACATGTTAAGTTCATACTGCTTTCTCATGTATACACTCTTCAAGACGCACATATTAAGTTCATACTGCTTTCTCATGTATACACTCTTGAAGACGCACATGTTAAGTTCATACTGCTTTCTCATGTATTCACTCTTCAAGATGCACATGTTAAGTTCATACTGCTTTCTCATGTATACACTCTTCAAGACGCACATGTTAAGTTCATACTGCTTTCTCATGTATACACTCTTCAAGATGCACATGTTAAGTTCATACTGCTTTCTCATGTATACACTCTTCAAGATGCACATGTTAAGTTCATACTGCTTTCTCATGTATACACTCTTCCAAGACGCACATGTTAAGTTCATACTGCTTTCTCATGTATACACTCTTCCAGACGCACATGTTAAGTTCATACTGCTTTCTCATGTATACACTTTTCAAGACGCACATGTTAAGTTCATACTGCTTTCTCATGTATACACTCTTCAAGATGCACATGTTAAGTTCATACTGCTTTGTCATGTATACACTCTTCAAGACGCACATGTTAAGTTCATACTGCTTTCTCATGTATACACTCTTCAAGACGTACATGTTAAGTTCATACTGCTTTCTCATGTATACACTCTTCAAGACTCACATGTTAAGTTCATACTGCTTTCTCATGTATACACTCTTCAAGACGCACATGTTAAGTTCATACTGCTTTCTCATGTATACACTCTTCAAGACTCACATGTTAAGTTCATACTGCTTTCTCATGTATACACTCTTCAAGACTCACATGTTAAGTTCATACTGCTTTCTCATGTATACACTCTTCAAGACGCACATGTTAAGTTCATACTGCTTTCTCATGTATACACTCTTCAAGACTCACATGTTAAGTTCATACTGCTTTCTCATGTATACACTCTTCAAGACCCTGTTTACAAACTCATCACCATTTATCTTTATATATATATTATATTTCTTGTTTTACATATTTCATGTGAGCGATTCAGGGATATTATGGCCCTCTTGTTTTGAATTATTTACCGTTAAATGATTTGGTTGCAGCATAACCATTTTTTCTACATAATGTATTGTAGAAACAAGTATGAAATCAAAGCGCCAAAAGAAACGTGAGAAGGCAGTCGAACGTAGAAAGCGTCAAGAGTTGGAGTTGGGTGCAGGTCTTAATCTCCCTGAATCATCAGCATGTACGACCACAGATAAAGCAGCATGTAGCAGGTTAGTTTAATCATTAGTCTCCTCATTCATAAGTATAATGTCTTTTTGTCAACAAAATAGATTAAAAACCATTTTTGTCCTAACCATACAAAATAGTTACTGTGTACTACATAAACAGAATTATATTTCATTTTAAATTATGTAAAATTGTAAAATCAAGTAAACATATTTTACAAATATGTGTAAGGAATCTTATAACCCAGAAAGATTCAAACTTTAGATAGTGATATTGGTCGAAGTACTCGATTAAGGAAACATGTGGGTGTCTTACTGGAGGAGGAATGAAGCTCTTTGACCAATGTACAGTGATTTTGTATTTTTCAGAAACACAAAAGTCAACCCTTGTGGATGACAGGCTTACCAAGTCTTCAGATACAGTGAAACCAACCAACATTAATTCAAGAAACTCATTTATCATAAAGCCCATTTATTCAACAAACTCTATGAAATCAGCAAACAGTAATATTTTGAAATTAGGCAGCAACAATTTGGGAAGATCTTGCCAAGCTGGTCCTGGGAATAGTACAGCCCAGTCTTTACAGAGTGGTAACAAGTCTGGCAGTAAAAAGAAGAAGTCTGTAAAGCTCACCCAACGGCTGGGAAATATGCTGAAAAAGGAGCAGCATAAACAACATGGCAGCTCACTCGCAGATTTCCTCTCATCCATTTGATGTGAAATCATTGTAGTTGTATGATGCTTATCAGCACAGAACTGCGGAAATATGAAGATCAGTTGTCTTGGGGGAAAATCCCATTTGTATATTTAGGCCACTACTTTTATATAAATTAGTTTACAAAACCGGCGGGTCTATTTTTCCGAAAAGTACAAAAAAAATAAAAAATGAATTTCACTTTTTTTTCAAAATTATTTTCCCGACCGTATTGATTTTGGTGCGAAACGAAAGAAAAACGAACAGATGAGAGTACGAATGCAGTAGATCTCGACTGGTTTGTTGTTCCTCAGCCGTATTCGCCAATTTATAGTGATAGCATGTGAGCCAGTCAACTGTTATGGCAGCGCCGTTGGCAATTGCGGGATTGACGATAGCAGTCATTCTTTGTATGAAATAATTAATTAAAATATGCAGGAGTTGTTAAAATAAGAATAGCAAAATACATTGGCAAATTTAACAGCCGACACAAACAATAACTGTCACGTTATTGTTGTTTTTCCCCGCCAATTTAGGTCATGAAAATATTGTTGTTTATAGATGAAAAATAAAAGTGTCAGAGGCTGCCATCGAATAAGTAGACACAAATGTCTGTAAGTTATATGTGAGAAAAACATTTTATAACATTTTATGGTTAAATATCAAATAACAGTGCACTTAGTGTGAGTGGTGAAATCGAAAGTAAAATTTCTAAGTTGACACTGGTGACCTAGTTTCACAAGTTCGGTCGGTTGGGTTTATGGATTTTAAATCACAAAATGGTTTTGAAATACTTGTCATTGAGTAAATGTAAAGCTTGTGTTTATTCTAGATTACATGTTTATTCATGTTTGGTTAAATAGTAGAGTAAAGACGGTGAAAGAGTTGAACACATGTGGCAATGACATTTACTAATGCCAGGAGTTACTTGTGTGCAAAGCATTTAGATAAAACAACACGGAAAACTATTTTGAATAAGTCCATTTTAATTTGTAATAAACTTGATATTTCACTATAAATGAGATTTTTGTTGTAACCAAAGAATACTCTTTAACATGAAAAATAAACAATCATGAAGTATAGATGCCCTGTGAACGCATGATACACAAAATGGCGGAGTTGGGAGAAGATGAAAATATCCGATACATAATTATGGATTTCTCTGTTACTATCATTGGTACATAAAGTTAAGTCACATGCTAGATTTATTATTTTGCTATGTGAATTTTATGTACTGATGTGGTTATTTGCTGCAAGATTTGAATTTGAAATGGATTTGGTGAACATCCCATGGTAAATATCCCGGTCCGAAAATATCCGGATTTAGCATGGATTGGGTTACACACAACTAGGACCCCGCATAGTAAAGGTTATTAAAACTGAAATCTAGGTCCAGTTTGGTTTTTAGTTTTTTAGGAATTGATTTCACAATATTAAAGCTCAAATGTCTTCATAAAATGTTTCTTCCTTATTTACAAAATTGGAAATTATTTTACTTTATTGACATTTTCCAATATTGAAGTAACTGAAACAATGTTTAGAAAATGCAATGTATTGTCTTAATACAGTGCAATTTTTGTGTATTTGAATGCGTAAAATTCGCCTCCCTTTTTATTTCAATTTAATATTGGTCAGTTTTTAAGTGTTCTGCATTCACTTTTGCTTTATCATACCCTTAAAGCTAAACAAATGTCTTGCTGAGTAATATTCAATATATCCTTGATAAAAAGTGTAGTTTATACATGTAAACATGTTTTATAGTCAATTTCATTGATGTTTTATATGCACAGTATGTAAGATTTAAACTGTGTTTAATTAGAACTTTGAAACTTTGAGTGCATTAAAACATGCATTAATAGCAGTTTAAAAATTTAAAATGTCAAGTAAATGATATAAGTTTTCAATGTGTTTATGTTGTTTTCTGATTTTCACTTTTTAAGAGTATGTTTTGTGACTTTTTTTTGACCACCCGGTGGACAATTTTTCCAAAAAATCTTGTAAACCTAAAAATAAAAAAGGAGTGGCCTTAGGGTTAGAGATATTGGTTATTTGGTGTACACATGAAAAATCAATGACCATTAAAAATAATCAATATACAATTATTGCAGTTGGTATTTTTGTTCTTTATTTCAGCTGAAATTAGACATGAGGTGACTTTTCAATTCCAAAAAGTTTGCTTGTAAGGGAAGCACATAATTTAAGCACAATCTGTGCGACCGTGTGTCCGTCAGTTACATTCTTGTCTCAGCAACTCATTTATGATTTTTCTTGGGATTTTATTTCAACTAGACAAAATTGTAATGCGCAATGAAAAGTTGTGCTCTGATCTCAAATATTGAAGTCACACTTGGAGGTCAATGTCCTACAAATTTCTATTCTTAGCAATATTTTGTGTCTCAGCAATAACGTTTAAGTTTTAGTCGATTGATGAATGTCCGTCGTCCATCCACACTTAGTTTGTTTAACACTCTAGTGGTCACATTTTTGCCTCAATTGTCACGAAACTTTGTCAGGATGTTTGTCCCAGTAATTACTTGAACGAGTTTGAATACGAGTCATCTGGTGTCAAAATAACCCATAAATAAAAAAAATATTGTTAACACTAGAGGCTACATTTCAGTCCAATATCCTGGAAATTTGTCAGAAAGGTTGTTTTGTTGATTTCTAGCTCAAGAACGAATATGGGTTATCTGGGGTCAAAAACTAGGTCACAGAGCCAAAATATGGAAACACCTTGTTAACACTCTAGAGGTAACATTTTCAGCCCAAATATCCTGGATATTTGTCAGAAAGGTTGTTTCGATGATTTCTAGCTCAGGTTCGAATATGGGTCATCTTGGTTCAAAAACTAGGTCACAGAGCCCAAATATGGAAAAAAAACTTGTTAACACTCTAGAGGTAACATTTTCAGCCCAAATATCATTGAAATTTGTCAGGAAGGTTGTTACATTGATTTCTAGCTCAAGTTCGAATATGGGTCATCTGGGGTCAAAAACTAGGTCACAGAGCCCAAATTTGGAAAAAAAACTTGTTAACACTCTAGAGGTAACATTTTTAGCCCAAATATACTGTACTGGAAATTTGTCAGAAAGGTTGTTTCGATAATTTTTAAGTCAAGTTCGAATATGGGTGATCTGGGTTTTTTTATTGGTATTTTATTGTTTTAAAATCATTGAAAGTACCAACTTCAAACTTCATGAACCTATTCACAGTAAATTGTGATTTTTTGTGACTAGTTATATAAATCCAACCTCAATATTGTAAGAGTTATTGCCCTTTGTATCTTTTTAAGCAAATACATATTTGTCATGTTTTTACACGCCTGTTTAAAAAAACTGGACATATAATAGTTCCACCTATGGTGTATGGAAGGGCAGACAGATACCATCCAGTATGTAGTCCGATCAATTACTTTTGAACCCTTTGTCAAATCATGACCAAATTTGGTTAGAATGTGTATAAACGTGTTTGATAATTAGCAAAATTGCTGTAGTTACCCGAGAGTTATTGCCCTTTAATGATAGAAATTACCTAAAATTGCTCTTGTCCTTTCAATAACTTTTTAAGCATTTGTCCAATTGTCACAAAATTTGGTGAGAATGTGAATTGGCATATTACATCAGAGAAGCCAAATCCCTGTTATTACCCTTTAATAATCAACAAGTCTATAGCACAAAGTTTTACTCAGGTGATCTTGGCCCTCTTGTTATAGTTATAAGTTGTGTCTCAGTCAGAACTTTTATGTATTAATGAAAATTCAATCAAACTTTTGATAATTATAGATAAATATATTTATTTCCCGCTTTTCAGAGAAGGTTTACAGAAAGGTAGATCAGTACTTCCACACAAATACATATGCAAACACAAAGATTATCAACAAGATAAGCATAAATGTATTTAGATAAAGCAAACATAGTTCACGGCCAAGTAAACCTGCGCTCTTGTGCTTATAAACAATAAATAAGGTCAAACTTGGTTGTCAAAGTTATAGACTTGGAGGTTTGTTAGTCCAGTTTTGTAATGCACTGTTTGGTGTTGTTATGGTTATAATTGTTTCATTAAAATGCATCTGAATCTCAGCGAGAAAGGCAAGGATTTGAGTTTTAATTCTGTTCCTTTTGGTTTATGCAAAGCTCTTAGTTCATTATTTACATTAAATTATGACAGGGTTGTCTTGTGTTTGCCTTTGCTTTATTTAAGCGGAATCAAGTAGCCTATAGGTCAATTGACTATCACTCTGCATTTGTCACCTTGCCGTGACCGCACTTGTTATATATTATTTCTCTACACTTAAACCCCAAAAAATCATACGAGTTCACGAGGCATCTAATATGCACGTAAGTGTTCATCAAGTGCCGTAAGTTGACTAAGATGTGACGCAATCAGCAAAACCAGGCCACATCAGAAAATGGCGCTGTTTTGTTTAAGGTCTACAGAGGTTTATTCTTACAGTCAATTAACTAAGTAAAATAAATCGTTTACGCTAAACGCTTCTACGGAGTTATGGCCCCCTTTTTACTTAGAATTATTGAAAAAATACGATGTCCGGACATTAATTGAAGAAAGCGTGGACGGTTTAAATAACATTTCGTACACATATCTAACACCAGAAAATACAGGCCAGGTTTGACAATAATACAATACAATACAATACGGGTTTATTTGCAATTAAAGGCAACCGGTCCAAAATACACAGGTTCCATATATATGCATTTTAAATGTAGATTAGAAGAGATTAGTCAACAACATATTGTCAATGACATGTATACTTATCTTTACAAACGTCATTATACAATATGCATATATAAAAACGTTATTTCTTTTAAATACATATCTTAACATATTCAATTTCCATTTCGTTGTAACATATATTAAATAATGTTCAAAAAAAGACGTACAGACAACAATTAGCCGCGTCTATTACCCTCAATAAAGGTTTGCCTCAACATGTTTGCATTATGTAGAAACTTTGTTAATGAACACATTTGTCTCTCTAACATCAGACATCATATAGTAAAATAATGCAATAGTTTTCTATCAAACCATGCAGTTTCAAAGCATTCTAGCCTTAACGATTCATACAGTGGACATATAACAAAAAGGTGAAACTCATCTTCAGTGATATAAACGTTACGTGTTAAACAAAATGCACAAAATCGAAATTCTCTGTCAACATTTAAATGTTCGCCTCTTTCGATCATCAAGTTATGCCCTGAACATCTAAAATTTGACAGTGATCTTTTCAGTAAGAAAGGCAACTCCAATGTTAAATATCTTTCAGTGTCTAGCATAGTCTTAAATTTCTTGTAATGCAATGCTTTGGGTGAGCTATTTATTTTCGAATGTATGTCTTGAAATGCACAATACTTAAGCCTGTTCTTAAACTGTGCTAGAAATATCATTGAGTCTCCAACACTATCTGCTAGCCAAACAAATCCAAATCCATACTTATATAACATTCGTTTTACATTTGTAGCCCAGTTGGATCTACCAGAATTGTCATGGTTTCTGAGCAAGTTATAAAACTGATAGGGATACCGATGTTCTGGCATATCCGTAAGTCGAAGCCAATACTTAACACAACGTGTCTTATAGGCCACTGAAATTGGCAATCGTCCACATTCACTTAAAGCAAAGAAGTTTGCTATATTTGTGTTTAATCCACACACATTTGCAAAAGTTTATATGTATTCTTTCCGTACAGTCTGACAGTTCATAACCCCATACTTATTACGAATAGCATAAAATAGGTACAACCATCGCGTCGAATAGTTTAAATGCTTCATCTGGTCCAAAGAAACCGAATTGTTTGCAGTAGTTAAATATGTTTAAACTGCCTTTTGAGCCTGCTTAGCCAATGTTTCTCTCGTCATTGTCCAAGACACTTTGGGTGTGAAAAAAAACGCCAAGATATTTGTAATAAGGTACCACTTCTAATTGCGCACCTTTATTTCCACTGTTCGTAATATCGCAGTGGTCCGCCATTTCGAAAAACCATAACTTTTGATTGTTCTGTATTAACCTTCATGCCAACCTTATCCCTGAAGTCCGCTTTATTATTGATAATGCGTTGCAAGTTCATTGTTTACAAACTACCATTTTTTTTATTTATTAAGAAAATGGCGTCGATTTGTTTATGCGCTACAGAGGTTTATTATTGTCAATTAACTTAGTAAAAATAAATCCAGTTTTACGCTAAACGCTTTGATGGAGTTATTACCCCTTTCAACATGGAATTTGATTTCCGAAATAGAACTTACAAGTACAGTTAATGGATTAAAAAGGTTAGATTAAAACTACAGATCAAGATCGACAATATACGTACAAGTCAATTATTGTAACGTCGTTTATCATTGGCTAAATGACGTCGCGCTGATCCAATCATAGCGCACTATTAACATCATTTTATACACCAACGTACACCAACTCTTGCGTGTTATACAATATGTTCTTGAAGTTTTCTCTTTTCATTTCAATTTTAAAATAATTATCACTCACAAGCGATCCTATATACAAGTTATACCTGTTGTTACCAAACATGATTAAAGCTGACTTCTACGCTAGGATCGTTTATCGTTGAAACATGTGTAATTCGAGGCTGTAATACCGATACAAAGGGCAGGCGTAATGCACCAGTCAGTCCCTCTCCGTGGCCTAGTGAGCGGGAGGTCGTGGGTTCGATCCCGGTCCGCGTCATACCGAAAGACGTTAAAAGTGGGTACAAGTAGCTCCCTTGCCTGGCGCTCGGCATTTAAAGGGAAGTGCTTGGAAAAGTGGAGTACTCAGTACTGGTTCAACCCAGGAAAGTTGTATCCCATGTATCGGTGCTATACACCGAGCACGTTAAAGAACCAAGAGGTCTCTTCGCAAAAAGCTAGGGTATCCCACCCGGATCCCTTGAATCTCACTCTTTTTCTTCAAGTTTTTCTGGATTTGACTGCGAATTGCTGTCACTTCTATCTCATGTCACTTATGGCATTTAAACACAATTTAAGTCATGATGGCGTCACGGCGGGGTCAAGCCGCAATACAGCCAATGGGAGCTGGCAGACCTTGAAAACTCAAAAAACAAACAAACACCAGTCAGTTGTAACCACTACCCCCAGGTCCGGTGGTATACCGTGGTAATGGGCCGCGTTTTAACCTTCCAGGTGGTCCCGCAGTGCCGGGTGAATTCGGTGGTTTTGTCTTCACGACCAAAATAGCCAAAATAGCGGCCTTACCTAGGGTCCCTGGGGTGCGCGGGCATTTGACGGGGATTTTACCAGCAGTTCGTCGCCGCATGGCGGGGATTTTACCCGGGCTTGGCTAGACCGAAAGTCAAAAACCCCGTTATTCCCCGGACCTGGGGGCCGTGGTTACAATTGACTGGTGCATAACCTTAATATAAAATCAAAGATGTTTTATAATAATAAAAGGCATACTAAGGGAGATAAAAAAAATAAAAGTTTTAAGCCTCAATTGATGCATTGTGGTGTGTATGAAATGTTTTGTTATATAGACGTGTTGCAGAAAAAGTTTGAAACTCAAAGAGGGGCCCGTCCCTATATCAATTATACAGATCAACCTTATTCACAGAAAATATAATAAAAGTAAATAATATTCGGCTTAGACCCTATCAACTCTTCAATTGCTATAGTCTGTATAGATGGTTTATGAAATAGGGTTCAAATGCATGTAGTATAGTGATCAAGCGGTGATGTGCGTGTGTGTGCTTGCTAATGTACTGAAGTGAGTACGTTCACTCACTGTTTCCGTCACCCGGAGGACCACAGTTAACTTAACAGCACTTAATAACTTGAACTTATTTGTGATTCAGGTATTTACAATTCTTGGTTGCTTATAAACACTATCACATGAGAACAGAAACATGTTTTTAAAGACCTTTTATAAATATATTCTGAATAAAAAAAATACTATTTAAAAGTGTTATCCGCTTAATCACGTACTTTGTTGTACTGGAAAAATGGGGCTTCGGCAACAATGATGTTTTAGAAATAGTTCAACTACGATTCCAATTGTATTTTAAAGCTAAAGCGATCTACTCCAAATTATATGGCCTATGGTGAAACCGGGGTAATCCCGCGTTCTGTTGATATTGAAGATGAAATGACTGCCTTCTGGACACAATTATTACCAAATACTGCAATATTAGGATTTTTTCGCATATCATATATAATAGTATGTATAATTATTCAGTCAACTAAAGCGAGCAATTATCGAAAAGAAAATTCCTATGGATCCATCACATAAAATGTATCTTAGTAAATGTGGGCTAAACAATATATGGGAAGTCAATACTTTGTGAACCAAAAATGGCTGAAGGCAACGGATAAGAAAAGTTAAAAGATGATTTTATAAATGAATGGTTTAGTCTAACTGAATCATCCTATAAAGCAACGTTTTACAGAATACTTAAAACGAAATTCGGCATTAAGCCATGCATTTTAAATCAACCGACTAAAAACTTAATTTTGAAGTTAAATTCAGAACATGGAACCATTGACTCCCGATTGAAACTGTAAGCTGAAATAGAACGCCACTTAATGAAAGAGTTTTAAGAAATTGAGATAACTTAGGCGATGAATTTCATGATCTTTTCGAGCGTTAAAATATTTTTGATGAACGGAAGAAATATTTGAAACCATATTTCTACAGAAACCCTAATATGTTTAAACTAGAGAAACTTATGATTACCCAGAATAAACGACTGATGTTTAACTTAATACTGTTTGCTAAAGCAATTTCATTGAAAACAATATATTAGTATTTGTATGACACGCCTGTTTACATATTTAGAACTTGGGTCATTTTGTTTCTAATTGTTATGATATTTTATTGACTCTCCATCATAAATATTTATTTATGGACGTGATAAGACTTTAACCAAATTGATAACACTGGCAATTAACTATTTATAACATAGATTGCCAAAACAATGTAATGTAAACACTCAAAATATATATGTATGCATTCCACTCGTTCGCCTCTGTGATATCTATCATATGATAATACCTACATTTAATATCCATGTTTGTATTGAAACGAGTGAAATTAATTAAACTTGACTTGACATGAAAAACTATTTTGCAAGGTGTTATAATCAAACAATAAGGATACTAGGATTAAAATGTCTGTGGACAGTTAAGCGGCCTTTTCATTATCAATAAAATGTTTAATGCAAACAATAACAAACAGCAAACTTTCGCCACTATCGGTTCTTACATGTAAGGCCTTTAACTCGCACTTATAAGAGGATTGGAAGCTCTGAAATCATTAAGTAAAACCTTCCAATAGCACGGTGGCTCTTAACTTTTAATATTAAATTATTTTTAAGAGCTACAACCATTTAAACGTTGTGGCTATTCGTTGTGGGAATAAAATAATCTAACTCTGTGGATTAAAAAAAGTTATTTGATCTAAAACCGTTTGTGAACAATTTAAGGTAAGTTTTCAATTAAAGGTGTAATTTTTCAGTTAATGAGACTTACATGTAGTGCCTGAGTGAAACGAAGACGCCGTATTTCAGTTGAATGTATCAGATGTGGGTACACGGTCAGTGCCGATTTAACTGAGGGGTATACGGTCAGTGAGTCGGCTCCGGTTTAACTGAGGGGTATACGGTCAGTGAGTCGGTGCCGGTTTAACTGAGGAGTATACGGTCAGTGAGTCGGTCCCGGTTTAACTGAGGGGTATACGGTCAGTGAGTCGGTGCCCGTTTAACTGAGGGGTATACGGTCAGTGAGTCGGTGCCGGTTTAACTGAGGGGTATACGGTCAGTGAGTCGGTGTCGGTTTAACTGAGGGGTATACGGTCAGTGAGTCGGTGCCGGTTTAACTGAGGGGTATACGGTCAGTGAGTCGGTGCCGGTTTAACTGAGGTTTTTTAGTCCGATTTTAGGGATTGACCGTAAAGTTTTCCATGTATTATGCCATTAGAATCATCACTTTAATGTGAAAAATGAGACGATTTGTTTACTCAAACTTTTCTCTCAGTTAAATCGAACTGTTTTCATAATAGTAGTATTGCAAGACACAGTATTTGTTGACTTCAGATTTTGAAGTATTGCTCCTCGAGTAATCTCATAAGTGAAATGCGTGCCCTTTGTGCTACAAAGCATCATTCCGAAAGGCTGCGATGTTCGTTATTACCATCAATTACTTTCTAATAAATCTAGTTGTTTGACTCGTGTTAATATTTAACATATTAAACGTAAATGGTCTAAACATGGACATAAGTTGTCAGGGTTTTCTGATGATGATAAAATATAAAGTAATAAATATATAGCACTTAATTAAAACACAGAGCAGAATAGAACAGTTGATTAAGACTTATACAACAGAACATCGTCTATATTCTCATTTTATAATATTCTTTATATAAGTTTAAGGCATTCTAAAGTTATAGACAGATACACAACACATTTTATTGCAACTGCGTTAACAACTGCATGAGGACAACACACGCCACGTTATTTCATTGTAAGATGTATCATTAATATTATCATTAACGTATAATAAATGCTTCTTTCATATGTTTACAAGTATTCATAATTTCCTGATGAAGTCAGAAATTTATTAAACCTAAAACAGATGGGTAAGCGTATAGATAACATTTGACATTGTTTTTTTTTGGCATTAAAATAACATCAACAAATACATATGAAATGATATTCGTCCTTTAATATTTCCCTTTTTAGTAATATTACAACATAAACGACATTCGTTACGAGATGAATAAGTACATGCGCGTATCTTCCTGTTTGTATTCTCAGCGGGTGCTCAGAAACCCGCAGTTTACCACTGCAAGTACAATCATAAAGAACTAAATCTAAATTTCGTTTATACTCAAAATGTTTTTTTTTCTATAGATACGTTTACTCTTAAATTCGTTTATAACCTGTACAATATTAGGGTTATCAAATACGTTTGCAAAACCATAGTCAGGGGCGGATCCAGGAATTGACGTCACAGGGGGCGTTACTTATGGGCGCAATCTTTTGACATACGCCCCTCACTCAGAACGGAATTTATATGGCGTATACTGTTGCATGGGGGTTGCGGGTTAGTACCTCAAACAAATTTTAACAATTTGTATTCAGAAATGGTGCATTTTCAGTTATTTCTCCTTTTTTCCCAATATTAAAATGAAAGGTAAACTTGAAAGATTTTAGGGGGAGCGCGTGCCGGGTGCGCCCCCTCTACAACCGCTAGTGATAGTTATTTAACATATATTTAACCCTTAATTACAGTCATCAATAGCCTCGTTTAAGGTTACATATTGCTAATTAAATTTCCGTATACATTCTTATGTAAATAGGCTTCAGACTGGAAAAACTGTCATATCAAGCGTTTCACGTATGTGGGAACCATATATCTCCTTAAAATTCAGTTCAAATCCAGTTAATTTAAGCAATAAAAACGTATGTCACATGTTTCTCCTAAGAAAATTATCATATTTTTAAGTAAAGCACCGTGAAGTTTTCATGTAATCTATTCGCAGTTGGTGGGAAGTTAGCAAAATTCTAGTCCTGCTGAAATATATAAATCTTTGAGCTATTCAATATTTTTTTTTTGATTTCAAGTATTTTATTCAAAATGTAACAAACTTGATTGAGAATCAGTGCTATTCTCAGTAACCACGGTGGTGAACGTGTGTCCCTGGTGGTGTACGCTTGTACCTGGAAGTGTGCGTGTACCCATGTGGGTGCACGTGTACCCCTAGTGGTTTATGTGTATCCCCGGTGGTGAACATGTGTCCCTGGTGGTGTACGCTTGTACCTGGTAGTGTACGTGTACCCATGGTGGTGAACGTGTACCCCTGGTAGTGTACGTGTACCCCTGGTGGTATACGTGTGTCCCTGGTGGTATACGTGTTCCCCTGGTGGTATACGTATACCCCTGGTGGTATACGTGTGTCCCTGGTGGTGTACGTGTACCCCTGGTGGTGTACGTGTGCCCCTGGTGGTGCACGTGTGCCCCATGCGGTGTACGTGTACCCCTGGTGGTGAACATGTGCCCCGGGCGGGATACGTGTGTCCCTGGTAGTGGACCTGTGCCTCTGGACAACAAACGTTTTCAATTTCTAAAATGTTGCTTTCGTTCGCAATTCAGTCGATGGTGACTATAAGAAAAAATACATCCGCCTATATAAAAGGGTTGATAAAATACTGCTTATTAATAATATGCATAATCGTCATTAAAAATCACTTATCATTTAGATGGTGACAGTGATAAATAGTTAAATGACAATATTAAGTATATATTGTTGTCATGGTTGTTATGCTGATGGCAACGTTTGATACGTAAGCTTTGTAGTACTCCTACAGACAGTAAATACAACTAGCCGTTTAATTTTTCAATTTCAATGTTTATCTAAGGTCTTTCAGTTAAGTAGCGCCATTGTCAACACTGAAGTTCAATACAGCATAAGGAAGTAAGCCTAGGTAGGGCATTAACATTAAAGCCTTTGTAGACCACATTCAATTAAAAAGATCTATTCAGTGTATTTTATGCTAAAAATAACAAATACAGATATGTATTTTACAGTTTCATATTTTTGTTATGTTTAGGGATCAAAGCTATCCATACCAGTGGTGGCTCTAGCGGAGGGGGCGCAAGGGCCCGTGACCCTCCACCCAACCAGTTTTCCGGCAAATGAAGTTAATGGAAATGAAACTGCCGAAAATATGCGACAGCTAAAATCTATGATAACGTTATATTAGTGAAATTGAGATTGAATCGAAAGAACGATTGTTGTCTAAATCTTTTTTTGCGGATTAAGTTAGAAAATAAAACACCTAATTTTAACCTGAAATTGGTACCTTAATTCTAACTGTTGATATATTTATACATAAGAAATCCCACATTATCAGAAAAAAAGTATTCTTGAATGAAGGGTGGAAATTAATCAACGATTATACACGCGCGCACACGCACACGCACACACACACACACACACACACAGTTATACTTTCCTGGAACTGCCACTGCATACCTCATGTGATTATCAACAGTTTCAAGTAACGATAATGCTTGTGCGTGATGCTGTTTTTAATGATGATGCTGTTTATGGGTAATTTAAAATGACATTCTAGTTAATAAATATTCATGCCAGTCTATTTTTATCACTTTTCAGTCTGTAAACCATGTTCATAGTATTACAATTTTACAGTTCATTTCAAAATATTTCTAGACAAAAATGTAAACAATGTCTATACTAGTGCGATATTACGACTGGTTTGTGCCATCTACCGGTTTCTATCTCTAAGCTATGTGTAGATACTCGCATTCCCGACAAAGCAGTCCTATAGTTTACTATATAAACATCTGACAAATAAGACTGAAATTTAAAATCGGCAAACAGTATTCATAATGCAGATTATTATTTTCTGTTTGAAGTTTCAACTTTCAGTGACGGTATATAATCCTTATATGCGTGATGTTGTTTTTAATGATGATGCTGTTTATGGATAATTTAAAATGATATTGAAGCTAATAAGGATTCATATCAATTTGTTATCACTCTTTTCCGTTTGTAAAACATGTTCACATCCCAGTAGTATAACTATGTCTTGCCGATTTAATAGCTCGTCACAAGATGATGTGCATGTGACAGTCAGGTGCAATACGTTCTGATACTAGAAGGAAGATGAGAGTCACAGCGGTGCTGATTGGGCTGCTCATCTCGCTGTGCAGCCCCGTCCTAAGTTTCTATGGCAACGATTATTACAACGACAGATATTCCGCACAAGGAATTGCTTATACTACCGGTAAGAATCCAACGTCGTTTGATGATTGCATCTGTAAGTAATCCAGTGTAAATATTCTTGTTATTTTTTTTTTTATGGTACATCATTCACCGATATAAATGGCATTCCGTGATAATAGTTGTCTCGAGTTTTTGTCATTGTGTCGCTGAAAATATCCAAATTCGAATATTTTCCTTCCTTACATTTTTCTTGAGTAATGCTCTTTGGACTGCCACACATGTACAACACACAGTTCATACAGTGCAAGCAGGTGGCCATTCCAGGTATAGAAACTACTAGTATGCCGGATATGTGTCGTATATATTAGACATTGACGTATTAGCTAGGTAAACAGTCGAGTTGAGTTGATTGTTTTGTCTTTCCATAGATGACAGACTTCACGGGCTCTGGTCTGACGAGGGGGCGCTGAAAGGGAACTACCTGTTTCCGAGCTCCGAATGGGACAGTGAAACCTGCTCGGGATGCACGTGTGATGACGCAAACAACAACGTCACTGAGTGCACGGGGAACACGGTGTAAGCACATTTAGTTTGTTGTTCGTCTTATATATCAAACGAAACCTTACATACGATTAGTTTCATCAGCGATCTTGCATTTTGGCCAGTTTTGTAATCAGACGATCGATCTGGATAATGGTGTGACAAAAGTTGCAATGTCATATCGTTGATAAATGTGGTCTTTTTCGATGCCGTGAACTATTGACTGATAAACAAAAATATGTATTCAATGCGACCAACTATTCATATAATGACTTAAAACATTCATTAAATCCCAAAAAGATAATATTTTGTAAATTAAAAATGATTGTGTAGAGACAAGTATGTGTTTTGTAAAACAAAATAAAAATTGAAGAATACTGCTCTATTTATATATACTCAGTAATATTATATACTGTTCAAAGTATATTATATAGTCTGTAATAATTTTGATTTCAAACTGTTATTTTGAAAAGACACGCATTGTAAGACACACTTATTGATTTGTCAAAATGTTAGTTAACTGACGTACATAATGGCGTCACGATTTATTTTAACATTTTCGAATGTATGTACGTGTTCGAAAATAAGGCCAAACATTGAAGTTTATGACTCTTGCGTTAGGCGCACATGAGTGATATAGCCCTGGACGTTATCGAGTGATGACACTTTTGAGTGCATTTCTGGAAACATGAAATGGACAAATAAGCCTTGTATCAGTATCGCCAATCCATCGTTTAAGTAATATACAACAAGTCATGAGCAACAGTTCTCAATCCGTTTATAAAGCAATGTTGGTTTTAAGAGCATTAGTCTTAGTTGTCCACAAGTATTACATATCTTACATACATATGAGAACTTCGAGCATCTTTTTTTATTTTTAGTTAATAAAAGTTCCCCTATTTTTACGCATCAGGGGCCGTATTCATTAAGCAACTTAGTAACTTTTATCAACTTGGTGAAAAATAACCCTTTTTCTAATTTAAATTTTAAGAAAACGAAGAATGTTTGTAGACCAAAAATATAAAAATAAGCAAGAAAATGGTCGAAACAATATATGCATATGAATAAATCTGATGAAAAGTAGCGGGTATTTAAAATAATCGTTATGAAAAACTTTCACCAAGTTGAAATATTCACTAAGATGCTTATTGAATACGGCCCCAGAATTATAAACTGTGTGAGTTGAGATTTTAAACTGTGTGAGTTGTGATTATAAACTGTGTGAGTTGGGATTATAAACTGTGTGAGTTGTGATTATAAACTGTGTGAGTTGTGATTATAATCTGTGTGAGTTGTGATTATAAATTGTGTGAGTTGTGATTATAAACTGTGTGAGTTGTGATTATAAACTGTGTGAGTTGTGATTATAAACTGTGTGATTTGGGATTATAAACTGTGTGAGTTGAGATTATAAACTGTGCGAGTTGTGATTATAAACTGTGTGAGTTGGGATTATAAACTGTGCGAGTTGTGACTATAAACTGTGTGAGGTGTGATTATAAACTGTGTGAGTTGTGATTATACTCGTAAACTGTGCGAGTTGTGATTATAAACTATGTGAGTTGTGATTATAAACTGTGCGAGTTGTGATTATAAACTGTGCGAGTTGAGATTATAAATTGTGCGAGTTGTGATTATAAACTGTGTGAGTTGTGATTATAAATTGTGTGAGTTGTGATTATAAACTGTGTGAGTTGTGACTATAAACTGTGTGAGTTGTGATTATAAACTGTGTGAGTTGTGACTATAATCTGTGTGAGTTGTGATTATAAACTGTGTGAGTTGTGACTATAAATTGTGTGAGTTGTGATTATAAACTGTGTGAGTTGTGATTATAATCTGTGTGAGTTGTGATTATAAACTGTGTGAGTTGTGATTATAAACTGTGTGATTTGTGACTATAAACTGTGCGAGTTGTGATTATAAACTGTGTGAGTTGTGATTTCTTGCAGTATTCTCAAGGGGAAAAGTTTTTACAACCTTACAGCTGGCGTCTTCTCGGAATCAACCACAAGCATGTACGTATTTAAGTGAAAGCAAATTTCGCGTCTATTTTATTACAACGTATATTTTGTTATAATTGCCTATCATTGTAATAATTTGCAAAGACACTTCCCTGAACTTACTCAGAAACCTTCTGAAATGCTGAGATGGTCTTGTGGTTAAGTTGTCTGTCCCTCACCCAAAACGTCTGGTTCGAGTAGCTACTGTTCAATAGCCCTTATATCTCGGAATGTTTCAACCATTCCTGTTTCGAGCAGCTACTGATCATGATAGCCCTTATATCTCGGAATGTTTTAACCATCCCTGTTTCGAGCAGCTACTGATCATGATAGCCCTTATATCTCGGAATGTTTCAACCCTACTCATACAGACTCGAGCATGGTTTATATCGGCATATAGTAACATTGCAGCCTTTGATAAATGGATTCAATGCAAAAAAGTCTTTCGCCATAAATGTTTATTATTAACTCTAAACTTTAAATTACTTTGGTTTTTACCATTCTTCGATATTGACCCAATTTAGCCCTTTACGGAAAACAAATAAAACAGACAAAGCATTCAAATGAACTAAGTGGTTGATGTTTAGTGTTGATGTAAGTGGCACTCTGTTAATACCACTTTAAACGTTCAAAATGTAAATTATTACAAAACAAGACATGTGTTGAATTATGACACAGAAAATTGTATTGATCACCGTCCGTGAAATATTTTGAGCCGTTTGTCAGTTATAGGAACCGTATTCCTGATTTGTTTTGACCATCTAATTGCTAAATCATGAATATTGATGAGTTTGGCGTGGCTTTCCGCCATTCTTTTTTGTCGAGCCCACTTGCGATGAGCGACACATAGGCGGCCCTGTATATGTGAGTGAGTGTGTGCGTGTGTTCGGTCTGAACCTTGTCCGGGCTGTATCTTGACCATGCATGATAGGATTTTTAAAAAAAACTTGCCATGAAGGTTCACCACAATGATGCGGCGTCTCGCACACAAAACCTAGGTTGTACATTAAAGGTCAAGGTCACGCTTGGAGGTCAAAAGCGAAATGATCCTTGTACGGGCTGTTTCTTGACCCTACATTATAGGATTTTCAAAAACACTATGAAGGGTCATCATAATGAGGTCCCGTGTCGCGCATAAGTCTCAGGTATGTACCGCAAACGTCAATGTCACGCTTAGAGGTCAAAGGTTAAAATGATCCTTGTTCGGACTATATCTTGACCCTGCATTATAGGGTTTTCAAAAAAACATGCCATGTAGGTTCAAAATGGTGATGTGGCATGTCGCGCATAGACCCTGGTCTGTACCTCAAGAACCTAATGCTTAGAGGTCAAAGGTTGAAATGATCATTGTACGGGCTGTATCTTGACCATGCATTATACGATTAAAAAAAGCACTTTCCATGAAGGTTCACAATGATGATGTGGCGTGTCGCGCATAAAACCTAGGTCTGTACCTCAAAGGTCAGGGTCACGATTATAGATCAGGTTGAAATGATCTTTGTCTGGGCTGTATCTTGACAATTAATTGTAATAAAGGTTAATTTTGATAACGAGGCGTGTCACGCACAATTCCACAGTATGTACATCAAGGTCAAGGTCGCATGTAGAAGGTAAATGTCAAAGGAGTACCGATGGTAAGACTAGCCTGGACTTTACCTTGTCCGGGCTGTATCTTTACCATACATGATAGGATTTTCCAAATACCTGTCATGGAGGTTCACCATGATGAGGCGGAGTTTCGCAGGCTCGATGTAATGTTCAACTCCACGTTATTCTGTGTTGCAACTGCATGGGAGAAGGTTCGGCGTCCAAGGCTCGTTCAACGAGGACGACAAGTCGCCATTTGGCATGTAGTTCATATTTGCAAGCTAAAGCTCACTGTTTTATTGTATGTAAACTATTTACTACAGAGAACACAACTGTTCAGAAAGAAATGTTCATATGTTAATTTATTTATAATAAGATATTTTATGCAAAACAACAAGAGAGTCAATGACTCATAACCACTTCAAATGGCCACCTCCTGCCACATATAATATTTCCATCTTCTCACATTTTTTAGTCGATTTCCAAAATTCTTTTCATTTAAAAGAACACTTTAAACAATGGTTGTCATCACCTTGAACATTTCTGTTTCAGAACTATCATCAACTGTCCGAACTTTGAGCTATTCGAGGACGACACTTTCCTGAATCTAACAGTTCTCAACGAAATGTGAGTGACTAGACATTTTTATTAATTTATTTATATTCTTATTCATGAATACTTATATTAAGTTTTAATATCAATTTACCTCATCAACCATTTTATCTCGTTAGCTCTTTTTGTACAATATGTTCTGTCTGAATGGGAGACCGTGATTGCGTTAATATGATACGAGTCTATAATACATTCCGAGTCCTGTATTCGAGTCGCACGCAATGTACATATACATGTAAGAGAAACGTACAAGAATACAAGGATATCGGGGCCATCTTAAATTACCAGCGGCCGTTTTTATAATACAAATGCATATGTGTTTACTTTATTCTTGGTTAAAGCAATAGTTACGGCACCCGCAACTCGAGTTATTGAGACTTAACATGAGCATTCTAGCTCCAGTGTATTATTTCCATCGCCATGGTTGCCGTCGACATAACTGTTTTGCGCCATTTTGTCAAGGACAACGTTTAATAAATAGCATGCGGTGCATGTGTATAACATTGTTATTAATCAGAACGATAGTTCTAGAACGGTCACGCCCATACTATTCAACCGTTCCAATGTGAGAGTTTACAAAGAAACCGACATAGTACAAATTAATATATTTAAAAAATCGCTTTGCTGGAAATATTTCATTGTGCTTATTGAAATTGGAGAGATAATTTTTATTTTGTCTTTGCATAGTATTGAACTGAGTTTCTTCATGGCATGATTGTACGAGATTTTAGCATTTATACTAAATAAACAGACGCGTTGACATGGAAGCGTGTACGGTAATTGTTCTCGAGTGACGTGTCACGTGTGTTACATTTCAGCACGGTCCAGGGAACGGCGCTTAACCACGTGCCAGATCTGTCAACCACAACCGTTACGAAAGTGTACGTGATATATTAGATGTTAGTTCTTAGTCAACTTAAGCTCACACTCCTTGTTTTACAATCGTCGGAGATTATTCCTGGATAAAGTGAGATTTAAACTTATTTCTTGTAAAATATTCATGCAATTTGTACAATTGGAATATAAATGGACCTCCAGAGAATATATTGGTCTAATGCACACTTCATGTAACACACTTTGAATGTTTTATTAAGTTCATATCAATGGTTTGTTACCATTCGAAACGAAAACAACAATTCTCGTTAGAACTAGTGTGCGGCCTGGGATATATTTTATTCTAAAACTATTTCAATTGTCAGGAATCTAGCGGGAAACCAGATCCGGATGAACACAGAAAACCACCGTGGCTGGACTTGGCCGTCTACTATAGAGTACCTGTACGTTCGTCCGCCTGTCCGTCTGTCTGTGCATAAGGCATACGACTCCTGGGCCCACAATCACTAACACATCAGACTCAATACTGAAACCAATTGTGTTTCAAACCCAGGCTCAGAAAACTGAATTATGTTAATTGTTTCAATATCTTTAATATAACTAATTTTTACCAAGAAAGTGTGCGTGATTGTAGAACGATTTGTTTGTAACATATACCTCATTATTTTACCAACTTTGCTCTTATACTAGCATTTTTAAAACAAAATTAAAATTTAGCTTTTCTGAGTCTGGGTCGGCCCAGTTCTCGGTTACCCCATGACTCACGTTTCGTGTGGAATTATTTATCTCTTATCGACCCCAGTTAAAAGTTTTGTGCCTAATCATAAACTAATAATAATAATAAAAACTGACCAGATTTTGGCAATATACCATTCAAATTTGTTAAGAAATGGCAAATATGTACCTAATATGTAAAGGAAATCAGTGATATCTTTTTTATTTTAAAAGAATCACTAATTGTCTATACACGTTTAGTAATGTTCAAATACAGAACTGTAACTAATTTTGCGAGATCTTTCAATCTTGACCTGAAACATGTTGACACTAGAATGTAAAACATTAAGTTTCGATCATAGGTTCAGTAACTTTATGTTTAATGGATGGATTTGTATTTTCAGCGCATTAATGGATAACGTTTGTCACTGGATTCCACCCAACTTCGTCAACGGCCCAAATCTCCGGATAGCGTATGTTATCATTTGGATAATCATTTAAATCCCAAATGTTCAAAAATACCAAATGTTGGCCAGGTATGCGAATTATGGATTTGACAGGTCTGCTTAACAAATATGCTTCAAGATAAAGGGTTGATTAAACTGTTAATAGTACTCGACCAGGAAGTCTGTATTTTTAGGAATAATAAATCATTGCACTTATCCACATTTATTACAATTTTCAGGAGCTTTGCAAACAACGAACTACTTCAGATCCATCCAAATATCTTTGGTGACGTATCTTCACTGATATATTTGTAAGTACAGCCTTGGGTATTTTTTGATAAATAAAGGGACTTCACTGTTCTTTGTGGTAAGATCAAAACAGTTGTTTTGTTTCCATTAGCGGAGTTAGCTTAGTAAACTGTGCTAATCGAATCATTTTCGAAGTGGTTACATTGTTATATATACTATCACTAACTTCTGGTGACATTCATGGAATCCAGGCCACATATCCAATTTAAATTTGTCAACATCATCTTCGATGTCCACGTCCGGCTTTAATTCAAATATGTCAATTGTGCATTACAATATACAAAGCTTTCAATTTAAAAAGTAATATTTTTAATGCTAAACACAATCAGTTTGTAATTTTAGTTTTCACAGAAACTTAGTTAAATAACTTTATTTCTTCTGAAGATATTTTTTACCCAAACTATAAGTTACCATACAGGAAAGACCGTCCTACTGACAGTCGGGGAGGAATTATGGTTTAAACGGGTATTTCTGCCTTGCACCGATCTGATCTTGAGGTCAATAGTTTATTATGCATTTGGTAAGAAGTCATTGTAAGGTACAATAATTTAATACAGGGGTCTTTCTTTCGTCCTTCAAACAGCAGTTTTGTCTAGTATTAATGACTCCATAGGTAGTAGATACGGGTATATACCAGATATCCTCGTTACTGGTCGTCTTAATGACTCCATAGGTAGTATATACGGATATATACCAGATATCCTCGTTACTGGGCATCTTAATGACTCCATAGGTAGTATACACGGATATATACCAGATATCCTCGTTACTGGTCATCTTAATGACTCCATAGGTAGTAGATACGGGTATATACCAGATATCCTCGTTACTGGTCATCTTAATGACTCCATAGGTAGTATATACGGGTATATACCAAATATCCTCGTTACTGGTCATCTTAATGACTCCATAGGTAGTATACACGGATGGTGATCTTAATGACTCCATAGGTAGTATATACGGATATATACCAGATATCCTCGTTACTGGTGATCTTAATGACTCCATAGGTAGTATATACGGATATATACCAGATATCCTCGTTACTGGTGATCTTAATGACTCCATAGGTAGTAGATACGGGTATATACCAGATATCCTCGTTACTGGTCATCTTAATAACTCCATAGGTAGTAGATAAGGGTATATACCAGATATCCTCGTTACTGGTCATCTTAATGACTCCATAGGTAGTAGATACGGGTATATACCAGATATCCTCGTTACTGGGCATCTTAATAACTCCATAGGTAGTAGATAAGGGTATATACCAGATGTCCTCGTTACTGGTCATCTTAATAACTCCATAGGTAGTAGATAAGGGTATATACCAGATATCCTCGTTACTGGTCATCTTAATGACTCCATAGGTAGTAGATAAGGGTATATACCAGATATCCTCGTTACTGGTCATCTTAATGACTCCATAGGTAGTAGATACGGGTATATACCAGATATCCTCGTTACTGGGCATCTTAATAACTCCATAGGTAGTAGATAAGGGTATATACCAGATATCCTCGTTACTGGGCATCTTAATAACTCCATAGGTAGTAGATAAGGGTATATACCAGATATCCTCGTTACTGGTCATCTTAATGACTCCATAGGTAGTAGATACGGGTATCCTCGTTACTGGTCATCTTAATGACTCCATAGGTAGTAGATAAGGGTATATACCAGATATCCTCGTTACTGGTCATCTTAATGACTCCATAGGTAGTAGATAAGGGTATATACCAGATATCCTCGTTACTGGTCATCTTAATAACTCCATAGGTAGTAGATAAGGGTATATACCAGATATCCTCGTTACTGGTCATCTTAATGACTCCATAGGTAGTAGATACGGGTATATACCAGATATCCTCGTTACTGGTCATCTTAATGACTCCATAGGTAGTAGATACGGGTATATACCAGATATCCTCGTTACTGGGCATCTTAATAACTCCATAGGTAGTAGATAAGGGTATATACCAAATATCCTCGTTACTGGGCATCTTAATGACTCCATAGGTAGTAGATACGGGTATATACCAGATATCCTCGTTACTGGTCATCTTTATGACTCCATAGGTAGTATATACGGGTATATACCAAATATCCTCGTTACTGGTCATCTTAATGACTCCATAGGTAGTAGATACGGGTATATACCAGATATCCTCGTTACTGGGCATCTTAATGACTCCATAGGTAGTATATACGGGTATATACCAAATATCCTCGTTACTGGTCATCTTAATGACTCCATAGGTAGTAGATACGGGTATATACCAGATATCCTCGTTACTGGTCATCTTAATGACTCCATAGGTAGTAGATAAGGGTATATACCAGATATCCTCGTTACTGGTCATCTTAATGACTCCATAGGTAGTAGATAAGGGTATATACCAGATATCCTCGTTACTGGTCATCTTAATAACTCCATAGGTAGTAGATAAGGGTATATACCAGATATCCTCGTTACTGGTCATCTTAATGACTCCATAGGTAGTAGATACGGGTATATACCAGATATCCTCGTTACTGGGCATCTTAATGACTCCATAGGTAGTAGATACGGGTATATACCAGATATCCTCGTTACTGGGCATCTTAATGACTCCATAGGTAGTAGATACGGGTATATACCAGATATCCTCGTTACTGGTCATCTTAATAACTCCATAGGTAGTAGATACGGGTATATACCAAATATCCTCGTTACTGGGCATCTTAATAACTCCATAGGTAGTAGATAAGGGTATATACCAAATATCCTCGTTACTGGGCATCTTAATGACTCCATAGGTAGTAGATACGGGTATATACCAGATATCCTCGTTACTGGTCATCTTTATGACTCCATAGGTAGTATATACGGGTATATACCAAATATCCTCGTTACTGGTCATCTTAATGACTCCATAGGTAGTAGATACGGGTATATACCAGATATCCTCGTTACTGGTCATCTTAATGACTCCATAGGTAGTAGATACGGGTATATACCAAATATCCTCGTTACTGGGCATCTTAATGACTCCATAGGTAGTAGATACGGGTATATACCAGATATCCTCGTTACTGGGCATCTTAATGACTCCATAGGTAGTAGATACGGGTATATACCAAATATCCTCGTTACTGGGCATCTTAATGACTCCATAGGTAGTAGATACGGGTATATACCAGATATCCTCGTTACTGGGCATCTTAATGACTCCATAGGTAGTAGATACGGGTATATACCAGATATCCTCGTTACTGGTCATCTTTATGACTCCATAGGTAGTATATACGGGTATATACCAAATATCCTCGTTACTGGTCATCTTAATGACTCCATAGGTAGTATATACGGGTATATACCAAATATCCTCGTTACTGGTCATCTTAATGACTCCATAGGTAGTAGATACGGGTATATACCAGATATCCTCGTTACTGGTCATCTTAATAACTCCATAGGTAGTAGATAAGGGTATATACCAGATATCCTCGTTACTGGTCATCTTAATAACTCCATAGGTAGTAGATAAGGGTATATACCAGATATCCTCGTTACTGGTCATCTTAATGACTCCATAGGTAGTAGATACGGGTATATACCAGATATCCTCGTTACTGGGCATCTTAATAACTCCATAGGTAGTAGATACGGGTATATACCAGATATCCTCGTTACTGGTCATCTTAATGACTCCATAGGTAGTAGATAAGGGTATATACCAGATATCCTCGTTACTGGGCATCTTAATAACTCCATAGGTAGTAGATAAGGGTATATACCAAATATCCTCGTTACTGGGCATCTTAATGACTCCATAGGTAGTAGATAAGGGTATATACCAGATATCCTCGTTACTGGGCATCTTAATGACTCCATAGGTAGTAGATAAGGGTATATACCAGATATCCTCGTTACTGGTCATCTTAATAACTCCATAGGTAGTAGATAAGGGTATATACCAAATATCCTCGTTACTGGTCATCTTAATGACTCCATAGGTAGTAGATAAGGGTATATACCAGATATCCTCGTTACTGGTCATCTTAATGACTCCATAGGTAGTAGATAAGGGTATATACCAGATATCCTCGTTACTGGTCATCTTAATGACTCCATAGGTAGTAGATAAGGGTATATACCAGATATCCTCGTTACTGGGCATCTTAATGACTCCATAGGTAGTAGATAAGGGTATATACCAGATATCCTCGTTACTGGTCATCTTAATGACTCCATAGGTAGTAGATAAGGGTATATACCAGATATCCTCGTTACTGGTCATCTTAATAACTCCATAGGTAGTAGATAAGGGTATATACCAGATATCCTCGTTACTGGTCATCTTAATAACTCCATAGGTAGTAGATAAGGGTATATACCAGATATCCTCGTTACTGGTCATCTTAATAACTCCATAGGTAGTAGATAAGGGTATATACCAAATATCCTCGTTACTGGTCATCTTAATGACTCCATAGGTAGTAGATACGGGTATATACCAGATATCCTCGTTACTGGGCATCTTAATAACTCCATAGGTAGTAGATACGGGTATATACCAGATATCCTCGTTACTGGTCATCTTAATGACTCCATAGGTAGTAGATACGGGTATATACCAGATATCCTCGTTACTGGTCATCTTAATAACTCCATAGGTAGTAGATAAGGGTATATACCAAATATCCTCGTTACTGGTCATCTTAATGACTCCATAGGTAGTAGATAAGGGTATATACCAGATATCCTCGTTACTGGTCATCTTAATAACTCCATAGGTAGTAGATACGGGTATATACCAGATATCCTCGTTACTGGTCATCTTAATGACTCCATAGGTAGTAGATAAGGGTATATACCAAATATCCTCGTTACTGGTCATCTTAATAACTCCATAGGTAGTAGATAAGGGTATATACCAAATATCCTCGTTACTGGTCATCTTAATGACTCCATAGGTAGTAGATACGGGTATATACCAGATATCCTCGTTACTGGTCATCTTAATAACTCCATAGGTAGTAGATAAGGGTATATACCAGATATCCTCGTTACTGGTCATCTTAATAACTCCATAGGTAGTAGATAAGGGTATATACCAAATATCCTCGTTACTGGTCATCTTAATAACTCCATAGGTAGTAGATAAGGGTATATACCAGATATCCTCGTTACTGGGCATCTTAATAACTCCATAGGTAGTAGATAAGGGTATATACCAGATATCCTCGTTACTGGTCATCTTAATGACTCCATAGGTAGTAGATACGGGTATATACCAGATATCCTCGTTACTGGTCATCTTAATGACTCCATAGGTAGTAGATACGGGTATATACCAGATATCCTCGTTACTGGGCATCTTAATAACTCCATAGGTAGTAGATAAGGGTATATACCAAATATCCTCGTTACTGGGCATCTTAATGACTCCATAGGTAGTAGATACGGGTATATACCAGATATCCTCGTTACTGGTCATCTTAATGACTCCATAGGTAGTAGATAAGGGTATATACCAGATATCCTCGTTACTGGGCATCTTAATGACTCCATAGGTAGTAGATACGGGTATATACCAGATATCCTCGTTACTGGTCATCTTAATAACTCCATAGGTAGTAGATAAGGGTATATACCAAATATCCTCGTTACTGGGCATCTTAATGACTCCATAGGTAGTAGATACGGGTATATACCAGATATCCTCGTTACTGGTCATCTTAATAACTCCATAGGTAGTAGATAAGGGTATATACCAGATATCCTCGTTACTGGTGATCTTAATGACTCCATAGGTAGTAGATAAGGGTATATACCAGATATCCTCGTTACTGGTGATCTTAATGACTCCATAGGTAGTAGATAAGGGTATATACCAAATATCCTCGTTACTGGTCATCTTAATAACTCCATAGGTAGTAGATAAGGGTATATACCAGATATCCTCGTTACTGGTCATCTTAATGACTCCATAGGTAGTAGATACGGGTATATACCAGATATCCTCGTTACTGGTCATCTTAATGACTCCATAGGTAGTAGATACGGGTATATACCAGATATCCTCGTTACTGGGCATCTTAATAACTCCATAGGTAGTAGATAAGGGTATATACCAAATATCCTCGTTACTGGGCATCTTAATGACTCCATAGGTAGTAGATACGGGTATATACCAGATATCCTCGTTACTGGTCATCTTTATGACTCCATAGGTAGTATATACGGGTATATACCAAATATCCTCGTTACTGGTCATCTTAATGACTCCATAGGTAGTAGATACGGGTATATACCAGATATCCTCGTTACTGGGCATCTTAATGACTCCATAGGTAGTATATACGGGTATATACCAAATATCCTCGTTACTGGTCATCTTAATGACTCCATAGGTAGTAGATACGGGTATATACCAGATATCCTCGTTACTGGGCATCTTAATAACTCCATAGGTAGTAGATAAGGGTATATACCAGATATCCTCGTTACTGGTCATCTTAATGACTCCATAGGTAGTAGATAAGGGTATATACCAGATATCCTCGTTACTGGTCATCTTAATAACTCCATAGGTAGTAGATAAGGGTATATACCAGATATCCTCGTTACTGGTCATCTTAATGACTCCATAGGTAGTAGATACGGGTATATACCAGATATCCTCGTTACTGGGCATCTTAATGACTCCATAGGTAGTAGATACGGGTATATACCAGATATCCTCGTTACTGGGCATCTTAATGACTCCATAGGTAGTAGATACGGGTATATACCAGATATCCTCGTTACTGGTCATCTTAATAACTCCATAGGTAGTAGATACGGGTATATACCAAATATCCTCGTTACTGGGCATCTTAATAACTCCATAGGTAGTAGATAAGGGTATATACCAAATATCCTCGTTACTGGGCATCTTAATGACTCCATAGGTAGTAGATACGGGTATATACCAGATATCCTCGTTACTGGTCATCTTTATGACTCCATAGGTAGTATATACGGGTATATACCAAATATCCTCGTTACTGGTCATCTTAATGACTCCATAGGTAGTAGATACGGGTATATACCAGATATCCTCGTTACTGGTCATCTTAATGACTCCATAGGTAGTAGATACGGGTATATACCAAATATCCTCGTTACTGGGCATCTTAATGACTCCATAGGTAGTAGATACGGGTATATACCAGATATCCTCGTTACTGGGCATCTTAATGACTCCATAGGTAGTAGATACGGGTATATACCAAATATCCTCGTTACTGGGCATCTTAATGACTCCATAGGTAGTAGATACGGGTATATACCAGATATCCTCGTTACTGGGCATCTTAATGACTCCATAGGTAGTAGATACGGGTATATACCAGATATCCTCGTTACTGGTCATCTTTATGACTCCATAGGTAGTATATACGGGTATATACCAAATATCCTCGTTACTGGTCATCTTAATGACTCCATAGGTAGTATATACGGGTATATACCAAATATCCTCGTTACTGGTCATCTTAATGACTCCATAGGTAGTATATACGGATATATACCAGATATCCTCGTTACTGGTCATCTTTATGACTCCATAGGTAGTAGATACGGGTATATACCAGATATCCTCGTTACTGGTGATCTTAATGACTCCATAGGTAGTAGATACGGATATATACCAGATATCCTCGTTACTGGTCATCTTAATGACTCCATAGGTAGTAGATACGGGTATATACCAGATATCCTCGTTACTGGTCATCTTAATGACTCCATAGGTAGTAGATACGGGTATATACCAGATATCCTCGTTACTCGTGGTCTTAATGACTCCATAGGTAGTAGATACGGGTATATACCAGATATCCTCGTTACTGGTCATCTTAATGACTCCATAGGTAGTAGATACGGGTATATACCAGATATCCTCGTTACTGGTGATCTTAATGACTCCATAGGTAGTAGATACGGATATATACCAGATATCCTCGTTACTGGTCATCTTAATGACTCCATAGGTAGTAGATAAGGGTATATACCAGATATCCTCGTTACTGGTCATCTTAATAACTCCATAGGTAGTAGATAAGGGTATATACCAGATATCCTCGTTACTGGTCATCTTAATGACTCCATAGGTAGTAGATACGGGTATATACCAGATATCCTCGTTACTGGTCATCTTAATGACTCCATAGGTAGTAGATACGGGTATATACCAGATATCCTCGTTACTGGGCATCTTAATAACTCCATAGGTAGTAGATAAGGGTATATACCAAATATCCTCGTTACTGGGCATCTTAATGACTCCATAGGTAGTAGATACGGGTATATACCAGATATCCTCGTTACTGGTCATCTTTATGACTCCATAGGTAGTATATACGGGTATATACCAAATATCCTCGTTACTGGTCATCTTAATGACTCCATAGGTAGTAGATACGGGTATATACCAGATATCCTCGTTACTGGGCATCTTAATGACTCCATAGGTAGTATATACGGGTATATACCAAATATCCTCGTTACTGGTCATCTTAATGACTCCATAGGTAGTAGATACGGGTATATACCAGATATCCTCGTTACTGGGCATCTTAATAACTCCATAGGTAGTAGATAAGGGTATATACCAGATATCCTCGTTACTGGTCATCTTAATGACTCCATAGGTAGTAGATAAGGGTATATACCAGATATCCTCGTTACTGGTCATCTTAATAACTCCATAGGTAGTAGATAAGGGTATATACCAGATATCCTCGTTACTGGTCATCTTAATGACTCCATAGGTAGTAGATACGGGTATATACCAGATATCCTCGTTACTGGGCATCTTAATGACTCCATAGGTAGTAGATACGGGTATATACCAGATATCCTCGTTACTGGGCATCTTAATGACTCCATAGGTAGTAGATACGGGTATATACCAGATATCCTCGTTACTGGTCATCTTAATGACTCCATAGGTAGTAGATACGGGTATATACCAGATATCCTCGTTACTGGTGATCTTAATGACTCCATAGGTAGTAGATACGGATATATACCAGATATCCTCGTTACTGGTCATCTTAATGACTCCATAGGTAGTAGATAAGGGTATATACCAGATATCCTCGTTACTGGTCATCTTAATAACTCCATAGGTAGTAGATAAGGGTATATACCAGATATCCTCGTTACTGGTCATCTTAATGACTCCATAGGTAGTAGATACGGGTATATACCAGATATCCTCGTTACTGGTCATCTTAATGACTCCATAGGTAGTAGATACGGGTATATACCAGATATCCTCGTTACTGGGCATCTTAATAACTCCATAGGTAGTAGATAAGGGTATATACCAAATATCCTCGTTACTGGGCATCTTAATGACTCCATAGGTAGTAGATACGGGTATATACCAGATATCCTCGTTACTGGTCATCTTTATGACTCCATAGGTAGTATATACGGGTATATACCAAATATCCTCGTTACTGGTCATCTTAATGACTCCATAGGTAGTAGATACGGGTATATACCAGATATCCTCGTTACTGGGCATCTTAATGACTCCATAGGTAGTATATACGGGTATATACCAAATATCCTCGTTACTGGTCATCTTAATGACTCCATAGGTAGTAGATACGGGTATATACCAGATATCCTCGTTACTGGGCATCTTAATAACTCCATAGGTAGTAGATAAGGGTATATACCAGATATCCTCGTTACTGGTCATCTTAATGACTCCATAGGTAGTAGATAAGGGTATATACCAGATATCCTCGTTACTGGTCATCTTAATAACTCCATAGGTAGTAGATAAGGGTATATACCAGATATCCTCGTTACTGGTCATCTTAATGACTCCATAGGTAGTAGATACGGGTATATACCAGATATCCTCGTTACTGGGCATCTTAATGACTCCATAGGTAGTAGATACGGGTATATACCAGATATCCTCGTTACTGGGCATCTTAATGACTCCATAGGTAGTAGATACGGGTATATACCAGATATCCTCGTTACTGGTCATCTTAATAACTCCATAGGTAGTAGATACGGGTATATACCAAATATCCTCGTTACTGGGCATCTTAATAACTCCATAGGTAGTAGATAAGGGTATATACCAAATATCCTCGTTACTGGGCATCTTAATGACTCCATAGGTAGTAGATACGGGTATATACCAGATATCCTCGTTACTGGTCATCTTTATGACTCCATAGGTAGTATATACGGGTATATACCAAATATCCTCGTTACTGGTCATCTTAATGACTCCATAGGTAGTAGATACGGGTATATACCAGATATCCTCGTTACTGGTCATCTTAATGACTCCATAGGTAGTAGATACGGGTATATACCAAATATCCTCGTTACTGGGCATCTTAATGACTCCATAGGTAGTAGATACGGGTATATACCAGATATCCTCGTTACTGGGCATCTTAATGACTCCATAGGTAGTAGATACGGGTATATACCAAATATCCTCGTTACTGGGCATCTTAATGACTCCATAGGTAGTAGATACGGGTATATACCAGATATCCTCGTTACTGGGCATCTTAATGACTCCATAGGTAGTAGATACGGGTATATACCAGATATCCTCGTTACTGGTCATCTTTATGACTCCATAGGTAGTATATACGGGTATATACCAAATATCCTCGTTACTGGTCATCTTAATGACTCCATAGGTAGTATATACGGGTATATACCAAATATCCTCGTTACTGGTCATCTTAATGACTCCATAGGTAGTATATACGGATATATACCAGATATCCTCGTTACTGGTCATCTTTATGACTCCATAGGTAGTAGATACGGGTATATACCAGATATCCTCGTTACTGGTCATCTTAATGACTCCATAGGTAGTAGATACGGATATATACCAGATATCCTCGTTACTGGTCATCTTAATGACTCCATAGGTAGTAGATACGGGTATATACCAGATATCCTCGTTACTGGTCATCTTAATGACTCCATAGGTAGTAGATACGGGTATATACCAGATATCCTCGTTACTCGTGGTCTTAATGACTCCATAGGTAGTAGATACGGGTATATACCAGATATCCTCGTTACTGGTGATCTTAATGACTCCATAGGTAGTATATACGGGTATATACCAAATATCCTCGTTACTGGTCATCTTAATGACTCCATAGGTAGTAGATACGGATATATACCAGATATCCTCGTTACTGGTCATCTTAATGACTCCATAGGTAGTAGATACGGGTATATACCAGATATCCTCGTTACTCGTGGTCTTAATGACTCCATAGGTAGTAGATACGGGTATATACCAGATATCCTCGTTACTGGTGATCTTAATGACTCCATAGGTAGTAGATACGGATATATACCAGATATCCTCGTTACTGGGCATCTTAATGACTCCATAGGTAGTAGATACGGGTATATACCAGATATCCTCGTTACTCGTCATCTTAATCTCGATCGTTTGAAGCTACTCTCAAAATACAAGATTGAAAATATTTGTACACAATATGGTTTGTCACTACTGAATTAAGTTGCCACTCACTTCACAGAACATTCTCAATCACTTATTGATAAATTTTTGGTATCATCATAATGTCCTTGTCCTGAGTAGGCGAACCTTTCTTAGATCAATTGTGTCGGTACCATTGTCCCATTTACTGCTATCTTTAATACGAAAAGGCAACCAATTCTGCCTTTTAGAGGTTAACGACTCTCCAATCTAGTATCCGTGTATCATTCTTTCTGTAAAGCTCTCGATGATGAAAATAATTCAGGGTAGTATGATGTGATATATCCAAAGTGGTAAACAGGGCGTCTTATCTCATGGTTTGAGACTACCAAACCGAAAACAATATGTTGTACTTTCATGAACATTTTCTGATAAAGTTTCTATCTCAAGCAATCATACTTGTAAGAACTGGAAAACCACAAATATTTGGGTGCCGTTCAGTTATCGTTTGGAACTTGGCACGAACACATTTTAATTATTAAAGAAAAGGCATGGGAGCGCATTAATGCACTACGGAAATTTAAGTTCACCATCTTGACCGACCTTCTCTTCAAGCTACGCTGATTCAGGCTGGTTTAATATTTATACTACTTTCTCGTTGTTAAAAATACCGTGAAAAAGCTAAGTTAGAGTTGTCCTGTCTGATTAAAGATACATGACATGACCTTATATAGTTAATTTTACTCACGACATTTTGCAATCTTGTATCTTTTACGTATTCTTTCTCTTACATAGAGCAGTTCAAAGGGATGGACTATCAGTCACCTATAACATCATTGGGTATCGGATGCCTTTATGTGATGTGTGTGTATGTTTTGTTTGAGCCGCCTCGCCACATCTGCTGAACATCTTGTTTCTAAAACGTTCTAATTAGAATTGAAACGTCAAGTCCTTTTAACTGCGTGTTTTTTCCAGAGGAATGGACGGCAATCAGATCAGCAAGGTGTCCAGGAACAGCTTGGCCCCTATAGCAACCAGTACATTCCTACATCTGTACGTATCACCCTTCTCCTGGGATTTGAGTCGCTTAAACGTTTAATTCCTTACTTGTACCTTTCTGCGGGCTTTGAACCCCTTGCCAATGATTTTAAATTTGAACGAAGTTGTCTCTTATATAAACTCATATATTCTATGCATTCTTAATAGTATTGTATAAATCTGAGTACTGCTAGTTTGGAATTATATCGAGGTGTCGGGTCGGTTTTTATCTAAAATCGAAATTTGTAAAAGTATATGTTGAACTTGTTGTTCTACCCTTGTTTAAATTTATGAATATTTTAATTTCAGTAATATCAGTAACAACCTGATAACTTTCCTACAGGATGGAACCTTCAGTCAATTCCCAGCCATTCAGATTCTGTGAGTCATACTTTATAATGTTATTAAAGAGTATGTTTTGACGTTTTATGAACTATTTTAGCTCACATTAATTGCATAAAATGATGAATACTTGTTAGTTTCAACTAAACATTTATATCTGAAATATATGTGTTAAACTTTCATATTTTGTATTATTATTTTAATGTATATATTCTATATTTATTAATCATGTGCAGTAAACGGAATAAATATATGTGTTCGATATGTACATCATGTGATATGTTTATATTGTAACTAATGAATGCATTGGAAGTCCAGACTTAAATAAGCTACGCCCCTGTCGGTATCCTAATTTGACACGCGTATTATGTAAAAACTGCTGCTAGTACTCATACTACCCATACTACTCCAACAACAACTGCTAGTATTTAAACTACTGCTGCTGTTGCTACTGCTTGCGATATTGAGGGAAATAGTGCAAACATGGGAGTTACTTTAAAGTGCGTCATTGTATGTCACTGACATGTGAGGCCCACGGTTACCGACCCTTCCCGGGGACGGTAAGTATATGTAATTGATGCGAGGGATCTAACCTGTGACCCCTGGATTGACAGTCATGTGTTCTACCACAATACTACTTGACTACCGATCCGTCAAACTACTAACTTCTACTATTGTAACTACCAATAGAGCTCGGAGACCAGAGACCGGAAATTAATACTAGAGCAATCAATGAAAGCCATAGCAACAAAGCCATAGCAACAAAGCAATGCTACAAACAGGATACAATATGTAATTTTGCACCAAAGATTGAAAACAAATATGCGATTTAAAATAGTTATGCAAATATACAAATTTCATTATACAAACATATTTAAAATATGGAAATAAAAAAACAACATAATACATATGCAAGTATACATTGCAAACATGATCTCTTTGAACATAAATATGACATTTACTTCACAAAAGTTAAATATATTATACTACAACGCCCGACACCGCATATAACACTTTTAACTATGGTGTTATTTAGTGGATGCATGTAGATAGAAAACAATTCGCATGAAGTGAAACCGGTTGGCAAATATGTATATTATAGAAATGTGTTTTCAGAGAGGTACACCAGAACTACCTGAACACGATCAATTACAACGTGTTCTGGAACATGCCAACCCTTCTACATCTGTGAGTAACCTTTGTTTGTTCATTTTTATAAATTACATGCATCATATTTTCAAGATGTCTTAGTTCATCCCCAAACGATTTTTGTAAAGAATCTACTCCAAATCAATAAGACTATCGTGATAAAAATATTGATATCATTAAACTATTTGATGCTTTCAATAGAGATCTACATAACAACGATATCGAGTACCTGCCGAGCCGGAGTTTCGAGAATCTCCCAGAACTTAGAGAGTTGCGACTCCACTCGCAGAAAACCAAGATGAAAGCCATCGCTTATGACGCCTGGACTGGCATAGGAGATGAGCTGGTTTACCTGTATGCTTTATCTTTACTGAAATTACAAACCCTGTTCCTCTTTTAAGCATTATAATACTATATGCCCAAACGTTTGACATGGTATATGATTGTGCTCAGATTATTAGAATCGTTTTATAGTTACACATGGGCAACCTATTCTGGTTTGAGTACAGCCTCTGTTAGCATGATCGGATTGTTTAAAGCATTTTTCGAAACTGACTCTGATATTTTTATCAGGTTCGTGTCTGAGAACGAACTGCAAACATTCCCACATCAGGTGCTGGAGGAGGGATTCTACCCAAACCTTGAGATCATGTGCGTATTACCTTGAACTTCTTATACTGTAACATGTAAACATCCTATCTTTCATCGTCGTCGGCACAGTCATGCAAATTTAGTTTAAACTACGCGCGTATGATGAGAGTTATTCAATACGACGACCTGGCAACTACGCGCGTACGATGAGAGTTATTCAATACGACGACCTGGCAACTACGCGCGTACGATGAGAGTTATTCAATACGACGACCTGGCAACTACGCGCGACGATGAGGGTTATTCAATACGACGACCTGGCAACTACGCGCGTACGATGAGAGTTATTCAATACGACGACCTGGCAACTACGCGCGTACGATGAGAGTTATTCAATACGACGACCTGGCAACTACGCGCGTACGATGAGAGTTATTCAATACGACGACCTGGCAACTACGCGGGTACGATGAAAGTTATTCAATACGACGACCTGGCTTAAGCCTGTTAACGGCGAATAGTATTTAATTACTCTTCCAAGATTACTCACTTCTTGTGATTATTAAATTTTCAACCCTGTCTGCTCTGGAATAAAAAATGTTATTTGCTGTTTTTAATCTGTCATTTTAACATTTCAGAAACAATTTAAACATGTCGGTATTATTCCTTGTTCTCCCTAGATTTGCGGACAACAACGGTATCCAGAACATGACGGAGTACGGGGAGGAGGCGTTCCTCACGTCACAGAAGTACCTCTGGACACAGAAAAAACGCAACTTTCACTTCGCCTTCACAACCTACCCCGCACTTAATACCCTGTCAGTTTTTGTGTCAAATATATAATTTTCAACATACAAGTTTTCTGTTCTGCCACAATTCATATGAGGGCATATGTACATATTCTCTACTTTTGTGTAATGTTGAGTTGTAAGAAATGAAACAGCAATTTAGTGGAAAAGCCCAAGCCCTGTTTACAGACAAAAATACTGGTATATATAATAAATTTTAAACCTGGTTTTCCTTAATGGTTTTTTACTTTATGAAATACAATAATTTTGTATGTTTTCAAGATTTTATGGAGCTAAAATAAGAGCGTGTAGTTGTTTCTTGCAGGTATCTGCACGGGAACTTCATCGCGGACATAGAGCGTGACGACCTATGTAACATGACGAACCTTCAGAACCTGTTCCTGGGCACCAACCTGCTCACAGAAGACCGCATACACGACGACGCCTTCCAGTGTCTCCCAATCCTGGACTACCTGTAAGTTAGAAGGGCTAATACGTGAAAAGAGCTGATATGTGTAAACAATATGCAGCCAGCCAGACGGGGTTTTAAGCAATGAATTAAGGATTCCAAAATTGTGTAAACTGCGCAACTGAGCTCGGTAGTATAGCACACCCCAAACAAAGCGCCATAGCAGCAATTTTGAGGTTATCATTCTTTAAATGCGTTCTTTTACTTTGGCCCAACCGGGTCGGCGGGTCGGAATTTATGAAAAAACGGCGTATACACAACAGTTTTGCTTACTCATGGGGTCATAAAAACTTAAAAGCGGGGCGAATGGATAACTGCAAGCAAACACGTTAAGTATGTATTAGCCACATAATTAAGTGTTTAATATGTGGGGGACACAAATGTATGTATAGAATGCGCGGGGCCACAAACGTACGTATAGCATGCGCGGGGGACATACACGTATGTATAAACGTATATTTAGTGTGCGCGAGGGACACACATGTATGTATAGAATGCGCGGGGCCACAAACGTACGTATAGCATGCGCGGGGGACACACACGTATGTATAAACGTATATTTAGTGTGCGCGAGGGACACAAATGTATGTATGGCATGCGCGGGGACACAAACGTATGAATAGCATGCGCGGGGGACACACACGTATGTATAAACGTATATTTAGTGTGCGCGTGGGACACAAATGTATGTATGGCATGCGCGAGGGACACAAATGTATGCATAGCATGCGCGGGGACACAAACGTATGAATAGCATGCGCGGGGGACACACACGTATGTATAAACGTATATTTAGTGTGCGCGTGGGACACAAACGTATGTATAGCATGCGCGAGGGACACAAATGTATGTATAGCATGCGCGGGGACACAAACGTATGTATGGCATGCGCGGGGGACACAAATGTATGTATAGCATCCGCGGGGACACAAATGTATGTATAAACGTATATTTAGTGTGCGCGAGGGACACAAATGTATGTATGGCATGCGCGGGGACACAAACGTATGTATAGCATGCGCGAGGGACACAAATGTGTGTATAGCATGCGCGGGGACACAAATGTATGTATAGCATGCGCGGGGACACAAACGTATGTATGGCATGCGCGGGGGACACAAATGTATGTATGGCATGCGCGGGGACACAAACGTATGTATAGCATGCGCGGGGGACACACACGTATGTATAAACGTATATTTAGTGTGCGCGAGGGACACAAATGTATGTATGGCATGCGCGGGGACACAAACGTACTTATAGCATGCGCGAGGGACACAAATGTATGTATAGCATGCGCGGGGACACAAATGTATGTATAGCATGCGCGGGGGACACACATGTATGTATAGCATGCGCGGGGGACACACACGTATGTATAGCATGCGCGAGGGACACAAATGTATGTATAGAATGGGGGGGCGAACACGTAAATGCAGCATGTGCGGATACATATATGTAAGTACATGTATAACATGCGCTGGGTATATATAAGTATGTGTAGCATAATGAAATGTAAGCAAGGTAGCATGCGTGGAGGACATACACGTGTTTCGAACTTAATAAGATTCGCACTGTCATTCATATACGTAGCAAACCGTCATAGTATATTATTACAAACACACATTTAACAATCATCGGCAGACAGTAAGCAGATTCTCGGTCAGCTTACATCAATAACAGACGATGGCAGTTTAAATACGTTGTGTTTGATTTCAGAGACATGGGAAGCAACTTTATCCAATATGTGCCTAATGCACTGAAGAACAGCAGTGTGTTGCCAGCACTCACCCAGCTGATCCTTAACAACAATAAAATCACCTTCATCGAGTCCGGGACCTTTACGAATGTGACCACCCTCAATTTGCTGTAAGTATCCCCTTCATCGAGTCCGGGACCTTCACGAACCTGACCACCATTTATGTGCTGTAAGTATCTCCTTCATCGGGTTCGTGATGGGAATTTATGTTCCCATGGGACACTGTACCTGAGTGAAGGCTTAGCAATTCATTTTCCCACAGGACACTGTACCTGAGTAGAGGCTTAACAATTCATGTTCCCATAGGACACTGTACCTGAGTGAAGGCTAAACAATTTATGTAAATCAAAAAATGTTTTTTTTATTGTTTGTGTAATTAGCCTGAAACATTAAATGGCATATTTCAGGTATTTGACAGGAAACGGAATAATTGCGGTGGAAAACGAAGCGTTTAATGATGATATTGCGTACCTGTAAGTATTTCACCTTGAACAGTATATTTGTGTCAACTTGTTAAAATCATTTAACAAAACCGAGTTGACTATATTTTTCTTTTAATCAAATGATGCTACATTTTATGTCATTTATTTGTTATAATAATTCATAAATAACTTTTTTATACTTGTTCACATTTGAAAGAATTGCAATTTCAGTCACATTGACTACAACGAGTTCCGGTTCACACACAAGTATCCGTTCAGTAACCTAGGCAACCTGCGCGAGCTTTGGTTGAGTGGCAACAGCATCGACTACATTCCTCCAAACGCTTTTCAAAACTGTACTTCACTGCTTGAGATGTAAGTTTGTGTTTCGATATTTTTTTTTCTATGCGATTGTTTAAGATTTAAATGTTGTGAGGAAATTATTTTATATATATAACGGAAGTAATAGGCAGAGGTAGGCTTATCGTATTGTTATTGTTCTTTACAGTCAAGTAGCGCGGATTTATGCAAAACCTTCTAACAATATTGCAACTCCTATACGTTCTATTACAGTCAACTAGCGTACAACAATATTCCTCAACTTTTAAAATCCCATTTTGAGAACTGCCCACTGGCGGGAGACCTACTTTTTAACGACAATGACATCGGATATATTGAGGACGGAACATTCGACCACGTCACCGTTATGACCAGATTGTATGTATCTTCTTCTAATACCTTTTTAGGACGTAGCATACTTCAAAATATCGTTCATTGAGTATACAATAACGGCGCTAGTTTCGCTACTTCAGTACTGTCTTTCTTACTTTTTGATAAATGATAATAATGTTTAAATTGCTGTAAAGCAGACCCAGTACAAACACAATGTCAGTGTGTCGTCGGAATGACGTTGAGTTCCATCGCAACATCGGCGACCAAATATCTGACGTTTTACCGACGTTTATTTTCAATTTCCTATCCAGTCAGTCCCTTGACGAGCAGATACAATATTATATTATATATCGATATGGGTTGTGAAACAGCTTAAATTTGAAGATGTTTCCTGGGCAGAAGTCATTGCTGCATTCTTTTAAGAGGCCATGCGAAAGAACCCCTGATGGAGAGGGAGCCCACAACGTCTTGGGTTAACCTCTTGGGTGAGAGGCTGACATCTATACCACAAGACCTGAAATAATAAAATATTATGACATCGATATCATTTGCAAACCAATTGTTTTATAGGATGGGGGATTAATTGTTTAAAAAAACCCATCATAAATAGTTTGAAAAGTGGTCGCATTTTGATTTAAATTGGTCAAAACTCGACGTCAATATGACGTCCTGACTTCAGAATGACGTCCTGTGCCTGCGGTGGAGTGTAACCAATAATCGCCGTACAAGGTTAGAGGTTGATGTCTTCATTATATTGGTTTTTTTATCAGTAAAGTAAATTAATTCCAAATAGGAAGTGATGACGTATTATACAATATTTTAGCTCAGTCGCTAACAACAAGCTGACTCGTCTTCCCAACGGCGGAGACTTCGCGGATTTGACGGTGGTTGACTCTGGGGGACCCGGTCAGGGAAACATGGACTTTAGTAATAACCGCCTCGTCATCTTGGAAAGCCACACGTTTGAGAACCTCAACATCCAAAACACAATGTACGGCTAATTGTTTGTGGATTGCTTAGCTATATAGGACAAGTATATTAGTTGAAAATGCTTAGGATTTGAAGAGACACAATGCATGTTTCCTTTTTGCAAATCTGTTTCATACCCGTTTGGATCTAGTTGAAATTGAAACACGAATTTAGCATTCAAATATCACACTTTGCAATGAATATACATGTACCAATAGTGTGTTGATATCAATTGCAGGTCCCTAGTCAATAACCAGATAACACGTATAAACTCGCAGGCGTTCAACGGGCTGACGATCGAGTGGCTAGATCTGCAAGGTAACCCTGTCCGGGCACTTCACTGGAAGTCCTTCTCATCCGTAGCCGTGTCGGAGGCGATCTTCCTCAATTCCCTGCTATTCTCGACCATTCCGACATACACTTTCTACGATGTGTCGGCAAAAAACATCTTTCTCCATGACGGAAAGGTGGAAACGATCGAGTTTGAGGCCTTTTATGATGTTTCCACTTCAGAAGACCTGTAAGACATATCTATATATTATACACTGTTATATCACTATATCACTTATGAGTGCTTTCATATTTGCAAAGTTTATTTTACTTCATTATGCGTGTAAAATAATAACTAGTTTGACATGTATTTGTGTATGGTACTGAATGTGTTACCTTCAGTGTCCGTAGTATATAGACGCAGTGTAGTGTAGGTATTGTAGGACTCAGTAGGGCCATGACTCACGTGAGTTATTTATTTTAGTATTGCGAAACATTTCCGCATGCTTTCAGAAACTTGAGCAACAACAATGTGTCAGTGCAGGTGGAGACGATGTTTGGAGGCACGTGTAGTGTGGGGGAATACTTCAGGTTGAGCAACAATAACCTGACCGCTCTTAGCACCGACGCCTTCAACAACGCTGCCCTCACAAAGATCGACCTCTCAAACAATAACCTGGATATTTATCCGCAGGCTCTGTTGTCACAAAATCCTCAGATCATGTAAGTACGAGCCAGATTTTATTTTATACACGAAATTTTTCAAGAAGTATTTAAGTTATGTGCATAGAATGAACAGGAACAGTCCTGCAGCTTCCAGTAACTCATTTGAAAAAGCAAGAGAAACATGTCAGCAACGTACTTGATGTCACCTTAATGTTTATAAGTGGCAAAACATGTCTGAGACGAGAAATGTCACGTATATACGTCCAGTTCAATTTAATGACTTTGATTGCCTCCATAATAGGAAATAGGAATAGCAAACAGACGTGGAGAGAAAAGCAACAATATGACGCATATGGTAGGTACAATATAGACAGGAAAGGTAATACATATATGATGAGGAACGCAGCAACTAAAGCTTGTTCGCAAATAAATATGCACAGTAAATAAGCATTGTAAATAAATATATCTATTGCACTAAAAACGACGAAAATAAGACTCTGGAACCCGTACTGGTTGAACAGGGCCTGTTGAAACACAACGCTATAATTTATAGACCGGGAAATTGAAATATATAGAGGGAGTTTGGCATGTGATCGGAGTAAAGTTCCCATCCACTTGCCTTCAAAGTTTCGTCCAGACTCCGGATGTCATGGCCGGAAGGTAACTTTTTGAAAAACAGAACAGAACAGAACATAACAGAACACAAGTTTATTTCCACAAAAAAGATCACACATATATACATCCATGAAGTAGACTATGATAGTCCATGATCATTTCCATATATATATATATATATGTTTTTTAACTAGTTGAGATATGTTACAGGAACAGAAATAGTAGCAAATGTTTATTAAAAGAATTATTACGAACAGATCCTTATTACAACTATATAACGGCTGGTGTTAAAACCTATAATAATCATGTATCATGTAAAGTAATGAAATTCTTTCTCTGAGCAAATGCTTTATACACGAAAATAGAAAGATTCTTTAACAAATCAGTATGATCTGTTTTCAGCAATTTTATGGTTTTAAACATATTTGGATTAGTACGATAATATCTAGGAATATAATTAGATCTAATATTTGTATACAGGCTGCATTCAACCAAGAAATGGAATTCGTCTTCTAAGACATTACAATGTGGGCAAAGTCTTTGTTCCAAAATTGTATTATTCCACCTACCAACTTCTATATTTAACCGATGCGACGATAATCTTAATTGGCTTTAAGCAATTCTGAATTTCTGTACATTAACACACTTAAGATAGAGTTTTAATTCTAAATCAGGAATGTTTTTATAAAATAAAGCTCTTGAGGAGTCTGACAATATGCTGTTTAAATTTTGAACATAAACGTCTCGTATTCTTTGCTTCGAAAATGACAATTTTACAACATCATTTATCATTACATTATAGATGGTTCTTACATATTTATCATTCGGCATACTTAAAACTTTAAGTCAGTACTTAATAATATTTATAATGCATTGCGACAGTAGATCTAATCTGCCCGTCTCTGCATATACAAAGTCATTTTGTGTTGTTGTTTTAACCGAAAGTACATATTTTATGAATTGGGTGTGTATCCTTTCAATTAGCAATCGTTTTGAAAATCCCCAAACTGCTGAACCATATAATAGGATAGGTCTAATAAGTTTGTCAAAAAGTTTCAATTTATGTTGAGGTGTTATAAAAGTAAATTTGTTCAAATATTTTCTTAATTTAAAAATTGCTTTATGTGCTTAACCCCCCGAGCTAAAGACTATACCTAAATATGTAAATTTGTTTACAACCTCCAATGATGATCCCTGATAGAAAAACTGAAGATTTATAGGCACTCTTCCCCCTTTCCTAAAAACCAATATCTTTGTTTCGCTTTTATTGACCTTAAGTTTCCATGTGTTACAATATTCCTCTAATATATTAATATTCGCTTGCAGTTCTGCTGCTGAATTAGCAAAAATTACAATATCGTCTGCATATAAGAGTAGCAAGAACTTTAAAAATCCTGTGTCGACCCCTTTGAGATATAATACTTCCTCTAGATCGTTAATATACAATGAAAATAATAACGGCGATAGGCAATCGCCTTGACGTACACCTAAATTACTTTCAAACACTGCACCTAACTCGTTTTGGTGTTTAACTCTCGAATACACATGATTATGCATAGACTTTATAACTGAAAAGCGATTGCCCCGTAGTCCTAATATATACAGTTTATACCACATATTGTCTCGTACTAAATAATCAAACGCTTTTGTAAATCAACAAAAACACAAAATAACTGCTTGTTTTCTTTAAGAACATGGTTAATTAAATTTTGTAATACAAAAATGTTATCAACGGTACTCATTTTAGCTCTGAATCCAGCTTGTGCCTCGATATATACATGGTAATAGTCGGCTCAAGTTGAAAGCCGGCTGTTAATGATATTTGTGAATAGTTTTCCCACAACACTTAATAATGTGATTCCTCGAAAATTTCCAACTTCGTTAAGATTTCCCTTTTTATGTATTGGGACTATATAACCCTCAGTCCACTTTTCCGGAAAATACCCGGTTATTAAAAGTTAGCCTTAAAAGTTAGCCTTAAAAGAAAAGACGATAGTATATGTTTACCATATATCAAAAATTAATTAAGTATCCGATCTGGACCAGCACTTTTTCCCAAATTTAATTTGAAATTCCTTTAAGAACGTCTTCCTCAGTGAATGGCAAATCTAGTTCAGAAAACATTATCTTTAATTCATTTTGTAAAATAGCATTATTAAAGTACATACGTCTTCGTCTGGCTGAAAAAACCTATCATTAATTGCCTGAAAGTAGGCTGTAAACGATTCAAGAGATATATTTTTAGGAGTTTTATGAGTTGTTCCATCTTTAAATGATTTCCAATAATCTTTTGTGTTTAATTGATCCGTCCGCTTATTCATATTTAGGTAGTTATAACTTCGAACGTTCCTTTTATAAACACTTCTCACCCGAATCGTTATAGCCTTATTTTCCTCAGTTTTATATTTTCTGTAATTATTTAAAGCAGTGTAAAATGACTTTCGTTCGTCTTTACATGTTTTATCGAATAAACTACTACTAACACTAGGAGTAGATAGATACACATTAGTATCCGTTTTACGTGAAAACAATGGTACGCAAATAGTATCGATACCGTTAATAAAATTCGATAAACACGAATCAATATCAGAATTATTTTCCGATTGTTCAACTGAAATTTCCAACTGATTCATAAACTGAATAAAATAAACATGCCCCCCTCCCCTGCTGTGTCCATCCTACTTTATGTAAAATTTCAAAGGTTCAGGCGAAAAACATTAAGCAAACTTAAAGCAAAGCAAGACATAGTTATTGTTTTTATTTAACAACGACATCATAAATACGTTTAGGGCGATTTTTAAAGGTATACTATTTGACATTCAAAACAAATAGAACATCACAAATACTAAACATGCTAATGACACTTAGTAAGTGCTTTTATTTTAAATAAGGCAAAACAAGGACATACCAAATAATTCTAGATACCTTTTAGTTCGAGTCTTTATCTAATCTGAGCAAGTAGTGCTCAGAGTGAGATTTGCCCATCGACCACAGTCCGTCCGTCGAACTTCCAACAATTGCTTCATACGACATCTTCTCCTAAAGTGCTTGGTCAATTTAGATGAAACTTTACTGGGATGGTCATTGGATGGTGCTCTTTCAAAATTGTTTAAAGAAGTTAATTCCATGCAGAACTCTTGTTGCACTAGGAACTTGGTAGAGGACAGAGGACAACTTTATGTTGTTACATACAAAATAGCAAGGGTGTGGGCAACAATAATGTTTTCAAAGATTTTCCTTAGTGAATAGGGAACTTGTGAACCCCTTATTTTTGAAGCTACAGCAACGAAATTTGGACCATGTGTATAGTTATGAAAACAAATATCAATGTTGCCCTCGGATTACATATACAATGTGAAATTTTGACATACTTTCTTATTTTTAAGCTACATAAAATAAAAATTGGGCCATGTGTACATTTTGAAAACAAATATCATTATTGTGCTTTGATGACCCTCTGTTACCCTATGACCTTCTTTATTGCTATTAAGGCTACACAAATTCAATTTAGAACATGTGTGCAGTTTTGCAAACAAATACCAATTGTGTGCTCGGTTGATCTTAAAATATACCACATTTGACAATACTCACATAGTTCAATCTCGAATTGCATTGTCATAAACCAATAAACTGATTAATTCTCATAAGAAAAACAACAACAAAGTTTTAAAACTTTCACTCTGGTGAGCGATTTAGAGCCATCATGGCCCTCTTTTGCCAAGTAACTACGAACTGAAAAATTGAGTTCATCAACCTTTTTCATTCATGGTGCTCCAAACAAGCGTAACTTAAAGCCAAATTTATCTAACAAGCTTAATTCTTTAAAGATTGCTTCAGAACTAACGTTTCATAGGTAGCATGATCTACACGAACGTCTTGTAATAATCGACATGTTTTATATGTCGACTCTGTTCGATTTCCTCAATTGCTTCAAATTCGTTATATATGTTTGAAAAATGTTAACATTAAGAAATTGTGCAAATTCATATATTTTTTAATTTGAAATTTATTAAATGAGGACCTATGTGTTTGCCATTTCAGTCTTATCGACAATAACGGTCTCTCTCAAATCAATGATGACTCATTTTCCGGGCAGACTAACCTACAGACACTGCGCTTATCGGATAACAACATTGAAAAAGTACAGACGGGCCTCTTCGATGATCTCACAGGTCTTCAGATATTGTAAGTTTAAGTGTGAATATAAAGTCATCCTCTTGAATGAGCCTTTTTCTTTCACAATTATTTTTTACGATATCTTGTTCAAAATCGGTCATATATCATTTACACATATAACTTATTTAAAAAAAAAAAAGAATGACAGATACATAAAAAATGGCTGAAATGTTACAAATGACAAACATTTAAATTGCCGGTAACGCACTTAATACAATATTGATTATTTTTATTTTAGTGTTCTATTGAATTAATGCAAACATTATATCTATCATTTGGATCGAACCTCTTATGACGATTTACCATTTTGACAACTATTTTCGGACAGGTCAGGAATTGTCTTAAAGTACAAAACGTGAGAAAGTACCTTTGAATGGGAAGCCTTACACACGTATCAATGTTTTATTCTAATAAAAAACAAGCTTATTCAGTCGTCGTCACTATTCATTATAAATGTATTCTGCTCTGTGTATGGTTATCTGGTAACGATGTGGTATTCTTCAAATGCATTTGTGTAGATAGTGATTTCAGTAAAAGATGAGAGTGAAAGTCATTCCCTCTCGCTGCAGGTACCTCCAGAACAACGCGATCACGGTTATCGGGGAGACGGTGTTCGATGCCCTGGTTTCCCTAGAGGAGTTGTACGTCGAGGACAACGCGCTCAGTCACTTCCCCGCCCTCCTCACACAGCCAATCACCACCATCGACCTCTCCAACAACGACATTGAGACAGTCGGGGAAAACGCCTTTACATACCTCAGTACACTAACTTCACTGTAAGTGCGGTCGTACGGATGATTTTATCAGTAAATTATTAGACTTTGCACAGTTTTTGAAAATGACATTGACTTACCAGTACAGTTCAAACGAAGCGATATTTGAAGGGATTTTATAATACTATGAACACTTTATCACCAGAGATGTTTTCATAAACTATCGTTGGTGAATGAAATTCACTTTATTCTTTCTACCCGAACGGATCAAACATGATGTTCACTAAAACAGTAACATTATCATTTATATTGCAGCACGTTAACTGGCAACCCACTGGCGTGTCAGTGTCAGCTGGTCACTGCGCTCAATGACGTGTCTACGGCACTGACGGGGGCGACGTGCGAATCACCTACCTCTGCGTTCGGTGTAACATTTGACGACACCACAGCACTCGACCCAACATACTACCTCAACGTTAACGCATCGCTCTTCCAGTGCTGTATGTAAAATGGATCAAACGTGTTACAACCCATCCAAAAAAGCAACAGCAACAAAAAAACAACAACCACATTAAAGCTGCACTCTCACAGATTGAACGTTTTAACAACTGTTTTATTTTTTGTCTGGAATAAGCAATTGTTTGCGTAATTATCTGCAAACCAGTGATGAAAGACTGTTGACATAAGATCAGATAGCAGATTTTCATATTTCTATTCCAAATTTGATGTTTTATGGATTAAACCGTAGCAAACAGTTTAAACAAAATGCATAAAACATCAATTTTGGAGTGGAAATATGAAAATCTGCGATCTGATCTTTTATCATCAGTCTTTTATCACTATCACAAAAATAAAAAAAAGTTGGAAACACGGTAAATCTGTGAGAGTGCAGTTGGATAACATCACGTGTTACTGTCCAAATATCACGCTTAAATAATAGACACAACACCGAAACCAAACCAATTTTTAGGAATCGTTTATTCTACTTTGTCAATAATTCAAGATTAGCCGGAAAATCTTGGCATATGAACTTATTTCATAACCGCTGCCATTTCTATGTATTATTTCGTGATACATTCGGAACGGATACATACTTATATATACTTATTATGCGATTCGCTGTACGATTTTATCTCTTCTTTGCAAACTTTTGTTTATTATAATTTTATATCGAACAGCCTTTCAACTTGTCTTGCCCTTCAGCTGCGGAGAACCTGCAGGCTGTCGCCAACTCCGGCACTGAGATTGAAGTGAGCTTCGACCAGCCGACCGAAATCTTCTTCCAGCCGAACTCCACCCTGGGCACCTCTCCCTCCCTCGACGGCTCCGTGTAAGATACAACTTCACATAAAACAAATCCAATTAAACCATGTATTGCCGACGAGTTACATAAACTAATTAATATATGGATTCAACTCCCATAATTCACATGTTGAATGTTTTCAATTTTCTAAGAATCTGTGTACGATCATAAATAACTCAATTCGGCCTGATATTTTCTTTTAAACTATAAACAACGAAACATTACACCCAAGAAAAAAATAAAAAAATGCATTCTTATATCTTGATTACGTATACTTACCTAACCTCAATAAATAAGTAAATTATCCGTTATATACATTAAAACAGTATTGCCTTTAACGATGAAAGAAAATTCAAAAATACGTAAATGATGATCTGTACGGTTACAGGGAATATCAGCTGACATGCGTGAGCGACACTGCGGCTCAACTGTACGATACGTTAACTGACAGTGACGCCACTTCGGGTGCTACGTCATTCACTATTACGTTTAACAGCAATGTCGTAGCTGGTACAACATACGACTGCTCCGTCAAAATGGCCTACGAGGGTTATACGAGCGGTAAAAGTATTCCAACCACTGTCATCACGCCCGACGCGAGTAAGTTAACACTGACGCATGTTAGGTATCTTGTGTCAATCAACGCATACAAATCATCCATGAGCTTGATTGAAATTTTAAATCTTTATTTTTTCAAAATATTCCTGCGTTGTAAGAGTTTGTTAAATGTGTTTCATTATCACCGGCCCCGTTATTTCTAAGACATTTAAGAGCCTCATAATATGCAACAGATTTTGACGATCCTATATTATTACCAAGTGTAGATCCTGGCATAGACACCGGTTAGTTACCATGTATATTTGGCAACCCGAATATTTCTCATAAAAATAAAAACAATAAGGCAGAAAATGTTGACTTTTTCGCTTACGAAATAAACAGAAAATGAAATTTTTACCCTTTATACACCTAGCCACGCCGACTAACCCTGGAGCTCAGGACATTGTTCTGGACGTGCTGTATTACGACTTCAGTAAGACCCACACGGACTTTGCCGATCTTGTCTACCCTGACGTGTCCAACCCCGATATTGTCCATTCGCCTTATGGGGCGTGGCTAAAAGTCTCTGATACGCCCTCCCTGGACACTTTCTCGACATGGTATCGCTCGAATACGGGCGTTAATGTCGAGATAAATGATACTCTTATCCTAGCACATCAGTCAGGGACGATGAAAACGTAAGCGTCCGGTCAAAATATAGTTTCATTTAAATATATTTATCAGCCATACTAGAAGTAATTAAAAAGTATTCGGTGTGCACCTTTACGTTGTTGTGTATTTTGAAAAAGAGCATTGAACAAATGCAATACTGTTGTAAACACAAAAACTAACTTAGTTTTCTATTGGGTCAAGGTTTTGGTCCGATGCGTTTTTCCCGGTTGATGGTGAAGGATTTTCGGCCGAGGAGCAGCAAGATTGTGATGGCGTTTACCATAACTTCGGGTAGATATATTTTAATCCTCAAAATAAAATTGATCTAATCTACTTGAATGTTATTTTTTTTAAATGTTGAATGCAAATATCAATTTTAATTTATGATTAAGTTTACTATTATGTTTACCTCATACATTTGCACATATTGATAAGTTTTGTGTATTCCGAAATGCGATGATTACATTTGGGAATGCACCATTAAATTTTCAATAGAAATAATAAGTTTTAAGGAAAAAGGTTTTAAATTAGTGGATACAATTTTAATTACTGTTATATTGACGAAAATTGGATTAAATCTGAATTGAAAAAAATGGCAACAAAACATTGCATGATGGAATTGAGTAGATCCACCGTTGTAAAACGGAGTCTGATTATTGCCCATGCTGTCCCACAGCTTCACCAGCGCCGTACGTTCCGGAATAACATTCAACGGGACAGAGAAGATAACCGTCGGCGGAGGAGAAGCCATGTGGTTGTTCATTAATCGCACAAAAATAGTGGACCACGTGGCCTCTCAGTCCAAACATAGCGACTATTGTTTCTATGTCGACCTCTCGCCGGCTGCGTCTGTCGGTGGTGGGCTTGTGCAGCCCCAGCAGGGAACCATTTCCTCATCGGGTGTGTGTGAAAATCTCGTTAACTCACCACTGTCAGCCGTGATGGAGCTTGAGGTAATATTTGTTGAATAACTTTAAAACATTTGATTTTGTACATAATTTTTCACTTATTTGTACCCTGCCTTTTCCAATTGAGGTAACATGATGATCATATGCTTTGTTTTATGCAATCACGTGAAGGTGAGGGAAACAAAATCACAAATCTATAAATAAATTTATTACAGTCCATTACTTTTAAACTTTCCGTTGCATATATCTCATTCTTAGGTGGGCGAGATTTACCATTTCGACCTTTTTCACGCGGACACACGACGGTGTACCTCACAGTTTCTCTTCCAAGTGGAAGGCACGTCATTCAGCCAATCACCGCAAACAGAACTGCCCCTTGACTACAGGTGAGACTGCTATGGTATATTCTGTGTCACGGGATACCTTGCTGCTTCATGTTGAACTTTTGGAACATTGAATAAGCAGATTAAAAACAAACTAGCTTAATTTACATTTTAGTTACTGTTGCATACTGATAGAATCAAACGTTATCCTGTTAACATGTTATTATCATATATACACACAACCTATAGAAAACTAAAAGCAGTATTATGTCATTCTGAGTATTTTGTGACATGCAAGGTTTTGTTCACAGTGTGGCAATCGACGAAGATTTCTACGTAGATGACATTCTTACATCGGTGACGTTGGAGGACGATTTTGCTGTCGGCCCTTACGTCATTACTCTCTATGCGGGTATCCTGTTTATTTCAAGTTTTAGTCTGACACATGCTATACATATGTATGTTCTCAAACGTTCAGTGTCTGAGCTATTTCGAAATAAGTCTTATATTCGAGTATTCTGTAATAGTAACATTAGTTTTTTCTATGTTACTACATATTTCTATACGACAAATCTGGCCATTTCACGATTGCATGGAATTCTGAATTTAATATTTCATATTATGGGTCGTAAAGCGGCTTCCTCGGTTTTGCAGTACTTTCTTTTTGTACAAATAAGGATACATCTTTGTAATACAAAAACAAAACGTCTGATTGTTAATTCCACACACATATCCAATTGATATTTCACTATATTAATAATCCATCCCAGCTCTGCTGAGCACTAAGGTTTCATAGGAATTCGATTGTCATTCACAATGAAATAAGAGCGCCAGTGAATTATACCACCGTTCGCGATATTCTAGGTAACACGAATCGCCTGTTCGAGTTTAAAGATGACACTGTTGGGAACCAGTTTACCACCCCTGTCCCAACTGCTCCCTCCTACACAACTCTAATTGATCAGGATGGGAATACCGTCATCTTTGTTGGTAAGATACGCTTCTATATGGATACATAAGGATGGAAATACCGTCAGCTTTCTGGTAAGTGACGCTCCCATGTGGATAAGTCAGGAAGGAAATACGGAATTTATTGAAATGGGGACCGTGCTCTTGTATTGTTTAAGGCTTAGTAAGTTTTTATTACTAAACACGATATGATTAGTAGCTTTTGCGTTTATTAAATTTCTATGGAATGATCAGAAATGGAATTCACATGCTTTTGTTTATTGATTAATACAAACATTCTTGTTTCATGATTTAAAACGCTAAGTATAGAAATCATTGCTTCATAACGCATACAATTCAGAGAGGCTTACTGAGTTACCGTCTACGCACGTACCGTGTCCGAGGTTCTGAACACATAAACACGATTGATAGACGTTCTTGCATATATATCTTAAATTTTCCACTTGTGTAAAAAGGCAAAGAGAATATACATTTCAATAAAAGCGGATGAGACCATGTTTTATGAAATCATAACGCGTACTAATTTTAGATCAATGTTTACGTCTAAAACATTGCCTTTTAAAACTGACTTTTACAAGTTTGTGATTTTAATTCCTTTGATGATTTAAGTATTTAGAAATAAATACGATAATTAATTAAGCGCTCTCTGACGTCACGCGTTTCCCATAATTCTTAGGTGATAGGTGGCGCTGTTTTTTTAGCGCCAATTCCATCGCGCCGCCAGCCGAGCGGTTATTGTTACGCAGATAAATGTATAAAAACTGTGTTTTATGTTTACAAAATTGAAACGTGACCTGGGGTTGGCAATTTCGATCTGCTACACAAACACATGAAACATACTTAAGTAATGCTATCTCTAAAATGTTCATCTCTATTTTAGATGTCGTTTTGAACATTTTATTGGTTCCGTTATTTTAAATAGTATATTTTTAAAAACAAGCCTTAAAAGATTGTATCAGAATAATTGTATCAGGGACATATGACCATTAAAAATAGGTACACATGTAACAACCATAGCATCAATGTCAAGTGGGTTCTATTGAAAACTGTTGAACGCTATGCTTAACTGATGATTAAACTAAACCAAACTTACTAACGCATTGAAATGACTTGCTTTACAGAATGTAGTAGCGTTTTCACTCCGTCGTGGGGGAACGACTCGACATCGGAATCGTTCAGTATTTCCTCGACATCAGCGCTCTTTACTTTGAAGTCCGAACTGGATTATGAGACAACCACCGCTTATTACTTCCTTATGACTGTGGAGGACCAAGGAACTAGCCTCACCGGGTCCATAGCTATTAGGGTAGATATATCTTTGTCGCATATTATAAGCTATCATATAACAAATCTAGTTTGAAAAAAGTATCTTAATTTTATTAGTACTATATTACTCAAACGTTATTGTAAACAATGTTTAGCATGTTTGTGCATCCACAAAATCACGATGCATATAAAGTTGCTCTTTCACGTCAGTCGCTATGACCGTCAAGATATATGACCCCAAACCATATATGTGTTCCATAGAGACTTAAGTATGAAGTAGATCCCAACAGCTGCCCCTGGCTTACTTTAAATAATTGCCAGTTGGGTTAAATCAGTCTTGACCCTGAAAAAAATACAACATTTTATGAGCTGCTTTTCACGTCATAGGACACAATACAACTATGAACCATGATTGTGGTAATTTAGTGCGTGTCGAAAAGTGTGTAAAAAGCAGTAGATTTTGGTAAAATAGTGTGTGTCGAATAGTTTGTTAGAAAAGCTGTGGATTGTGGTTAAATAGTGGGTGTCGAATAGGTTGTTAAAAGTAGTGGATTGAAGTAAGATTGTGTGTGTCGAATATTAATGTGTGTCGAATAGGTTGTATAATTAGTGGATTGTAGTAATATACTGTGTGTCGAATAGGTTGTATAAGTAGTGGATTGTGGTAATATACTGTGTGTCGAATAGGTTGTATAAGTAGTGGATTGTAGTAAGATAGTGTGTGTCGAATAGGTTGTATAAGTAGTGGATTGTGGTAAAATAGTGTGTGTCGAATAGGTTGTATAAGTAGTGGATTGTGGTAAAATAGTGTGTGTCGAATAGGTTGTATAAGTAGTGGATTGTAGTAAGATAGTGTGTGTCGAATAGGTTGTATAAGTAGTGGATTGTAGTAATATACTGTGTGTCGAATAGGTTGTATAAGTAGTGGATTGTAGTAATATACTGTGTGTCGAATAGGTTGTATAAGTAGTGGATTGTAGTAATATACTGTGTGTCGAATAGGTTGTATAAGTAGTGGATTGTAGTAATATACTGTGTGTCGAATAGGTTGTATAAGTAGTGGATTGTGGTAAAATAGTGTGTGTCGAATAGGTTGTATAAGTAGTGGATTGTAGTAATATACTGTGTGTCGAATAGGTTGTATAAGTAGTGGATTGTGGTAAAATAGTGTGTGTCGAATAGGTTGTATAAGTAGTGGATTGTGGTAAAATAGTATGTGTCGAATAGGTTGTATAAGTAGTGGATTGTGGTAAAATAGTGTGTGTCGAATAGGTTGTATAAGTAGTGGATTGTGGTAAAATAGTGTGTGTCGAATAGGTTGTATAAGTAGTGGATTGTAGTAAGATAGTGTGTGTCGAATAGGTTGTATAAGTAGTGGATTGTGGTAAAATAGTGGGTGTCGAATAGGTTGTATAAGTAGTGGATTGTGGTAAAATAGTGTGTGTCGAATAGGTTGTATAAGTAGTGGATTGTGGTAAAATAGTGTGTGTCGAATAGGTTGTATAAGTAGTGGATTGTAGTAAGATTGTGTGTGTCGAATAGGTTGTTTAAGTAGTGGATTGTGGTAAAAGAGTGTGTGTCGAATAGGTTGTTAAAATTAGTGGATTGTGGTAAAATACTGTGTGTCGAATAGGTTGTTAAAATTAGTGGATTGTAGTAATATACTGTGTGTCGAATAGGTTGTATAAGTAGTGGATTGTGGTAAAATACTGTGTGTCGAATAGGATATATAAGTAGTGGATTGTAGTAATATACTGAGTGTCGAATAGGTTGTATAAGTAGTGGATTGTAGTAATATACTGTGTGTCGAATAGGTTGTTAAGTAGTGGATTGTAGTAATATACTGTGTGTCGAATAGGTTGTATAAGTAGTGGATTGTGGTAAAATAGTGGGTGTCGAACAGGTTTTTAAAACTTTGGGTTGTGGTAATATACTGTGTGTCGAATAGGTTTTTAAAACAATGGATTGTGGTAAAATAGTGTGTGTCGAATAGGTTGTTAAAAGCAGTGGATTGTGGTAAAATAGTGTGTGTCAAATAGGTTGTTAAAAGCAGTGGATTGTGGTAAAATAGTGTGTGTCAAATAGGTTGTTAAAAGCAGTGGATTGTGGTAAAATAGTGTGTGTCGAATAGGTTGTTAAAAGCAGTGGATTGTGGTGTTATACGTTGTGTCGAATAGGTTGTTAAAAGCGACGGATCGTGGTAAAATAGTGTGTGTCGAATAGGTTGTTAAAAGCAGTGGATTGTGGTAAAAAAGTGTGTGTCGAATAGGTTGTTAAAAGCAGTGGATTGTGGTAAAATAGTGTGTGTCGAATAGGTTGTTAAAAGCAGTGGATTGTGGTAAAATAGTGTGTGTCGAATAGGTTGTTAAAAGCAGTGGATTGTGGTAAAAGAGTGTGTGTCGAATAGGTTGTTAAAAGCAGTGGATTGTGGTAAAATAGTGTGTGTCGAATAGGTTGTTAAAAGCAGTGGATTGTGGTAAAAGAGTGTGTGTCGAATAGGTTGTTAAAAGCAGTGGATTGTGGTAAAATAGTGTGTTTCAAATAGGTTGTTAAAAACAGTGGATTGTGGTAAAATAGTGTGTGTCGAATAGGTTGTTAAAAGCAGTGGATTGTGGTAAAATATTGTGTGTCAAATAGGTTTTTAAAACATTGGGTTGTGGTAAAATAGTGTGTAAAATATTGTGTGTCGAATAGGTTGTTAAAAGCAGTGGATTGTGGTAAAATAGTGTGTGTCGAATAGGTTGTTAAAAGCAGTGGATTGTGGTAAAATAGTGTGTGTCGAATAGGTTGTTAAAAACAGTGGATTGTTGTAAAATAGTGTGTGTCGAATAGGTTGTTAAATGCAGTGGATTGTGGTAAAATAGTGTGTGTCGAACAGGTTTTTAAAACATTGGGTTGTGGTAATATACTGTGAGTCGACTAGGTTTTTAAAACAATGGATTGTGGTAAAATAGTGTGTGTTCAATAGGTTGTTAAAAGCAGTGGATTGTGGTAAAACAGTGTGTTTCGAATAGGTTGTTAAAAGCAGTGGATTGTGGTAAAATATTGTGTGTCGAATAGGTTGTTAAAAGCAGTGGATTGTGGTAAAATTGTGTGTGTCGAATAGGTTGCTAAAAGCAGTGGATTGTGGTAAAATAGTGTGTGTCGAATAGGTTGTTAAAAGCAGTTGATTGTGGTAAAATATTGTGTGTCGAATAGGTTGTTAAAAGCAGTGGATTGTGGTAAAATAGTGTGTGTCGAATAGGTTGTTAAAAGCAGTGGATTGTGGTAAAATAGTGTGTCGAATAGGTTGTTAAAAGCAGTGGATTGTGGTAAAATAGTGTGTGTCGAATAGGTTGTTAAAGCAGTGGATTGTGGTAAAATAGTGTGTGTCGAATAGGTTGTTAAAAGCAGTGGATTGTGGTAAAATAGTGGGTGTCGAACAGGTTTTTAAAACTTTGGGTTGTGGTAATATACTGTGTGTCGAATAGGTTTTTAAAACAATGGATTGTGGTAAAATAGTGTGTGTCGAATAGGTTGTTAAAAGCAGTGGATTGTGGTAAAATAGTGTGTGTCAAATAGGTTGTTAAAAACAGTGGATTGTGGTAAAATAGTGTGTGTCAAATAGGTTGTTAAAAGCAGTGGATTGTGGTAAAATAGTGTGTGTCAAATAGGTTGTTAAAAGCAGTGGATTGTGGTTTAATACGTTGTGTCGAATAGGTTGTTAAAAGCAGTGGATTGTGGTTTAATACGATGTGTCGAATAGGTTGTTAAAAGCGACGGATCGTGATAAAATAGTGTGTGTCGAATAGGTTGTTAAAAGCAGTGGATTGTGGTAAAATAGTGTGTGTCGAATAGGTGGTTAAAAACAGTGGATTGTGGATAAATTGTGGGTGTCGAATAGGTTGTTAAAAGCAGTGGATTTGGGTAAAATAGTGGGTGTCGAATAGGTTGTTAAAAACATTGGATTGTTGTAAAATAGTGTGTGTCGAATAGGTTGTTAAAAACAGTGGATTGTGGTAAAATAGTGTGTGTCAAATAGGTTGTTAAAAACAGTGGATTGTTGTAAAATAGTGGGTGTCGAATAGGTTGTTAAAAGCAGTGGATTGTGGTAAAATAGTGTGTGTCAAATAGGTTGTTAAAAACAGTGGATTGTGGATAAATTGTGGGTGTCGAATAGGTTGTTAAAAGCAGTGGATTTGGGTAAAATAGTGGGTGTCGAATAGGTTGTTAAAAACAGTGGATTGTTGTAAAATAGTGTGTGTTGAATAGGTTGTTAAAAGCAGTGGATTTGGGTAAAATAGTGTGTGTCGAATAGGTTGTTAAAAGTAGTGGATTGTGGTAAAATAGTGTGTGTTGAATAGGTTGTTAAAAGCAGTGGATTGTGGTAAAATAGTGTGTCGAATAGGTTGTTAAAAACAGTGGATTGTGGTAAAATAGTGTGTGTCCAATAGGTTGTTAAAATAGTGGATTGTGGTAAAAAAGTGTGTGTCCAATAGGTTGTTAAAAGCAGTGGATTGTGGTAAAATAGTGTATGTCGAATAGGTTGTTAAAAACAGTGGGTTGTGGCAAAATAGTGTGTGTTGAATAGGTTGTTAAAAACAGTGGATTGTGGTAAAATAGTGGGTGTCGAATAGGTTGTTAAAAGCAGTGAATTGTGGTAAAATAGTGTGTGTCGAATAGGTTGTCAAAAGCAGTGGATTGTGGTAAAATAGTGGGTGTCGAATAGGTTGTTAAAAGCAGTGGATTGTTGTAAAATAGTGGGTGTCGAATAGGTTGTTAAAAGCAGTGGATTATGGTAAAATAGTGTGTGTCAAATAGGTTGTTAAAAGCAGTGGATTGTTGTAAAATAGTGGGTGTCGAATAGGTTGTTAAAAGCAGTGGATTGTTGTAAAATAGTGTGTGTCAAATAGGTTGTTAAAAACAGTGGATTGTGGATAAATTGTGGTTGTCGAATAGGTTGTTAAAAGCAGTGGATTTGGGTAAAATAGTGGGTGTCGAATAGGTTGTTAAAAACAGTGGATTGTTGTAAAATAGTGTGTGTCGAATAGGTTGTTAAAAGCAGTGGATTTGGGTAAAATAGTGTGTGTCGAATAGGTTGTTAAAAGTAGTGGATTTGGGTAAAATAGTGTGTGTTGAATAGGTTGTTAAAAGCAGTGGATTGTGGTAAAATAGTGTGTCGAATAGGTTGTTAAAAAGAGTGGATTGTGGTAAAATAGTGTGTGTCCAATAGGTTGTTAAAAATAGTGGATTGTGGTAAAAAAATGTGTGTCCAATAGGTTGTTAAAAGCAGTGGATTGTGGTAAAATAGTGTATGTCGAATAGGTTGTTAAAAACAGTGGGTTGTGGCAAAATAGTGTGTGTTGAATAGGTTGTTAAAAACAGTGGATTGTGGTAAAATAGTGTGTGTCCAATAGGTTGTTAAAAGCAGTGGATTGTTGTAAAATAGTGGGTGTCGAATAGGTTGTCAAAAGCAGTGGATTGTGGTTAAATAGTGTGTGTCGAATAGGTTGTTAAAAGCAGTGGATTGTTGTAAAATAGTGGGTGTCGAATAGGTTGTTAAAAGCAGTGGATTGTGGTAAAATAGTGTGTGTCAAATAGGTTGTTAAAAACAGTGGATTGTTGTAAAATAGTGTGTGTCGAATAGGTTGTTAAAAGCAGTGGATTGTGGTAAAATAGTGTGTGTCAAATAGGTTGTTAAAAACAGTGGATTGTGGATAAATTGTGGGTGTCGAATAGGTTGTTAAAAGCAGTGGATTTGGGTAAAATAGTGGGTGTCGAATAGGTTGTTAAAAACAGTGGATTGTTGTAAAATAGTGTGTGTCGAATAGGTTGTTAAAAGCAGTGGATTTGGGTAAAATAGTGTGTGTCGAATAGGTTGTTAAAAGTAGTGGATTTGGGTAAAATAGTGTGTGTTGAATAGGTTGTTAAAAGCAGTGGATTGTGGTAAAATAGTGTGTCGAATAGGTTGTTAAAAACAGTGGATTGTGGTAAAATAGTGTGTGTCCAATAGGTTGTTAAAAATAGTGGATTGTGGTAAAAAAGTGTGTGTCCAATAGGTTGTTAAAAGCAGTGGATTGTGGTAAAATAGTGTATGTCGAATAGGTTGTTAAAAACAGTGGGTTGTGGCAAAATAGTGTGTGTTGAATAGGTTGTTAAAAACAGTGGATTGTGGTAAAATAGTGTGTGTCGAATAGGTTGTTAAAAGCAGTGAATTGTGGTAAAATAGTGTGTGTCGAATAGGTTGTCAAAAGCAGTGGATTGTGGTAAAATAGTGGGTGTCTAATAGGTTGTTAAAAGCAGTGGATTGTTGTAAAATAGTGGGTGTCGAATAGGTTGTTAAAAGCAGTGGATTGTGGTAAAATAGTGTGTGTCAAATAGGTTGTTAAAAACAGTGGATTGTTGTAAAATAGTGGGTGTCGAATAGGTTGTTAAAAGCAGTGGATTGTGGTAAAATAGTGTGTGTCAAATAGGTTGTTGAAAACAGTGGATTGTTGATAAATTGTGGGTGTCGAATAGGTTGTTAAAAGCAGTGGATTTGGGTAAAATAGTGGGTGTCGAATAGGTTGTTAAAAACATTGGATTGTTGTAAAATAGTGTGTGTCGAATAGGTTGTTAAAAGCAGTGGATTTGGGTAAAATAGTGTGTGTCGAATAGGTTGTTGAAAGTAGTGGATTTGGGTAAAATAGTGTGTGTTGAATAGGTTGTTAAAAGCAGTGGATTGTGGTAAAATAGTGTGTCGAATAGGTTGTTAAAAACAGTGGATTGTGGTAAAATAGTGTGTGTCCAATAGGTTGTTAAAAATAGTGGATTTTGGTAAAAAAGTGTGTGTGTCGAATAGGTTGTTTAAAACAGTGGATTGTTGTAAAATAGTGTGTGTCGAATAGGTTGTTAAAAGCAGTGGATTGTGGTAAAATAGTGTGTGTCGAATAGGTTGTTAAAAGTAGTGGATTTGGGTAAAATAGTGTGTGTTGAATAGGTTGTTAAAAGCAGTGGATTGTGGTAAAATAGTGTGTCGAATAGGTTGTTAAAAACAGTGGATTGTGGTAAAATAGTGTGTGTCCAATAGGTTGTTAAAAGTAGTGGATTTGGGTAAAATAGTGTGTGTTGAATAGGTTGTTAAAAACAGTGGATAGTGGTAAAATAGTGTGTCGAATAGGTTGTTAAAAGCAGTGGATTGTGGTAAAATAGTGTATGTCGAATAGGTTGTTAAAAACAGTGGGTTGTGGCAAAATAGTGTGTGTTGAATAGGTTGTTAAAAACAGTGGATTGTGGTAAAATAGTGTGTGTCGAATAGGTTGTTAAAAGCAGTGGATTGTGGTAAAATAGTGTGTGTCAAATAGGTTGTTAAAAGCAGTGGATTGTGGTAAAATAGTGTGTGTCGAATAGGTTGTTATAAGCAGTGGATTGTGGTAAAATAGTTGATTGTGGTAAAATAGTTGATTGTGGTAAAATAGTGTGTGTCGAATAGGTTGTTAAAAGCAGTGGATTGTGGTAAAATAGTGGGTGTCGAATAGGTTGTTAAAAACAGTGGATTGTTGTAAAATAATGTGTCGAATAGGTTGTTAAAAGCAGTGGATTGTGGTAAAATAGTGTGTGTCGAATAGGTTGTTAAAATCAGTGGATTGTGGTAAAATAGTGGGTGTCGAATAGGTTGTTAAAAGCAGTGGATTGTGGTAAAATAGTGTGTGTCGAATAGGTTGTTAAAAGCAGTGGATTGTGGTAAAATAGTGTGTTTCAAATAGGTTGTTAAAAGCAGTTGATTGTGGTAAAATAGTGTGTGTCAAATAGGTTGTTAAAAGCAGTGGATTGTGGTAAAATAGTGGGTGTCGAATAGGTTGTTAAGAGCCGTGGATTGTGGTAAAATAGTTGATTGTGGTAAAATTTGTTGTTAAAAGCAGTGGATTGTGGTAAAATAGTGTGTGTCAAATAGGTTTTTAAAACAATGGATTGTGGTAAAATAGTGGGTGTCAAATGCTCATTTACACTTTCCAGTGGATTTTTCAAATTTGTGGGAAAGTCCTTTCCCTATAAAATACTCTTTGTTAAAATATTTTGGATTCTTTAACTGCGCTTTTAATGGTTCAATTTCGATTTTGATTTTCAAGCAATTAAATCGAACGTTTTGGATGATTGCTATTAGTTAAAATTGACCAAATTTTGAAAACGTTGATTGCATACAAATGCAAAATAAAGCTTTTGTTATTGAATCTAGGTTACTGTTAACGATGTGAACGACAACTGCCCCATTCTGTCACCGGAAAGCGGTTCAATGACGCCACTTCCGGTTCTCGTGGATGATCCGCTCATGTACTTCAGTTCCACGGACATGGACAGCGGCGAGAACAGCAACATCAGATACATAATCTCCCAAGTCATTCCAGAGTAGGTTAAAATAATTATATATTGGTAAACTATTTTTAGACATTTTTGGAGCATTATCGCTATCGGCGCTGGTTCATTAAAATATCTGTACTGTTCTGAATAGAGTATGATTTTGTTGTTGAGTTTTTATTCCAAACCTGAAGTATATATGCTTGTTTCAAACTACATTTTATTTTTGCCCTTTCAAAATATAAAAAATAAAAAACCCCAGATAACCTACTGTTGAACCAGGGTACAAAACATAACAAAACACGTATTTTCTCCAAGTTATTCCTTCAAAACTGTTCATGCAAAGATGCTGTTTCAGCCCACCTGTTGACTTCAACGACACCATGGATCTGTGGAATGATGTTTATTTGAACTACACCACGCTGAATTTCCAAGTAATTGCCATCGACAACGGCACGACACCTCGCGGCGATATAGCCACGGTTAACATCACAGTCAGTAATACGTGTGTCATGGATGTACTGTTTGGGGACATACAGTATATATTCGCTGTGAACAAGACCACAGGAGGGATGACGCTAAGAATCCCTAAATACTATGTGGTAGAATTTTGTAAGTTTGATGAATAATCAGTCATGTTACGTGATTTGCTATAAATGCTGATCTCAAAGTATGTTCCAAATATATAAGTATGAATCCTTTATAAAGATCATCATAAACTACTGATGCACTGTACACATCAAAACTCATTTGAGGAATTTGAACTTACATTCCTGGTTTCATTTGAAACTATTTTATTGGTTTAAAAATAGTATTCTAAACTCGTTGTATTCGCTGTGCTCTGAGCATATTGGCTGAGCATATTGGCTCGATTTCGTTTTTGGAATGATGCAAACATGTTTTAATGTCTTCTTCTTTGTTTCAGTGTGCAACGAGAATCTCGGTTTGACCTCGGGTTTTGTTCTGGACTACATGTTGTCCGCGTCATCAAGTCTTGACGATCTTGCCACGGGGCCCGGTAGAGGAAGAGTTAATGGAACAGCTAGTATGTACTAAGGCTGAAACAACTAATTTCTTCTAGTTTAATGTTCATGTTCCGCTTTAATAGGATTCATTTCACATTTCGTGTTTGGTATACTAATTACTTGTTTTCCGTCTTATTTCTGTATTGACTTGTAAGGGAAATAAAGAGGCTTATGACGATATGTATCGTTTTCACCAGACGTCTATAGCGAGCTTGCCGGGGCATGGGTGGCGAAAGTAGCTGACACTAGTCAATACATGGAAGTGGACATGGACCTGCCGTATCGCTTCACCAAAGTTCACATCCAGGGACGAGAAGACGCGGACGAGTGGATCACGTCCTTTAAAATCCTGTATTATAATGATACTTCAAGCTCCTGGGATGAATATACTGATAGCAGTGGCCAGAATGTAAGCCTACAAGACAACAGTGTACTTTTCGATCACGCCAATGACTTTTTTAAATGTAAAACTTCAATTCTTTAAACTTTGCGATATATATATATACAGTTGAACACCGTTAATCTAAACTTACTTAAATATATATTGTTCAATTCAGATTGATCACTGGTTAATAAAGAACATGTAATTGTCCAACAGCCGGACCATACGTTTTTCCAACTATGTTAAGAGGTTCGGAATATTGCTATTTCAGATATTCCTAGGTACGACCGGAAGAGATGCCATCAACGTTTTAGACCTCGATCCACCAGTACTGAGCACCAAGATACGAATCAACCCACAGACCTGGTCAGGTGGAAATATTTCGCTGAGAATGGAGTTATCGGGATGTCAACAATCCGAACAGCTTTATTGTGCGTACATGCCATTACCTTATTATACATTATATGTTATTTTATATTCTTTCCTGTGTTCAGGTTGATGAGGCTTACAGTTTTATTTTTGTAAATAGTGATATATGTTGGGACAAATGTGAGGTTATGGCCATACAAACTAGATAAAAAAACAGAGAAATCCAAAGTGATTTTGTTGAGCGTTCCAAGGCGGTACCCCAATATTTATCAAACGACTGCTTGTATTTTTAGTATGTTGTTTGTTCTTCGTTTGTGGCTGTTAACTCGTACTTTTCATACTTTGTTGATTAATGATGGGACAAGTGTGAGGATATGTATCAACTAATTTGGAAATCGTGCTCGGTGAAAGAGTGTTACTTTCTCCGTTCAGAGGCACAGAGACTATTAAAAGTAAGCCAGGGGCAGCAGTTGGGATCTGCATCATACATTCAAGTCTCTGTGTTCAGAGGCGGTTATCCCATCATTTGTCGATAAAGCTAGTCATGAGTATGTGATCTGCGTTTGGTGTTTATTTAATTAAATATCTGTGCATGTTGTATTTATACGACAGTGTCTCTAGTTCATTTTTCTTTTTGGCTCTCGCCTTATGCCTCTATTTAAACAGGGTTTATTTTTTCAATTTTCTAGTTTTCATTGTATTATTGCGATTAAAATATTACCAATAATTTGTCAAAGATAAATCTGTACTTCTGTATGTCGTATCAGGACTGGTACATTTGATACATAGGGATTGCCTATGATACATATACTCGTTCTGTTTCCAGACGACGTGAGCTGTGTGCGGTGCGACGCAACTAACTACTGTGAGGGAGAGGGTATCCAGAAGCCATGTGGCCGCTGTGACCCCTATGACCCTAGTTCCACGTGCGGCCGGAACCCCGTGGAACACTCGTTCGGCCATCAGTCCGAGTGTACACCCTGCCCGGACGGATGGGTCAGTGTACTTTCTGTGTCGCTTTATATACAGTTAATTAAAAAATCGATTAAGCTATCCAGCGATTAGAATCATCGGTAGAGACACTTGGATATTGCTTGCAAGGAGAGCTTGCTCTGTTTCTAAGTGCGTTTCAAATTGTGGAATATGTAATACTATGCTACTACCACGTGAGATTACGATGGCACTTTGACGGATATTGAATGAAAGGCGTTTAAGATTGAGACAAGTATTCAATTGGACAAAAACCTAACACTAAACTTATTTTGTTCATTAAATAAGCACATTCAATTTTAATTTCAGATCTGCAAGGACGGCTATGCGACCATCTGTTCGGAGTTTATGTATGCCGAGTGTAACGACACCTGGTGTCCGGCCGCCTGCAGCCAGTGTGAGCCGGGATACGCATGTTATGACGGCCGCCGGACCCAATGCACCCCGGGATACTGGTCAGATGGTTACATGGGTATGTTGGATCGTTTGATTTATTATTGTAAAATTATATGCCTAAGTTATACTGCCGGTTACATGCGTTAGCTGTTTATATGTACGTTTAGACGCTGAAAAGCCGCCAGTCTCTGTCGAGCACTGAATACAGTTAACCAATACATTTGGTCATACAATCTCGTTGTTTGCTGGATAGATAGAAATCATGATAATGTTATGTCTCAGTATTGTTTTTTTTGTATTTTTTAATATGAATAAAAGGAAAATATGTAAAAAAGATCAAATATTATTTTAATGCTTACCACCTAAAAGATTGGAGCAATCATATAAACAAATCCACTAATTATCTAAAGACCAGTGCAAAGCCTGCATTGCCGGCACTTACAACAACGAGACAGGCGCCAGTGGCTGTCTTGACTGCGCTGCCGGCTACTTTAGCGGCTCCGGTATGACACAGTGTGACGTCTGCGAACCAGAGGAATACGCCCTTAATGACGGCAAGGGCTGTGTCGTGTGTGCGGATGCCACAGAGTGCCCTTGTTTGACGTTTGACAAGTGTAATAATGGAACAGGTAACGGACGTTTGAATAATTGTGGGAATATATAAATATACAATTGAAATATTAAAGAAACAACACCTTTGATAGCAATAGGGGTTAGAGTTATTAATTGTATTATTTGTCAACAACATCTTAGGTATGACTGCCTCAGAAATAATGCGAAAGAGTTTTTGTATGCAAAGGAATTTTTTTCCACAGGTTGCTTCAACACCGGAAGTGGTGGATACGCTTGCCTCCCCTGTCCCGACGGCTACACGGCGGCCGGAGAATCGTGTGTTGACATTGATGAAGTATGTTCTATCGATTTTACATCGTACCTACATTACTGAGGTTAAGATAAGAGGCTACTTTAAGGCAGATTATCGCCTTCAACCCATAAATTGTCTTCAGCAAGATTCGACACGTTTAAAAATGTCTTTCAGCTTTCACCGTAAGTTTTCATTTCCTGGTACATGCATATGGTGTATATCTATTCAAGTTTTAGATAAGTTGTGATGTTTCGATACAGCTCGCAGATTTAAATATCTGGAATGTCAGCTCGACTTCATGCATACCGACTTTTTACCCATTTATCATTTGCAGTGTTTCGACAACAATCCATGTTTCAACTCGCGATGTGTCAATACGGTGCCCGGCTTTCAATGCCTAGAATGCCCACTAGGCTACAGTGGAACGTATGAGGATGCGTATGCTTGGGACGTCCAACAGCGCGTGTTTGTCTGGCAGAATGTTATGCGGTCCAACTTTTCTTCTCAAACCTGTGATGACATAGATGAATGTTTGTATGACAACGGCGGTTGTGATTCGCGGATGCCGTGTATAAACACCCCAGTAAGTGTGTATTTTGCTTTTTCAAATCGCACGGTCTTTCTATTTTCCAAAATACGAGCCGGTTTAACAAATGGTTAAACTTTCTTAAGGTTTCATCTTTAAACGGATATATATTTAACTTTAAGTATATCCTTAGTTTCTCTTAGTACTGACACCAGCTAAACGGCCCGTTTCAGGGAAGCTACTACTGTGATTTTTGCGAGACGGGTTATATAGGAACAAACAAGAGCGGGTGTTACCTCGACAACTTCTGTATATCCGGCGCACACGACTGCATTGCGGAGGCCGACTGCATCTATCTCGGGCCTGCCCAGTACAGATGTGTTGTGAGTATTCATATTCATATTCAAAGGTTTCCCCGATACATCTATGGTATGACGTGTCATGCAACACAAGTCAAATCTGGTAAACAGCCTTTTTTAAGTTGCTGGGTTGAACACTTAATAAGTTAATACAGTATCTTTAATTTATTTGTAAATGGATGCTACGTTTTAAACAAAACCGTATTTGTGTGCATTATTTAAATGAACAAAACGTTCCTTCTGCTTTCACAGCTATCTCGTATTCTTTTATCTCCAGTGCAAGCCTGGTTATGCTGGGAACGGTGAGGTGTGTGGGCTGGATAGCGACAATGACGGTCATCCTGACAAAGGTGTGTCCTGTCTAGACTGGGGTTGTAAACGGGTGAGTCCACTCTGGCAGTTTAGACTTATCAGTTTGGTAAAACGTGTGTAAACCATATACAGAATCCGTCCTGTGGAAGGTAGATTTCTGTCGTATAGTGTAGCTAGTTATAATTCAGATTTTTTTTTAAATTTTGGATATCATTGCATTACCTGCTTTGTTTCCAGGACAACTGTCCGACGGTCTCCAATAGCAACCAGGAGGACACAGACGGAGATAACAAGGGAGACAACTGTGATACGGACGACGACAACGACGGCAGATATGACTGGCACGTACGTGAACAAAACATATTTTCTTATTTCAGCCTGCGGAAATTATTTGCTGAGATTGCCCTCGTGCAGGCATTGAAAAAATTGTCAATCAACAAGATATATAAGATGGTTTGAAACTTTGCGTGGTATATCTAAAAACTAACTCGGGATGTTGGTGTATTGTGTTTGCTTTGATCATCATAATAAATATTACATACTAATTAAATTGTTTAAAGTAATGTTCAATTAAGGGAGTCTTATAAAAGGTTTTGCTGCCGTTAACTGTTCTTTATAACAGGTTTATTGTAACGCATGATATCACTTTTTGTCTTGTGACGTATATCTATTTAATATATTATTTTATTATACATGTACTTCTTTTTATAGGACAACTGTCAATACGTTTCAAACTGGGACCAGGTCGATACAGACGGCGACGGTTACGGTGACGCCTGTGACGTCTGTCCAAATGACGTCGATCCCGATCAGTTGGACAGCGATGGCGACGGCACGGGTGATGTGTGCGATTCCGATGACGATGATGACAGTGTGTATTTAGTATATACATAGTTGATATTGCGCTTAAATTGCTCGTTTATGTCTTTCCTTTGATAACACTGATATTATTATTGGTTTACTAGTAACGCTGTTAGATATTGCACCATATGAAATAGCATTATCTTAATTAATCTAGTTTTACAGTGTTATAATGGTAAATGTGATATTTGAGCATTTGACAATAGCGTCTCTTCCATGAAAATACATCGGCATTATGTGAGAACCCCTGTTGCACCACCGATCATATTTTGTCATTAAGTACACAAACTTATATCATCAACATTTCTTCCTTGTAAGATGTTGCCGATGGATCGGATAATTGCCAGACAGTGTACAACCCCGACCAGTACGACACAGATAGCGACGGTGTTGGTGATGAGTGCGATAATTGCCCGACCACCTCGAATGCCGGACAGACCGACACTGACCAGAATGGTGCCGGCGACGATTGTGATATCATCGGAGGAATCGACAAGGATGAGTAGGTTTTCAGATAATGTTTATAAGAGTCACATATTGATGCCAGTTTATATTAGTATACAATAGAGTCGCGTTTCATATACTTAAGGACGAACGTTTTGCACGAGTATTCAATTTTGAAATTCTTTGTATCTTCGTGTCCTAACATAATATATAATTTTGTTTATGTTTGTGCAATATTTTTTCTTGAACCAGATGTTTTTTTTAAGCAATGAGCTTAGTTACGGATGATATATCATGGGTACCCTCATTCTGTCAAGAATTTTCTCCGCGTTATAAGAATGTATTCATTACAATAGATTAATGTGTAGACGTGTCGCTCGCGGATTCAAGCAATATGTGAACACTTATTTTACGCAAAAAGTGGTGAAAGGATAGCGTTAAACAAACCTGTGAAGGAATAGCGACGGATTAGCACTTATAAGCAGAAGTGACAGCTGAACAGGTATCGAGGACAAACACAATATAACATGTCTATGACGGTTGAATGGCAATTTTGAAACGTTTTGATGCATCATGTTTAAAACATTGACCGTTAGACCACGCCCCAAGCAGTACGAAAACGTTGCGCAACCACGTGTTGTCAAGTTATGTGAACATAAACAGTGGATATACATTATATAGTGTATTGTGCTTCACAGTGAGATGACATCTCACTATACTTTATTTGCCAAGAAGTGTTAAAAATGCCTTAGTTCATGTGTGACTGAAATATTTTTCAGAGATGGAGACAGTATTTTGGACACTCTTGATAATTGTCCTAGTTATCCAAATGGCGACCAGTCCAATACCGACGGTGACGGGACAGGTTTGTTCTATATCCGCTATGTAGTACATAGCATTACTACTTCTGAGTTCTTAACACTTAACACTGATACAGTTTTCTAAACGAGCTATATATGGTATGTAAAATCGTTGCTGTTACCGGAGTTTGATAATTATCTTCATCAAAAACTTCGACAAACCTGTCTCGAAAATAATGTTTTGACAGTGCTCCGTCAGACGGCCGTTTTGTGAAAAGGTTTGTCGAAGTGTTTTCAGAACTCTCAATCAATTTCTGGTAAAAGACCGAAGGTGGGGTTTCATAAGCGGCGTAGACTGCGCTAAGTTTCATTTAAAATGGTGAAGAAATAGTTATCTTTGTTTAAAGTTTTCATTCGAAAAAAAAATTGCCCTCCGACGTAGCATTTATGACGCAATTTATCACGTGATATACCCACTCTGAACCATTGCTTAATGTTATACATCGTTTCAGGTGATTATGCCTTTATCTTTAATAGGCGATTTATGCGACGATGATATAGACGGCGATGGCGTTGACAATGGTCTAGACAACTGCCCATATCTTAGCAACAACGACCAGACAGATGTCGATGGCAACGGCGTCGGTGACATTTGTGAAGAAGATTCCGACGGTGATGGAATTGCCGACAAAAACGACACATGTCCACACGTCTCAGCCATGAGTAACACAACTTTTGCGAATTATTTTACGATTGACCTTGATCCTACAGTCGACGACACTGATCCTTTATGGGAAGTAAAAGACAATGGAGCGGAGGTTCAACAAATGGTCTACACTTGGAAACCCTCGCTACTGATCGGTATGAAGTACCTTGATGATCATTGTTTTTTAAAAATAATCTCTCATTTTAAACATAACGTTCTCAGTACACAAAGAAGCATAGCATTTATTCCATTAGTACAAGTTTTTAACTTAAGATGACCAAACCTATTTACTATATATGTTTGTGTGATACCTAACGAAGACATATGAATTCATCTTTTTTCGTTATACAGGCGAACAAACGTATGGCGCCATTGAGTACGCTGGAACATGGTTTACAACAGAACCAACAGCGACTGATTACTTCGGTGCAGTATTTGGTTACGTCACCAATAGACGTTTTTACGCTGTCATGTGGAAGGGTAACCATTATAACTACGGCAATACAACGTGGAAGGCAGGAATAACAGGAATCCAGTTAAAAGTAAGCAGTATTTTGCACATTCGTACAAATTGTAAGCAGTTGAAAACCCTAAGATAACAATTTCAGTTCAAAATAAAAACCTTCAAATAAATGGTATCACATCTTACTTATCGTTATTTCAATGTCAATCAATTCCTATAAATCACTCATATGGTTTAAATACAGATCGTCAACTCTACCTCTGGGCCCGGCACGACGATGGCAGAGGCCCTTTGGCACAGCTCGGACACAAGCGACGAGGTCACTCTCCTGTGGCAGGATCCAGACCTTCAGGGCTGGGAGCCAAAGCTGTCTTACCGCTGGTTTATAACTCATCAGCCGTCCACAGGATACATCAAGTGAGTATTGTCGGCCGTCCACAGGCTACATTAAGTGAGTATTGTCGGCCGTCCACAGGCTACATTGAGTTTAGTCGGCCGTCCACAGGCTACATTAAGTGAGTTTAGTCGGCCGTCCACAGGCTACATTAAGTGAGTTTAGTCGGCCGTCCACAGGCTACATTAAGTGAGTTTAGTCGGCCGTCCACAGGCTACATTAAGTGAGTTTAGTCGGCCGTCCACAGGCTACATTAAGTGAGTTTAGTCGGCCGTCCACAGGCTATATTAAGTGAGTTTTGTCGGCCGTTCACAGGCAACATCGAGTGCGTATAGTCTTTATCAAGTCAAGTATAGTCAGCCTTCCACAGGACACATGAAGTGAGTACTAAGTCTCTAGGCTACAATAAGTTCATATTTACCGATTTCCTTCGCACTTCCAACTTCCAACCTTCACATCTGCTCTTACAGAGCACTCTGAAGGTAGATATGAAGGTAATATGAAGAGCAAACATTTAGAAACTTTTCAACTACTGGTTTTAAAGCTATTAGATCCCTTTTAAAAAAAGTAACTGACTGTGTGTGAAATTCCAATAACTAGTAAACAAACAATCATCTTTATTGTCATACTGTAATAGTTAGTCTGACATTAAATCTCATTACTCTTTTCTAGCATCAAAGTATACCGCGGCTACACTCTGATGGTTGATTCCGGGGACATATTTGATGGCACGATATCCGGTGGTCGTATCGGTGTTTTGCAATTTGGTTACTTCCCCGTGATTTTTTCCAACCTCCGGGTCGAGTGCCTTGACCATATCAATATGGCCCTAGCCTTTGACGGAATCGATGACTTCGTCGCGCTTGATGATATCCAGACTATGAATATGCAGGAAAGGTACGAACGTATGCTTTTCTGTGATGCCACCGCCACTACACTCATTACCTTCTTACTTTCATGTCTACCATAGAATGGAATTTTTAAAAGGACACACAATATAACCATATACACAGAATCGTGATATAAAATAAATTCGATCCTTATTCAGCTTCACAGTGGAGGCTTGGTTGAAGTTAGACGCGGGTTATACATCCGGGCCCTACCCCGTACTGTGTACGTCTAACAGCACGCTGTGTCTGTGGATCGAGAATGGCTACGTGTATGGGCAATATGGTGATTACAGCGTACAGTCGGCGGCCACATTGAATGCCGAAACGTGGTACAACGTCATGTTCAGGCACAGCATTTCGAGTAAGCATACATTAATGTATATCCACTTCCCTTCTTTGAGGTCTGAATAGAAAACTGTTTTGATATTTTGTTGCTTTGTTCATTCTCAACGGGATAATGGTTAGCACATAGTGAAGACGAAACCTTGCTTATAGTAGTTGTGTTTGATGTTTATGTATGATGCAAGTTACACCGATTGACTATGCCTCATTGCAGCCATATTGATATCATGCTATGTAAATTACTGTATACTAATACTTCAGATGAAAGTCTCGATGTATTCATAGACGGGCTTCTTAGCGGGACCACGTTAGACGTCCTTATGGTTAACTGGGTACGTGATTTAATCGTGTCGAGTCTTTACTAATACATTTTAAGGCATACAAAATGATCAAGAATTTCACTATAATAGCTTTCTAGAAATGTCGACATACATTGTAAAGTAATTACTTGCCTTATCAGCGAACACGTTGCATGATAATGACTGTTCTTCCGAAACGAGTTATTTCATGAAAGTGGTTACAGTTATTTAGATACATTTTGATTGACTTGTCACCTTTGACATTTTACTTGATTTTGTAAGTCTTGGCTGTTTTGTTTTTATTTGTGACAGTACATTTGACGTCCAAGATTTTTCAAACAGTGATGGGAAGGGGATTTTATTTAACATTTATACCACATAGACATTATTACGTCAGAGGTCAAACCAAGGTTGCTCAATCTTGACACTCGACCGAAGCTTATTCTACTTTAAAATGTGATGCTTTTCTCTGAAAAAAAGAAAAGAAGAAACATAAATTAAACTCAATTGAAAAATAACAGCTATGCCGTTTTCAGACCATCACTGCCTATACGGATGACCTTACGCTTTATATCGGGAGAGAAAACAGTACATATTTCAAGGGGACAATTGATGAGGTACGGACACGTGTATTTGAATGGCTTTTCAATTTTATGAAAAATGTTCAATATTTCATCATATTATTATTATCATCAGTAGTATGTTAATAATAAAACATGCATTTGCTGGCTAATGGAAATTGGTTACTCTCGATGAGTTAAAATAATGTATCAGTTCGATTTTTTCCCTACAACGTGTTATTTTTAGTTCTACACATGCACTTAATTTGCTTCTATGATAATAACATTTTACAAAGTATTTTCGAGTTCAGAACAGAACATATGTGTCCCTCTCATTGTAGTCACGGAATTACAATGCAATGACAAATGCTTATTGTTCATATGTAATGTTACTTTGGCAGGTGGGAAAAGCGACCATGAACTAGTAGTTTGATTAGTAAAGTCAAAACATAATGATATAATATACATGTATATTCCGCTGTTATATTTAGTTATAAGATTCTATTGAATTTCTTTTGTTGATAAAACATACTATAAAATTGAAAATCAAATAGTCAATAACAAAATTGTGCTGAGAAGTTTCAACTAGCCAGCAGAAATGCAACATTACACTTAGCATTGAACGATTAACATATCATCGACAAATGGCAACAGGCGGTGTAGAAAAATAACGACCTCTTTTTCCAAGGCGTTGGTCGCCATCAACTGAAGTCATTGATGTAATGCGAATCAATTTTAGAGATAATTGTGACCTTAGATATGGTCATCTTGTCAGAAATGTTCTTGTCATTACCTTATTTATTTCAGCTTCGACTTTACACTGTGGCCATCCCAGACTCAGATATATCAGAACACATAGGTCTGGTCACACTGCAGGTAGTGCCTATTTATATAATATCTGGTTCACTTGAGAATTGTTTTATGTGGTTTTTGGCATATGTTTACAATGCTTCTTTTTTGACCAATCGTTGAGCTCGTAATTTTCCGTGGTTACATGTAGAGCATTGCTACCATGGACGATCAGACCCTTGTACTATATCAGGCAAGTGGTTACATGTAGAGCATTGCTGCTATGGACGATCAGACCCTTGTACTATATCAGGCAAGTGGTTACATGTAGAGCATTGCTACTATGGACGATCAGACCCTTGTACTATATCAGGCAAGTGGTTACATGTAGAGCATTGCTACCATGGGCGATCAGACCCTTGTACTATATCAGGCAAGTGGTTACATGTAGAGCATTGCTGCCATGGACGATCAGACCCTTGTACTATATCAGGCAAGTGGTTACATGTAGAGCATTGCTGCTATGGACGATCAGACCCTTGTACTATATCAGGCAAGTGGTTACATGTAGAGCATTGCTACCATGGACGATCAGACCCTTGTACTATATCAGGCAAGTGGTTACATGTAGAGCATTGCTGCTATGGACGATCAGACCCTTGTACTATATCAGGCAAGTGGTTACATGTAGAGCATTGCTGCTATGGACGATCAGACCCTTGTACTATATCAGGCAAGCGGTTTCATGTAGAGCATTGCTGCTATGGACGATCAGACCCTTGTACTATATCAGGCAAGTGGTTTCATGTAGAGCATTGCTGCTATGGACGATCAGACCCTTGTACTATAGCAGGCAAGTGGTTACATGTAGAGCATCGCTGCTATGGACGATCAGACCCGTGTACTATAGCAGGCAAGTGGTTACATGTAGATCATTGCTGCTATGGACGATCAGACCCTTGTACTATATCAGGCAAGTGGTTGCATGTAGAGCATTGCTGCTATGGACGATCAGACCCTTGTACTATATCAGGCAAGTGGTTACATGTAGAGCATTGCTGCTATGGACGATCAGACCCTTGTACTATATCAGGCAAGTGGTTACATGTAGAGCATTGCTACTATGGACGATCAGACCCTTGTACTATATCAGGCAAGTGGTTACATGTAGAGCATTGCTACTATGGACGATCAGACCCTTGTACTATATCAGGCAAGTGGTTACATGTAGAGCATTGCTACTATGGACGATCAGACCCTTGTACTATATCAGGCAAGTGGTTACATGTAGAGCATTGCTGCCATGGAAGATCAGACCCTTGTACTATATCAGGCAAGTGGTTACATGTAGAGCATTGCTGCTATGGACGATCAGACCCTTGTACTATATCAGGCAAGTGGTTACATGTAGAGCATTGCTACCATGGGCGATCAGACCCTTGTACTATATCAGGCAAGTGGTTACATGTAGAGCATTGCTGCCATGGACGATCAGACCCTTGTACTATATCAGGCAAGTGGTTACATGTAGAGCATTGCTGCTATGGACGATCAGACCCTTGTACTATATCAGGCAAGTGGTTACATGTAGAGCATTGCTGCTATGGACGATCAGACCCTTGTACTATATCAGGCAAGTGGTTACATGTAGAGCATTGCTACCATGGGCGATCAGACCCTTGTACTATATCAGGCAAGTGGTTACATGTAGAGCATTGCTACCATGGGCGATCAGACCCTTGTACTATATCAGGCAAGTGGTTACATGTAGAGCATTGCTGCTATGGACGATCAGACCCTTGTACTATATCAGGCAAGTGGTTACATGTAGAGCATTGCTACCATGGAAGATCAGACCCTTGTACTATATCAGGCAAGTGGTTACATGTAGAGCATTGCTGCTATGGAAGATCAGACCCTTGTACTATATCAGGCAAGTGGTTACATGTAGAGCATTGCTACTATGGAAGATCAGACCCTTGTACTATATCAGGCAAGTGGTTACATGTAGAGCATTGCTGCTATGGAAGATCAGACCCTTGTACTATATCAGGCAAGTGGTTTCATGTAGAGCATTGCTGCTATGGACGATCAGACCCTTGTACTATATCAGGCAAGTGGTTACATGTAGAGCATTGCTACTATGGACGATCAGACCCTTGTACTATATCAGGCAAGTGGTTACATGTAGAGCATTGCTGCTATGGACGATCAGACCCTTGTACTATATCAGGCAAGTGGTTTCATGTAGAGCATTGCTACCATGGACGATCAGACCCTTGTACTATATCAGGCAAGTGGTTACATGTAGAGCATTGCTGCTATGGACGATCAGACCCTTGTACTATATCAGGCAAGTGGTTTCATGTAGAGCATTGCTGCTATGGACGATCAGACCCTTGTACTATATCAGGCAAGTGGTTGCATGTAGAGCATTGCTGCTATGGACGATCAGACCCGTGTACTATATCAGGCAAGTGGTTGCATGTAGAGCATTGCTGCTATGGACGATCAGACCCTTGTACTATATCAGGCAAGTGGTTGCATGTAGAGCATTGCTGCTATGGACGATCAGACCATTGTACTATATCAGGCAAGTGGTTACATGTAGAGCATTGCTGCTATGGACGATCAGACCATTGTACTATATCAGGCAAGTGGTTACATGTAGAGCATTGCTGCTATGGACGATCAGACCCTTGTACTATATCAGGCAAGTGGTTACATGTAGAGCATTGCTGCTATGGACGATCAGACCCTTGTACTATATCAGGCAAGTGGTTACATGTAGAGCATTGCTGCTATGGACGATCAGACCCTTGTACTATATCAGGCAAGTGGTTTCATGTAGAGCATTGCTGCTATGGACGATCAGACCCGTGTACTATAGCAGGCAAGTGGTTACATGTAGAGCATTGCTGCTATGGACGATCAGACCCGTGTACTATAGCAGGCAAGTGGTTACATGTAGAGCATTGCTGCTATGGACGATCAGACCCTTGTACTATATCAGGCAAGTGGTTACATGTAGAGCATTGCTGCTATGGACGATCAGACCCTTGTACTATATCAGGCAAGTGGTTACATGTAGAGCATTGCTGCTATGGACGATCAGACCCTTGTGCTATATAAGGCAAGTGGTTACATGTAGAGCATTGCTGCTATGGACGATCAGACCCTTGTACTATATCAGGCAAGTGGTTACATGTAGAGCATTGCTGCTATGGACGATCAGACCCTTGTGCTATATAAGGCAAGTGGTTACATGTAGAGCATTGCTACCATGGACGATCAGACCCTTGTACTATATCAGGCAAGTGGTTACATGTAGAGCATTGCTGCTATGGACGATCAGACCCTTGTACTATATCAGGCAAGTGGTTACATGTAGAGCATTGCTGCTATGGACGATCAGACCCTTGTGCTATATAAGGCAAGTGGTTACATGTAGAGCATTGCTACTATGGACGATCAGACCCTTGTACTATATAAGGCAAGTGCGTAATCCAACAAATGCTGAAGCAGTTTCAACACAGTTCATGTTTCATGTAGATAAGGCATGGTATGATAACAAATTTAGTTTGCATTTAAACGTTACAATACATAAATAAGACAATATGTATTTTTTACATATTGCAAATCGTTAACCTTTAAAACAGCTGTTTGAAAAAAACGGAACGTCTTATGGGAAAACAAATGGCAAGCGGACGGAAGGACTTATGACGTACTCCAAAGTTGTCCGTTCTCTTACTAGCCAATTTCCATCCGATATTCATCACACTTTGTAATTATGTTTTTCAATACATTTAATAATCACTTGATCGCTTAAGTTATCTTGAGTTGTGGCCCTAAAATTGTCAAAAAAGACCAAATTCGTCTTGTCCGCTCCCTCACTGAGCCATTTTTCATCCTACTTACCTTGTTCACAAAAAAAGTCAAACATGACCCGATTGACCTTGTTCCAGTAGAACAATATTTACGGGCGTTATAATTAACTTTAACTTGTCGAAGTGTATATTCTTCAGTTCTGACGGAAAGTGATTGCAATGTGTTAAATTGATTGCAATGTGTTAAATTGATTGCAATGTGTAAACAGAATATCTCAGATTAGTTTCGATATGCACTGTGTGTTCCTTTTTACTGGCTGCGTGCTTACCACCGTCGTATGTTGCTCAGCCTTACGCTGGTCTATGCACTTTCCTGCATTTAGTGTTCAACCTGCATGTTCAGTCAAGGAAATTGCAGATTGCAATATTTAAGTGCTAGGCTTCATTATTCAGAATTTCAACTTTCGCGATATTTAAAGGTCCACCTACTGTGTCAGATTTTGCGTTGACAAATGTCAGCCAATGAGGTTGTATTCTAATTCAGCTACGATTATTCCGTCCATTCTTAATCATTAAGATTTTACTTCATGTTATCTTACTATTACTTCTCCTTCTTAAACACCCTTATAAGTAGGTCAGCGTTCCATAGCCATTAACCGTGGATCATACAGGGAAGATAGATATGTCTTTTTACGAATTGCTGTTACCAATAATACTATAACTGATACAAGTTTCATTTCACTCCAGCGTCCAGTATGGAAGGATTATGGCGTGCTTCACTTCAAGATGGAGGACTCACTCACCTCAACAAACCTGACCAACTCTGGCTGGTACACGGGGAACCTCCAGCGCTCCGGGGGTAACTTTGTCACTGTAAGTGTCGTACTTACGTTTTTTAATGTTTTGAAAATATGATGGTTTGTTTTTAAAATTCTTAATCAGTTTGCTTACAAGTTAGTGTATATTTTCTATTGTTTTTTTTCTTCTCATTTTAGAGTTACCAGCAGTTCAACCAATTCAAGCTAACCTATCCGTACAACAGAAGATAAATCACGTGTTACTAAAGTTATGTTTCCATATTGTGACTGCTTATTGCATTTCTGTTTATACGAATATCTTTGAATCAAAATACATTCTTTTATCAAAATATGTGTTTCTGCTTAGGTATTTCTGTTTCCTATTTCATCATTATTATTATTATTATTCTGACATCTTTTCCTTGTTTTCTGCATACGATGGTTATTTTATATCTGTGATGTTTGTCTGTGTGGCACTAGTAGCTATCTTCACAATTTACACCCATCATTTTTAACCAATTCATATGTTCACATAGTAGTGTATCATTGCAAATAATTGTTTAGTTTTACATATTTTGCAGGCCAAAGTATATTTTCTCTGTTACTAATAAAACATTTCAACTAATAGAGTTGTTGAATATTTTCGTTACTGTGTATTCTGTGGTGAAAGGTCAATATATCGGTTACATTCATTCTGCTCCGGTCCTGAACCGGTTTCCAATTTCACGAAAACGACCTACGTATTCCTGTGGACCGGATCTATAGGCATTTGCGGTAAACTTTGCCATAAAACCTCCATGCGAGATGGGTCACGCGCAACACGCTACTTCTTATTTCTTTTATTTTACGGTTTATGGAAAGAACAAAATGGCATTCAATAGAGCACAATTAAATATAAAAGTATTCAAAACATATCAATCATGTTTTTCTGGTCCGGATCGGAAAAACCGACCCTCGGGAAAGCCTCGTTACCGGCTTACGTGCGTGCTCTCGGTCGTTTTTTTTATCGGGACCGGATAAAACGTCTTTGTTTCTTTGTAAAAAAAAATGTGTTAAAATCGGGCAAACACTGCACGCTGCTTCCGTGTGTGTCCAATTTTTAAGACGGTACCATTTTTCTTGAGCACGGAATGTCGGTCGCTTGACTAAATGGAAATTCAAACATGTTATATTGAAAATATGTGCCGCGTTTATGCATTAAGCCGATAGGATAAGGATATTGGACACAAAATAATAGAAACGTACGGAAACCCATTTTAGTTGATTAATAGTAATAGTTTTTTTACCAAACGTTTAGATCTGTATTAGCTGGATGATTCTAAATGAATAAATCAGAATCCGTGGGACATGATCGTAACGGCTTTAACACAAACATCGTCGTGTCATGTTGTCGTAGCTGGAATACAAGAATGCAAAGCGAGTTGAATGTGTAGAAGTGCAACATCGTTACAACAAAAAAGCAAACATTTGACCTTGATTTGATTTTGATAGTGGCCAACAAAGATCGGCATTCCACGCATTCATGGATGTTTATGCTTCCGTCAAAATGGTACACAACAAAACATAGTAGAAGCAAAACAGTTTGTACGCGGCAAATGTACGTCTTATGAAGCTAAAGTTGAGACAAATGTGTAAAAACAAAATATTTGGAGCATATAAAAACGATTACAACATTAAATGTTTTATCTCTTTTACCCAAATATGCACCAATTTATGATAAAAGCAAGTAAAGCCAAATAAAATAATGTTTCAGTCAAAACGATTATACGTTACAATTTACCCGAATAGTTTGTACGTGAATTACTGATATCATTTCAAAACAATTGCGGAGTGGCCAATAGACATAAAGCGTTATGACAATGGCAAGTGATTGTCACTGAAGCGCAATATAAAGTGCAATATAAAGCGATTTTATATTTGTAGTTGCGTTTATTGCATTTCATATCCGTCTATTTATGTAGTAAACATGTTGCTTTCAAACAGATTTCTGTTCTAAAACATAGGTGGTATGAAGTGTCGTAGAATGGGAAATAATAAAAGTTCTTGCTGTTTATTGTTTAATCTAAATAAAACTGCTTTAGATAAGATGGCAATGAATGCATAAACACCACTGCCCACAAATCACCGTGAGTCTATCCCTTGTTTACAAATATCCGCCATTTATATTTTATATCGATATCAAACCCATTCCTCAGCAACATATTTGAGCCACACGTTTAACAGCATATATTAAAATGTAGGAATTAAACCATGTTAGATATTCAAATACTTGTTGAAGTGTATTTTGTTTGTAAATAAACAATACATAGTCTGTAGTGAACGAGTTTCCAATGTTGGCTCTCCGTTTAATTTTCCACACGTTTTCTTTTGCCCGGTCCATGAACGCCGAATACACCATTTCTTGCTGGAATAATAATAATAATAATAATAATAATGGTTTTGTAATTATATCGATTACAATTTATTACCGACAAAACAATGACAAAGTGCAGCCTTGACGCTAATTCACGCATAGATGTTGTCAGTTTTTCTAAAACATCCAACCTAGTATACGATGGTGAATCGAACCGTAATTTTTACGAATAAAAACCCGCCATGGTTCGCAATTTCGATGAATCAAATAGTGCATTTTGAACAATATCCATTACATTTTCTAAAAACCATGATGTGCCTGGAATGTGCTTTATTCAACTTTTTAATTTGGCTCTTCTGAGAATGGCGTCGGTAGCTTGTTCTATCTAGTCGACAACAACACGTCTTGATATTGACAGATTGCAGGAGTACAATTCACGAACGGACAGTCAAGAAACGTTTTCGACCTTCAGCCTTATGACACAATTCACAACAACAAAACAGATACCGATTTAAAAAGTTTAATAATGCGCGTTCCTTCAGTACGGCATATTTGTTAAGAAAATCGAGGAGTATCTTTTAAAAAAACACATTTTCCTTCTCGAATGGAACGCAACCTGCTCTATTATATTGGATAATACTACGGTTCAATTCTCCACCGTGTGCTATAGACCTACCCATTTGTGCCATGGCGAAATTGTTTCCCGCCGACACCCTGGAGCCATAGCCTGCGTCCGATATCATGTGTCGACCACGCCTCTCCCGAGATCTGTATACAGAGATAAATGTGTTAGTACAGAAAACAAGGACTAGGAGTGTTTGTGAGGTAATGTTATTATTGCTATGTTATTAATATTAAGGTGTTGTCTTTTTATCAAAATAGTCCCGGGTAAGATGATTCCCAGCAAGGGCAACCCTAAATTCCCTCTATAAATGCACATAAATACGCTCGATTGCGCACGTTATCAGCTTATTCTATTATTTCATTACAAACAAAACCCATAGACTATTGGTAAGATTTGGTTAAAAAGAATAGAAGTCTTGTATACATTTTGATCGATCTTTATAATGACCTTCAATCACATCCAATATTTCAGCAAAAGGAATCCATGTGACATTTATTATCCTACAATCCCAATAAATTTAAGGCATGCTACAATTTTACAGGGTTATGAAGGCATAACACACATTCGAACAAAACTTTACGAAATTTACGGACACATATCACCATTTCATGGTAACAAATTGCCACTTTCCATGTTTGCTTAACATAATGAATACTGTAATGACAACTGTAAAATGCGTTATGATCAGAAAAAAACACACACAACCGCGTATAGTTATAAAAATGAGTATAACGTGAATGCAGCTAGGATCGTTAAGTCTGTATGCCCTAGAAGCCCGCACCTTAACACTGATACTCCCTTCTCAAATAGGTTGTAATATCTGGAACGAAGTAAAAGCCTGAGCGCAATTTGGTCAAGCGCATCTGTCATTCTGAAAAAGAAAGATTGCAATTATAAAGCTAACGTCCTTTTCAAAAGTTTAAGTATAAGTTAGAGTTCATTTTGGCAATCTACAGAAAAATGGTGCGTTTCAGCGATTTCGCAGGCCGAGAAAGCTCGCACCTTTTTCTGTAGATCGCCAAAATGAACTCAAACTTAATCGGTGTACGGACTTATTTGACTCACTAGCTCCGGCCTCTATGTAGTCACGTGGTATTTTAGCGCGAAATTAAAATCGTCCAGACGTTATTGCTTAATAATGTATGTCATGTGTTTCCAGTCCAGATAGATAAATCCTACCCTAGGGCAACTACTTTGCCAGGTAACGAGGCTTGCCGACATACCGGCTACGTAGCTACAATAATTAGCGATCAGGTATCCTTTTTTATTATTTTGACATTTCCTTAGTATCCCTGTCACGAGTCTGTCATAGTAAAAAAATCGTCAAAAGACTCGTTGACGGCCATTTAGGTGGACTAACCGGCTACGCAGCGTGCCCGAGGGTAGGATTTTTCTATCCGGACCGGACACACATGATTGATATTTTTTTTCAAACATATCTTAAATTTCTTCTATTTTTGTGAAAAATGACATAGAAAAACGCATGTTGATGCAACGGCAAAAGGTGTGTGCGATGATGTTTACTGACGCGCGGTAATTTTTATTCGCGGCATACGTCAAGAAGTTTTTCCAATTTAACGTCTTTTAAGGGGTATTTCATTTTGTTTTGAAGCTATATTTTTGTTAAGTAAATGGGGATTGACCCAAATGGACGTCATTATCACCGTTTACGTTACCATAGTAAATTTATATCAAGCATATATTGCGGACAAAATAAATCATTTCTAAACATAACGGATGTTGGCAAATCAATATGCGATAAATATCGAGCCTCGTTTATACTTTCGACTATGGTAGAATACAAAGCATTTCCCTCATTCAATATACAGTCTACATCGACAACCGTCAATGAGTACCTGTGGTTGTGTTCGTAACTAAAAAAAGCCAATAATGAGACCAGAGCCATAGCGGTACATTGCATGCCATTGTTGGAGAAAACAAATCTCTTACCATAGTGAGTTTTCGCGTTTTCTTTCCCCGCAAAAAGATGGAGGAGGATGCTGAATCGTTGTGTCACGTGAAAAATTCGATACCCAATTGGCTCAATAAAGTCATGTGACAATATATACAATTGTTAACATTCCGAATAAACACGGACATAGCCGAACTATAACGGTTTAATCAACTTTCTAGATTGTGGTTACTCGGTCGTCTCCGGCATGCGTGAATTATTTAGACTGGTACCATGCATTATCACCGATAAAATTATTGGTGTCGGGTCGATTCGGCCGAGATATCATTTCGGCCTGATCCTTTTCGGCCTACTTTTATTCGTTAATGTTTGTTTTAAATCGTGTAAATTACGCTTTGAACTTTCATTTTTATATCAGTTAAATTTAAATTGTGTTAATTTCGTTATTGCGACTTATATTTGTTAGTAAAATCGTGTGAATTAAGCTTTGTACTTCCATTTTATATCACTTAAATTTAAATTAGTCAATTAATATCCTGTTAAGGCACTTATATTTGTTATCAAATGCATAATTTAAACTATTATTCACAATATGCCCGTAAATTCTCACATGCTTATTTACTACCACAGCGTGTATATAAATCGTTTTACAGAAAGTAAATTTCTAAAATAACGAACTCGTATGACCGGCGACCAGTCAATACACACAAAAAACACAGAATATATTTTTTTAATTTCCTGTTTTAAGCATTAGGCTTAATTTTTTATATGACGTTTTGGAAGTTTTACACGCATCAAAACGGTTATTGACGACAAATTTTAAGTAAAGTTGAATAAGAGTTGATATCATTAACAAATATTTTTTTTTCATAACTAAAATTTATGCGTATACACTTCCCCATTGACAATTGCAACCGTGCCGCGTCTAATAAAAGTTATTGCGTCACAGCTTGTGACTCATGGTGCCAGATAGAGTTTTCCAGCACGGCTGAATTCACCGGAAATGCCTATCCCGTGTACTAGAATAATTAAATCAGTAAATGAGTATCATGCGACGGTATATTGTCGCGGCTTTGTGATGATTTCATAATAGCAAATACATTTATATGTTGGTTGTACATATAGGGAAAAGTACCGATAGTTGAACTTTTAGGTTCTTTTTGTTAAAAATCAACAACTTGTAGGTATTTTGGATGATTATAATTTCCTTGGTACATTTAAATAGTACAGCTACTGGGATGACATCGTTAATTTTGTCATTCATAATGATGTTATGCTCTTTTCGATTACGTTTTTTTTGCTCTCATTTCGTATGAGAATGACTATCAACAAAAACGCACATTTTGGTACTGAATTGTGCTTGCTTTGATGGTTATTTATTAAATATAAAGAAGGTGAAGATCTTACGTAAATGTTTTTTGTTTATTTGAATATTTGTCACACAGATATTTTAAATGTGTACTAAATACAGGTAGTTTATAATTCGATTCGATAGCTGATTACATCTCTATTTTAAATTCTGGTTCTTCTGTTAAATCTGATAAAGGATAAGCCAGCTACTGTTATATCTGACGAATGGTGGACAAGCAAATGTCATGCCTAATCAAGAATAAACCAGCTATTGCTATATGCAGTATAAGGTTTGCTTTTTGCCACTTTTGCAATTAATACCGGTTTACTGACACGCACGGGTAGTCAGTCGTTTAAGGTTGTAAACCGGATTGGAATAAGTCGAGTACCCAAAACTCAAATCCGGTTTAGAAACAAAATACGTATGTATATATACACACAGTCAGGATCTCGTCTTTCAATTGAAATCCGAGGAAAATGTTGAAAGCTATATTATCAGGATTTGTAGTTTTCATAAAACAATCTTCATAGCTTCAGTGTACTTTCATGGGTTTGCAAGATCGAGGTCGAGATGAAGCTAGAACAATAACGATCAAACTGAATTCTTGATGAACATCCACAACTATCATTTGTACGGCAAATTGGCAAAATTATACAGCGACAAGCTTTAAACGCTGTGGCTTCCATCACTTTGTCATTAGGCCACCGTTTAACTATTGAAAGGAATATATTAGACATTCTTTAACCGCTGCCTTATATGTGCATACAGTATGGGCATACTTGTTTAAAAGAACTGCATACTCGGCATGTGGAATGGAGTCGATCCGTAACATTCTACAAATATAAGCTATCATAACCTGAAATTATGTTTACCCTTCGTAGCCTTTTCCCCGTCATATTAAATATAGCAAAGATTTCCATCTGAATGAATAAGACGTGTCTCGATTAATTAAAACACATAACACCAAAAAACCAACAAAGACACACAGCCGTCTCGACGTCCCGAACAAAGACACACAACCGTCCCGAACAAAAACACAAAGCCTCCTCGAACAAAGACACACAATCGTCCCAAACATAGACACATAATCATCCCGAAAATAGACACATACATGTCCCGAACATAAACACAAAACCGTCCCGAACATAGACACATAGCCGCCCCGAACATTGACACAAAACTGTCCCGAACAAAGACACAACACCGTCCCGAAAATAGACACATAACCGTCCCGAACATAGACACAAAACCGCCCCGAACATAGACACACAACCTGCCCGAACAAAGACACAAAACTGTCCCGAACAAAGACACACCTTCCCGAACAAAGACACAATACCTCCCCAACATAGACACACAACCTCCCCGAACATAGACACAAAACCTCCCCGAACATAGACACAAAACCGTCCCGAACATAGACACAAAACCTTCCCGAACATAGACACAAAACCGCTCGAACATAGACACATAACTGTCCCGAACGAAGACACAAAACCGTCCCGAACAAAGACACACAACCGTCCCGAACAGAGACACACAGACGTCCAGAACAAAGACACAAACCCGTCCCGAACAAAGCCACACAGACGTCCAGAACAAAGACACACAATCGTTCCAAACATAGACACACAACCTCCACGAACATAGACATAAAACCTCCCCGAACATAGACACAAACCCGTCCCGAACAATGACACACAGCCGTCCCGAACATAGACACAAAACCGTCCCGAACATAGACACATAACCGTCCCGAATATTAACACAAAACTGTCCCGAACAAAGACACAATACTGTCCCGAAAATAGAAACATAACCGTCCCGAACATAGACTCAAAACCGTCCCGAACATAGACACACAACCAGCCCGACGTCCCGAACAAAGACACACCCTCCCGAACAAAGACACAAAACCTCCCCGAACATAGACACACAACTTCCCCGAACATAAACACAAAACCTCCCCGAACATAGACACAAAACCGTCCCGAACATAGACACAATACCTCCCCGAACATAGACATATACTAGTAACTGTCCCGAACGAAGACACAAAACTGTCCCGAACAAAGACACACAACCGTCCCGAACATAGATACACAATCGTTGCAAACATAGACACACAACCTACATGAACATAGACACAAAACCGTCCCGAACATAGACACAAAACCGTCCCGAACAAAGACACGAAACCTGCCCGAACAAAGACACACAATCGTTCCAAACATAGACATCAAACCTCCCCGAACTTAGACACCAAAAATATCAGCCCTCACATATCCTGTATTTTGTGTTGATAATTTGACTGGTTGCTGTCCTCTATACATTGTTCATATTGTTTACCAATATTAATGTACACATACTTCAAGTAATGAACAGTGATTTACGGACATTTTTTGTAAATCGGTGTTGTGGAACCGTGTAAGAACATTTTCTACAAGTTGGCTACGATTTCGTTTCATATTGTGCAAACTGTGGTGCCAGGAACTTTCCTCCCGAATCGGACGAGATCTGCTAGTATTTTAAGTACACTCAGTTCACTGGCACCGGATTTTCAAACTCAATTATTTTTTTTTAAAAATAAAAAAAAATGCACTTTGTACTGTATAATATACTAACTGTTAAAAAAATCAATAATTTTTTACATATTCGGTATTATAATTTTTAGTAAGGAATTATAAGATTTTTTTGATTTTTTAAAAAAATGATTGAGTTTGAAAATCCGGTGCCAGTGACTCAGTTGCTTACATTAGTAGGAACATTCTGACGCACGCAAATATATATATTACTAGTATGTAAAGTCGGAACACAACACAACTAATAAGCACTTCTTAAAAAGGAAATATGCACATACTAATAAAAATTGTGGCGCTGTTGCTTTGGTGATGGCACTGTCGAGAAGTGGTGGCGCTGTCGAGTATGTTTTGCGCCCGATGTAACAAAGATTTAACGCTTTAAGAATAAATGCAAACTGTACGGAATGTCGTTAGGGCTATCGACTATGAATGTGTTGATCTGAAGCGCGATAATCGGTAGTACGATGATGAAAACGCGAAATCACGAAACTATGATGGTTAAAACGCGACAGTACGATAACGAAAACGCGATAATACGACATTACGATGATGATAGTGCGATAAACTATCGTGTTTTCACCATCGTTCTTTCGCGTTTTCACCATCGTTATATCTTTATTTTGCGTTTTCATCATCGTACTGTCGCGTTTTAATCATCGTACTGTCGTGTTTTAATCATCGTACTGTCGCGTTTTCATCATCGTACTGTGTGTTTCATATCGTACTGTCGTGTTTTCATCATCGTACTTTCGCGTTTTCATCATCGTGCTGTCGCGTGAAAAAATGACCCTCCATGTGACAAAATGTCGGTTTCAGGGGTGCTTGTATTAAGTCATTGAATCATGTCTGAACTGAAATACTGTTCATAAATAGTATAAACAACGATTGACACAATAAAGATTAAATTATGAATTGTCTTTATACAATAAAACCAAGCAATCAAAACAGTATTTTCGAAAGTTTTCCAAATGCAATACATTTGAGGTCACATCATCATCATCATCATCATCATCATCATCATCATCATCATCATCATCATCATCATTATCATCATCATCATCATCATCATCATCATCATCATCATCATCATCATCATCATCATCATCATCATCATCATCATCATCATCATCATCAGTAGCAGCAGCAACGCCACCACCACCACCACCACCATCGACAACAAACCACATATACTTCTAATTCATCATTTAATTTGTGTTAAAATAGTCACTAGCAGTCACTCATTATTATGCCGTGTTCTTTGAACAAAAGCGTCTACAATAACCCACAAGTGCTTGTGAATTATTTTAGACGCTTTTTTTAAGAATGCAGCGTATAAGACTGATATATAACAGATACAATAGCAGCATAAGCAACATATAGTCAATCAGAAAAGAGACCGCGAAACGTAGAAGTAGTAGTAGTAGTAGTGGTGGTTGTTGTAGCAGTAGCAGTAACAGTACTACTGCTACTGCTACTACAACCACCACCACCACCACTACCACCACAGAGGTGGTGAATGGTAGAAGTGGTAGCTGTGATAGTGGTAGTGGTAGTGGTAGTTGTAGCGGTAGTGGCAGTGGCAGTATCAGAAGCAGTAGTAGTCGTAGAAGAATTATCATTCATAAAAAAGACAGGTGCTCTTTTCAGGTTTATATGACTTGGCGTTATTTTATTTCAGGATGTGTCATTCGCATGCGCTATTGTTAGTTTTTTTAAGTAATGAATTGCGGGGTTGATGTCATTATCGGGGTATGAACGCAAATGGGCTGGTCTAAGTATGTGGAGTCCGAAGGAAACAAATTGAAACACTTTTGGCAACAATACGTTTAAAATATAATAACTTAACAACTTTTAAATGTTGATTTATATTTTACGGGACCTGCTGACACAATGCAAACAATTACAATATCAACAGTTTTTCATGTATATTGTTATGCGATGAATTTTGATCCGAACATATCCGAAGATGTTGCGTTCATCGATTGATAAACGCAATTGCCGAAAGGCAGTTCATTTAAGGAATGAGGTGTAAATATTTTCTAAACGACTGAAGAGTTTATGAGACTTCTTAAACGCCTTTGTAATTGTCATTAAGTTGGTCGTTATTATGATCGTACATTTACGATAATGGCATATCGTAAAAATGTTATGAAACGCACCCCTGCATTTGACATTTTGTCACATGGAGGGCAAATTCTTCTCTGGGCATGCGCGCCGGAAGGCGATAGTACGATGATGAAAAACAGGACAGTACGATGATGAAAACGCGACAGCACGATGATGAAAACACGATAGTACGATGATGAAAATATGACAGTACGAGGATGAAAACGCGATAGTACGATGATGAAAACGGACAGTACGATGATGGAAACACGACAGTACGATACTACGATGTTGAAAACGCGAAATCACGAAACTACGATGGTGGAAACGCGACAGTACGATGGTGAAAACACGATAGTTTATCGCATTATCATCATCGTACTGTCGTGTAATCGCGTTTTCGTTATCGTACTGTCGCATTTTCATCATCGTACTGTCGCATTTTCACCATCGTAGTTTCGTGATTTCGCGTTTTCATCATCGTACTTTCGAGTATCGCGTTTCAGATCAACACATTCACAGGCGATGGTCCCATCATTCATTGTTATGCTTGTTATGACCACCAGGAGCGGAAACAATACTCTATGGGAACTGCCTTTACCAAAGAAAAACTATTTCGAAAACAATAGGCTTTGTGCCGTAAAATTTACCATAAAACTACCTCTTTCATAACCTGAGTCATCGAAACAACCTTATAAATATATCAAAATTAACAGATATCTTGACGAGGACAAACCGTATCAAAATTATAAGTTATTCTGAAGCTCAACATGAGCTTCCAACACAGTTTTAACAACCTTTCACAGACATTTTACTGATGCGGGCAACCTATCCTCATTTGTAATGTGGAATGTTTTAATGTTTCCCGGCAACTAAAGATCTTGAGCATGGTATAAAAAGAGATTTTAAGGACCGAAACCCAATGTCTTCAAAAAAATCAATTGAAAATTATTATTAAAGTTCAATCCTTAAGCCATTATAATACATATGTTCTATCATACGTGTGTTTTATAAACTATGCTAATTTCACAAAAGAAGATTTTGTCTCAGAAAGCAATTTGAAAATATATCACCAATAAGCCACAATATCATATTGATTCGATAGTCAGGAATAATTTGGGGCAAAACTTATTCATGTCAGCGAAATACTTTTCTAAATGACAATGCAACCAGAATTACAACAAATCTCATATAAAATATTCCTGTTGTGAAATTTGCTCAACTCTTTATTACACCAACGCATGTAGCAAAGGATTTATGTTTTTACTCTTGCAAACTGTTTTACCTCAACATTATATATAAGAAAACGAATTTTGAACGTTTTAATAATTGATCTTCCCAACACACTTTGGTAAAGTTAAAGGCTCTTAAGTTATTGCATTTCTCACGTGATGTACTTCATATGTCTCTAACTTGAATAATTTTACTCGAAATTAAAAAAAGACAGTATTTATTTTGTAGATGACAATTGTTGTTTATCTAGCGAATTAGGTTTACAATATTCAGAACATTTAAAATAGAACGTGTTTTGTGGGGAGCTTTTTCTTAATCAAATCGTTTTTGTTTGCTTTAACTGCTCATCATACTTTTCATGATTAATTTAAAAGATAAGAAATCCAATATCAATCGGTATTTCGGATAAAATAACGTCTGTAAACATATTTATTATTTTTTTTCCGACACATTTTTGCTACGTTTGGCATCATTCTGAAAAGAAATAAGAAATAATTTCTGCACGGAAATAACTTGCATTTCATAAAGCATTGACGATTTAAACCGCTGTTTTAGAATCGTCTAAGTTTCAATTAAGCGGACTGAAATAAACTTATTCTGCTATTTTGTGTAGATTTAAATTACCTCATCGTAAACATTGTTGTTGATTTTTTTGCAACATAACGCTGGATGATAAAATGATACAGTACCTAATCTAAAAATAAAATGCTATTTCAACAATTCCATTATAAATAACATCATATGATCGAATTGCAGATTGTTCATAGACTTTTATCTTTAACGCCTACATTTTTAAATTCCCTTAAGGAATGAATTGCTTGATTGATGCCATTATCGGGGTATGAACGCAGTTGGGCAGGTTAAAGTGTATGGCGTCCGAAGTCTTATATTTACAGCAATAGTTCATTATTTATTTCCAAAATTGTTAAAAATTACTTAATTTCATTTAAGAAAACCTTTTAGTTGTTTTTTTCTCACCAATTTTGAAAATAGAACCGTACCGGAAACAGTTTGTCATATGACTTTATAACAACGCGGAGAAAAAATAAACAACTTCATAGTAAATTTTAACGTAAAATTAAAACGCATGGGCATTTGTGTAACAGCCAAAATTGTTGTTCCGAGGTGGAGGGGATGACTTTCAACTGCTCAGAATGCCATCCCCGACACCGAGGTACAACGAACAGAAACATTACACAAATGCCCATGCAACAACTGTTTTATTACGTGAATGTATATTTTTGATAACATTCTCCGTGCTAAACGAGTCTCTATTTTCCAGCAAATTGTTGAGTTCAATCTCGGAAACATCTTCAAATCGCGACATTGTTTGTTTACGTTTGATATAATTAAACAGTACCAGAAATTCACGAGTTTAAACTATATGCAGTTTATTTTTTATAATCTCGGTAAAACCCATGACGTACCTATGACGAAGCCTCACGCGCGGGTAACAGTTCATACCTTGTACCGGTCAATATTGTCATGTTGATTACATGTAGTTTACTATTTGTAAAACAGTAGAAAATATTGATTTACATTTATAAAGGGCATCGGGTAATGATTGTTTTTGTTTGCCATCCTGGGAATGATGTAAATCATCGAAATCACAATCATCACAATAATCTCATCTTAAAGTTCACTCTCACAGATTTCAAACGTTTTGACAACTTTTTTTAATTTTTGTCTTGGGTTGAGGCAATTTTGCGAAAATGCATGGAAACCAGTGATTTAAGACTGCTGAAAAAAGATCAGGTCGCAGGTTTTCATGTTTATGATAAAAAAAATGATGTTATATGCATTTTTCTTAAAGCGTTAGTAACGGTATGAGCCTTAAACCACTACTTTTCGAACTTACATATGAAAAACTGCGATCTGATCTTTAGTCAGCAGTCCTGTATCACTGGTTTTCTGATATTTACGCAAAAATTGGTTCATTCCAAGACAAAAAAATTTCTCAAAACGATACATCTGTGAGAGTGCAGCTTTAATGAGTTACTACTATTTCAAGTAGAATCAATAGGGCCATGTCCGTGTATATACCGTCTTTTCGTTATTCGTTTTTTACAATTGAAAGTAAAAAAAACGAAAAAGGAACATACATATCCTTTTTCGTTATTATAATGATAGAAGAGTTAATTGTGAGAGTTAAGAGAAAATTGTTTTTTTTTTCTTTTTCGTTTTTTAATTATAATCACGGAATACAAAACAAGGAAACTATTTATTTATACCGTTTTCTGTTTTTTTTTTCCGTTTTACAAAGTGTAAAATGAAAAACGAAAAACAAGGTATACTGTATATACCGTTTTTCCTTTTTTTCATTTTTAATGATTATAAGTAAAAATCGAAAAAGTAACATTCAAATCATTTTTCGTTTTTCTTATGACTGAATAGAAAACCAAAATCGATAGGCTTTTTCTTTTCCATAAATTCAATTTTACTAACGGAAATCAAGACAAGAAATTGATTCATTAATACCGTTTTTCGATTTTTGTTTTACAAAGCGCAAAACGAAAAACGAGTGGCGCTGCGATTTCCTGTTTTCACATGTACTTGATGACGTCACCATATATGGTTACGCCTACTAAAGGACATAAGGGGGATATTTACAGATGCCTTTCAAGAATTCAACGTGAAATTAACACAGATTTATTTCTCAGGTGAGTATTTTTATCAAATAAATTGAAATATTTTGTATCTGCAGCATGATTTAATAATTTACCGAGCATTGGAGTACATGCCTTGTTACAATTCGGCTTATATGTCATCCTGTCAGCATGCCTTAATAAAAGTGAAAGTAGTTCTGGAGTTTAATACGATAAGACAGTGACCTAATGTAGTTGCTGACATGTAGGATGCATCTTTCAACACTATTTCTTAGAGACTACACTTCAGAGTGTTGTTTTAGTTTATTGCATATTCCAATAACCGAGCTAGATTTGACAAAGTAAGAAGCAATCGTAACGTAATATCTATTTTAATCATTTAATGTGTTGAACTTAAATAAAGATAATATTAAAGTAGTATCCCTGCGCCCAGAAATGAATGAACATCGAAACGCAAACAAAGAATTACTATCCACTCAAAGCGCATCATTGAAAATGTCATTTCATTGAAATGAATTGAGTTATATTTTTTGCTGGTTTGGAGTAAATATGAGAAAATATCACGGATTTAATTACTTTTTTGGGTGTTTCATTTCCAGTTACAGGCTTCGTGGAGTTTGTTTCTATGCTGTTTCAATAATTCACCAGCCGTTGCATATCATCTATTTATCGTTCCTCCCGGGTGAGAATCCATTTTTTTATGTAAATAATGTATATATCATTTTAAAATACTCTTTGAAATTTTAACAATGGCCCTGAAAAGGATCGTTTTACTTTTTTTTAATAGTATAGTATTTGTTTATGCCAACATCTAAATACCAACCGGAAACGGGTTTAGTGTATCTTTGAAATTCACCCTGAATGATCAACTAATTTCTATTTTATTTCCCTGGTTAATAAATCCTTGGCAAGCCTAACTCATATTGTAACACCATAGGATGGAGTCTTATGCTGAGAATGGTTACATTCTCCATCCTGGTTTGCCTGGTTACACAGCGATATTAACTTCATTGTCAATAAGATATTAATTTGTCATTTACCATCATGCCTCAATAAACCTGGGGCGGCCCCTGTGGTTGGTTTACACGGGGACTCTTAGATTTACTGTGCAACATATCAGCACCTTATTAATACACACATGGTCGTGAATCATAATGGTGAAAATCCGTATAAAACCCTGTTCATGCAGCGCTATCAGCGCTTTGATTAAATAATTGGTTATACATATTTTGATAGCAAGCACTAAAGAATCATCCTCGGCACCCCAGCGTATCATAACCTATATGATATCATATAGGTTATGATACGCTGAGGTGCCGAGGATGAAAAGAATGGTCACCGGACGTATTTCAACTCAGTATGTACATGAAGACGCCATGACTTATATCTTCTCTGATACTTTTTATTAAATTGACATATTTCGAAGATCAGAGAATGTGGTATCGTGTAAGATCACTTTTACTACAGGTTGGCTACGATTTCGTGTTAACTGTGGTGCCAGGAGCATTTCTCCCGATTAAGACTTGTGCATATTTTGCGCATGCAAATACAATCGTTGTGTATCGAACTTATGCCGACACACAGCAAACTTACAAGCTATTCTCAAAAAAGCAAATATCCACATATTTAAAAAAGTGGGGCGCTGTTGCTCTAGTGATGGCAGCGTGGAGTTATAGTGGCGCTGTCTAGCATGCTTTGCGTTGAAAGCTGATATGATTTAAAACCTTTGGAAAGAATAATGTATGGTTCCATTTCACCACGGATGTTTTTTCTGTTACGGAAACAATATGCGAAATACCTTAACCAAAGGAAAAACCATCCCGAAAATAGTAGTATGTGTGCCGGTGTATTGTGCAATAGAACTGCCTCTTTCATACGCATTCCTCAAAGCAATATCTGGTATGTCGGATTGCTGGGGTTCGCTCCAAATAAGATGTAATGATTTGCGCCTAAAGTAAAGATTTTGACTTCTTGCCCCTATCCTTGTGAAATATAAATCATTGACTAAAATTAAAAAGTATTTTTACTGTCAATGTATGGCATGACAAACGTTGCAATAATCTATGTCTATATTTATTCAATAAAAATATATACGAACAAAATCTGTGTTCAATAATTGCAATTTTACCATACCTAATTTATACGTCCAATCGTAAACGCTTTTTGAACCACGTAACCGTACAATACATTTCCGTATTTGAACGCACGCGCGAACAAAATCCCATTTACGATTCACAGGTCCCATGTTAATTATACCTATGATAAAGACCAAAATCCGTGAACAGGTTCCGTATGATAATCCGAATCAACAGACGCTCTAGATAAAGCGTTACGATAAAGCTTCGGTTATTATCGGATCAATATTGTTGTTTGTAAACACGGAATGTTTTTAATGACCTTTTTATACTATACCTATAAATAATAATAATAATAATAATAATAATAATAATAATAATAATAATAATAATAATTAAAATTGGGATAATGATAATAGGTATATAATAAAAAGGTCATAAACATTTTCTGTACAATTCGGAATATATTTGGACTCGTACACAGCTTGGAAAGTCATATTGGACTCGCCTAGTTTGTACAGCACAATGTTAAATGACCTATAAATATTAAAGTATTTATTTTTTGTCACATGACACTTTTGTCGCGAAATAGAGAAGATTAATCTCTTTGTTTGAATAAAGATTTGACGCTATAAGTGGGCCGAAATGATGTCATTTTAAAGATTTCGCAATGGTTGTATTACACCCGGGACAAGAAATGTCCTGTGATAAAAATGTATCCATTAAATATAAAAAATAATAAACGATCGTAACTGTAAACGGCTAAAATAAATATGCAGTAGCCTGTATTGAGAATAGTTCAATTATAAAAAGGTCATTCGTATAGTTTTGTTTTAAATATTTTCTGTTCAATGTACTAGATGTAATGGATATTTGTGAGCATTGCTGACCAATTCCGTGTATATACCGTCTGTTCGTTTTTCGTTTTTTTTTTACAATTGAAAGTAAAAACGAAAAAGGAGTATTCAAATTCTTTTTCGTTTTTCTAATGATCGTTTTTAATTATTACCACGGAATACAAAACAAACTTTTTATTTATACCATAACATAGCTTGCATTTCATATAATCCGCACTTTCTCAAATATTATTTTTGGTGGTAAAGAGGCAAACGACACTTGTTTCTATTAATAGGCATTTTATGTTGTGAGTGTCGAGTTTGTGGCTACACTGAACAACCCTGTTCAAAAACCATGGCATATAAATATATTGAATGTAATATCGTCAAATACGTTTTTCTGCGAAAAGTATTGAAACGTTCATGGACATTCCGAATTCTCAATATTGCTTTGTCTGAAAGATATTATTATAAATAGATCTATAATGCTCTCATACCATTGGCAACACAAATTAGACTTCAGACAAGGGGGCATTTGGAAGTCCACTAAAGGCTTCCCTAGTTGCTTCATTTGAAACAAGCGCACGATGGATTTTTTAGGATATCACACAATTATAAAAATATAACCTCTTTTGTATCAATTTCAATACCAAACCATACGTATTTTCCATGCACAAATACGTTCTAAAGCCGTAAAGAACATGTCAGGATTGACTAAAAATGAAAAGACATCAAGTAAATAGGTTGCAGAAACTCAAAGGGTCATCGAAAAGAGTTAAAGAATGGGGTAGCATGAAATAAATATATTTTTACCTCACACTAAGCACATAGTAGCATGGGAATCTTCACTTTGTATACAATTCCCGTCTTGTCGGTGCATACGTACCTTAATCATAAAACTTGTATATTTTTAAAATATCGCTCCAACTACCTTCAGTCCGTTCAAAATATGCTGGCAAATGTACATTACAAGTATGTGAATCATTCGAAAGGATGGTAATACAAAAACTTATTTGAAACAATCCCGTGTTTTGTTACATGTTTCAAAGAGTGAGAATTTACGAAATAGATGGGCGAAAATTCAGGGATTCAAGAAATTCATTATCATTAAAAGTTTAAATGTTAAAAAAACAGTTTTTGCCATTCTCAAGAAGAGTTTTTTTACCATCGCCAGCCTGATATTCTGGTAATAATTAAACTTTGATTCTTGAACATATTTATTTACAAGGAATGCGTATTTTCCTGAAGAAACAATGGATGAAAACAGCTTTAATGTAATGAAGCAATTGTGGTATTGGCCTTATGGGCGTTGTTAACTTTGAAATGAAATTGGAAACAAAATGTACTGAAATATTCTTGAAATAACATTTAAAATGATGCCTGAATTAAGGTTTAAAAGGATCTTGAATGTTCTTGACCGTTTAAAATGCGCTGAATATCCTTTACGTATATTACGTATAAAGATATGAAAACAAACATGATAATACTACAACTACTGTACTATATTTCATTCAGTATGTAATGCAATCGAAGCAATGGTATTGTATTCACAATGCTGTTCACAAAGGACCATTTAGAATATAATGCAACGGAAACAATTGTAATGTTTTCACATGTACGTTGATTATCTGGCTCTAAAGTCATTCGCTCCTGCAATGTCGCGTACATGTACGTCGATTATCTGGCTCTAAAGTCATTAACTCCTGCAATGTCGCGTACATGTACGTCGATTATCTGGCTCTAAAGTCATTAACTCCTGCAATGTCGCGTACATGTACGTCGATTATCTGGCTCTAAAGTCATTCGCTCCTGCAATGTCGCGTACATGTACGTCGATTATCTGGCTCTAAAGTCATTCGCTCCTGCAATGTCGCGTACATGTACGTCGATTATCTGGCTCTAAAGTCATTCGCTCCTGCAATGTCGCGTACATGTACGTCGATTATCTGGCTCTAAAGTCATTCGCTCCTGCAATGTCGCGTACATGTACGTCGATTATCTGGCTCTAAAGTCATTCGCTCCTGCAATGTCGCGTACATGTACGTCGATTATCTGGCTCTAAAGGCATTCCCTCCTGCAATGTCGCGTACATGTACGTCGATTATCTGGCTCTAAAGGCATTCCCTCCTGCAATGTCGCGTACATGTACGCAACTCCTGCAATGTCGCGTACATGTACGTCGATTATCTCGCTCTAAAGTTATTCCCTCCTGCAATGTCGCGTACATGTACGTCGATTATCTCGCTCTAAAGTCATTCCCTCTTGCAATGTTGCGTACATGTACGTCGATTATCTCGCTCTAAAGTCATTCCCTCCTGCAATGTCACGTACATGTACGTTTACTATCTTGCTCTAAAGTCATTAACTCCTGCAATGTCGCGTACATGTACGTCGATTATCTGGCTCTAAAGGCATTCCCTCCTGCAATGTTGCGTACATGTACGTCGATTATCTGGCTCTAAAGGCATTCCCTCCTGCAATGTCGCGTACATGTACGTCGATTATCTGGCTCTAAAGGCATTCCCTCCTGCAATGTTGCGTACATGTACGTCGATTATCTGGCTCTAAAGGCATTCCCTCCTGCAATGTTGCGTACATGTACGTTGATTATCTGGCTCTAAAGTCATTCCCTCCTGCAATGTTGCGTACATGTACGTTGATTATCTGGCTCTAAAGTCATTCCCTCCTGCAATGTCGCGTACATGTACGTTGATTATCTGGCTCTAAAGTCATTCCCTCCTGCAATGTTGCGTACATGTACGTCGATTATCTGGCTCTAAAGGCATTCCCTCCTGCAATGTCGCGTACATGTACGTCGATTATCTGGCTCTAAAGTCATTCCCTCCTGCAATGTCGCGTACATGTACGTTGATTATCTGGCTCTAAAGTCATTCCCTCCTGCAATGTCGCGTACATGTACGTCGATTATCTGGCTCTAAAGTCATTTGCTCCTGTTATGTTGCGAACAAGTTTGTCGTTGTTCTGGCTTTAAAAACATACATGTTAACTATTTGGCTCTAAAGACATTTACCCCTCATTTTTGTGTACATGAGTCTTAATTATCGTTGAGAATAATTGAAATATCAGCTTAAGTGATGAACTTACAGACGGTCGCTTATAATTATTGAATTTCTGGATCTAAACATGGCTTCATTGCATTAAATAATATTTGATAATAATTTCCATTTATTTCCATCATTTTACTTCGTTCAGAGCGTTTGCTTTTTCATTTTAAGATACCAATTACAGCCTCGAGTTTATTGAATATAAAACATTTTAACACTGCTCTGTTCAATTGAAGCATACATTAGAGATATGCTGCACTGAGGTTAAAATATAGAACAGAGCAGAACAGAACAGACAGTTTATTTGTCTTATACAAGTGTACATCGTCGTTATACATCCAGCCATGTATATATATATATATATATATATATATATATATATATATATATATTTCACATATCTGAACTTAAATAAATTATATAATATAATGTATTTTAATGAAAATTTGTTTATGTAAATTAAATACAAGATGATTATTTTTCTAACATTGGCAGTGAGGGAAATTATTACAATGCTATTTAAACTATTATTTTGAAGAATAAGTGAGTTGCGTATAAGAAATGCTCTTTCATATATTTACAAACATTATTAACAAAACAGAACAGAACAGATAGTTCATTCAACTCATATTCTTAATACATATGGTTATAAAAATACTCATGTCACGTATCTAAACATATAGTAATCTAATTAATTATTTTATTAAACATAAAAGTCAAGGTCTAAAGCAATAACATTTTATTATTTTTTGTTAAGATTGGCAGTGCGAATTTTTTCATAACTACTATACTAAGTTGTATCATTAACTGAGTTGCGTATAAAAAATGCTTCTTTTTAATGTATTTACAAGCATTCATAACTTTCTTTTTATCGAAAGATGTCATTAATTGATGGAAGTTGAATACTGATGGGTTAACAGTAAACTCGTTTATATAAGTTTTACGTAATGCCCCCATTTCACCAAGAATTGTTTTTTTTTATCATTCAGCCCGATCTGTACCAGATTATCCCCGATGATTTATTTTTTGATCGGCCAGATTGTCGTCCTGAATCACCTCCAATCGTCCCCATTTTTTAAGCCGATTGAATTCCGACCAATGAACCACGGAGAGGGACGATTCACGGACGTTTTTCGAGCGATCGACACGTTTCAGGGGTGCAAGTATGCGAAAGTACGTGCAAGTACCCGCAAGTACAAGACAAAGGCCCGGTAGAGACCCGCATCTCGTGCGCAAGTGAGCGATGTTCGCGCGTTGTTCGGCCGAGAGGGACCGAAAATGGGCGATATCGGCTCGAAAGAGGACGCTTTCGACCGCTCTGCGGCCGATGTCCGCCGTTCTTACGCCGTTCTTCGCGCGAGAGTGGCCGAATGTAGGCTTATGTTGACGCAGGTAGCCGCAGAAACCCGAAAGTAAAAGTTCTTCGGACGATTTAAACGATCTTTGGCCGACTAAATTTGCCCAGATCGGCGAGAGATCGGTGTATTTGTGGCCCGACTATATAAATCGAGCCAGATCGAAGCCTTTCACCATTTTCTGACAAGCCAGTGAAGGTCATGGACCAACAAGCAGTGCTGGGGCTTGTTCTAGCTTTACAACTTCGTACTGCTATAGCACAGCAAAATGTTACAAGACTAGAAAGTATGCTGAGGAGAAGAAACAGGATCAAGAGAAGATATGCTAAAAAGAAGTAAGTTTTTGTGAATTGTTAAAGGTTTTTCACCTGTGTTTTGTTTCAGTACCTGTTCTGAGAAAAGTTTGCAGTTTATTTTTATTATACAGATTTTATAGTTCCCTGACATTGGTATTAATTTGTACATTTATCATTATTTATAATTACTTTGAGTAAATATATGCGTTGCTGTTCTATTAATTATTTTTGACATTTAAAATGATTTTTATATGTTCTGGTGATGGTCGGGTGCTTACACTCCGACGACACTACGCACGACCCTCGGAAGTGAGCGGTAGAGGCTAAACGAAAGCTCCAGAAGGCCCAAGAGGGCTCCAGAGGGCGGGCGAGACAAGTGGACCTTCATAGGACCCTCGGGCGACTAAGGCGACCACGGGCCGACTGTTTTTGATCGGCTACTGATTTTCAACTTGTTTAAAAACAGTAGCCGATCACATTTTAGGTACCCAACCCTCGGGGGACAAATGCGATCGCGCCAGGTCTTACCCCGAAGGTATAGGTTAGTGCACGTTAGTGCACGCAGGTTCCCGACTTATTTTGCAAAAATAGGGCTGGTCGACTAAAAAAGAGATCCGGTACTCTCGGGACCAAAACAATCCTTGGTGAAATGGTCCTATAACTGACAATGACATCAACCAATACATATGAGGTGATATTCATCCTCTATGTCCCTACTATTACAACATAAAAAATAACGTTCGTTACGAGGTATATTATTTAAGAATTAAACATTATTTTCTGCGTTTTATTGATGTATGAAGTGTCGGAAAAATTAAACCTTATTTGCATAATTACCGAAGGTGTTTAATAACAACTACAAAAAAAGAGCTGTCGTAAGACAGCGCGCTCGACTACGCCGAGATTCAGGTTCAACTGCTTTCTTCTTTTTTTTTGTAACTGTGACCTTGATCCTAAGGGCCCGAAACACAATCCCATACAAGTCTTCCTACATATCAAGTTTGGTCAAAGAATGTCAACCATAACTTAAACAGTAATATATTTTTAGCAACAGTGACAAAAATGCATTCCAATGAAAGTTCTGCATTAACGTGTCCTAAATACCAAGTTTGGTCACCCTATGTCAACCCTTACTTGAGTTATTCAGTACTAACCATATTTCTATTGTTAGCAACAGTAACCTTGACCTAGACACTAACTCTCAGGTCCAAAAACAATCTTAGGAAAGGTCTCTATAGACTCTTCCTATATACCAAGTTTGGTCACAAAATGTAGACCCTTACTTAAGTTATTCAATACCAACCCTTTTTCTATTAATAGTAACCTTGATATTGATCCTAGGGTCCTCAAACGCACTCCCATAAAAGTTATCCATAAACTCTTCGTATATACCAAGTTTGGTCTCGTTATGTAAAACCTAGCTAAAATTATTCGATACATAAGGTGACTTTGACGCTGCCCTCCCACTTGCCCGCCCGAACAATGATGCAAGTCATTCAAATAACTTGTTTTCTCTTCATGAAAATGTGGTTAAGAATATAAAAATGTGCCTGTCAAAAGAAATTAAAAGAAAATTAAAAAAAAATCAATCAAGAGCCATAATTTGTATTTAGGGTTAAAATGGAATTATGTTGCCTTATTGTAAGATGGTCGTCATTAATTGTACGAAGTATTAAGTGCATTGAATGGAGAGTATGGAAGTTTTTTTTTATTAAAGTCCCAATTTGCCCGAAAACTTTAACCTACTCTAAAACTTTAACCTAAGTCAACCAGGGGCCATAACTTGTATTAAGGATAATATGGAGTTATGTAACCTCATTGTGTGATGATCCTAAAAAATTGTGTGAATTATTAAGTCAATTGAAAGAAGGGTATAGAAGTTATTAATAAATATCCCAACCTGCCCTCAAACTTTAACCCAAGTTCCATAGTCAGTCAGGGGCCATAATTTGTGTAAAGGATAATATGGAGTTATCTAACCTCATTATGTGATGGCTCTGAACAACTGTGTAAAGTATTAAGTCAATTGAAAGAAGGGTATTGGACTTAAAAGTGAAAATCCCAACTTGCCCTAAAACTTTGATCGGACGAGGACGCTGACGCCGACGCTGGGGCGAATAGTTTAGCCCTCCTTATTCTTCGAATAGTCGAGCAAAAAGCTCATTTTTATTTTGCTGGTATCCAAGAACCGCAATTCATCACTTGTTAATTCCAAGTAGCATTTAGCCTTCCCATGCGTATGAATATATCGTCGTCTTGGAGACACGTCGAGCTTAATTTAGTAACAATAATAGCAGTAATGGCTGCCGACTCCTCAATTTTTGCCCATTTCGAAACGGATTTACAACACTTTTCAGGTAAGATATTTACGTAAAGGCGACTTGTTTAAACTATGAAATGTATTTTCCATTATTCCTTGCCTAAGACAATATTTTTACCAGTATTTATTTGTTTCAATAAGGGTTCCAATAATGTGAGTCGAGACACATGTGTTCATAAATATAAACAACAGGACAGTAGGTTTAAAACCTTAAATGAACAAGACCTGGAATCTACCAGAGAAGACAATTGCTCAAACAAAACCAAAATGAATACTAATAATAAAAAAATAAAACAAGATGAATATCTTTTAAAGGTTTATTGTTCAGTTGTTGCTTTATTTTAACCCCTAAATATTTTAAGAAGGGAAATACACATTAAATACGGTGACAAATGTAAACAACTTCCTACTATGACGTGACGTAATAGGTTGTAAAAAGAAAGTAGTCCGGTTATGAATAGTAATAAGCTGAATTACATACACGAATGCTTCAAGGAGAAATGAATGAATGTCACATAGGTTGTTTTATCCAATAGGATTTAAGCATTTACTTGCACCTTCTCAAAATTGTAGTTATTACGTGTATATATATAACGTCATGTTTGTTTTCTAAACGGGTGTGCGGAAACATTTCAATTTAACAAAGAATGAACGTAAATTCTTTGTATGTAAGTCTAAATATGATTCATAATCAAATGAAGTTTTGAAAACAATATACATATCCTAAACCGAACTATTATTCATATTTCCATACCAATTTTGTGTAAATGTACCTGTTATTCTCGATTAACATCGTTTATAAATTTATTATCATGTAAAGTATTTGGGTTATTCAATACATATGCAAAACCATAACTATGTCACAGTTTTTTAACATTAGGGTTTCCGTTGTGAACCAATCTTTAATAATTCTTACATATCTAATAATATATATAAAAGATATCTACCTAGTCCTGTATATACTCTAGCGTCACATGTGTTTATTTTAACCTTTAACAATCGTTTACAAAATTTTAAATGTATACGTTTTACCTACTTCTTTTGAGTTACTAAAACTTCGGATTTCAACATTAAGCCAACAAAAGCATCATTTAAGAATTCATTGCCTTAAGGAGGGGGGGGGGCATTTTCAACCAAATGCTCTTGATTCTAAACCGTTATAATTATCATCTAAATCGATATTATGACCATTATAGTTCAATGCTCATTAGACGTATTCTAGTAACCCCGTAAACGAAAAACCATTATTTTTTTTGTCTTTGATGTATTAACTTTTCAACACAATGCATTGCTATATAAGTAAAGATTGTTTAAATGTTGTTGACTTCTTCGGGCGGTTCCGAATTGCGTCAACTGTTCAGCAACCTTTTCGGAATCTGAATTGCGCATCAGGAATAGTAGCCTTATTTTCACAAAATGACTTGATGCGCTTATTTAAAATTGTTGTAAATACTGTTGAAAAACAAGTAGTAGCAAGTATATTTCCTCTGTAACCATTGACAACATTAACAGAACCGTCTTTAGAAGAAATTGATAACACCTTCCGTCCACTTTTCTCGAAAAAACCCCCCCAAACAACCGACAACAAAATGTCGTTTAATATCTCATAAGTGACTTGGATGTATATGTCAACACATTTAATAATGTATTCATTTACAATACAGTCGCTACCAGCTGGCTTATTACGTTTGAATGCTTAATTGCACAACGTACCTCAATAACAGAAAAAGGTTGTTCTAAATCTTGAAATGTATAATTACCTTTGTGAAAATCATGACTTGAACAAAATTGGTCAGCGTCATCGTTTTTGCAATCAAACGTATTGTTGCTAAGATTTTCAAAAAAAAAATGTTTTAAAGTCATCCGAATAAATACTACAATTGTTATTTTTTTTATTTAATAAAAAAATACTAGGATTATTTTCCCTTAAACTCTCAATATCCGGTTTTAGTCGATAAGCAAAGTTTTTCTTTTTACGAATTAGATCTTCATAATATTTCTTTTGTGCACACAGTGTGGTTCTATTAATATCAGTTGTATTCGTTTTACAAATACGTAAAGCATCTTGGTATAGACGCCGTGTATTATCACAATCATTATCAAACCAATCAACATTTTTCGTACAACTATCAATATTCAACAATGGTTTATTTTAACAATGTTTTGAAAAATTGATAGAACGGAGAGTGTCACCAATCCTTCCCACCCTGGAATCCGGAATACAGCTTTATCTTTGAAATGGAATCGGGAATACCGCGGGATCCGGAAAACAGCTTAATTGTTTTTAAATGGAATCCGAAATACCGCTTATTTTTTTTAAATGGAATCCGGAATACAGCTTAGTTTTAAATGGAATCCGAAAGACCGCTTACTTTTGAAACGGAATCCGTAATCCCATTTTCATAATTATTAAATAAAACGTTCCAATATTGCTTGGTTTTGGCCCGTTAAAGTATAAAGTTTATGGCATATAGTACCTTTAAAATCCAACCCTTTTCTTATTTACTAAATGCAGAAAGGTGCCATATGACATGTGTACCTTTATGTCCTAAACATTTTTATCATTCCACAAACATTTTGTTCAAAGCAAAAAGGTGTCACATAACATAAGGTTACTTTTTCCACTAATATGTTTATGGTCTATCATTTGGTACTGTTTTATTTTTGATATTTCAGGAATAATTTAAAGGCAAAAGAGTTATACTTTTACGTCACAATAATGTAACTAGATTGAAATATGCCAAAAAAGCATTGGCAAAAATGTTAGTTGGCACCTTTCTGCACTAAGGGGCGATATAAGCTATTCGAATATTATCAGAGTACACCTTAGCGGGGGAAATGGGCCTTACCTTCCATGTGGCCCGCAGTGCCGAGTGACTGCGGTGGTTTTGTTTTCGCGCCGAAAATAGCGGGGCATGGGCCTAACATAGGATGACCCTGGGGTGCGGGGGCGTTTGGCAGGGATTTTACCAGCAATTTTTCTCCACAGGGCGGGGGTTTTACCGGGGGTTGGCTGGACCAAAAGTCAATGTGACCGCTATTCCCCGGACCTGAGGGGGCCGTAGTTACAATTGACTGGTGCATTAAATTGACGTGATTAGCGGCGGTTGCTAATTTGACGTCGGGTTTCGAAGGGTCAGAGAGCTTGAAACAAGCCACTTCCTGAGAGACAAGCAATATATATTTAAATGTGTGCTACGAGAGATTCGGAGGTTATCCTACTTGAAAATAAATAAGTACTTTTCAAAAATGTTGCCACAATGACGATGTATTTGTTTATGAAAGTCATTTTATTACTGTCAATTTTGTTTTTCTTATGGAATCCAAACCCTGTTTGCTCTAATAGTGTAATCCGGCCTACCAAACCAGGGTATCCGGAATCCGTCGTACCGAAATGGGTGGGGTGACACCATCTAAACGATAAACTGGGGGCTGATGTAGTAACGATATACAGAATGAAGGGTCGACACCCTCATAACGATATACAGAATGGAGGGTCGACAACCTCATAACGATATACAGAATGGAGGGTCGACACCCTCATAACGATATACAGAATGGAGGGTCGACAACCTCATAACGATATACAGGGGGCTGGTGTGACATCCTCATAACGATATACAGAATGGAGGGTCGACACCCTCATAACGGTATACAGAATGGAGGGTCGACACCCTCATAACGATATACAGAATGGAGGGTCGACACCCTCTTAACGATATACAGAATGGAGGGTCGACATCCTCATAACGGTATACAGGCGGCTGGTGTGACATCCTCATAACGATATACAGGGGGCTGGTGTGAGACCCTCATAACGGTATACAGGGTCTGGTGTGACATCCTCATAACGATATACAGAACGGAGGGTCGACACCCTCATAACGGTATACACAATGGAGGGTCGACACCCTCATAACGGTATACATCATGGAGGGTCGACATCCTCATAACAATATATAGAATGGAGGGTCGACACCCTCATAACGGTATACAGAATGGAGGGTCGACATCCTCATAACAATATACAGAATGCAGGGTCGACATCCTCATAACAATATACAGAATGCAGGGTCGACATCTTCATAACAATATACAAAATGGAGGGTCGACACCCTCATAACGGAATACAGAATGGAGGGTCGGCACCCTCATAACAGTATACAGAATGCAGGGTCGACACCCTCATTGCGGTATACAATATGGAGGGTCGACACCCTCTTAACGATATACAGAATGGAGGGTCGACACCCTCATAACGGTATACAGAATGGAGGGTCGACACCCTCATAACGATATACAGAATGGAGGGTCGACACCCTCATAACGATATACAGAATGGAGGGTCGACACCCTCATAACGGTATACAGGGGGCTGGTGTGACATCCTCATAACGATATACAGGGGGCTGGTGTGACACCCTCATAACGATATACAGGGGGCTGGTGTGACATCCTCATAACGATATACAGAACGGAGGGTCGACACCCTCATAACGGTATACAGAATGGAGGGTCGACACCCTCATAACGGTATACATCATGGAGGGTCGACATCCTCATAACGATATACAGAATGAAGGGTCGACATCCTCATAACGATATACAGAATGGAGGGTCGACACCCTCATAACGGTATACAGAATGGAGGGTCGACACCCTCATAACGGTATACAGAATGGAGGGTCGACACCCTCATAACGGTATACAGAATGGAGGGTCGACACTCTCATAACGATATACAGGATCGAGGGGTGACACCCTCATAACGAAATACAGGATCGAGGAGTGACACCCTCATAACTATACACAAGGAGGCTGTTGTGACACCCTCATAACGATACACAGGGGGCTGGAGTGACGCCCTCATAACGATATACAAGGGGCTGGTGTGACATCTTCATAACGATATACAGTGGGCTAGTGTGACACCCTCATAACGATATACAAGGGGGCTGGTGTGACACCCTCATAACGATATACAGTGGGCTAGTGTGACACCCTCATAACGATATACAAGGGGCTGGTGTGACACCCTCATAACGATATACAGGGGGCTGGTGTGACACCCTCATAACGATATACAAGGGGCTGGTGTGACATCCTCATAACGATATACAGGGGGCTGGTGTGACACCCTCATAACGATATACAAGGGGCTGGTGTGACATCCTCATAACGATATACAGGGGGCTGGTGTGACACCCTCATAACGATATACAAGGGGGCTGGTGTGACACCCTCATAACGATATACAGGGGGCTGGTGTGACACCCTCATAACGATATACAGGGGGCTGGTGTGACACCCTCATAACGATATACAGGGGGCTGGTGTGACACCCTCATAACGATATACAAGGGGGATGGTGTGACACCCTCATAACGAAATACAGGATCGAGGAATGACACCCTTATAACTATATACAAGGGGGCTGGAGTGACACCCTCATAACGATATACAGGGGTTTTGGGTAACACAATTTTAACGAAATACAGGATGATGGACGGACACCCTCATAACGATATACAGGATGGAGGAACGACAAGTCCGGTAGCCTACACTTTATCAAGAAACAAGGACCAATATCATCAAACAAACACTTGATTGATGTGTGCTGGTGCTGGGGAACAAGATTCACAACGCTTCAAGACAAAACCATTACGAAACTATATCAAACTATCCAAATAAAAACATTGACACGGTCACCAGTTAATGAGCGCTCTACGAGGAGAAATTTATTTTAAAAAATCGATCGTAAGTAACACTCGCCGATTATGTATAGAAACCAAACGGTACGGCCGCTAATCGTGACTTGTAACGAAAGCGCTGAAAGTTTTGAAATCCTGCAGGCGCGACAAGCGTTATTTTAGCATCTTTTACTATTTTGTTGACGGATCAAATATGTAATGTAAGTTGAGGATTTTTAATACAATTAGCTAGTTTCATAACAGTAACCGATAAATCTATATAAACATTGCTTTCATCTCTAAAATGTATTGCTATTGTTAAGTTTATTAAATGAAACCCGATATTGACAGAATACGTTTTGACTATTTGTAGTTGGTTGTATAGTAAAAAGGCTCAAGACCACAGTTATCTGCCCCCCGTTGACCAAGATCCGGATGTGAATACAGAAAAAAAGAGTGCTAGTGTTCAAGTATCAATATTTTATCAAAATTGAATGAAAAAGAAGCAAAAAATGTTCTTTTTGCAGAGAACTTGACTGAATTTGACACTCTATTGCAGAAATTGATAGTTTTCAGTGTAGATATTGGAAAAATCATAGCTTGTGGAAGTCTGAAAATTAGTTGTTTGTAGCCGATTGACTCCTTGGCGGAAGGGTTATGTATTTGTACTCAATTTTGACAGTCGGTCAATGGTAAACATGGTGTTTTCTTGTGATTATATTTTGTGTCTTGAATTGTTCTAGAGATGCCATGTCCTTGTTTTTCAATTGGGATGTGTATAAAGTCAAAAGCCAGGTTAGTGTCTATATGAAACATAGTAAAAATAACTGTGGTCTCACGCCAAAATGTATTTTAATTTACCTATTACATAAAGGTTACTTTTTTATTTTTGCTATTGGTCAAGATGAGGATTCCAGCATGGCCAACTATCTGGATCTACTTATATGATGTGGGAGAAAGAAAAAGTAGCGTGAAGAGTATGAAACGTTGGAATATAATAGAGACATGGACAGTTACGTGTTAAGCATTGATACAGAAAAGTGACGTGCATGACACGCTGGAACGAAATGTGAGACATAAACAATAACGTGACGTGCATGACACGCTGGAACGAAATGTGAGACGTGAGACATGAACAATAACGTGACGTGCATGACACGCTGGAACGAAATGTGAGACATAAACAATAACGTGACTTGCATGACACGCTGGAACGAAATGTGAGACATAAACAATAATGTGACTTGCATGACACGCTGGAACGAAATGTGAGACATAAACAATTATGTGACTTGCATGACACGCTGGAACGAAATGTGAGACATAAACAATGACATGACTTGCATAACACCCGGGACGAAATGTGAGACATAAACAATAACGTGACGTGCATGACACGCTGGAACGAAATGTGAGACATAAACAATAATGTGACTTGCATAACACCCGGGACGAAATGTGAGACATAAACAATAATGTGACTTGCATGACACCCGGGACGAAATGTGAGACATAAACAATAATGTGACTTGCATGACACCCGGGACGAAATGTGAGACATAAACAATAATGTGACTTGCATGACACGCTGGAACGAAATGTGAGACATAAACAATGACATGACTTGCATAACACCCGGGACGAAATGTGAGACATAAACAATAATGTGACTTGCATGACACGCTGGAACGAAATGTGAGACATAAACAATAATGTGACTTGCATAACACCCGGGACGAAATGTGAGACATAAACAATAATGTGACTTGCATGACACTCTGGAAGAAAATGTGAGACATAAACAATAACGTGACTTGCATGACACGCTGGAACGAAATGTGAGACATGAACAATAACGTGACGTGCATGACACGCTGGAACGAAATGTGAGACATAAACAATAACGTGACGTGCATGACACGCTGGAACGAAATGTGAGACATGAACAATAACGTGACGTGCATGACACGCTGGAACGAAATGTGAGACATGGACAATAACGTGACGTGCATGACACGCTGGAACGAAATGTGAGACATGAACAATAACGTGACTTGCATGACACGCTGGAACGAAATGTGAGACATGGACAATAACGTGACGTGCATGACACGCTGGAACGAAATGTGAGACATGAACAATAACGTGACGTGCATGACACGCTGGAACGAAATGTGAGACATGAACAATAACGTGACGGACATTAGATGACATATACGACAGAAATGCAACTTACTAACATGAATTGTTTTGACCACACGTGAGGCAGAAACATTAACGTGACGAACATGAAACGCTAACATCACATGTGAGACATAAACAGTAACGTGACGAACATGAAACGCTTACATCACATGTGAGACATAAACAGTAACGTGACGGACATGAAACGCTGACAACACATGTGAGACAGAAACACTAACGTGACGGACATGAAACGCTGACAACACATGTGAGGCAGAAACACTAACGTGACCAAAATGAAACGTTCAGACCACACGTGAGGCAGATACGGTCACGTGACGTGCATGAAAGGCTGAGCTGAAATGTGTATCAGAAACGGTCACGTGACGTGCATGAAAGGCTGAGCTGAAATGTGTATCAGAAACGGTCACGTGACGTGCATGAAAGGCTGAGATGACACATATGACATGTACATAAACGTGACGCTGACATGGTATGTTAGACAAAATCATTAAGGTGATAAGCATGAAAGACTGAGGTGATATGCGCATACATTTGTTCACAGCATCTAATTTAAGTGTAAGAAGTGTTTTCCCTGGTTTTCCTACCTTTCATAAATGACTGTACCCGACCACTAATATTGTATTGCCATCAGGCAAAACATTCCTGGCCATCAGTTTTATTTGTGAAATGATATTTCTTTAAAAAAAATATGGAAAAATAGTAATAATTAAATAACGGACCCACTTACACCATTCCATTGGCAGTAAAATCGGAAAGAAACTCTTTTTTTTTTTGGTCTCAGCAATTCATTAGGGGAAATACAGCAATATTGACAGCACTGTAGTTCACAATAAAGTCGGGCTGTATGAACTGTACCATCTAAAAAGTAATGGAATGCAGGCTAAATGAAGCCGCTGTTGTAACATAAGGACACGATAAATTACATTACTGTTCAAATGGCGTGAACACTGTCGCTGAATTCGATAATTAGTTTTTAGAACAAGTTCCTTCTAATTATTGTCAACGTTCGTTTGCAAAGTCAACAACGTTTGCTCTTGTAAAAGCGAGTTCAGTCGACAATTGTTTTAGACAATGATTCAGGAAATATCAAGTATTAACAACAGGAGCATTCGAGTGTGCATATCGTTTTATTATTTCTTTATGATATAGTTATTTCTTTATATTTTTTAAAGATGCATAGCGCAGTGATTGACCAACATTTTCACTGAACTGATTTTTGTGGTTATGAAACAAGCCCGAATCCGTCTTCACCACGAAGAATGTATCAATACTATGATTTCACACTCGGTGAGTTTGTAATAAATCCTCCTTGCAAATCAGCATAATATCTCAGTAAACTTGAATAAAGTCAGTAGTCAAAGTTTGAAGCAAAACACATGGTCGAGGCTATGGCCCGAAATACACTGAAAGCGATACGAAACACGTACAACACAGACAGACCACACACGACAAACATGGCTTTGACAACAAATGCATTGGAGCTGTCCGTTAAGCAATTGTATTGCAAACAGTGAGGGAACGGTCGTGAAAATACAATTGCTTGATTTCAATTTTAAATGTTAGGTCTAATGAATTTACTATCATTATCACAATCACTATTACTAGAACTTTCTGAATAAAAAACATATAAATAGACAATGAGTGTTTGTTTCAGCTTAGCCAGTGTTCACCAGTGGTGAAGCCACGAGGGTAAACACGAGGTGAACTTAACACTACAACAAACATTTTGTATTAGTACTTAAAGTATATGCCTACATGATACGCAAAGGCATTACATTTCATTTTGATAGAATACACGCCAAACTGTATATACACTGAGTCGCTGATATTGTATCCTAGCCCTGTTCACGCTGCTGTTTCATTTTGATAGTATGAAATAATATTTCAACTTAAACTTTTACAGTAAGATATCATTTTTATTTCACTGATACATCTGTTTTCCGATACATCGGAAAGTATATAAATATATTCTCAACATTTGTTCGTTGTTTTTGAAAGGACGTCAAACTGACACGAGAACGAATTTAGCAAATTAAGAAATTAAGCTACCGAGATGTAACATAAGTGAATGTTATGAACTTTATAAAAAGGAAACTTATAAAGTATTATGTACTCTTTATAGAACATTTACAGAGCATCTACGTTTTGTACAATTGTCCAACAAAGAGTTTTATGAGCAAATTCTTATAATGAATTGCAATATTTTAATAGCTCTATTTGTCGTATTTGTGAATTTATTTTAATGTTTTGATACCTGCTGACCCAAAACGAGTGATTTAAAAAACGCACGCTTTTAATAAATATCTTCAGAGCACCAAACCTGAAAAATTATTCGTATTAAAAATAAATAAAAAATAAGTTCACATTATCGGAAAAGCCTTAGCTAACGTATCAAACATACGATTAATGTTCAAGTTCCAAATAGTTAACAATTACCTTTTACCCCGCTCCAACGTGCAAACACGAGCCGGTAATATCACATACAGCACTAGTATAATGAGCGAGAGGCAGCGAGCCGTAGGTCTTTTCAACTTCATTCTGAACAGAGATCTGCCCTCCGTTAGAGCACTATCATTCATCACTATTCGCCGCTCTCCGATATTCGGTGACTATATCCGGATTGAAGGAAATCATCTCCGAACTTTCATCTATACTGTAAACATATAACGATGGCAACACTTTGATTCAGTGTGCCTCGTGCGTATCATATTTGTTTCTTGGTGATAATTTGTCTTAGTTGAAATTACCCAGCACGAATGTCTATGGATGTTGAAACACACCGTGTTAACAGAAACTCTATCGAGGAAATTATCTTTGATTTGTTGAAAGTCGAAGGTGAATAACTGTAAAAACCATTTACAAGTCTGATGTCGGTGCGAATGTTGCCTCTCAACTATAACATGTGTTAGTATTAAAGATATAACCTGCTGTCATGGACTCGAGCTTTTCAAATAAATGAAAACCAACGTTGCCAATAACTTATTGTAGGCAGTATATACCAGAGCTTAAAATGTACACCTAACACACAGATTTGCTGATTTTCGGCCTTAAATAGTTTATTAATCAATGGAAATTTATTTCACCCATTACACTTTCCCCCTGAAACTCACCCAAAACCCTTTCTACTTAATTAAATCGAAAAAACATTTTGTTTTGAACTTTATAATGCCGGAAAGTGAAGTGACCCTGTAGTCGTTGCGCCCGTTTCACAGAAGTCACGTTATAAGCTTTGTGCCTGTTTAAAAGTAAAAACACTTAATAACCGTTGTTACAGTATTAGTTTTTCTGAGTGAAGTGACTTTATTGCCGCTGTTCACATGAGTGTATCAACGTAAAGTGACTTTATTGCCGCTGTTCACATGAGTGTATCAACGTAAAGTGACTTTATTGCCGCTGTTCACATGAGTGTATCAACGTAAAGTGACTTTATTACCGCTGTTCACATGAGTGTATCAACGTAAAGTGACTTTATTACCGCGGTTCACATGAGTGTATCAACGTAAAGTGACTTTATTGCCGCTGTTCACATGAATGTATCAACGTAAAGTGACTTTATTGCCGCTGTTCACATGAGTGTATCAACGTAAAGTGACTTTATTGCCGCTGTTCACATGAATGTATCAACGTAAAGTGACTTTATTGCCGCTGTTCACATGAGTGTATCAACGTAAAGTGACTTTATTACCGCTGTTCACATGAGTGTATCAACGTAAAGTGACTTTATTACCGCTGTTCACATGAGTGTATCAACGTAAAGTGACTTTATTACCGCTGTTCACATGAGTGTATCAACGTAAAGTGACTTTATTGCCGCTGTTCACATGAGTGTATCAACGTAAAGTGACTTTATTACCGCGGTTCATTTGAGCGTATCAACGTAAAGTGACTTTATTACCGCGGTTCACATGAATGTATCAACGTAAAGTGACTTTATTGCCGCTGTTCACATGAGTGTATCAACGTAAAGTGACTTTATTGCCGCTGTTCACATGAGTGTATCAACGTAAAGTGACTTTATTACCGCTGTTCATTTGAGCGTATCAACGTAAAGTGACTTTATTGCCGCTGTTCACATGAATGTATCAACGTAAAGTGACTTTATTGCCGCTGTTCACATGAGTGTATCAACGTAAAGTGACTTTATTACCGCGGTTCATTTGAGCGTATCAACGTAAAGTGACTTTATTGCCGCTGTTCACATGAGTGTATCAACGTAAAGTGACTTTATTACCGCGGTTCACTTGAGTGTATCAACGTAAAGTGACTTTATTACCGCGGTTCACTTGAGTGTATCAACGTAAAGTGACTTTATTACCGCGGTTCACTTGAGTGTATCAACGTAAAGTGACTTTATTACCGCGGTTCATTTGAGTGTATCAACGTAAAGTGACTTTATTACCGCGGTTCACTTGAGTGTATCAACGTAAAGTGACTTTATTACCGCGGTTCATATGAGTGTATCAACGTAAAGTGACTTTATTACCGCTGTTCACTTGAGTGTATCAGCGTTATGTGACTTTAAAACAGCAGTTCACATATATGTGTCAACGTAAAGTGACTTTATTACCGCTGTTCGCATGAGTGTATCAACATAAAGTGACTTTATTACCGCTGTTCGCATGAGTGTGTCAACGTAAAGTGACTTTATTACCGTCGTTCATATGAGAGTATCAATGTTAATTGACTTTCTCACCGCTGTTCACATGTGTGGTGTCAACGTAAAGTGACTTTATTACCGCAGTTCACATGTGTGTATCAAAGTTAAGTGACTTTATTACCGCTGTTTACATGTGTGTATCAAAGTTAAGTGACTTTATTACCGCTGTTCACATGTGTGTATCAAAGTTAAGTGACTTTATTACCGCAGTTCACATGAGTGTGTCAACATTAAGTGACTTTATTACCGCAGTTCACATGAGGGTGTCAACGTTAAGTGACTTTATTACCGCTGTTCACATGGGAGTGTCAACGTAAAGTGACTTTAATACCGCGGTTCATATGTGAGTATCAACGTTAAGTGACTTTATAACCGCTGTTCACATCAGAGTATCAAATAAAAGTGACTTTAAAACCGCCGGTCATATGAGAGTATCATCTTTAAGCAACCTTATTTGCGTCGGTTCATATGAGAGTATCAACATTAAGTGACTTTATAGCCGCTGTTAACACCAGAGTATCAAATTAAAGTGACTTTATAACCGCTGTTCATATGAGAGTATCATCTTTAAGTAACCTTATTTGCCGCGGTTCATATGAGCGTATCAACATTAAGTGACTTTATAGCCGTTGTTAACACCAGAGTATCAAATTAAAGTGACTTTATAACCGCTGTTCATATGAGAGTATCATCTTTAAGAAACCTTATCTGCCGCGGTTCATATGAGCGTATCAACATTAAGTGACTTTATAGCCGCTGTTAACATTAGAGTATCAAATTAAAGTGACTTTATGACCGCTGTTCATATGAGAGTATCATCTTTAAGAAACCTTATCTGCCGCGGTTCATATGAGCGTATCAACATTAAGTGACTTTATAGCCGCTGTTAACACCAGAGTATCAAATTAAAGTGACTTTATGACCGCTGTTCATATGAGAGTATCATCTTTAAGTAACCTTATCTGCCGCGGTTCATATGAGCTTATCAACATTAAGTGACTTTATAGCCGCTGTTAACACCAGAGTATCAAATTAAAGTGACTTTATAACCGCTGTTCATATGAGAGTATCATCTTTAAGTAACCTTATCTGCCGCGGTTCATATGAGCGTATCAACATTAAGTGACTTTATAGCCGCTGTTAACACCAGAGTATCAAATTAAAGTGACTTTATGACCGCTGTTCATATGAGAGTATCATCTTTAAGTAACCTTATCTGCCGCGGTTCATATGAGCGTATCAACATTAAGTGACTTTATAGCCGCTGCTAACATTAGAGTATCAAATTAAAGTGACTTTATAACCGCTTTTAATATGAGAGTATCATCTTAAAGTAACCTTATCTGCCGCGGTTCATATGAGCGTTTCAACATTAAGTGACTTTAAAGCCGCTGTTCATATGTTTGTGCTAACGTTAAGCTACATTATTACCGCTGCTCATATGTTTGTGCCAACGTTAAGCTACATTATTACCGCTGCTCATATGTTTGTGCCAACGTTAAGCTACATTATTACCGCTGTTCATATGTTTGTGCCAACATTAAGCTACATTATTACCGCTGCTCATATGTTTGTGCCAACGTTAAGCTACATTATTACCGCTGCTCATATGTTTGTGCCAACGTTAAGCTACATTATTACCGCTGTTCATATTGTTGTGCCAACGTTAAGCTACATTATTACCGCTGCTCATATGTTTGTGCCAACGTTAAGCTACATTATTACCGCTGCTCATATGTTTGTGCCAACGTTAAGCTACATTATTACCGCTGCTCATATGTTTGTGCCAACGTTAAGCTACATTATTACCGCTGCTCATATGTTTGTGCCAACGTTAAGCTACATTATTACCGCTGTTCATATGTTTGTGCCAACGTTAAGCTACATTATTACCGCTGTTCATATGTTTGTGCCAACGTTAAGCTACATTATTACCGCTGTTCATATGTTTGTGCCAACGTTAAGCTACATTATTACCGCTGTTCATATGTTTGTGCTAACGTTAAGCTACATTATTACCGCTGTTCATATGTTTGTGCCAACATTAAGCTACATTATTACCGCAGCTCATATGTTTGTGCCAACGTTAAGCTACATTATTACCGCTGCTCATATGTTTGTGCCAACGTTAAGCTACATTATTACCGCTGCTCATATGTTTGTGCCAACGTTAAGCTACATTATTACCGCTGCTCATATGTTTGTGCCAACGTTAAGCTACATTATTACCGCTGTTCATATGTTTGTGCCAACGTTAAGCTACATTATTACCGCTGTTCATATGTTTGTGCCAACGTTAAGCTACATTATTACCGCTGTTCATATGTTTGTGCCAACGTTAAGCTACATTATTACCGCTGCTCATATGTTTGTGCCAACGTTAAGCTACATTATTACCGCTGTTCATATGTTTGTGCCAACGTTAAGCTACATTATTACCGCTGCTCATATGTTTGTGCCAACGTTAAGCTACATTATTACCGCTGTTCATATGAGAGTATCAACATTAAGTGTTTTTATCACCGATGTTCACATGTTTGTGCCAACGTTAAGCTTCATTATTACCGCTATTCACATAAGCGTATCAACGTAAAGGGACAATATTCCCGCTGTTCACATGTGAGTTCCAATTATAAGTGACTTTATCACCGATGTTCACATGTGAGTTTCAAAAATCAGTGACTTTATGATCGCTTTTCATATGAGGCTATGAAAATTATGTGTCTTTATCACCCCAGTCTACACGAGAGTGTCAACGTTAAGTGACTTTATTACCGCTGTACATATGAGAGTTTAAACGATAAATGACTTTATCACCGCTGTTCACATGTAAGTTTCAACGTTAAGTGATCTAAAAACCGCTGTTCATACGAGAGTATCAACGTTAATTGACATTATCACCGTGGTTCATATGTGTGTGTCAACGTTAAGTGACTTTATTACCGTTGTTCATATGAGAGTTTCAACGTAAAGTGACTTTATCAACGTGATTCATATGTGTGTGTCAACGTTAATTGACTTTATCACCGTGGTTCATATGTGTGTGTCAACGTATGTGACTTTATAACCGTTGTTCATATGAGAGTTTCAACGTAAAGTGATTGTATTACCGCTGTTCAAATGAGAGTATTCACGTAAAGTAACTTTCTCACCGCTGTTCACATAAGTGTGTCAACGTAAAGTGACCTTATTACCGCTGTTCACATAAGTGTTTCAACGTAAAGTGACTTTATCGCCGCTGTTCACATGTTTGTATCAACGTAAAGTGAATTTAGTACTGCTGCTCAAATAAGTGTGAACAACATAAAGTTTATTAACGCTGTTTACAAGAGTGTATCAAAGTAAGGTGACTTTATTACCGCTGTTCACATGTGTGTGTCAACGCTAAGTTACTATATTACCGCTGTTCACATGAGAGTATCAGCGTAAAGTGACTTTATTAACGCTGTTAACATTAGTGTATCAACGTAAAGTGACTTCATTACCGCTGTTCACATTAGTGTATCACCGTAAATTGACTTTATTACCGCTGTTGACATTAGTGTATCAACGTAAAATGACTTCATTACCGCTGTTCACATGAGAGTATCAACAAAAAGTGATTTTATTACCGTTGTTCACATGAGAGTTTCAACGTAAAGTGACTTTATTACCGGTGGTCACATGTGAGTATCAACGTTAAGTGACTTTATTACCACTGTTCACATGTGCGTATCAAAGTAAAGTGACTTTATTCCCGCTGTTAACATGTGTGTATCAAATTTAAGTGACTTTATTCCCGCTGTTTACATGTGTGTTTCAACGTTAAGTGACTTTACTACCACTGTTAATATGTGAGTATCAACGTTAAGTGACTTTATTACCGCTGTTCACATCATGTGTGTTTCAACGTTAAGTGACCTCATTACCGCTGTTCACATGTGAGTATCAACGTTAAGTGACCTCATTACCGCTGTTCACACGAGTGTATGAACGTTACGTGACTTTATTACCGCTGTTCACAAGTGTGTATCAGCGTAAATTGACTTTATTACCGCTGTTCACATTAGTGTATCAACGTTAAGTGATCTTATTACCGCTGTTCACATGTGAGTATCAACGTAAAGTGACTTTATCGCCCATGTTCGCATGTTTGTTTCAACTTAAAGTGACTTTATTACTGCTGCTTACATAAGTGTGAACAGCATTCAGTTAATTACCGCTGTTTACACGAGTGTATCAACGTAAGGTGACTTTATTACCACTGTTCACACGTGTGTGTCAACGTTAAGTTACTTTATTACCGCTGTTCACATGACAGTATCAGCGTAAAGTGACTTTATTACCTCTGTTCACATTAGTGTATTAACGTAAAGTGATTTTATTACCGCTGTTTACATTAGTGTATCAACGTAAAGTAATTTTATTACCGCTGTTCACATTAGTGTATCAACATAAAATGACTTCATTACCGCTGTTCACATGAGACTATCAACTTAAAGTGACTTTATTACCGTTGTTCGCATGGGAGTATCAACGTTACGTGATTTTATTACCGCTGTTCACAAGTGTGTGTCAGCGTAAAGTGACTCTTTTACCACTGTTCACATTAGTGTATCAACGTAAAGTGACCTTATTTCCGCTGTTCACATTAGTGTATCAACGTTAAGTGATCTTATTACCGCTGTTCACATGTGAGTATCAACGTAATGTGACTTTATCGCCCCTGTTCACATGTTTGTTTCAACGTAAAGTGACTTTATTACTGCTGCTTACATAAGTGTGAACAACATTAAGTTTATTACCGCTGTTTACAAGAGTGTATCAAAGTAAGGTGACTTTATTACCGCTGTTCACATGTGTGTGTGTCAACGTTAAGTTACTTTATTACCGCTGTTCACATGATAGTATCAGCGTAAAGTGAATTTATTACCGCTGTTCACATTAATGTATTAACGTAAAGTGATTTTATTACCGCTGTTCACATTAGTGTATCAACGTAAAGTGATTTTATTACCGCTGTTCACATTAGTGTATCAACGTAAAATGACTTCATTACCGCTGTTCACATGAGAGTTTCAACGTAAAGTGACTTTATTACCGTTGTTCGCATGGGAGTGTCAACGTAAAGTGACTTTTTTACCGGTGTTCACATGAGTGTATGAACGTTAAGTGACTTTATTACCGCTGTTCACATGTGTGTTTCAACGTTAAATGACTTTACTACCGCTGTTCATATGTGAGTATCAACGTTAAGTGATTTTATTACCGCTGTTCACATCATGTGTGTTATAACGTGAAGTGACCTCATTACCGCTGTTTATATGTGAGTATCAACGTTAAGTGACCTCATTACCGCTGTTCACATGAGTGTATGAACGTTACGTGACTTTATTACCGCTGTTCACAAGTGTGTATCAGCGTAAAGTGACTTTATTACCGCTGTTCACATTAGTGTATCAACGTAAAGTGATTTTATTACCGCTGTTCACATTAGTGTATCAACGTAAAATGACTTCATTACCGCTGTTGATATGAGAGTATCAACGTAAAGAGACTTTTTTATCGTTGTTCACATGTGTGTATGAACGTTAAGTGACTTTATTAATGCTGTTCACGTGTGTGTATCAACGTTAAGTGACTTGATTCCCGCTGTTTACATGTGTGTTTCAACGTTAAATGACTTTACTACCGCTGTTAATATGTGAGTATCAACGTTAAGTGATTTTATTACCACTGTTCGCATCATGTGTGTTTCAACGTGAAGTGACCTCATTACCGCTGTTCACATGTGAGTATCAACGTTAAGTGACCTCATTACCGCTGTTCACATGAGTGTATGAACGTTAAGTGACTTTATTACCGCTGTTCACATTAGTGTATCGAAGTTAAGTGACTTTATTACCGCTGTTTCCATGTCTGTTTCAACGTTAAGTGACTTTACTACCGTTGTTAATATGTGAGTATCAACGTTAAGTAACCTTATCTGCCGCGGTTCATATGAGAGTATCAACATTAAGTGACTTTATTGCCGCTGTTAACACCAGGGTATCAAATTAAAGTGACTTTATAACCGCTGTTCATATGAGAGTATCATCTTTAAGTAACCTTATCTGCCGCGGTTCATATGAGCGTATCAACATTAAGTGACTTTATAGCCGCTGCTAACCGCTGCGTACATAAGTTTAGTGACTTTGTTATCCTTGCGTCCATTTGCGTATTTGCGACTGTTATCAAAGTGTCTTTATTATCGATGTGTCCATATGGGTACATAAGTTTAGTGACTTTGTTATCCTTGTGTCCATTTGCGTATTTGCGACTGTTATCAAAGTGTCTTTATTATCGATGTGTCCATATGCGTACATAAGTTTAGTGACTTTGTTATCCTTGTGTCCATTTTCGTACGTTTATATAGTGTCTTTATTATCGTTGTGTTCAAATGCTTAAAAGTAAAGTGACTTTATTACCGCTGTGTCCAAGTATGTATAAAAGGGAATGGACTTTAACACCGCTGTGTCCATACGAATGTCAAAGTAAAGTGATTTTTAAACCGCTGTTTCCATATGTGTATAAGAGTAAAGAGACTTTATTACCGCTGTCTCCATTGGTGTATGAAAAGGAAGGGACTTTACAAACGTTGTGTCAATTTGTGTATAAGAGTATAGGAAGTTTAAACCGTTGTGTCAATTTGTGTATAAGAGTATAGGAAGTTTAAACCGTTGTGTCAATTTGTGTATAAGAGTATATGGAGTTTATACCGTTGTGTCCATTGGTGTATAAAAAGGAAGGGACTTCATAACCACTATGTCGCTGTGTGTATTAAAGTAGACACTTAAAAACCGCTTTGCCCATTGGTATATCGAAGTAAAGATACTTTATAACCGCTATTTCCACATGTATATCAAGGTAATGAGACTTTATAACTGCTGTGTGAATTTATGTTTTAAAGTAAAGGAATGTATCACCGTTTTATACATTATGTGTATCAAAGTAAAGTGATGTGAATAGAACTGATTTTATTACCTCTCTTTTTATATCTTTATATAAAGTTTATATTAAAGTCACTTTATACGATCTGAGCCTAATCATCAGTCACATTTGTTTAGTTCAAGTTTCTACGGATTGCCACAGGGCAAAAGTTGGTTCGAACGTTAAATTCATAATTAATTTCTCTCCATGTAAAATATAAATCAAACATAATTCATGTGTTAGTTTATACATGTCGCTATGTTTGAACAGCGAAATTCAAAACTGGTCCACTGACTAAATGCTTATGAGTCAGATAAGTGGGCGGAGCATACTATCAATATTTAGTGAAACATCGCAGATAGGTACTCGTTCATGTTTCTGTAAAATGCGCTTTTTGTGTATGCTGAAGTAAAGTGTGATAAATCATTAGGCGCGTTGAAACTAAGATACTAAAAGCTGGAACCCTTGATGTTGATATTTGCTTAAAAATCATCTTTGGGGACTACAACTGTCATGCTTTGTTGTTGTGTCATTGGATGATTTTTATCATCACGTGATGATTATTTCATATGTATGGTCAATATGTCAAAATATCGAAGTCCTCGTCTCTAGTTGATCAGTCTCTTAAAATAAATGTTTTCAGATGCATTTCCGGTAAAACTCTTTAAATAAAAAACGTCTTAGCTAAACAGGGCAAGTCATTAGTACACTACCAACCACGCGTTTTTTTGCAAAAAAAAACGCGTTGTCGCCGCGGGAGTGGTTGCATCATCGCGGGAAATCGCGGCGATATATTCCGCGGTAGCCAACGCGGTGGTGCGCGTCATCGCCGCGTTCATTTTTGCTACTGCGTACGACTTCCGAAAATATGCACGCGGCGTATCGCCGCGATAAGATTGTCCGCGGTAGGTAGGTAATTCAACAGGTAAAGGTGATACAGATAGATAATTGAAGATGTAAATTGAGCCGTGCTCGCAGAATGGACTCCACTTGATTGCAAGGGTAAACAATCTCATTCCCCAAACTTGATAATTATGTCACTGGAATATTGAGTAATCACAAACCAGTTTTATTTAAATACAGTTCTTATTCACAATCACTCAAGTTTAACGAGGGCATTCGAAATTTAGAGTTTTACGAACAAGGTGAAAGTAGCGTCTTAATACCTTCACAGTTGCAAAGCTTAATTTTTAGGTATCAAACTACGTTTTGAGTACGAACAAAGATGTTAAGATAACGGATCGAGTTTATATGAGTTTAATAAATTTGACTAGAATTATATGTATAGGACGGGAACAAAGAAAACGCCTTCAGAAAATTGACAGCTACCTAATTACCGTTAATAAACACTTGGCATAGCCGCGTATCGCGGTGGCCCGACGCGGTGGAACGCGGTGGAAGTACGCGGTGGACATGATGCTTCAATCGCGGCGTGTAGTGAAAATTAAATCAAAAAGGTAATTACGTCCGCGGTACGGAAAAATCGCGGCGATGTGCGAAATGTGCAAAAGCGCGTGGTTACTGCGATACTGCCAGGTGGCTTACTTTACGCTTACATGCAGCCATGCTGCCAGACGGCTGACTTCACGCTTACAATCTGTCATGCTACCAGGCGGCTGACTTCACGCTTACAGGCTGTCCTGCTACAATGCGGCTGACTTCACGCTTACAGGCTGTCAAGTTACCAGGCAGATGCCATCACGCTTACAGGCTGTTTTGGCGTCTGACTTCACGCTTACAATCTGGCATGCTGACAGGCGGCTGACTTCACGCTTACAGGCTGTCAGGATACCAGGCAGCTGACTTCACGCTTACGGGCAGTCATGCTACCAGGCGGCTGACTTCATGCTTACAGGCAGTCAGGATAGGACGTGGCTGACTTCACGCTTACAGTCTGACAGGATACTTGGCGGCTGACTTCATGCTTACAGTCTGACAGGATACTTGGCGGCTGACTTCATGCCTACAGGCAGTCAGGATAGGACATGGCTGACTTCACGCTTACAGTCTGACAGGATACTTGGCGGCTGACTTCATGCTTACAGTCTGACAGGATACTTGGCGGCTGACTTCATGCTTACAGGCAGTCAGGATAGGACATGGCTGACTTCACGCTTACAGTCTGACAGGATACTTGGCGGCTGACTTAATGCTTACAGGCAGTCAGGATAGGACGTGGCTGACTTCACGCTTACAGTCTGACAGGATACTTGGCGGCTGACTTCATGCTTACAGTCTGACAGGATACTTGGCGGCTGACTTCACGCTTACAGTCTGACAGGATACTTGGCGGATGACTTCACCCTTACAGGCAGTCAGGATACCAGGCGGCTGTCTTCACGCTTACAGACTGTCAGGATACCAGGTGGCTGATTTTACGCTTACCGACTGTCGTGCTTCCAGGCGGCTGACTTCAGGCTCAGAGGCAGTCATGCTGCCAAGCGGTTGACTTCAGGCTTTCAGATTGTCATGCTGCCAGGGGGCTGACTTCAGCGTTTCAGGCTGTCAGGATTCCAGGCGGCTCACATCAAGTTACAGACAATCAGGATACCAGACGGCTGACTTCACGCTACCAGTCTGTCAGGATACAAGGCGGCTGATTTCACGTTTACAGACTGTCATGCTACCAGGCGACTGGCTCGACGCTTACAAGCAATGCTGCCAGGCAGCTGGCCCCACGCTTACAGTCTGTCATGCTGCCAGGCGGCTGACTCCACTCTTACAGGCTGTCATGCTGTCAGGCAGGTGACCTCACGCTAACAGTCTGTCATGCTGCCAGACAGCTGACATCATGCTTACAGGCTGTCATGCCGCCAGACAGCTAACCTTACGCTTACAGGCTGCCATGCTACCAGGCGGCTGACACGACTACTAGCAGTCATGTTGCCAGACAGCTGACCTCAAGCTTACAGGCTGCCATGCTACCAGGCGGCTGACACGACTACTAGCAGTCATGTTGCCAGACAGCTGACCTCACGCTTACAGGCTTCCATGCTACCAGGCGGCTCACACGACTACTAGCAGTCATGTTGCCAGTCAGCTGACTTCACGCTTACAGGCTGCCATGTTACCAGGCGGCTTACTTCACGCTAACAGGCAGTCAGGATACCAGGCGGCTGTCTTCAAGCTTACAGGCAGCCATGTTGCCAGTCAGCTGACTTCACGCTTACTGGCTGTCATGCTACCAGGCGGCTGTCTTCAAGCTTACAGGCAGTCAGGATACCAGTCTGCTGATTTCACGCTTACTGGCTGTCATGCTACCAGGCGGCTGTCTTCAAGCTTACAGGCAGCCATGTTGCCAGTCAGCTGATTTCACGCTTACTAGCTGTCATGCTACCAGGCGGCTTTCTTCCCGCTTATAGGCAGTCAGGATACCAGTCAGCTGATTTCACGCTTACTGGCTGTCATGCTACCAGGCGGCTGACTTCACGCTTACAGGCCGTCAAGATACAAGGCGGCTGACTTCACGCTTACAATCTGTCAGGATACAAGGCGGCTGTCTTCACGCTTGCATACCGTCAGGACACAAGGGGGCTGACTTCACCCTTACAGGCCGTCAGGACACGAGGCGGGTGACATCACGCTTACAGGCTGTTAGGATACAAGGCGGCTGACTTTCACGTTTAAAGTATGTCAGGAATCCAGGCGGCAGACCTCACGTTTACAGGCTGTCATGCTGCAAACTTGAAGGACATTTCGATTTAGTGGTTGACACAGATGTTTTACCAATGCCCAAAAACAGACTACTATGGTTCCTCGCCGAACCTAAGGGGATGGTTGCGAAAAGGTCCTGACGGTTGTTCTCTATTAAGTCCCCTATGACACATTCTCCTCCCCGTTTTGTTCATTTATCTCTCTTGTAAATATGTTTCCCATTATAAATGTTGCTCTCCTGCAGATCAAAACATTGACCCTTGAAATGAGATTGGCAAAAATGAAGACTCCGTATGTCCAGAACAAATGTTGTAGAAGTAGGAGGACAAAACCTCTATTTTCTCCGTAATTACACATTGGTACATTAATAATTGCAGCCAATTTCCCCGACTTGTATTGGTCCGTGCTCTAATAAGATTTACCTGTGAAGTCATCTAGTTTTTATGACATGTTCATGATTATCGTAAATTACTGGACGGAAATGTGACTCTCAGAGTAAAAGTATTGGATAAGCATTTATGTTCCTTTTAGAGGTTTAAAAGGAAAGAAAACAACGACATTATATTCCTTCTGGATTCTTCACCGAATAAAATACAGCATATAGATGTACAGCATATAGATGAAATATAAATCCTTACACAATCAACAGGCTATGGACCAAACAATCTACTGTGGGTGAAGTTACATTTTCGCACACAATTAAGAAGAAAGAAGACTATTGGATACGACATAAGATAAAAAATAAACCGTTCAAATATGAATGAGACATCTGAAATAAATTTGAAAACACGTCTCAAAGTATGTTTTCCAATACGGACTTCTTTATTATGTGTTTCACTCTCTATTGTCTGTTGTTTGGGATAGCGAAGTGATATTGGCGCTGGAAAAAAGAATCAAGCTCGTAAATGTGTATGCGGATCACCATTTCTGGCATGCTATTTTGTATCATTTGAAATTATAAGTATCTTCCATGGCCGAGAGTGTAAGATAGGTTCATCCCGACCCGAGCGTAGGTTGTTTTGCGGAAACGAGGTTTACCGAGTTTCCGCAAAACACCCTGCGCTAGGGTTGGCATGAACATTTCTTGCATACCGGACGTGTGTTTCCGGTCATGTGACTAGTGCTGGAAAACCCCGTATTTTTTGCTGGAACTCTTTGGTGCGTAGATAAAATAAATGCGTATGGATATGTGATAATTCGTGGTTGTCATGGAAATGCGCGCAGTGATTCAGATTATGTTAATAGTCAAATCGGTCTTTAAATAGTTCTGAGGAGAATGAGGCATTATTTCTTGAAAGGTGCGTGAAAACTTTTTTTTTGGTGACATTTGAAGCGAGAAATAATTATTTAGTATTCTAAATATTGCCAAAAGACAAGGTTTCTATGATGCTACGGACGACAGTCTTCAACAAGGGAGGTAATTACAATGTAATGACCATTAAAAAGGAGTTCCATTCGGGTACTTGTTTTATCTCTCCCCGTGGGCAAGATAAGAATTTCTAGCATGGTTAAATTTTTGGATTTATTTATCTGAAGTGGGAGAAAAACTAATGAACATTCAGAAATCAAAAATGAAAGCTTCGAACAATTTCCAAACTAAAAATATCGTCACATTCTTTTTTAACTCAATAAAATTTATTGGCTTCATTTCAACCACACACTGTAAAGTAGCTAAAGTACAAAAATATATTACCTTAACAAAAAACCCTCCTGATTTTATAATTTCTCCACGGAAGAGCCCGTGGTTGACAAGAACGTCGTTCGAATCCTCTATTTTAAGATGGATAATGCCATAGTTTTTCAGGAACGGTCTTTCCATAGAAACGGCATTTACGTGTTCTAATATTTCACTATCTGTGACGGCAATTGAGTAAAGTCGAATCTGAGAAAACAAAAAAGTAAAGCATTTATGAAGTAACAAGACATTGGAAAGTTTTGCTAGACATTTGGATATAGAATTATTTTTATATGAATTCAAACATGAATATTTTTATACGAATATGTTTCAGCTCGACATGGCCAGCTGTTGTCTCCTGGATATAATATACATGTCAGCTGTGATCATATTGCGCGGTTTGAACATGTTAAAATCCGACAATAGCCATCTATTGCGGGTAGCCCTGACTTTGATGAATTGACTATATATACTTGCCTCGTCTAGGGAACCTTTGAAGAATGCGCCATTCCCCTTCCCCACATATACATACAAGTTTGAAGTGTTTGACGCAGGCTGGAATAAAACAATAATAGTTATTTAGACGATAACAACATACGAAATACGAATAATGCGTGAACAACTTTTACAAAACACATGCAAATAATACTAAACGATTTAAATTTACACGGATTGTCAAGGGTTTAAAGCGATAAATACCCAGAAAAATTCAGGAATTTTCTGCTTGGTCGAGTCAATATCTCCGTCGATGAACAATGCGACATTATTTTCTGAAAAAGACATATAGCTGTTACGTACAAATTGCTCTTATATCCAGAATACGATGGAAATCGGAATGCTGAAATTATATTTCTACTGAATGTATATTTGTTATATGTCTTCTTTATTTATGAAATTCACAGTGGTTTTAATGTGCTGCCTCAGCTCTCCCTTATTTCGCCCATAACGTGTTTTAAAACAAATCATACCAGGGTAACGTATTTATTTTCATTTTTGGTAAAAATAATGTCCGTGGTGGGCAAAGTAATAAAGTGAATATATTTACTTATATATACCATAATACATATGAACGTAGAACTGTATAAAGCCTAGCATACCCACGATGTCGTATCTGAAGATAATGTTGTACCAAAACTCTTTATTCAATACACTGGCAGATTCAAAAGTCAGAGGCCCAAATGCCACTTTAAGTTTACTATCTTTGTTCATCGAAAGACAAAAGTAGCCTTCTTCTGAACAAATTATGGGCATGGTTTCCCATTGGCTGTCGTTGTCACTTTTTGCCCAAAATTCAACAGTGAAACTAAAATGAATTAAAACCTTAAGCTTGGATATCTAAATACGTAACATAGATAGTTAACATTGACAAAATTGAAAATATATCTGTAAATATTATCAGATAAATCTTTCGATTGGAAAGAAAATCAACTTAAAACAGCTAAACAGCTAAACATAAAATCAACAAAACAGCTAACTATGACCATGAATATGGCCGTCACACTTAGTTAGCGGTTACTTATATCACACTTAAGAAATAGAAACTACACAATAGAGGACCATTTTATGAATTTGTGGAAATAGTATGATTGCATAAATACATGATACCCCGCATTCATTTGGAGTGATGAAATGTCTCCAAGGGTCACATAATCATCGATTCCGTCAAAGGCTAGGGCCATATTGATATGGTCAAGGCACTCGACCCGGAGGTTGGAAAAAATCACGGGGAAGTAACCGAATTGCAAAACACCGACACGACCACCGGATATCGTGCCATCAAAAATGTCCCCGGAATCAACCATCAGAGTGTAGCCACGGTATATTTTGATGCTAGAAAAAAATATGTCCCCAAAATAAATCTTTAGCCGATCATCGATACCGTACATTAAATTACACAAATATTTAAGTATTTACATCATCACATTGTTCAATTGATGCTTTCGACATAAAAATGCAATCACTTGATGTTTCCTTTGTACTCACTTGATGTATCCTGTGGACGGCCAATTATACTCACTTGATGTTGCCTTTGGACGGTCGACTACACCCACATGATGTTGCCTTTGGACGGTTTACAATACTCACTTGATGTTGCCTTTGGACGGCCGACTATACTCACTTGATGTTGCCTTTGGACGGCCGACTATTTTCACTTGATGTTGCCTTCGGACATCCGACTATACACACTTGATGTTGCCTTTGGACGGCTGACTATACTCACTTGATGTTGCCTTCGGACAACCGATTATAAACACTTGATGTTGCCTTTGGACGGCCGACTATACTCACTTGATGTATCCTGTGGGCGGCCGACTATACTCACTTGATGTATCCTGTGGGCGGCCGACTATACTCACTTGGTATTGCCTTTAGACAACGGACTATTTCACTTGATGTATCATGTGGACGGCCGACTATTCTCACTTGATGTAGCCTTTGGACGGCCGACTATACTCACTTGATGTAGCCTGTGGACGGCCGACTATACTCACTCAATTTAGCCTGTGGATGGCTGACTATACTCACTTAATGTAGCCTGTGGACGGTTTACAATACTCACTTGATGTTTCCTTTGGACGGCCGACTATACTCACTTGATGTTGCCTTCGGATGGCCGACTATACTCACTTGATGTTGCCTTTGGACAACCGACTATACTCACTTGATGTTGCCTTTGGACGGGCGACTATACTCACTTGATGTAGCCTGTGGACGCCGACTATACTCAGTCAATGTAGCTTGTGGATGGCTGACTATACACACTTGATGTATCCTGTGGACGGTCGACTATACTCACTTGATGTTGACTTTGTCGGCCGACTATACTCACTTGATGTTGCCTTACGACAACCGAATATACTCACTTGATGTTGCCTTTGGACGGCCGACTATACTCACTTGATGTTGCCTTAGGACAACCGACTATACTCACTCGATGTTGCCTTTGGACGGCCGACTATACTCACTTGATGTCGCCTTTGGACAACGGACTATACTCACTTGATGTTGCCTTTGGATAATGGACTATACTCACTTGATGTAGCCTGTGGACGGTCGACTATACTCACTTGATGTATCCTGTGGACGGCCGACTATACTCACTTGATGTTGCCTTTAGACAACGGACTCTACTCACTTGATGTATCCTGTGGACGGCTGACTATACTCGATGTAACCTGTGGACGGCTGACTATACTCACTTGATGTTTCCTGTGGACGACTGGCTATACTCACTTGATGTATCCTGTGGACGGTCGACTTTACTCACTTGATGTAGCCTGTGGACGGCCGACTATACTCACTCAATGTAGCCTGTGGATGGCTGACTATACACACTTGATGTTTCATGTGGACGGTCGTCTATACTTACTTAAAGTTGCCTTTGGACGGCCGACTATACTCACTTGACGATGCCTTTGGACAAACGACTCTATTCACTTGATGTTGCATATGGACGGCCGACTATACTCACTTGATGTTGCCTTCGGACAACCGATTATACACACTTGATGTTGCCTTTGGACGGCCGTTATACTCACTTGATGTTGCATTCGGGAAACCAACTATACACACTTGATGTTGCCTTTGGGCGGCCGACTATACTCACTTGATGTTGCCTTCGGACAACCGACTATACTCACTTGATGTTGCCTGTGGACGGTCGACTACCCTCACATCATGTTGCCTTTGGCCGGTTTACAATACTCACTTGATGTTGCCTTTGGACGGCCGACTATACTCACTTGATGTTGCCTTTGGACGGCCGACTATTTTCACTTGATGTTGCCTTCGGACAACCGACTATATACACTTGATGTTGCCTTTGGACGGCTGACTATACTCACTTGATGTTGCCTTCGGACAACCGACTATACACACTTGATGTTGCCTTTTGACGGCCGACTATACTCACTCAATGTAGCTTGTGGATGGCTGACTATACACACTTGATGTATCCTGTAAACGGTCGACTATACTCACTTGATGCTGACTTAATCGGCCGACTATACTCACTTGATGTTGCATTCGGGAAACCGACTATACACACTTGATGTTGCCTTTGGGCGGCCGAGTATACTCACTTGATGTTGCCTTCGGACAACCGACTATACTCACTTGATGTTGCCTTTGGACGGTCGACTACACTCACGTGATGTTGCCTTTGGACGGTTTACAATACTCACTTGATGTTGCCTTTAGACGGCCGACTATATTCACTTGATGTTGCCTTTGGACGGCCGACTATTTTCACTTGATGTTGCCTTCGAACAACCGACTATACACACTTGATGTTGCCGGCGGACGGCTGACTATACTCACTTGATGTTGCCTTCGGACAACCGACTATACACACTTGATGTTGCCTTCGGGCAACCGACTATACACACTTGATGTTGCCTTCGAACGGCCGACTATACTCACTTGATGTTGCCTTCGGACAACCGACTATACACACTTGATGTTGCCTTTGAACGGCCGAAAATACATACTTGATATTGCCTTTGGACGGCCGACTTTACTCACTTGATGTTTCCTGTGGGCGGCCGTCTATACTCACTTGGTGTTGCCTTTAGACAAATAATGTACATTTGTAAACAAAGACCACTAGCTGTTAACCTTAAAGCGTGCATGAATACAAGGACCACTAGCTTTAAACCTTAAAGCACGCATGTATACAAGAACCACTAGCTGCTAACCTTAAGTTGCGCATGTATACAAGAACCAATAGCTGTTAACCTTCATGCGCGCATGTATACAAGGACCAATAGTTGTTAACCTTAAGGCGTGCATGTATACAAGAACAACTAGCAGTTAACCTTAAGGCTTGCATGTATACAACGACCACCAGCTGTTAAACTTAAGGCGTGCAGTGGTTTATGTATACAAGAACGACTAGCAGTTAACCTTAAGGCGTGCATGTATACAAGGATCACTAGAACCTAACCTAAAGGAGTGCATGTATACAAGGACCACTAGCTGTTAACCTCAAGGCGTGCATCCACTAGCTGTTAACCTTAAGGCGCGCATGTATACAAGGACCACTAGCAGTTAACCATAAGGCGTGTATGTATACAAGGATCACAAGCAGCTAACCTAAAGGAGTGCATGTATACAAGGACCACTAGCAGGTAACCTAAAGGCGTGCATGTAGACAAGGACACTAGCTGTTAACCTCAAGGCGTGCATCCACTAGCTGTTAACCTTAAGGCGCGCATGTATACAAGGACCACTAGCAGTTAACCTTAAGGCGTGCATGTATACAAGGACCACTTGCAGTTAACATTAAGGAGTGCATGTATACAAGGAGCACTAGCAGTTAACCTTAATGCGTGCATGTATACAAGGACCACTTGCTGTTAACCTTAATGCGTGCATGCATACAAGGACCACTAGCAGTTAACCTAAAGGTGTGCATGTAAACAAGGACCAATAGCTGTTAACCTTTAGGCGTGTATGTGTTCATGGATCTCTAGCTTTTAACCTTAAGGAGCGCATGTATACAAGGACCACTAGTTGTTCACCTTACGGCGTGCAGATATACAAGGACCACTAGCTGTGAACATAAAGGCGCCGCGCATGCGCACAAGGACCACTAGTAGTTAACCTTAAGGCATGCATGTATACAAGGACCACTTGCTGTTAACCTTAAGGCGTGCATGAATACAAGGAGCACCAGCAGTTAACCTTTAGGCGTGCATGTATACAAGGACCACTAGCAGTTAACCTTAAGGCGTGCATGTATACAAGGACCACTAGCAGTTAACATTTAGGCGTGCATGTATACAAGGACCAGTAACAGTTGACCTAAAGACGTGCATGTATACAAGGACCAGTATCTTTTAACCACTAGGCACGCATTTATACAAGGATCACGATCAATTAACCACAAGGCTCGCATGTATACAAGGACCACTAACAATTAACCTTAAGAAGTGCATATTTACAAGAACCACTAGCAGTTAACTTGATGTTTCCTTTGTACCCATTTGATGTATCCTTTGGACGGTCGACTATACACACTTGATGTTGACCGTGGACGGCCGACTATACTCACTTAATGTAGCCTTTGGACGGTCGACTATACTCACTTGATGTAGCCTTTTGACGGCTGACTATACTCACTTGATGTTGACCGTGGACGGCCGACTATACTCACTTAATGTAGCCTTTGGACGGTCGACTATACTCACTTGATGTAGCCTTTTGACGGCTGACTATACTCACTTGATGTATCCTGTGGACGGTCGACTATACACACTTGATGTATCTTGTGTACGGTCGACTATACTCACTTGATGTTGCCTTTGGACGGCCAACTATACTCGCTTGATATTGCCTTTGGACAACCGACTATACTCACTTGATGTATCCTGTGGACGGCTTACTATACTCACTTGATGTATCCTGTGGACGGTCGACAATACTCACTTGATGCTGACTTTGTCGGCCGACTATACACACTTCATGTTGCCTTTGGACGGCCGACTATACTCACTCAATGTAGCTTGTGGATGGCTGACTATACACACTTGATGTATCCTGTGGACGGTGACTATACTCACTCGATGTTGCCTTTGGACGGCCGTTATACTCACTTGATGTTGCATTCGGGAAACCGACTATACACACTTGATGTTGCCTTTGGGCAGCCGACTATACTCACTTGATGTTGCCTTTGGACAACGGACTATACTCACTTGATGTTGCCTTTGGATAACGAACTATACTCACTTGATGTAGCCTGTACACGGTCGACTATACTCACTTGATGTATCTTTTGGACGGCCGACTTTAATCACTTGATGTATCCTTTAGACAACGGACTATTTCACTTGATGTATCATGTGGACAACCGACTATTCTCACTTGATGTATCCTGTGGACGGCTGACTATACTCACTTGATGTATCCTGTGGACGGCCGACTATACTCACTCAATGTAGCCTATGGATGGCTGACTATACTCACTTGATGTATCCTGTTGACGACTGACTATACTCACTTGATGTAGCCTTTGGACGGTCGACTATACTCACTTGATGTATGCTGTGGACGGTTGACTATACTCACTTGATGTAGCCTTTGGACGGCCGGATATACTCACTTGATGTATGCTGTGGACGGCTGATGGGTTATAAACCATTGGTAAGACAGCTTTGGCTCCCAGCCCTGAAGGTCTGGATCCTGCCACAGGAGAGTGACCTCGTCGCTTGTGTCCGCGCTGTGCCAAAGGGCCTCTGTCATCGTCGTACCAGGCCCAGAGGTAGAATCGACTAACTGAAGAAAGACATTTTTAATGCGTTCATGTAATATAAGCTTTGTCTTTTGTTAACAGTTTCTGATAAAAAATACACACATACACTTAAATGGCGTACTTTTAATTTGCAATAACATACTTGTATTCGAACTAGTCTTCTCGCAAAACCATATTTAGGTAAGAATGTACACAACGGAGATCGAAATGTAACAATGAACATAATTATTGACATCAACGATTTCTCATAAAAGCCTAACATTTTGTTAAATTAGTCGTCGGTATTGCATGAATATAAATATACATTATAGATAGCTGTGTGAAGTTAGCTAAACATACGACATTGGACATTGGACATTCAAAATCGAATGTTGTGCTGGCACGACATTGGACATTGGACATTCAAAATCGAATGTTGTGCTGGCACGACATTGGACATTGGACATTCAAAAGTGAAAGTCGTGCTAGCACGACATTGGACATTGGACATTCAAAATCGAATGTTGTGCTGGCACGACATTGGACATTGGACATTCAAAAGTGAAAGTCGTGCTAGCACATTGGACATGGACATTCAAAATCGAATGTTGTGCTGGCACGACATTGGACATTGGACATTCAAAAGTGAAAGTCGTGCTAGCACGACATTGGACATTGGACATTTAAAATCGAATGTTGTGCTGGCACGACATTGGACATTGGACATTCAAAAACGATTGTCGTGCCGGCACGACATTGGACATTGGACATTCATAACCGAATGTTGTGCTGGCACGACATTGGACATTGGACATTCAAAAGTGAAAGTCGTGCTAGCACGACATTGGACATTGGACATTCAAAATCGAATGTTGTGCGGGCACGACATTGGACATTGGACATTCAAAGGTGAAAGTCGTGCTAGCAGGACATTGGACATTGGACATTCAAAATCGAATGTTGTGCTGGCACGACATTGGACATTGGACATTCAAAATCGAATGTCGTGCTATGCTAACACGACATTGGTCATTGGACATTCAAAATCGAATGTTGTGCTGACACGACATTGGACATTGAACATTCAAAATCGAATGTCGTGCTAGCACGACATTGGACATTGGACATTCAAAATCGAATGTTGTGCTGGCACGACATTGGACATTCAAAATCGAATGTTGTGCTGGCACGACATTGGACATTGGACATTCAAAAGTGAAAGTCGTGCTAGCACGACATTGGACATTCAAAATCGAATGTTGTGCTGGCACGACATTGGACATTCAAAAGTGAAAGTCGTGCTAGCACGACATTGGACATTGGACATTCAAAATCGAATGTTGTGCTGGCACGACATTGGACATTGGACATTTAAAAGTGAAAGTCGTGCTAGCACGACATTGGACATTGGACCTTAATAACGGTTTGAAATCATCCGCTGGACACTCATTCATTCTCTGAGGTTTACTTAGATCTGTTCACAAAATGGCCGATTCCTTTTTAATATCAGGTTTTTTGATTGGTCACCAAAAGTATGCATACCTTGTATAAAATATTTTTCAAACAAAAGTCTTTGATGATTATAAAAGTAACAAAATGTGAAATGAAAGAGCTAGTTAAAGCGCTATTGTTTCTGCGGATTATATTGAGCAATAAAAATATAACACCTTTACTGAACATATTCCGGTTCTCAGCAGGGTGTCCACCTTTTATGGATTAAAAATATCCAAATTGAAATAAGGCGTATGTTGTATATCAACAATTAAAGCAATCAACACAATTTATGAGTAAAAGAAAACACAATCGATTGCAAAATTGCGTCCCACCAAACAATAATTCATATTGAGGTTATACAATTACAATTGTAAAGGATCATTATTTAGTGATATATCTACTGCCTTTATGTATACAATGACTATATGTACAATTTGGATTTCAATTTATTGGGGCTAACATCATTGTATATCAACAATTAAAGCAATCAACACAATTTATGAGTAAAAGAAAACACAATCGATTGCAAAATTGCGTCCCACCAAACAATAATTCATATTGAGGTTATACAATTACAATTGTAAAGGATCATTATTTAGTGATATATCTACTGCCTTTATGTATACAATGACTATATGTACAATTTGGATTTCAATTTATTGGGGCTAACATCTGCAACATTTTATAAATGTCGCACTCAATAAATGTACAAATATAAAACAAGCAGTTCAATTCGACTACAATACTGGCCACATATTATTCAGCTAATGGACGCGTGAACTGCTCAAATCTATCTTAAAGGACCATTCGAAGTCTCTGTCTATCATGGGTCCAAAATTTATATTTATTACCAAGACAACTAGCCGGCACGACATATTATTTTGAATGCCCAATGTCGTGCTATTTCGATTTTGAATGTCCAATGTCCAATGTCGTGCCAGCACAACATTCGATTTTGAATGTCCAATGTCGTGCTAGCACGACTTTCACTTTTGAACGTCCAATGTCCAATGTCGTGCCAGCACAACATTCGATTTTGAATGTCCAATGTCCAATGTCGTGCCAGCACAACATTCGATTTTGAATGTCCAATGTCCAATGTCGTGCCAGCACAACATTCGATTTTGAATGTCCAATGTCGTGCTAGCACGACATTCGATTTTGAATGTCCAATGTCCAATGCCGTGCTAGCACGACTTTCACTTTTGAATGTCCAATGTCGTGCCAGCACAACATTCGATTTTGAATGTCCAATGTCCAATGTCGTGCTAGCACGACTTTCACTTTTGAATGTCCAATGTCCAATGTCGTGCCAGCACAACATTCGATTTTGAATGTCCAATGTCCAATGTCGTGCTAGCACGACTTTCACTTTTGAATGTCCAATGTCCAATGTCGTGCCAGCACAACATTCGATTTTGAATGTCCAATGTCCAATGTCGTGCCAGCACAACATTCGATTTTGAATGTCCAATGTCCAATGTCGTGCTAGCACGACTTTCACTTTTGAATGTCCAATGTCCAATGTCGTGCTAGCACAACATTCGATTTTGAATGTCCAATGTCGTGCTAGCACGACTTTCACTTTTGAATGTCCAATGTCCAATGTCGTGCCAGCACAACATTCGATTTTGAATGTCCAATGTCCAATGTCGTGCTAGCACGACTTTCACTTTTGAATGTCCAATGTCCAATGTCGTGCCAGCACAACATTCGATTTTGAATGTCCAATGTCCAATGTCGTGCCAGCACAACATTCGATTTTGAATGTCTAATGTCCAATGTCGTGCCAGCACAGCATTCGATTTTGAATGTCCAATGTCCAATGTCGTGCCCGCACAACATTCGATTTTGAATGTCCAATGTCGTGCCAGCACAACATTCGATTTTGAATGTCCAATGTCGTGCCAGCACAACATTCGATTTTGAATGTCCAATGTCTAATGTCGTATGTTTAGCTAACTTCACACAGCTATTATAGCTAACGTTTTAAATAAACCTTCATTTCTGATATTTCCGGAAAATTAAAGAATTGAGCTAATCTGCGAATTGTGAAAAGTAACACAAGCTATACTTGCTCTACAAACACTCTCCTTCACGTTCATGTAACACACACTTTGACACGGATTATTCAGTAGAATCTTTGATGAAATAGCACAGTATACATAATCAAATAAAAAAGTACCATCACATGGGTATTCTTTCTATTAAAGAAAAGAATACCCTTGTGATGTTATTTTTTTTATTTGATTATATAGATTCTTGAACCGGCACTTTACTATTTTAGATAGTATAATCATATATATATATATATATATATATATATATATATATATATATATATATATATATATATAGATGAAAAAAATCGCAAAATTGATATTCGAATATTTGGTAATTCTTTCGATCGAATATTCGAATATTTTATTACCAAAGTACATCATGTAGAGGTGGTAGTAAACTATCATTATTACTTGCTAAAGTAATAGCCGGAGGTATTTTAACCATACCTTGACGTAGCCAGTACGCGCGGCGGACCCTGATTTCCCCCAAATGACTCTGAAATCCCCCATTTTCAAAACAAACAAAAAACACACAAAATATATACTTAAACGCTGTACTATACAGTAACATTTCAAGGCACGAGCATTTTATCGAAACGTTGCAAACAGTTTAAAGCATATATACGTGTAACTACATTGCTGTAGGACATGTCATTCATATTAGCACGACAATTTGAGCAATGTTGACAGCTAAATATGCAGCCAAGACAACACATTGGAGTGAAGGCCGATTCCTAAATGCTTGATTGGCAAAGGCATTTAAATTTACCGATTTTTTTTATGTCACTTGTCTAATAGCCAGTTATTGTAAAATTACGGTGGCTTTTGATGGTACTCGACGATGTCTCTAAATGTTAAGGGCGCGTGTATAATGTATTGTCATCGCATTCACACCTCTGGCATTACGGGTCAATCGTTGTAAAAACAAGACACACGAACTTTATACACAACAACGGAGTTGTAGGCCAAAGTTTTTTTTCAACACCTTCTTTTTGAATATTCAAATACCGATTTTGACATTCGAATACCAATCGTTTGATCAAATATTCGAATTGGATCCCTAATATATACATAATATAGTAGTAGCAGTGCACTACACTTTACGTCATATGACATTGTAAATTATAAACAAATGTTATAGATGCACTTATACTCCCAAATAAAATAAGGTAACAATTAAATCGATTGTTTTAATTTCCCCCAAAAAATGAATAAATGTCGAAAACAATATATATAAGCATTTATATATAAATAGTGGGATGAATTCCAACAACCGTTAAGGGGCCTCATGGTAAATTGTGGATGCAATGATGCTCATGAATTACAGTGTGTACATACGGTGATTCTTCATTAGAACTCACAACGAGGAACACGATTAAAACGTTCATCTTACTGAAATCGAACAGTTTATTACATATAGTGATCAATCACTACAGTTACCTTGAATTGAATTCCCGGTATTCCAGATTTATAGTTATTTCCGTGGTAATGCAAATGATTTCCTTTCCACAAGATGGCATAAAATTTCGTGTTTGAAACATATCCAAATACGGCGCCGAAGTAAGGCTTGTTGTGGGTTTCAGTAGTGAACCAGGTCCCAGAATATTGAATAGCACTAAAAACTTGCTCCCCTGTAAGTACGTACAATAAATGAGCTAGTGTATTAATGTGCGTTACTGGGTAGAGGCCTGGGCAATCTAGGATATTAGAACTTACCTATGAGCATAGACGGAATGTTTGTTGAAACCAATTGTTGAACTTCAGCACCGTTAGATTTCACCATCCATGCAGGGCTTTTGTCCATAATAGTGGGATCAAGTGCTACCACAAAATGCTTTGTAAAGTTAGTTGCAACTATTTTGTTGATATGAATGCACGCGTCGTAGATATCGGGTATAGAATCTCCATCGGCGTCCTTTTCGCAAACATCACCGACTCTGTCCCCATTCAGATCTGTTTGCAATGCGTTGCTTACGTAGGGACAATTATCCAGGTCATTCCATATACTATCATCGTCTACGTCATAATCACATACATCTCCTGAAAGGAATGAAGATAAGACACTCGTATGTTTATGAATAAATAACAAAACAAGTTCTTATCAATATCTAGTGCACTCATTTCGGTTTTTATGTATAAGTATGAAGTATGATTTTTATACCCTTTCCATCGCCGTCAACGTCGGACTGCTCTCCATTTGCATATGTGGGACAGTTGTCATAATCATCGGGCACACTATCAACATCTCTGAAATGATAATCTGACTTGTAGAATTCTTACTTAAAGGCGCGCATGTACACAAGGACTACCAGCAGTAAACCTAAAGGCGCCCATGTACAAGGGCTACTAACAGTAAAACCTTAAGGCGCCGCGCATGTAAATAAGGATCACGACCAATTAAAGTAAAAGGCGGGTATGATTCACGGATAACGAGCAGTTAACTTAAAGGCGTGCATTTATACAAGGACCACTAGCAGTTAACCTAAAGGCGGGGGCATGTATACAAGGATCTTGAGCAGTTAACCTAAAGGCGTGCATTTATACAAGGATCAAGAGCAGTTAACCTTAAGGCGGGGGCATGTATACAAGGACCTTGAGCAGTTAACCTAAAGGCGTGCATTTATACAAGGACCACTAGCAGTAAACCTAAAGGCGGGGGCATGTATACAAGGATCAAGAGCAGTTAACCTTAAGGCGTGCATGTATACAAGGATCAAGAGCAGTTAACCTAAAGGCGGAGGCATGTATACAAGGATCTTGAGCAGTTGTTAACCATAAGGTGTGCATGTATACAAGGACCACTAGCAGTTAACCTAAAGGCGGGGGCATGTATAAAAGGATCTTGAGCAGTTAACCTAAAGGCGTGTATTTATACAAGGACCACTAGCAGTAAACCTAAAGGCGGGGGCATGTATACAAGGACCACTAGCTGTTAACCATAAGGTGTGCATGTATACAAGGACCACTAGCAGTTAATCTTAAGGCGGGCATGTATACAAGGAACACTAGCTGTTAACCATAAGGTGTGCATGTATACAAGGACCACTAGCAGTTAATCTTAAGGCGGGCATGTATACAAGGACCACTAGCTGTTAACCATAAGGCGTGCATGTATACAAGGACCACTAGCAGTTAACCTTAAGGCGTGCATGTATACAAGGACCACTAGCTGTTAACCTGAAGGCGCGCATTTGCACAAGGACCACTAGCAGTTAACCATAAGGCGTGCATGTATACCAGGACCACTAGCAGTTAACCTTAAGGCGTGCATGTATATAAGGACCACTAGCTGTTAAACTTAAGGCGTGCATGTATTCAAGGACCACTAGCTGTTAACCAAAAGGCGTGCATGTATACAAGGAGCACTAGCAGTTAACCACAAGGCGCGCATGTATACAAGGACCACTAGCAGTTAACCTCAAGGCGTGCATGTATACAAGGAGCACTAGCAGTTAACCACTAGGCGTGCATGTATACAAAGACCACTAGCTGTTAACCACAAGGCGCGCATGTATACAAGGACCACTAGCAGTTAACCACAAGGCGTGCATGTATACAAGGACCACTAGCAGTTAACCTCAAGGCGTGCATGTATACAAGGAACACTAGCTGTTAACCTAAAGGCGTGCATGTATACAAGAAGCAACAGCAGTTAACCACAAGGCGTGCATGTATACAAAGACCACTAGCTGTTAACCTAAAGGCGTGCATGTATACAAGGAGCACTAGCAGTTAACCACAAGGCGCGCATGTATACAAGGAGCACTAGCAGTTAACCACAAGGCGCGCATGTATACAAGGACCACTAGCTGTTTAACTAAAGGAGTGCATGTTTACAAGGAGCACTAGCTGTTTACCACAAGGTGCGCATGTATACAAGGACCACTAGCTGTTAACCTTAAGGCGCTCATGTATACAAGGACCACTAGCTGTTAACCTTAAGGCGTGCATGTATACAAGGACCACTAGAAGTTAACCTTAAGGCGTGCATGTATACAAGGACCACTAGCTGTTAACCTTAAGGCGTGTATGTATAAAAGGACCAGTAGCAGTTAACCTTAAGGCGTGCATGTATACCAGGACCACTAGCAGTTAACCTTAAGGCATGCATGTATACAAGGACCACTAGCAGTTAACCTTAAGGCGTGCATGTATATAAGGACGATCAGCAGTTAACCTTAAGGCGTGCATGTATACAAGCTCCTATAGCAGTTAACCTTAAGGCGTGCATGTATACAATGACCACTAGCAGTTAACCACAAGGCGCGCATGTATACAAGGACCACTAGCAGTTAACCTAAAGGAGTGCATGTATACAAGGACCACTAGCAGTTAACCTTAAGGCGTGCATGTATACAAGGACCACTAGCAGTTAACCTTAAGGCGTGCATGTATACAAGAACAACTAGCAGTTAACCTTAAGGCGTGTATGTATACAAGGACCACTAGCAGTTAACCTTAAGGCGTGCATGTATACAAGGACCACTAGCTGTTAACCTTAGGGCGTGCATGAATACAAGGACCACTAGCAGTTAACCATAGGGCATGCATGAATACAAGGACCACTAGTAGCTAACCTTAAGGCGTGCATGTATACAAGGACCACTAGCAGTTAACCTTAAGGCGCGCATGCATACAAGGACCACTAGCAGTTAACCTTAAGGCGTGTATGTATACAAGGACCACTAGCTGTTAACCTTCAGGCGTGTATGTATACAAGGACCACTAGCTGTTAACCTTAAGGCGTGCATGTGTACAAGGACCACTAGCTGTTAACCTTAAGGCGCGCATGTATACCAGGACCACTAGCAGTTAACCTTAAGGTGTGCATGTATACAAGGACGACTAGCAGTTAACCTAAAGGCGTGCATGTATACAAGGAACACAAGCAGCTAACCTTAAGGATTACATGTATACAAGGACCATTAGCTGTTAACCTTAAGGCGTGCATGTATACAAGGACCACTAGCAGTTAACCTTAAGGCGCGCATGTATACAAGGACCACTAGCAGTTAACCTTAAGATGTGTATGTATACAAGGACCACTAGCTGTTAACCTTAAGGCGTGTATGAATAAAAGGACCACTAGCTGTTAACCTTAAGGCATGAATGTGTACAAGGACGACCAGCAGTTAACCTTAAGGCGTGCATGTATAGTAGGACGACCAGCTGTTAACCTTAAGGCGTGTATGTATACAAGGACGACTAGCAGTTAACCTAAAGGCGTGCATGTATACAAGGAACTTTAGCTGTTAACCTTAATGCGTGCATGTATACAAGGACCACTAGCAGTTAACCATAAGGCGTGCATGTGTACAAGGACCAATAGCTGTTAACCTTAAGGCGTGCCTGTGTACAAGGACCACTAGCTGTTAACCTTAAGGCATGCATGAATACAACGACCAGTATCTGTTAACCTTAAGGCGTGCATGTATATAAGGACGACCAGCAGTTAACCTTAAGGCGTGCATGTATACAAGAACGACTAACAGTTAACCTTAAGGCGTTCATGTATACAAGAACAACTAGCAGTTAACCTTAAGGCGTGCATGTATACAAGGACCACTAGCAGTTAACCTTAAAGTGTGCATGTATACAAGGACGACTAGCAGTTCACCTAAAGGCGTGCATGTATACAAGGACCATTAGCAGTTAACCTAAAGGCGTGCATGTATACAAGGACCACTAGCAGTTAACCTTAAGGCGTGCATGTCTACAAGGACCACTAGCAGCTAATCTTAAGGCGTGCATGTATACAAGGACCACTAGCAGCTAACCTTAAGGCGTGCATGTATACAAGGACCACTAGCAGCTAACCTTAAGGCGTGCATGTATACAAGACCACTAGCAGTTAACCATAAGGCGTGCATGTGTACAAGGACAACTAGCAGTAAACCTTAAGGCGTGCATGTATACAAGAACGACTAGCAGTTAACCTTAAGGCGTGCATGAATACAAGAACAACTACTAGTAGCAGTTAACCTTAAGGAGTGCATGTGTACAAGGACCACTAGCTGTTAACCTTAAGGCGTGCATGTGTACAAGGTCCACTAGCTGTTAACGTTAAGGTGTGCATGTGTACAAGGACCACTAGCAGTTAACCTTAAGGCGTGCATGTGTACAAGGACCACTAACAGTTAACCTTAAGGCGTGCATGTATACAGGGACCACTAGCTGTTAACCTTAAGGTGTGCATGTATACAAGAACAACTAGCTGTTAACCTAAATGCGTGAATGTATACAAGGATCACTAGCAGTTAACCTTAAGGCTTGCATGTATACACGGACCACTAGCAAATAACATTAAGGCAGGCATGAATACAAGGACCACTAGCAGTTAACATTAAGGCTTACATGTATACAAGGACCACTAGCAGTTAACATTAAGGCAGGCATGAATACAAGGACCACTAGCAGTTAATCTTAAGGCTGGCATTGATACAAGGAGCACTAGCTGTTAACCTTAAGGCGTGCATGTATACAAGGACCACTAGAAGTTAACCTTAAGGCGTGCATGTATACAAGGACCACTAGCAGTTAACCTTAAGGCGCGCATGTATACGAGGACCACTAGCATTTACCCTTAAGGCGCGCATTAATACAAGGACCACTAGCTGTTAACCTCAAGGCGTGCATCCACTAGCTGTTAACCTTAAGGAGTGCATGTATACAAGGACCACTAGCTGTTAACCTCATGGCGAGCATGTTTACAAGGACACCTAGCAGTTAACCTTAAGGCGTGCATGTATACAAGGACCACTAGCAGTTCACCATAAGGTGTGCATGTATACAAGGACCACTAGAAGTGAACCATAAGGTGTGCATGTATACAAGGACAACTAGCTGTTAACCTTAAGGTCTGCATGTATATAAGGACGACTAGCAGTTAACCTTAAGGGATGCATGTATACAAGGACCACTAGCAGTTAACCATAAGGCGTGCATGTATACAAGGACCACTAGCAGTTCACCATAAGGTGTGCATGTATACAAGGACCACTAGTTGTTAACCTTAAGGTGTGCATGTATATAAGGACGACTAGCAGTTAACCTTAAGGCGTGCATGTATACAAGGACCCGTATCTGTTAACCTTAAGGCGTGCATGTATAGAAGAACAACTATCAGTTAACCTTAAGGCGTGCATGTATACAAGGACCGTTAGCTGTTAACCTTAAGGCGTGCATGTGTACAAGGACCACTAGCTGTTAACCTTAAGGCGTGCATGTGTACAAGGACCACTAGCAGTTAACCTTAAGGCGTGCATGTATACAAGGACCACTAGCTGTTAACCTCAAGGCGTGCATTTGTACAAGGACCACTAGCTGTTAACCTTAAGGAGTGCATGTATACAAGGACCACCAGCAGTTAACCTTAAGGCGTGCATGTATACAAGGACCACTAGCTGTTAACATTAAGGCGTGCATGTATACAAGAACCCGTATCTGTTAACCTTAAGGCGTGCATGTACACAAGGACCACTTGCAGTTAACCTTAAGGCGTGCATGTATACAAGGACCACCAGCAGTTAACCTTAAGGCGTGCATGTATATAAGAACGACTAGCAGTTAACCTGAAGGCGTGCATGTATACAAGGACCACTAGCAGTTAACCTTAAGGTGTGCATATGAACAAGGACCACTAGCTGTTAACCTTAAGGCGTGTATGTGTACAAGGACCACTAGCAGCTAACCTTAAGGCGTGCATGTATACAAGGACCACTGGCTGTTAACCTTAAGGCGTGCATGTATACAAGGACCACTAGCTGTTAACCTTAAGGCGTGCATGTATACAAGGACCACTAGCTGTTAACCTTAAGGCGTGCATGTATACAAGGACCACTAGCTGATAACCTTAATGCGTGCATGTATACAAGGACCACCAGCAGTTAGCCTTAAGACGTGCATGTATATAAGAACGACTAGCAGTTTACCTTAAGGCGTGCATATATACAAGAACAACTAGCAGTTAACCTTAAGGCGTGCATATATACAAGGACCACTAGCTGTTAACCTTAAGGCGTGCATGTATACAAGGACCACTAGCTGTTAACCTAAATGCGTGCATGTATACAAGGACCACCAGCAGTTAACCTTAAGGCGTGAATGTGTACAAGGACCACTAGCAGTTAACCACAAGGCGCGCTTGTATACAAGGACCACTAGCTGCTAACCCTAAGGCGTGCATGTATACAAGGACCACTAGCAGTTAACCTTAAGGCGCACATGTATACAAGGACCACTAGCAGTTAGACTTAAGACGCGCATTGCTACAATTACGACTAGCTGTTAACCTCAAGACATGCATGTATACAAGAACCACTAGCAGTTAACCTCAAGGCGTGCATGTATACAAGGACCACTAGCTGTTAACCTCAAGGCGTGCTTGTGTACAAGGATCACTAGCAGTTAACCTGAAGGGATGCATATATACAAGGACCATTAGCAGCTAACCTTAAGGCGTGCATGTATACAAGGACCACTAGCAGTTAACTTTAAGGCGTGCATGTATACAAGGACCACTAGCAGTTAACCATAAGGCGTGCATGTATACAAGGACCACTGGCTGTTAACCTTAAGGCGTGCTTGTATACAAGGACCACTAGCTGTTAACCTAAATGCGTGCATGTATACAAGGACCACCAGCAGTTAACCTTAAGGCGTGCATGTATACAAGAAAAACTAGCAGTTAACCTTAAGGCGTGCATATGTACAAGGACCACTAGCTGTTAACCTTAAGGCGTGCATGTGTACAAGGACCACTCACTGTTAACCTGAAGGCGTGCATCTGTACAAGGACCACTAGCAGCTAACCCTAAGGCGTGCATGTTTACAAGGACCTCTAGCAGTTAACCTTAAGGCGAACATGTATACAAGGACCACAAGCAGTTAATCTTAAGACGCGCATTGCTACAATTACCACTAGCTGTTAACCTCAAGACATGCATGTATACAAGAACCACTAGCAGTTAACCTCAAGGCGTGCATGTATACAAGGACCACTAGCTGTTAACCTCAAGGCGTGCATCCACTAGCTGTTAACCTTAAGGCGTGCATGTATACAAGGACTACTAGCAGTTAACCTCAAGGCGTGCATGCATACAATGACCACTAGCTGTTAACCTTAAGGCGCGCATGTGTACAAGGACCACTAGCTGTTAACCTTAAGGCGTGCATGTATACAAGGACCACTAGCAGTTAAACCTGAAGGCGTGCATGTACTCAAGGATCACAAGCAGTAAAACCTTATGGCGTGCATGTACACAAGGATCACGACCAGTTTTCTAAAGGCATGCATGTACCTAAGGTCCACTAGCAGTTAACCTTAAAGCGTGCATGCATACAAGGACGACCAGCAGTTATTGTATAATTCAACAGGGATGTTAATGCACCAGTCAATTGCAACCACGGCTCCCCAGGTCCGGGGAATAGCGGGGTCTTTGAATCCCCGCCTGGCGGGGACGAACTGCTGGTTAAATCCCCACCAAATGCCCCCGCACCCCAGGGACCACAGGTAAGGTCCATTCTCCGCTATTTTTGGCGCGAAGGCAAAACCAGATTTGTCCAGCACTGCAGGGCCACCTGGAAGGTAAAAACACGGCCATTTTCCCGGCTATCCCCGGTATACCACCGGTCCTTTGGAGGGGGGGCGTGGTTACAATTGACTGGTGCATAACACAAAATGACAATAAAACTTCTATATTAACGTGATTTTAGAGGTACCATCTCACATCGACATTGGACTAGCATAATAATTTGTTTCCGGTCCGAGATTCCAATCTCAGACACGATGGTTGGACCTTACTCCGGTTTACGCACATGCTCTCGGGTTGGATTGTTTATACGGACCGGAAACGCCTGTTTATTTGATTTCATTCCTTTATCTTGATTATACATTTATGTCATGCAGTAAATATAAAAAATGATTAATACTTGTTTGTAAAACTACTAAAAAAGTAATATTTGCAATAATCTTGAGTCAGCGAAAGCATTAATTTTGATGTGTTTAAATTCTATAACGCAACGTAACGCAACGCAACTTAACATAACGATATGAGCATCAATTACTGTTTCCTATATAATTTAAACTGATACTACAACATACAACATACCTGTCAAAGGAAAGTGTGTCACAGAGATCACCATAACCGTTTTCATTTGCATCGTTCTAAAATTAAGGTACGCTATACAATTATAATACCATTTGTTTAAAATGCTTCTTGTGTTACATTTAAAAAAATTGGGTTAACGTTTTTATTCACTTATTTTTCATATTTAGAATAAGTGAATATAAGCGTTAACCCATTTTTACAAGAAAGACATATATGCATTGTGTGAAAAATCTAACAAACCAAAGAAGCACATTACTGAAATACTGACAATGATTGGACTTAATTTAACAGCTGTAATTATGTCAATTATTGCAGTGTATACTAAATACCTGATCCATTTTAACTGCAGATACAGGCTAACAATCGAACCATTTCTAGTCGAATACAGTTATAACGAGCCATCACAGACACCATATTTACTATAATACATTAGCTCAGTGGTTCTAACGTCTTGTAGTAGAATCGTAAGTCTTACCTGGAATGGGTTGAACATGTTTATACAGTTGTCACAAACATCTCCTATCCCGTCTCCATCAACGTCTTCTTGTTCGGCGTTAAGCTTTCCAGGACAGTTGTCGTCCCCGTCACTCAGACCTCAAGTAAGCAGAAATAAGCACATTTTTATAAAACGTAAACACTTTTGATTTCCATCTTATGAAGCTTAAAACTCAAGAAGCGATTGTTATTGTACATGTTGGCAAACGGTTAGTAAAATCACACCGTAAAAATAAACAGTTTAGACCATTATGCTATTTACAATCCCGCGATGGAACATATTTATAAGTACACCGTCACGTTTTCTTCTTTTCACGATAAAATATACGAACAGGTTAAAATAGACTTTTACCATCATTATCGTCATCATTGTCGCACACATCACCCGTGCCGTCGCCATCGCTGTCCAACTGATCTGGGTCGACGTCATTTGGACAGACGTCGCAGACGTCACCGTAACCGTCGCCGTCTATGTCTACCTGGTCCCAGTTTGAATTGAACTGACAGTTGTCCTTCAGGGGAGTGTGATGTTTGATTAGCTTTATGTTATTTAGCTCAATACAAAGTATTGTCATAAACAGTGTTATAATCATCAATCTACTAAGACGCGTAAATAAGACGTCGTTATAACTATAGCAGAAGGGATACTTGGACAGTTGCTATAAACCTAACATTACATTTTCCTGAAAAACAACATCCAAATGTGTATACACATATATACAAGTAAGGCGTACAATAAATAATATAACTGTGACACTTGCTTTAGAAACAGTGTATCAATCAGAAAGTAGATAAATGCCGTATATATTATATAAGTATACATATATCATCATCATTAGTACGGAATTCCGTTAATCACCCAAATCAATTTAGGTGCTGACACCCTGTTCTGGTGTCAAACATTGATATTGCAGTGAGAGATTTTTTGGTGAATATGTTTTGTTCACGTACGTTCCAGTCATATCTGCCGTCGTTGTCGTCGTCCGTATCACAGTTGTCTCCCTTGTTATCTCCGTCTGTGTCCTCCTGGTTGCTATTGGAGACCGTCGGACAGTTATCCTGAAAGATCCCGATTTCTTTTCATATTCTAACTTTAAAGACAATAATTATAATTTTGATGAACTGATATTAACAAGAACTGTGTTCGATACAAGTAAATACATGGCTGTTATCCCAAGCACCATTAAATTAAGATAACATAATTATTGAATACAATAACAATTCTTTGCCCGTGGAGATACTAACGGTTAATTTATATTGATACGAGTCAAACTTGTATAGACGTTGTTTGGAACATTGTGTCTACCATTTGGTCTGGTCGTATTTGTTGAAGCTATTACCTTTTTACACCCATATTCTAAGCACGATATTCCCCTATCCGGGTAGCCGTCATTATCCATGTCCGAACTGCAAATTCGTCCGTTTCCGGCGTAACCGGGTTTGCACTAAAGTTCAGTTTATTTTAAATGTTTTGAAACAGAGTAAATCTCTACATTTAAAGGAAGGAGTAATTCCATAAAGTGTCTAATGTGCAAATATCGGACATCTTATAATTATTTTTTCTCTTTTTATTAAGATAAGCTTACAATTTTAACACATGTTAGAAATAATCATTTCTACCTACAAACTAACTCGACAAAGAGTTAATATGCGAAAATAGTTTTCATTTAACGTGTAAAAATAAACGTCACGGCAGATGTACATCAACCATAAATCATGTGTTGGGTTTGGTGCTATTTTTTTGTATTTCGGATGTGTCGAATGTTTGTTATCAGACTCGAACTTTTTCCCAGGTCCAGACAAAACGAGTTTCGACTGAATGTTTAAAGTGAAGAGATTGTATTTTTTTTTATATTTGTTGGGATACTTTTACACAAATAATTCCTTCTTTCAGCTGATATCTCCCTAAACAGGATAAGTTGGCGGAAATATATATGTTTTCCAAAATTTGGTTTTCAGACTTACTTAATTAAAAACACAATATACAATAAACTAACGTTTAAAAAGAGTTTTTCGGTAGGGACAACAAAATAAGATATGTAAGTGATAATAAACGATTCCCTATAACGCAAATTTGAAACAGAAATAAGTTTGTGATAGCCACTTTTTCATTGGTGCTATTTGTTAACACGCCAATGCCACATATTCAACTCCCAACTGCATCATACACGCCAATGCCAGACATTCATCTCCCAACTGCAACAAATACGCCGATGCCAGACACTCATCTCCCAACTGCATCATACACGCAGATTGCAGACATTGATCCCCCAACTGCATCATACACGCCGATTGCAGACATTGATCCAACAACTGCATCATACATGCTAATTGCAGGCATTGATCCCCCAACTGCATCATTCACGCCGATGGCAGACATTGATCCCCCAACTGCATCATACACGCCAATGCGAGACATTCATCTCCCAACTGCATCATGCACGCCAATGCCAGACATTCATCTCCCAACTGCATCATACACGCCAATGCGATACATTCATCTATCAACTGCATCATACACGCCAATGCCAGACATTCATCTCCCAACTGCATAATACACGCCGATGCCAGACATTCATCTCTCAACTGCATCATACACGCCGATGCCAGACTTTAATCTCTAAACTGCATCATACACGCCAATGCAAGACATTGATCCCCCAACTGCATAATACACGCCAATGCCAGACATTCATCTCCCAACTGCATCATACACGCCGATGCCAGACATTCATCTCCCAACAGCATCATACACGCCAATGCCAGACATCCATCTCCCAACAGCATTATACACGCCATTGCCAGACATTTATCTCCCAACAGCATAATACACGCCAATGCCAGACATTCATCTCCCAACTGCATCATACACGCCAATGCGATACATTCATCTATCAACTGCATCATTCACGCCAATGCCAGACATTCATCTCCCAATTGCATAATACACGCCGATGCCAGACATTCATCTCTCAACTGCATCATACACGCCGATGCCAGTCATTCATCTCCCGACTGCATCATACACGCCAATGCAAGACATCCATCTCTCAACTGCATCACACACGCCAATGCCAGTCATTCATCTCCCAACTGCATCACACACGCCAATGCGAGACATCCATCTCTCAACTGCATCACACACGCCGATGCCAGTCATTCATCTCCCAACTGCATCATACACGCCAATGCCAGACATCCATCTCTCAACTGCGTCATACACGCCAATGCCAGACATTCATCTCTCAACTGCATCACACACGCCAATGCGAAGCATTCATCTCCCAACTGCATCATACACGCCAATGCCAGGCATTCATCTCCCAACTGCATCATACACGCCAATGCCAGACATTCATCTCCCAACTGCATCAAACACGCCAATGCCAGACTTTCATCTCCCAACTGCATCATACACGCCAATGCCAGACATTCATCTCACAACTGCGTCATACACGCCAATGCAAGACATTCATCCCCCAACTGCATCATACTCGCCAATGCGAGGCATTCATCTCTCAACTGCATCATTCACGCCAATGCGATACATTCATCTTTCAACTGCATCATACAAGCCAATGCAAGACATTGATCCCCCAACTGCATCATACACGCCAATGCCAGTCATTTATCTCCCAACTGCATCATACACGCCAATGCCAGACTTTAATCTCTAAACTGCATCATACACGCCAATGCAAGACATTGATCCCCCAACTGCATAATACACGCCAATGCTAGACATTCATCTCCCAACTGCATCATACACGCCGATGCCAGACATTCATCTCCCAACAACATCATACACGCCAATGCCAGACATCCATCTCCCAACAGCATTATACACGCCATTGCCAGACATTTATCTCCCAACAGCATAATACACGCCAATGCCAGACATTCATCTCTCAACTGCATCAAACACGCCGATGCCAGTCATTCATCTCCCAACTGCGTCATACACGCCGATGCCAGACATTCATCTCTCAACTGCATCATACACGCCAATGCGAGGCATTCATCTCCCAACTGCGTCACACACGCCAATGCCAGACATCCATCTCCCAACTGCACCATACACGCCAATGCCAGACATTCATCTCTCAACTGCATCATACACGCCAATGCCAGACATTCATCTCCCAACTGCATAATACACGCCGATGCTAGACATTCATCTCTCAACTGCATCATACACGCCGATGCCAGACATTCATCTCCCAACTGCGTCATACACGCCAATGCTAGACATTCATCTCTCAACTGCATCATACACGCCAATGCGAGGCATTCATCTCCCAACTGCATCATACACGCCAATCCCAGGCATTCATCTCCCAACTGCATCATACACGCCAATGCCAGACATTCATCTCCCAACTGCATCATACACGCCAATGCCAAACTTTCATCTCCCAACTGCATCATACACGCCAATGCCAGACATTCATCTCACAACTGCGTCATACACGCCAAGGCCAGACATTCATCCCCCAACTGCATCATACTCGCCAATGCGAGACATTCATCTCTCAACTGCATCATACACGCCAATGCGATACATTCATCTTTCAACTGCATCATACACGCTAATGCCAGACATTGATCCCCCAACTGCATCATACACGCCAATGCCAGTCATTTATCTCCCAACTGCATCATACACGTCAATGCCAGACTTTAATCTCTAAACTGCATCATACACGCCAATGCAAGACATTGATTTCCCAACTGCATAATACACGCCAATGCCAGACATTCATCTCCCAACTGCATCATACACGCCGATGCCAGACATTTATCTCCAAACAGCATAATACACGCCAATGCCAGACATTCATCTCTCAACTGCATCAAACACGCCGATGCCAGTCATTCATCTCCCAACTGCGTCATACACGCCGATGCCAGAAATTCATCTCTCAACTGCATCATAAACGCCAATGCGAGGCATTCATCTCCCAACTGCGTCATACACGCCAATGCCAGACATTCATCTCTCAACTGCACCATACACGCCAATGCCAGACATTCATCTCTCAACTGCATCTACACGCCAATGCCAGACATTCATCTCTCAACTGCATCATACACGCCAATGCCAGACATTAATCTCTCAACTGCATCATACACGCCGATTCCAGACATCCATCTCCCAACTGCATCATACACGCCAATGCCAGTCATTCATCTCCCAACTGCATCATACACGACGATGCCAGACATTCATCTCCCAACTGCATCATACACGCCAATGCCAGACATTCATCTCCCAACTGCATCATACACGCCAATGCCAGACATTCATCTCCCAACTGCATCATACACGCCGATGCCAGACATTCATATCTCAACTGCATCATACACGCCAATGCCAGACATTCATCTCTCAACTGCATCAAACACGCCGATGCCAGATATTCATATATCAACTGCATTATACACGCCCATGCCAGACATTCATCTCACAACTGCATCATACACGCCGATGCCAGACATTCATTTCTCAACTGCATCATACACGCCAATGCCAGGCATTCATCTCCCAACTGCATCATACACGCCAATGCCAGACATCCATCTCCCAACTGCACCATACACGCCAATGCCAGACATTCATCTCTCAACTGCATCTACACGCCAATGCCAGACATTCATCTCCCAACTGCATATTACACGCCGATGCTAGACATTCATCTCTCAACTGCATCATACACGCCGATGCCAGACATTCATCTCCAAACTGCGTCATACACGCCCATGCCAGACATTCATCTCTCAACTGCATCATACACGCCGATGCCAGACATTCATCTCCCAACTGCATCATACACGCCGATGCCAGACATTCATTTCTCAACTGCATCATACACGCCGATGCCAGACATTCATCTCCCAACTGCATCATACACGCCAATTCCAAACATTCATCTCTCAACTGCATCATACACGGCAATGCCAGACATTCATCTCTCAACTGCACCATACACGCCGATGCCAGACATTCATTTCTCAACTGCATAATACACGCCAATGCCAGACATTCATTTCTCAACTGCATCATACACGCCGATGCCAGACATTCATATCCCAACTGCATAATACACGCCAATGCCAGACATTCATTTCTCAACTGCATCATACACGCCAATGCCAGACATTCATTGCTCAACTGCACCATACTCGCCGATGCCAGACATTCATTTCTCAACTGCATCATACACGCCAATGCCAGACATTCATTTCTCAACTGCACCATACACGCCAATGCCAGACATTTATTTCTCAACTGCATCATACACGCCAATGCCAGACGTTCATTGCTCAACTGCACCATACTCGCCAATGCCAGACATTCATTTCTCAACTGCATCATACACGCCGATGCCAGACATTCATATCTCAAATGCATCATACACGCCAATTCCAAACATTCATCTCTCGACTGCATCATACACGCCAATGCCAGACATTCATCTCTCAACTGCACCATACACGCCGATGCCAGACATTCGTTTCTCAACTGCACCATACACGCCAATGCCAGACATACATTTCTCAACTGCATCATACACGCCGATGCCAGACATTCATTTCTCAACTGCATCATACACACCAATGCCAGACATTCATTTCTCAACTGCATCATACACGCCAATGCGGATATTCATATATCAACTGCATCATACACGCCGATGCCAGACATTCATATCCCAACTGCATCATACACGCCAATGCCAGACATTCATTGCTCAACTGCACCATACACGCCAATGCCAGACATTCATTTCTCAACTGCACCATACTCGCCGATGCCAGACATTCATTTCTCAACTGCATCATACACGCCAATGCCAGACATTCATTTCTCAACTGCACCATACACGCCAATGCCAGACATTCATTTCTCAACTGCATCATACACGCCAATGCCAGACGTTCATTGCTCAACTGCACCATACTCGCCGATGCCAGACATTCATTTCTCAACTGCACCATACACGCCGATGCCAGACATTCATTTCTCAACTGCACCATACACGCCAATGCCAGACATTCATTTCTCAACTGCATCATACACGCCAATGCCAGACATTCATTTATCAACTGCATCATACACGCCAATGCCAGACATTCATTTCTCAACTGCACCATACACGCCAATGCCAGACATTCATTTCTCAACTGCACCATACACGCGGATGCCAGACATTCATTGCTCAACTGCACCATACTCGCCGATTCCAGACATTCATCTCTCAACTGCATCATACACGCCAATGCCAGACATTCATCTCTCAACTGCACCATACACGCCAATGCCAGACATTCATTTCTCAACTGCATCATACACGCCGATGCCAGACATTCATTTCTCAACTGCACCATACACGCCAATGCCAGACATTCATTGCTCAACTACACCATACACGCCAATGCCAGACATTCATTTCTCAACTGCACCATACACGCCGATGCCAGACATTCATTGCTCAACTGCACCATACTCGCCGATTACAGACATTCATCTCTCAACTGCATCACACACGTCAATGCCAGATATTCATATATCAACTGCATCATACACGCCGATGCCAGACATTCATCTCACAACTGCATCATACACGCCGATGCCAGACATTCATTTCTCAACTGCATCATACACGCCAATGCGAGACATTCATCTCCCAACTGCATCATACACGCCAATGCCAGACATTCATCTCTCAACTGAACCATACACGGCAATGCCAGACATTCATTTCTCAACTGCATCATACACGCCAATGCGAGACATTCATCTCCCAACTGCATCATACACGTCAATGCCAGACATTCATTTCTCAACTGCACCATACACGGCAATACCAGACATTCATCTCACAACTGCATCATACACGCCAATGCCAGACTTTCATTTCTCAACTGCACCATACACGGCAATGCCAGACATTCATCTCTCAACTGCATCATACACGTCAATGCCAGACATTCATTTCTCAACTGCATCATACACGGCAATGCCAGACATTCATCTCTCAACTGCATCATACACGCCAATGCCAGACATTCATCTCTCAACTGCACCATACACGCCGATGCCAGACATTCATTTCTCAACTGCATCATACACGCCAATGCGAGACATTCATCTCCCAACTGCATCATACACGTCAATGCCAGACATTCATTTCTCAACTGCACCATACACGGCAATGCCAGACATTCATCTCACAACTGCATCATACACGCCGATGCCAGTCATTCATCTCTCAACTGCATCATACACGCCAATGCGAGACATTCATCTCCCAACTGCATCATACACGCCAATGCCAGACATTCATCTCCCATCTGCATTATACACGCCAATGCCACACATTCATCTCCCAACTGCATCATACACGCCAATGCCAGACATTCATCTCCCAACTGCATCATACACGCCAATGCCAGACATTCATCTCACAACTGCATCATACACGCCAATGCCAGACATTCATCTCCCATCTACATTATACACGCCAATGCCACACATTCATCTCCCAACTGCATCATACACGCCAATGCCAGACATTCATCTCCCAACTGCGTCATACACGCCGATGCCAGACATCCATCTCCCAACTGCATCATACACGCCAATGCCAGTCATTCATCTCCCAACTGCATCATACACGCCGATGCCAGAATTCACCCCCCCCCCCCAACTGCATCATTCACGCCAATGCCAGACATTCATCTCCCAACTGCACCATACACGCCAATGCCAGACATTCATCTCTCAACTGCGTCATACACGCCAATGCCAGACATTCATCTCCCAACTGCATCATACACGCCGATGCCAGACATTCATCTCCCAACTGCATCATACACGCCCATGCCAGACATTCATCTCCCAACTGCATCATACACGCCAATGCCAGACATTCATCTCTCAACTGCATTATACACTTTTTTACAATCTCTACATCAGTTTTAATTTCCTCATACATTTAAAGACTAATTAATTCTTACTTCACATTTGTAATGTGCCGGGCCTAATTCGATACAAATGGCATCCGTATGACAACCAGGTGTCCCATATTTACAAATATCATCTGGTTTACAACCTGTTTTGTTGTTGCCTACATATCCAAATTCACATACACTGCAATAGTAGCTTCCCTGTTTGAAACAATGAAATAATGATGTGAGCTTTCTATATGGACAAAATACGACAACAATAACATAACTTATCCGAACACATATTTTCATATACATTTTATGATCTTTTTATCAATATAAGATAGGGTTAAACCGGTTTTCACGATTAAGCAAATTCTATGTTATAAGGTAACAAATATAAAATCACCACTGTATTAACACAGTGCTGATTTTCCCGACACCGTCCCTTGCTAATGGCACACTCGTTCACGTCACCGCACGTCTGCTTGGTGACGTTAGCGTAAACCGCATTTTGCAAGGTGAACACTCTCTGATGGAAATCCCAGGCATACGCGTCCTCGTATGTTCCCGTAAAACCTAGCGGGCATTCCAGGCATTGAAATCCCGGAACTGTGTTTATACATCTCGAGTTAAAACACGGGTTGTTCTCGTAGCACTGAAAGTGATACGATGACTGATATTATGCGCGCGAAAAAAAACGAGTTAACACTGCAGGAACCGAGAAGACACTGCAGGAACCGAGTAGACACTGCAGGAACCGAATAAATACTGCAGGAACAGAGTAGACACTGCAGGAACCGAGTAGACACTGCAGGGACAGAGTAGACACTGCAGGAACCGAGAAGACACTGCAGAAACCGAGTAGACACTGCAGGAACCGAGTAGACACTGCATGAACCGAGTAGACACTGCAGGAACCAAGTAAACACTGCAGGGACCGAGAAGACATTGCAGGAACCGAGTAAACACTGCATAAACCGGGTCAACACTGCAGGAACAGAGCAGACACTGCAGAAACCGAAGTGGCACTGCATGAACCGAGTAGACACTGCAGGAACAGAGTAGACACTGCAGGAACCGAGTTAACCCGGCAAAGGAACGGAGTAGACACTGCAGGAACGGAGTAGACACTGCAGGAACCGAGTAGACACTGCAGGAACCAAGAAGACTCTGCAGGAACCGAGTAAACCCTGCAAAGGAAATTCTGCAAAGGAACAGAGTAGACACTGCAGGAACCGAGTAGACACTGCAAATGAACCGAGAATACACTGCATGAACCGAGTAGACACTGCAGGAACCGAGTAAACAATGCAAAATAACCGAGTTGACAATGCAAATGAACCGAGTAGACACTGCAGGAACCGAATGAATACTGCAGGAATAGAGTAGACACTGCAGGAACCGAGTAGACACTGCAGGGACAGAGTAGACACTGCAGGAACCGAGAAGACACTGCAGAAACCGAGTAGACACTGCAGGAACCGAGTAGACACTGCATGAACCGAGTAGACACTGCAGGAACCAAGTAAACACTGCAGGGACCGAGAAGACATTGCAGGAACCGAGTAAACACTGCATGAAGCGAGTCAACACTGCAGGAACAGAGCAGACACTGCAGGAATCGAAGAGGCACTGCATGAACCGAGTAGACACTGCAGGAACAGAGTAGACACTGCAGGAACCGAGTTAACCCGGCAAAGGAACGGAGTAGACACTGCAGGAACGGAGTAGACACTGCAGGAACCGAGTAGACACTGCAGGAACCAAGAAGACTCAGCAGGAACCGAGTAAACCCTGCAAAGGAAATTCTGCAAAGGAACAGAGTAGACACTGCAGGAACCGAGTAAACACTGCAATTGAACCGAGAATACACTGCATGAACCGAGTAGACACTGCAGGAACCGAGTAAACAATGCAAAAGAACCGAGTTGACACTGCAAATGAACCGAGTAGACACTGTAGGAACCGAGTAGACAATGCGAAAAAAACGAGAAAACATTGCAGGAACCGAGTAAACACTGCATGAACCGAGTCAACACTGCAGGAACAGAGCAGACACTGCAGGAACCGAAGAGACACTGCATGAACCGAGTAGACACTGCAGGAACAGAGTAGACACTGCAGGAACCGAGTTAACCCGGCAAAGGAACGGAGTAGACACTGCAGGAACGGAGTAGACACTGCAGGAACCGAGTAGACACTGCAGGAATCAAGAAGACTTTGCAGGAACCGAGTATACCCTGCAAATGAAATTCTGCAAAGGAACGGAGTAGACACTGCAGGAACCGAGTAGACACTGCAGGAATCAAGAAGACTTTGCAGGAACCGAGTATACCCTGCAAAGGAAATTCTGCAAAGGAACGGAGTAAACACTGCAAGAGACGAGTAAACAATGCCAAAGAACCGAGAATACACTGCAAGAACCGAGTAGACACTGCAGAAACCGTGTAAACAATGCAAAAGAACCGAGTAGACACTGCAAATGAACCGAGTAGACACTGCAGGAACCGAGTAGACAATGCGAAAGAACCGAGTAGACAATGCAAAAGAACCGAGTAAACAATGCAAAGGAACCGAGTAGACAATGCAAAGGAACCGAGTAGACAATGCAAAAGAACCGAGTAGACACTGCAAAAGAACCGAGTAGACACTGCAGGAACCGAGTAGACAATGCGAAAGAACCGAGTAGACAATGCAAAAGAACCGAGTAGACAATGCAAAAGAACCGAGTAGACAATGCAAAAGAACCGAGTAGACAATGCAAAAGAACCGAGTAGACACTGTAGGAGCCAGACATCAGATAATAAAAAACAAAACAAAACAACAACACGCTGAAAGTTAGAATTTGGTGATATTCGAAAAATACATAAATTACGTTGTCCATATGGCTTGATAACGCAAAAGCATTGTAATGAATGTTTCGCATTAATTGTTTCGCGAATCGGTCTGGTCGTGAATTGTAAACCAACTTGAATCTTAATTTACCAATATTTTTCCACGATCAAACTCAATAAATCTCCAAACATGGCCATAAATAAATTAATATTTAACTTACTTCGTCGATGTCTTTGCAAGACTCGCCGGCGCTTTTATACCCATCCGGGCAAGGCAAACAGCCATAACCACCATGTTTAGAATTGTAGCAACCTGTAAATTACACATGGCAACTAATATGAATTACTGAATAGTGTGTTAAAATAAGTAATTTGAGCGCCGGTATCAATTAAGCATTTTGTATTTATTTATGTATAACTTATTTATGCGATATACTACCTTTTCCATTGAAACATTTGTCGTGTTTCATACATGGGCATTCCATGGTATCCTTACACTTTTTACATCCGGTAGCATTGCCAAGCGCATATTCCGATTCCAAACACAGAAAACAGTCCGAACTGGCGCGATTACTATAGAAGCCGGGAGGACAGGGATGGCATGTACTAGATCCAGCTTTGTCATTGTAAAACCCAGGACCACAAGCCTCACAATGTGCTGAGTAAAGAAAAACGATACCGTCTGATTTTGAAAATCCAATTTTGAGAGTATTTAGGTTAATAAACAGTTTCAGTTTGAAAGCCACTTTGCCAATCAGTGGTGCTAGTAGCGTGCAGGTGCTCTACAACTTACACTCAATTCTAAGCAAATTTTAAGATGTTGATAATAAATGGCATACTTTACCCATGTAACCGTCTGACCAGTATCCCGGGGTGCACTGGGTCCGGCGGCCGTCATAGCATGCGTATCCGGGCTCACACTGACTGCAGACGTCCGGACACCAGGTGGCGTTACACTCAGCGTACATAAATTCCGGACATATACTCGCGTAACCGTCCTTGCAGATCTGAATAGCACACGAATCACTTATAATTACCATATTTATTTAGTCGTGATAAACAACATTCTTTGTCTCAGTTTGGCCAGAAAAATACAAAGTAGTTATGATATTCTGATTCCAGTAGAAACGTGGCTCTATCTTTCATAAACCACTTATGTTATGCTATATATTTACGTATAAATGGACCATTGTTGCACCATAACTCATTGTCAACTTGTATTAAGAAGTCTCATCTCCTTCCATGTCTACAACGTTAATGCATGATTGTGGTAACACAGCGGTCGAGATATTCTTTACATTGGATAAAATATGAATTCGTTTGAATTGATAGGTACGCTTGATTATCAATATACAATGTAATCATTATAAAGCAGTATATGACGATTTATTATTTGTACATCAATGTTACATTTTCTTTTTTGTGTGCTCATTGGTTAATAGTCTTTATGTATAAATGTTACAGAGCAGACAATGATGTTAGCCGCCGCAAACGCCTCTGCGGACAGACTCTTGATCCCTACTTGAACTGTCTGCCAAGGTATGCAATCGACATTGAAACTTTGCTTAGAGAGCCATTCTTGTCAACGGTACATTATAAGGATTACACGGAAAGAGCCAAATACCCAAGTTTTACACTTTCTGATTTCAGACATACATTTCCCTATAAATGGAGAATATGACAATGCATTGAAAAATAAAAAGCCTAAGGTCTACCAGAAAAATACAACAACATTAAATGAATAATTGTTTTAATTCTTGCTAGTAATTACTCCATACCATACTATAAAAGCCTCAATACACTTGTTTCCCTGTATCGATCAGTTTGAGAGTTTAAAGATAACATTGAATCTTCAAGGTACTCAGATGGGTTTTTTCGGACTTCAAGATACTATTTTACCTCAACTATACAGTAGATCTTGAAATTCACAAATTAAAATATAATTTTTAATGTTCGTGTTATTTCCTCAACAAACCTAATTTCACACATTAAGTATTCTCAGTCCAGTTTTTGTGTAAGTGAAAATGCATATATATGTATTTAAATGTGACATGAATCCGACAAAAATAATTTACTTTCCCCATTTTCTCTCAATGTATAAAACGATCATTTTGAAACGAAATTTACGACAAAACAGAAAACAGACCCATCCGTTCGGGCAGGGTGTACACTCGGACTGGTGGCCGAACGAGTGTTCCACGGGGTTCCGGCCGCACGTGGAACTAGGGTCATAGGGGTCACAGCGGCCACAGGGCTTCTGGATACCCTCTCCCTCACAGTAGTTAGTTGCGTCGCACCGCACACAGCTCACGTCGTCTGATTCGTTTGAAAAAAATACAAGTCTTTCACAAATGAAGTTTAAACAAGTTGTGTTTTTGTTTGCGGTGTGAACTTCATATAGGTACGTTTTAACTAAATACCAAGTGACAGGGTGTGGTCCAGAATGCACTCTATTTAAGATTGAGAATGTTACTTCAGACTGATATTTTGATGAAGTCATAGTAATCAACATGTACAATAGTTGCTATTTTCGACTAGTTTTGTGCTTTTCTGTGTTATTCACACTGTGTGAGGATGTGGAGACTAATCCGAGACCACTGCGTTCTCAGAAGCAGAGGACGCTATCGTTTGTTGAACCATCAGTTGTGAGATCGGCGTCGGCGTCTACTCTATCGCCTTATCATGAAGCCACTAAACGGGCGACCAGGGGAAGCAAATATAGCGAAGTAACGGCGTTTCTCAGGGATGTTATAGCGGAAGTGCGCACCGACCTTGCCGCCATTAATTAAAGTGGATGACATAAACAATCATGTTAATATTCTAAAATTTCTGAGCCCAGAAATCGGGATCATTCATTCGGAACTCCTTGACCATTTTTATCAAAAACAACCTCGGATGTATTTGTACGGTTTACATACTCAAAAAGAGGTACGTTTAAGTCCGCTGCAAGAAGATCGCGTAGTAATTTTATTTAGCAGTTAAACTTTATGACTTTACTCTTGGATATCTTAATTCTGTTTGCAATAATATACTTCACTGGCAATCAATTTAAACTTATATCAATAAATTCAATTCTATAACACTTCATTTAATAAATGATATAATTCAAAAATTTACGAACTACTTCAACTGATGTACCGGCATACATCCGAGGTTGTTTTTGATAAAAATGGCCGAGGAGCTCCGAATACGGGATCATTATGCTTCAATGGCGAGCTAATCAGTGATGACAGTGTTTACAAATACGATGATCTGTCAAAGCAAGTCACGAGGATCGGTAGTACACGGCAGGGACAAAGACCACGTGGTGGCTGAGCCCGTGGGAACGATAACAGACTAGGTGAACACAACAGTGACCAGTCAACGGACCCACATGACCAAGACGTCAACGATGCAGACACATCCGGATCGGAAGGCGGATACGAAAGCGAAACGCGGGGCGGACTAGAATGCAGGTGAAGGCCATGTAAACGTAAACACTATCACGTGGAATGTGTGCGGTTTAAGAAAGTTAATTGATGATAGAGAAATACAACTATTTACAATCGTTTGACATTATTGGTCTAATTGAAACGAGGAGTGATTTTAGTAATGAATTCGAGCATCTGCTTGATAGTTATACATGTTTTGATTGTGCAAGATCGAAATCCTTAAATACCTCACGTAATAGTGGTGGAATAGCTGTTTACATTAAGAATGATTTGTCATGGATATGCGGAATGCGTAGTATTGTATATCAACAGAACTATATTTCGTTCTATGCACGATATAATATTATATGTTGCTTATGTCTCACCCGAGGGCTCGACCATTTATAACAATAGAGATGAGAAAACTGGAATTAAATATTTTATAATAATATTTCTTTAATACGAAATAAGTATCCTGGCGCATATTTTTATCTAGCTGGGGACTTAAAGCTGCACTCTCACAGATATACCATTTTTACAACTTTTTTTTGTCTTGGAAAGTGCAAATTTTTGGGTAAATATCTGAAAACCAATGATATAAGATTGTTGACAAAAATCAGATAGTAAATTTTCACATTTCCGTTCAAAAATTAATGTTTTATGGCTTAAATCGTTACTACGGTTTAAGAAAAATGCATAAAACATCAATTTTTGAACTTATTAATAAATATAAAAATCTGCTACATTATTTTTGTCAGCTGTCTTGTATCACTGGTTTCCATGGATTTTCCCAAAAATTGGCTCGTTCCAAGACAAAAAATAAAAAAAGTTGTCAAAACGTTCAATCTGTGAGAGTGCAGCTTTAAATGCCCACACAAAATGTATGTTTAATTAAATTCCAGATGATAATCTGCAAAACATTTTTAATACTGATGTTGAATATAATTTAGTTACCTCGAAATAACAAAGACAAAGTAGGATGTAATAACTTTGGAAAATCTCTTATTGAGCTGTGTTGTGCTCATAACATGCACATTTTAAATGGACGTATTTATGACGACATTTTTGGGAATTTTACATGTATAACATATAATGGTTCTAGGATCATGTCGTCTGAGTTTTTCTCATATAAGTTTTTTCAATATCGCAATGAGTGACGAGTCAGATCGTTCACCAGCTTGATCTAAATCGACATTCTTTTTAGATAAAATAGAACATGCTGATGAAAACTTAGCGGGACCACAAAATGTTTTGTACATGTTTAAAATGTTAAAAGGAAAAAAAACGCATGCAAAGATTAATTCTTAATGTCATTTGCAAATAAGTGCAGTTCGCTGGCCGCTCAAATTGCACTTGAATTTTATATAAATGGCGCGGTTGAGTCGGCTGCTATGATGCGCGTAAATTACGTTCACAACAACATGCGATGTAACTTCAAATAATCAACCCGGGTAAAACAGAGACTGTGCTTTTGCTAAACAATGAAAGTACGCTGCATTACGAAGATTTCGTTTGACTAGCGGATTGTTAGATTTTCAAAACTATATTTCACTTCGTAGACATTTCTAAATTACGTGTTCCACTAAAAGGCAATTGTACCAGCAAGCTTAAAGGAATGAACTAGTATTGTCTAGTTGTAATCCAAAATCCTTTCGGAATTTGTTAAAAATGTCCCAACGTAATAGAAAAAAGACCCTGCTACATGGCGGAACTATTTTCAAGGATTATTGTTCAATGATAATCAACCAAACTTGAATGATACAGCTTTTGGTACGAATAGTTGTTATGATGAAGACGATCACATTTTAAATTATGATATTACTGACGGGGAGGTTAATGCAAGCATTTCAAAATTGAAAAAGGGGAAATCTCAGGACCTAAAGGATTTGGGGCTGAATTTTACCAAAGAACAATACAAGCCATAACTCCAGTGTTGCGTCAATTATTGAATAGGGTTTAAAATACGGGTGTATTTCCGGATATTTGGGGAGATAGTATTATTGTTCCAGTGCTCAAGTCGGGCTCTAAACTGAGGACCCATCAAATTATAGGGGTATTTCTCATATAAACGTTATGTATACAATATTTTCAAACATAAGACATGATACATTTTGAACATTGACAGAACAGTTTGACAAACTTGAAGAGACACAGGCTGGTTTTCAGACTGGTTATTCGACAAAAGATAATATATTTACTTTGCAAATTATGGTTCAGATATATACCAGTAAGCCCGGGGGTAGATTTGATGTATTATACGTCGATTCCAAAATTATGGATCGATACACCATTACTTTTTAACTAGTTTGCGTGTCCATGTATTCAAATCTGTGCGGATGCGTGCGAGTTGGCGACAGTACAGTTACACAACCCTTTCTTTGGAACGTTGGCGCGAGACAAGGGGACGTAACCAGTACAATACTTTTTAATCTATATATTAATAAGTTATCTTCCTTCCTACGGTTAACGACTGTGTTGCATTGGGGAATGCGGAAGGTTTCCTTTATGTATTGATTTAATATCATGTTAAATGTATTAAGTACTGATGCAAACTACTATACGTATATGTCTAATGAACGTTATCCAAGAAACTGCAACTTAATGCTTAAACACATGATGACATTGGAAGAATAAATTGGGTTACATCTGTAAATAATTAAATATACAAAAAATAGTTTTGGTTTTGTTTGGTTAAGCCAGGAAGATGGAAATGTTTGTGATTTTTAATATCATTTAAACAAAGGTTGATTGCAAACGACAAAACTGGTTCGAAAATGTGAGAGGCTCAACACTATGTGACACATATAAGCATTTTAATACTTTGTTCAATGTATTAATTTACCATTTTATGTGAGAAAATTGTAGCGAGAGTTCGATGTTCTAGCCATAAATTGTTTATTGAGACTGGTCGACATATGGTTATCGAAGGGAAAATCGAGTGTGTAGATATTGCTTAATTAATTTTGATATTACTCATAGGTGATTTTCATGAATTATTTCAATGTCACACATTCAGACAAGAAAGGCAAGTTTATATCTGTTCGTGATACACAGCTAGGCAAGACTTCCAAAACTTCATTATTCTTATGCAAATTCTAAACGATGACAGAATAAAAAAAAATATTGCATTCTTTGTAAATGTAATAATAATAAAACAAAACGATAAAGAATAATGACTGTCAATAAGAAAACACAACTCTATAGCCTTTATGTTTTGTATTGTATATGTTGTATCATGGGCCGGAGGCCTTTTTTTATAAAATAAAATTTGACTTGACTATCCTTTGAATTTAGACCGGTAACTAGAGATGAAAATGTCATGACCCAGAGTTTTAATATTTTCTGTTGGACTAGAACTTTGCTTACTTTCGGCCGGTTGCAACATGGAATCAATGCAATGAAAAATTAACGGTGCCTAACTTCAAAGTTCTCAGAAGAAATTTGACATAGCTTTATCAGTATTTCAATTAACTAGCGTTGAATGGAAATTAAGGAAATGTATGATTGTCATATACGTAAATCGCTAGAAATGACATTTTTCCAATTGATGTTTTGCGACACTTATATGAGAAATGCACAGGGATCTTAATTAGTAGTATATACCTAAAACATAGTTATGAGAGCGTAGCAAGAGTGTAGTTGGATCACTACGATGCCTTAATCACAATTTGAAACAACACTGACTTACAGAACAACTGTTCATCTTTGGAGCATCCAGACAGTTCAAGACGTAGCGATATGTTGTTACCAATCCAAGTCAACGGATTCACTCTTATACTTTTGCTTTCTATTACAGGGTCTAATGTTTCTGTGCGTATAATATCTCTTCCCGTTGTCCCTAGAAATATCTAAAAGGTAAACATTGACTGTGTTACAGCAAGCATAGCTTTTTTGCAATAACGTATTGTATTTTTACGTCTTGATCACGAAATTACGATTTTTTAGTCATAAAACATGAAATAGGATTATAAAAAAACCCTTCAAAAGCAATCATACATTGTGGCCGTTCTTGTTTGTGTATTCTTTCCATGTGTTCGTGTTTTCGATGAAGTAGTATATCTTGAAAGACGTGACCCACTCGTTTGCATCTTCTCGGCCCTGGACATGCACTCGTGTGAACCGGAAGCTCCGTCCCATGTCCACCGCTAGGTATTGATCCGTATCGTTCTTTCCAGCCACCCAGCCGCCCGAGGATTGACTCTCAACATCTACCGAATATAATAGATTATAGTAAATTATGTAAATTGCAAAGAACGTCGTTTAATGAGTCATTTTTTTTAATTATCACCATTTGAACAAAACATGAAGAAGTTAAAATGGTCACCAGTTAAAATGGTTATGCTGCAAATCGCTTAAACATGCTTTACTAATCAATTTATTGTTTGTGAATGAAATTGCCTCTAATTTACTTCGTGTTCGATTCACCCGAGCTAGGAAGGCAGCCGTATACACAGGGTGGTAAGAAGACGAAGCTGACATCATGTAATCTAAAACCTCCCCACTCGATATTCCAACAGGTTCGCTGCATTCTTCAATTGAATTTTATATAATAAATAGAGAGGTTACGAACTGCTACTTGCACGTCATAGTGTACGTGTGACATACAAAGGCAACGTCAGTGAGTACGCTCAAAGAGTTAAGCCGATATTGAGGACCCTGGCAAAATGTGTGATATACGTCACACGGGTTAAAGTAAGCATGTACACACTATATCTCGTATAATATAATAACGCAAGGCTACAGCGTAAAAAAATCCCGATGAATATAAATATATTCCTAGCATACGGGGCAGTTCGGTTCATCCGAACGGAAGCTGTTGACGATGCCGGCCGAGCTACCAGCCACGCAGTGTGACTGAAGGTCGGTTTGTTTGTTTCGCCCCGCATACTTTTCTCTAGTAAACATGAAGCGTCAAATTTGACAAAGAAAATGCTATTTAAATACACTTAGCACGTCAAAAACGAGAAAAGTTGCCTTTTTTTAAATAAATAAATTGATTGATTAAATTTAACGTCACGATATAATGGCCTAAAAGTTTAAAACACTTTGGTCAATTTCAACCAAAAACATATGAGCAATTTCGTACCTAGAATACATTTTCAACAGTAGTGAGACATTGTTGAAAATCTCTTCTTGGTACGAATCACCCCTTGGTTTATTGCTTAAATGGTCCCCTGGTTACTATAGACTTCGTTATAATCGATGTGGTAAAACAAACTGCGTACTAAAATCCAAGACGTAGTATTTAGGTATTCTCAGTGTCATGCCTCCTGTATAATTGTTTACAGTTAACGTATACTCTATGTTCCCAAATTGCACGTCCATCACACAGGTATTGCTGATGAATATATTCACGTCTGCGATATCCCCACGCTGAACCGTTCCGTTATCTAAAGCAATGACTTTGAACTGTAGCGTTGTGAAGTTTTGGTATATATCGTCCCATAAATCACGAGTGTTATCGTAGTCCACCGGCGGGCTAGAAATAAAGATACGAACACTTTATTCACATGATATTATAACATGCCTCTAATATAATTACAACGAAAACAAAAAAATCTGAATACTAGTAAACATTTATGGAAATAACAACTTATAATGACTGTTTGAATTTATTCTTAACACACTATAAATGTCGCAATAAGTTATCTTTCTACAATACTCTATAAAAATAACCGTCCCCGAAAGGTCTAACTTTGGAAACCTCCCCCGAAAGGTCTAACTTTGGAAACCTCCCCCGAAAGGTCTAACTTTGGAAATCTCCCCCGAAAGCTCTAACTTTGGAAACCTCACCCGAAAGGTCTAACTATGGAAACCTCCCCCGAAATGTTTTTCTTTGGAAACCTCCCCTAAAGGTCTAACTTTGGAAACCTAGCTCCTCCGAAATTTCTTACTTCGGAAACCTCCTCCGAAATATCTTATTTGAAAATGATACGTTCTCACCAAAAAGGTCTTACTTTGGAAACCTCCCCCGAAAGGTCTTACTTTGGAAATGATACGTTCTCCCCAAAAGTTCTTACTTCGGAAACCTTCCCCGAAAGGTCTTACTTTTGAGTCCTCCCCCAAAATGTCTTACTTCTGAAACCTCCCCCAAAGGCTTACTTCGGAAACCTCCCCCAAAGGCTTACTTCGGAAACCTCCCCCAAAGGCTTACTTCGGAAACCTCCCCCAAAGGCTTACTTCGGAAACCTCCCCCAAAGGCTTACTTCGGAAACCTCCCCCAAAGGCTTACTTCGGAAACCTCCCCCGACAGGTCTTACTTTGGAGTTATCTTTGATATTGTATAATAAATGTTGCCATTTTCTCCGCTATCAGCATCGCTAGTCGTGAAGTATGAAATGGGCTCCTCTCTCAATATTGGGAACGGCGTGATAGAGGCAACTTCAGGGGATATAACGGGACAATTGTCATTCTCATCCAAAACATAAATCTAAAATAAGAATTAAAACAATATAACGCAGAGTAAAACAAGTTCAATTTAAAAAGACCCATTTACGGTAATATGCAAACGTGTCTTTACTTACTCGAATAGAAATAAGTCCAGATCGACCTGATGATTCATCTATTATTGTTATCAAAATGTTGTGTTCAGATTTTTGTTCGAAGTCCAACGTATCATGCAATGTAAGAAACAATTTTGCCGTTCTAAAGCGATATGTTTGTGTCAAAAGGTTCGAAGTAGTGTTTGTCAAATTTAGTAAAGTAGACGAAACATCGTCACAAACTGGAAAATAAAAATACATAAAAGTCGAATGAAACTACATAGCATATCAATTGCAAAGCGGTACAAAGTCTTACTTTAATCTTATCTAATGGTAAAAAGCCTTACTATAATCTTGTCTAATGGTACAAAGCCTTACTATAATCATGTCTAATGGTACAAAGCCTTACTATAATCTTGTCTAATGGTACAAAGCCTTACTATAATCTTGTCTAATGGTACAAAACATTACTATAATCTTGTCTAATGGTATACGGCCTTACTATAATCTTGTCTAATGGTTCAAAGCCTTACTATAATCTTGTTTAAAGGTACAAAGCCTTACTATAATCTTGTCTAATGGTACAAAGCCTTACTATAATCTTGTCTAATGGTACACGGCCTTACTATAATCATGTCTATTGGTACAAAGCCTTACTATAATCTTGTCTAATGGTACACGGCCTTACTATAATCTTGTCTAATGGTACAAAGCCTTACTATAATCTTGTCTAATGGTACACGGCCTTACTATAATCTTGTCTAATGATACAAAGCCTTACTATAATCTTGTCTAATGGTACAAAGCCTTACTATAATCTTGTCTAATGGTACAAAGCCTTACTATATTCTTGTCTAATGGTTCAAAGCCTTCCTGTAATCTTGTCTAATGGTACAAAGCCTTACTATAATCATGTCTAATGGTACAAAGCCTTACTATAATCTGTCTAATGGTACAAATCCTTACTATAATCTTGTCTAATGGTATAAAGCCTTACTATAATCTTGTCTAATGGTACAAAGCCTTACTATAATCTTGTCTAATGGTACAAAGCCTTACTATAATCTTGTCTAATGGTACACGGCCTTACTATAATCTTGTCTAATGATACAAAGCCTTACTATAATCTTGTCTAATGGTACACGGCCTTACTATAATCTTGTCTAATGGTACAAAGCCTTACTATAATCTTGTCTAATGGTACAAAGCCTTACTATAATCTTGTCTAATGGTACAAAGCATTACTATAATCTTGTCTAATGGTACACGGCCTTACTATAATCTTGTCTAATGGTACAAAGCCTTACTATAATCTTGTCTAATGGTACAAAGCCTTACTATAATCTTGTCTAATGGTACAAAGCCTTACTATAATCTTGTCTAATGGTACACGGCCTTACTATAATCTTGTCTAATGGTACAAAGCCTTACTATAATCTTGTCTAATGATACAAAGCCTTACTATAATCTTGTCTAATGGTACACGGCTTTACTATAATCTTGTCTAATGGTACAAAGCCTTACTATAATCTTGTCTAATGGTACAAAGCCTTACTATAATCTTGTCTAATGGTACAAAGCCTTACTATAATCTTGTCTAATTGTACAAAGCCTTACTATAATCAAGTCTAATGGTACACGGCTTTACTATAATCTTGTCTAATGGTACACGGCCTAACAATAATCTTGTCTAATGGTACAAAGCCTTACTATAATCTTGTCTAATGGTACAGAGCCTTACTATAATCTTGTCTAATGGTAAAAAGTCTTACTATAATCTTGTCTAATGGTACACGGCCTGACTATAATCTTGGCAAATGGTACACGGCTTTACAATAATCTTGTCTAATGGTACAAAGCCTTACTATATTGTTGTCTAATGGTACAAAGCCTTACTATATTCTTGTCTAATGGTACAAAGCCTTGCAACAATATTGTCTAATGGTACAAAGCCTTACTATAAGCTTGTCTTATGGTACAACGCCTTACTATAACCTTGTCTAATGGTACACGGCCTAACTATATTTCTGTCTAATGGTACAAAGCCTTACTATAATCTTGTCTAATGGTAAAAAGCCTTATTATAATCTTGTCTAATGGTACACGGCTTACTGTAATATTCTCTAATGGTTCAAAGCCTTACTATGATCTGTCTAATGGTACAAAGCCTTACTTTAATATTGTCTAATGGTACAAAGCCTTACTATATTCTTGTCTAATGGTACAAAGCCTTGCTACAATATTGTCTAATGGTACAAAGCCTTACTATAATCTTGTCTGATGGTACAAAGCCTTACTATATATTGTCTAATGGTACAAAGCCTTACTACATTCTTGTCTAATGGTACAAAGCCTTACTATAATCTTGTCTAATGGTACAAAGCCTTACTATAATCTTGTCTAATGGTACAAAGCCTTACTAAAATCTGTCTAATGGTACAAAGCCTTACTATAATCTTGTCTAATGGTACAAAGCCTTACTATAATATTGTCTAATGGTACAAAGCCTTACTATATTGTTGTCTAATGGTACAAAGCCTTACTATAATCTTGTCTAATGGTACAAAGCCTTACTATAATATTGTCTAATGGTACAAAGCCTTACTATAATATTGTCTAATGGTACAAAGCCTTACTATAATATTGTCTAATGGTACAAAGCCTTACTATATTGTTGTCTAATGGTACAAAGCCTTGCTAAAATATTGTCTAATGGTACAAAGCCTTACTATAATCTTGTCTAATGGTACAACACCTTACTATAATCTTGTCTAATGGTACAACGCCTTACTATAATCTTGTCTAATGGTACACGGCCTAACGATATTCTTGTCTAATGGTACAAAGCCTTACTATAATCTTGTCTAATGGTACAACGCCTTACTATAATCTTGTATAATGGTACACGGCCTTACTAAATATTGTCTAATGGTACAACGCCTTACTATAATCTTGTCTAATGGTACACGGCCTAACTATATTCTTGTCTAATGGTACAAAGCCTTACTATAATCTTGTCTAATGGTACAACGCCTTAAAATAACCTTACCTAATGGTACACGGCTTACTGTAATATTCTCTAATGGTTCAAAGCCTTACTATAATCTTGTCTAATGGTACAAAGCCTTACTATAATCTTGTCTAATGGTATAAAGCCTTACTATAATCTGTCTAATGGTACAAATCCTTACTATAATCTTGTCTAATGGTACAAAGCCTTACTATATTGTTGTCTAAAGGTACAAAGCCTTGCTACAATCTTGTCTAATGGTACAACGCCTTACTATAATCTTGTATAATGGTACAAGGCCTTACTAAATCTTGTCTAATGGTACACGGCCTAACTATAATCTTGTCTAATGGTACAAAGCCTTACTATAATCTTGTCTAATGGTACACGGCTTACTGTAATTTTGTCCAATGGTACAAGGCCTTACTATAATCTTGTCTAATGGTACACAACCTTACTATAATCTTGTCTAATGGTACAAAGCCTTACTATAATCTTGTCTAATGGTATAAAGCCTTACTATAATCTTGTCTAATTGTACACGGCCTTACTATAATCTTGTCTAATGGTACAAAGCCTTACATTAATCTTGTCTAATGGTACAAAGCCTTACTATATTCTTGTCTAATGGTACAAAGCCTTGCTATAATCTTGTCAAATGGTACAAAGCTTTACCATAATCTTGTCTAATGGTAAAAAGCCTTGCTATATTCATGTCTAATGGTACAAAGCCTTGCTATAAACTGGTCTAATGGTACAAAGCCTTACTATAATCTTGTCTAACTGTACAAAGCATTGCTACAACAATATTGTCTAATGGTACAAAGCCTTACTATAATCTTGTCTAATGGTACAAAGCCTTACTTTAATATTGTATAATGGTACAAAGCCTTACTATATTCTTGTCTAATGGTACAAAGCCTTGCCACAATATTGTCTAATGGTACAAAGCCTTACTATAATCTTGTCTGATGGTACAAAGCCTTACTATAATATCGTCTAATGGTACAAAGCCTTACTATATTCTTGTCTAATGGTACAAAGCCTTACTATAATCTTGTCTAATGGTACAAAGCCTTACTATAATCTTATCTAATGGTACAACGCCTTACCAAAATCTGTCTAATGGTACAAAGCCTTACTATAATCTTGTCTAATGGTACAAAGCCTTACTATAATATTGTCTAATGGTACAAAGCCTTACTATATTCTTGTCTAATGGTACAAAGCCTTACTATAATCTTGTCTAATGGTACAAAGCCTTACTAAAATCTGTCTAATGGTACAAAGCCTTACTATAATCTTGTCTAATGGTACAAAGACTTACTATAATATTGTCTAATGGTACAAAGCCTTACTATATTCTTGTCTAAGGTACAAAGCCTTGCTACAATATTGTCTAATGTTACAAAGCCTTATTATAATCTTGTCTAATGGTACACGGCTTACTGTAATATTCTCTAATGGTTCAAAGCCTTACTGTAATATTCTCTAATGGTACAAAGCCTTACTATAATCTTGTCTAATGGTATAAAGCCTTATTATAATCATGTCTAATGGTACAAAGCCTTACTATAATATTGTCTAATGGTACAAAGCCTTACTATATTGTTGTCTAATGGTACAAAGCCTTGCTAAAATATTGTCTAATGGTACAAAGCCTTACTATAATCTTGTCTAATGGTACAACGCCTTACTATAATCTTGTATAATGGTACACGGCCTTACTAAATCTTGTCTAATGGTACAAAGCCTTACTATAATCTTGTCTAATGGTACACGGCCTAACTATATTCTTGTCTAATGGTACAAAGCCTTACTATAATCTTGTCTAATGGTACAAAGCCTTAAAATAATCTTGTCTAATGGTACGCGGCTTACTGTAATATTCTCTAATGGTTCAAAGCCTTACTATAATCTTGTCTAATGGTACAAAGCCTTACTATAATCTTGTCTAATTGTATAAAGCCTTACTATAATCTTGTCTAATGGTACAAATCCTTACTATAATCTTGTCTAATGGTACAAAGCCTTACTATATTGTTGTCTAATGGTACAAATCCTTACTATAATCTTGTCTAATGGTACAACGCCTTACTATAATCTTGTATAATGGTACAAGGCCTTACTAAATCTTGTCTAATGGTACACGGCCTTACTATAATCTTGTCTAATGGTACACAACCTTACTATAATCTTGTCTAATGGTACAAAGCCTTACTATAATCTTGTCTAATGGTATAAAGCCTTACTATAATCTTGTCTAATTGTACAAAGCCTTGCTAAAATCTTGTTTCATGGTACAAAGCCTTACATTAATCTTGTCTAATGGTACAAAGCCTTACTATATTATTGTCTAATGGTACAAAGCCTTGCTATAATATTGTCTAATGGTACAAAGCTTTACCATAATCTTGTCTAATGGTAAAAAGCCTTGCTATATTCTTGTCTAATGGTACAAAGCCTTGCTGTAAACTGGTCTAATGGTACAAAGCCTTACTATAATCTTGTGTAACGGTACAAAGCCTTACTATAATCTTGTCTAATGGTACAAAGCCTTACTATAATCTTGTCGAATGGTACAAAGCCGTACTTTAATCTTGTCTAATGGTACAAAGCTTTGCTATAATCTTGTCTAATGGTATAAATCCTTGCTAAAATCTTGTCTAATGGTACAAGGCCTTACTATAATCTTGTCGAATGGTACAAAGCCGTACTTTAATCTTGTTTAATGGTACAAAGCCTTGCTAAAATCTTGTCTATTAGTACAAAGCCTAAAAAGCCTTACTATAATCTTGTCTAATGGTACAAATCCTTACTATAATCTTGTCTAATTGTACAAAGCCTTACTATAATCTTGTCTAATGGTACACGGCTTTACTATAACATTGTTTAATGGTATAAAGCCTTAATGTAATCTTATCTAATGGTACACGGCTTTACTATAATCTTGTCTAATGGTACACGGCCTAACAATAATCTTGTCTTATGGTACACGGCCTTCCTATAATCTTGTCTAATGGTACAAAGCCTTACTATAATCTTGTCTAATGGAACACGGCCTTACTACCATCTTGTCTAATTGTACAAAGCCTTACTATAATCTTGTCTTATGGTACAAAGCCTTACTATAATCTTGTCTAATGGTACACGGCCTAACTATAATCTTGTCTAATGGTACACGGCCTAACTATAATCTTGTCTAATGGTACAAAGCCTTACTATAATCTTGTCTAATGGTATAAAGCATTACTATAATCTTGTCTAATTGTACACGGCCTTACTATAATCTTGTCTAATGGTACAAAGCCTTACATTAATCTTGTCTAATGGTACAAAGCCTTACTATATTCTTGTCTAATGGTACAAAGCCTTACTATAATATTGTCTAATGGTACAAAGCCTTACTATAATCTTGTCTAATGGTACAAAGCCTTACTATAATCTTGTCTAATGGTACAAAGCCTTACTAAAATCTGTCTAATGGTACAAAGCCTTACTATAATCTTGTCTAATGGTACAAAGCCTTACTATAATATTGTCTAATGGTACAAAGCCTTACTATATTCTTGTCTAAGGTACAAAGCCTTGCTACAATATTGTCTAATGGTACAAAGCCTTATTATAATCTTGTCTAATGGTACACGGCTTACTGTAATATTCTCTAATGGTTCAAAGCCTTACTGTAATATTCTCTAATGGTACAAAGCCTTACTATAATCTTGTCTAATGGTATAAAGCCTTATTATAATCATGTCTAATGGTACAAAGCCTTACTATAATATTGTCTAATGGTACAAAGCCTTACTATATTGTTGTCTAATGGTACAAAGCCTTGCTACAATATTGTCTAATGGTACAAAGCCTTACTATAATCTTGTCTAATGGTACAACGCCTTACTATAATCTTGTATAATGGTACACGGCCTTACTAAATCTTGTCTAATGGTACAAAGCCTTACTACAATCTTGTCTATTGGTACACGGCCTAACTATATTCTTGTCTAATGGTACAAAGCCTTACCATAATCTTGTCTAATGGTACAAAGCCTTAAAATAATCTTGTCTAATGGTACACGGCTTACTGTAATATTCTCTAATGGTTCAAAGCCTTACTATAATCTTGTCTAATGGTACAAAGCCTTACTATAATCTTGTCTAATTGTATAAAGCCTTACTATAATCTGTCTAATGGTACAAATCCTTACTATAATCTTGTCTAATGGTACAAAGCCTTACTATATTGTTGTCTAATGGTACAAATCCTTACTATAATCTTGTCTAATGGTACAACGCCTTACTATAATCTTGTATAATGGTACACGGCCTTACTAAATCTTGTCTAATGGTACACGGCCTTACTATAATCTTGTCTAATGGTACACAACCTTACTATAATCTTGTCTAATGGTACAAAGCCTTACTATAATCATGTCTAATGGTATAAAGCCTTACTATAATCTTGTCTAATTGTACAAAGCCTTGCTAAAATCTTGTTTCATGGTACAAAGCCTTACATTAATCTTGTCTAATGGTACAAAGTCTTACTATATTATTGTCTAATGGTACAAAGCCTTGCTATAATCTTGTCTAATGGTACAAAGCTTTACCATAATCTTGTCTAATGGTAAAAAGCCTTGCTATATTCTTGTCTAATGGTACAAAGCCTTGCTATAAACTGGTCTAATGGTACAAAGCCTTACTATAATCTTGTCTAATGGTACAAAGCCTTACTATAATCTTGTCTAATGGTACAAAGCCTTACTATAATCTTGTCTAATGGTACAAAGCCTTACTATAATCTTGTCTAATGGTACAAAGCCTTACTATAATCTTGTCTAACGGTACAAAGCCTTACAAAAAACTTGTCTAATGGTACAAAGCCTTGCTATATTCTTGTCTAATGGTATAAATCCTTGCTAAAATCTTGTCTAATGGTACAAGGCCTTACTATAATCTTGTCGAATGGTACAAAGCCGTACTTTAATCTTGTCTAATGGTAAAAAGCTTTGCTATAATCTTGTCTAATGGTACAAAGCCTTACCATAATCTTGACTAATGGTACACGGCCTTGCCATAATCTTGTTTAATGGTACAAAGCATTGCTAAAATCTTGTCTATTAGTACAAAGACTACAAAGCCTTACTATAATCTTGTCTAATGGTACAAAGCCTTACTATAATCTTGTCTAATTGTACAAAGCCTTACTATAATCTTGTCTAATGGTACACGGCTTTACTATAATATTGTCTAATGGTATAAAGCCTTAATGTAATCTTGTCTAATGGTACACGGCTTTACTATAATCTTGTCTAATGGTACACGGCCTAACAATAATCTTGTCTTATGGTACACGGCCTTCCTATAATCTTGTCTAATGGTACAAAGCCTTACTATAATCTTGTCTAATGGAACACGGCCTTACTATAATCTTGTCTAATTGTACAAAGCCTTACTATAATCTTGTCTAATGGTACAAAGCCTTACTATAATCTTGTCTAATGGTACACGGCCTAACTATAATCTTGTCTAATGGTACACGGCCTAACTATAATCTTGTCTAATGGTACAAAGCCTTACTATAATCTTTTCTAATGGTATGAAGCCTTAATATAATCTTTTCTAATGTTAAAAAGCCTTACTATAATCATGTCTAATGGTAAAGTGCCTTACTATAATCTTGTCTAATGGTACACGGCTTTACAATAATCTTGTCTAATGGTACACGGCTTAACAATAATCTTGTTTAATGGTACACGGCCTTACTATAATCATGTCTATTGGTACAAAGCCTTACTATAATCTTGTCTTATGGTACACGGCCTTACTATAATCTTGTCTAATGGTACACTGCCTTACTATTATCATGTCTATTGGTACAAAGCCTTACTATAATCTTGTCTTATTGTACGCGGCCTTACTATAATCTTGTCTAATGGTACAAAGCCTTAAAATAATCTTGTCTAATGGTACACGGCTTACTGTAATATTCTCTAATGGTTCAAAGCCTTACTATAATCTTGTCTAATGGTACAAAGCCTTACTATAATCTTGTCTAATTGTATAAAGCCTTACTATAATCTGTCTAATGGTACAAATCCTTACTATAATCTTGTCTAATGGTACAAAGCCTTACTATATTGTTGTCTAATGGTACAAATCCTTACTATAATCTTGTCTAATGGAACAACGCCTTACTATAATCTTGTATAATGGTACACGGCCTTACTAAATCTTGTCTAATGGTACAAAGCCTTACTATAATCTTGTCTAATGGTACACAACCTTACTATAATCTTGTCTAATGGTGAAAGGCCTTACTATAATCTTGTCTAATGGTACAAAGCCTTACTATAATCTTGTCTAATGGTACAAAGCCTTACTATAATCTTGTCTAATGGTACAAAATCTTACTATAATCTTGTCAAATGGTACAAAGCCTTACTATAATCTTGTTTAATAGTACAAAACCTTACTACAATCTTGTCGAATGGTACAAAGCCTTACTATAATCTTGTCTAATGGTACAAAGCCTTACATTAATCTTGTCTAATGGTACAAGACCTTACTATAATCTTGTCTAATGGTACACGGCTTCACAATAATCTTGTCTAATGGTACACGGCCTTACTATAATCATGTCTATTGGTACAAAGCCTTACTATAATCTTGTCTAATGGTACACGGCCTTACTATAATCTTGTCTAATGGTACACGGCCTTACTATAATCTTGTCTAATGGTACAAAGCCTTACTATAATCTTGTCTAATGGTAAAAAGCCTTACTATAATCTTGTCTAATGGTACAAAGCCTTACTATAATCTTGTCTAATGGTACAAAGCCTTACTATAATCTTGTCTAATGGTACAAAGCCTTACTATAATCTTGTCTAATGGTACACGGCCTAACTATAATCTTGTCTAATGGTACACGGCCTAACTATAATCTTGTCTAATGGTACAAAGCCTTACTATAATCTTATCTTATGGTATAAAGCCTTAATATAATCTTGTCTAATGGTAAAAAGCCTTACTATAATCTTGTCTAATGGTACAAAGCCTTACTATAATCTTGTCTAATGGTACACGGCCTTACTATAATCTTGTCTAATGGTACAGAGCCTTGCTATAATCTTGTCTAATAGTACAAAGCCTTGCTACAATCTTGTATAATGGTACACGGCCTTGCTACAATCTTGTCTAATGGTACACGGCCTTACTATAATCTTGTCAAATGCTACACGGCCTTACTATAATCTTGCCTAATGGTACAGAGCCTAGCTATAGTCTTGTCTAATGGTACAGAGCCTTACTATAATCTTGTCTAATGGTACAAAGCCTTACTATAATCTTGTCTAATTGTACCCGGCCTTACTATCATCTTGTCTAATGGTACAAAACCTTACTATAGTCTTGTGTAATGGTACTCGGCCTTACTATAATCTTGTCTAATGGTACAAAGCCTGTTACAGAGCCTTGCTATAGTCTGATCTAATGGTAAAAAGCCTTGCTATAATCTTGTCTAATGGTTCACGGCCTTACTATAATATTGTCTAATGGTACACGGCCTTACTATAATCTTGTCTAATGGTACAAAGCCTTACTATAATCTTGTCTAATGGTACAAAGCCTTACTATAATCTTGTCTAATGGTACAAAGCCTTACTATAATCTTGTCTAATGGTACACGGCCTTACTATAATTTTATATAATGGTACACGGCCTTACTATAATTTTGTCTAATGGTACACGGCCTTACTATGATATTGTCTAATGGTACATGGCCTAACTATAATATTGTCTAATGGTACATGGCCTTACTATAATCTTGTCTAATGGTACAAAGCCTTACTATAATATTGTCTAATGGTACAAAGCCTTACTATATTCTTGTCTAATGGTACAAAGACTTGCTACAATATTGTCTAATGGTACAAAGCCTTATTATAATCTTGTCTAATGGTACACGGCTTACTGTAATATTCTCTAATGGTTCAAAGCCTTACTTTAATCTGTCTTATGGTACAAATCCTTACTATAATCTTGTCTAATGGTACAAAGCCTTACTATATTGTTGTCTTATGGTACAAATCCTTACTATAATCTTGTCTAATGGTACAACGCCTTACTATAATCTTGTATAATGGTACACGGCCTTACTAAATCTTGTCTAATGGTACAAAGCCTTACTATAATCTTGTCTAATGGTACACAACCTTACTATAATCTTGTCTAATGGTGCAAGGCTTTACTATAATCTTGTCTAATGGTACAAAGCCTTACTATAATCTTGTCTAATGGTACAAAGCCTTACTATAATCTTGTCTAATGGTACAAAATCTTACAATAATCTTGTCAAATGGTACAAAGCCTTACTATAATCTTGTTTAATAGTACAAAACCTTACTACAATCTTGTCGAATGGTACAAAGCCTTACTATAATCTTGTCTAATGGTACAAAGCCTTACATTAATCTTGTCTAATGGTACAAGACCTTACTATAATCTTGTCTAATGGTACACGGCCTACAATAATCTTGTCTAATGGTACACGGCCTTACTATAATCATGTCTATTGGTACAAAGCCTTACTATAATCTTGTCTAATGGTACACGGCCTTACTATAATCTTGTCTAATGGTACACGGCCTTACTATAATCTTGTCTAATGGTACAAAGCCTTACTATAATCTTGTCTAATGGTAAAAAGCCTTACTATAATCTTGTCTAATGGTACAAAGCCTTACTATAATCTTGTCTAATGGTACAAAGCCTTACTACAATCGTGTCGAATGGTACAAAGCCTTACTATAATCTTGTCTAATGGTACACGGCCTAACTATAATCTTGTCTAATGGTACACGGCCTAACTATAATCTTGTCTAATGGTACAAAGCCTTACTATAATCTTGTCTAATGGTATAAAGCCTTAATATAATCTTGTCTAATGGTAAAAAGCCTTACTATAATCTTGTCTAATGGTACAAAGCCTTGCTATAATCTTGTCTAATGGTACACGGCCTTACTATAATCTTGTCTAATGGTACAGAGCCTTGCTATAATCTTGTCTAATGGTACAAAGCCTTGCTACAATCTTGTCTAATGGTACACGGCCTTGCTACAATCTTGTCTAATGGTACACGGCCTTACTATAATCTTGTCAAATGCTACACGGCCTTACTATAATCTTGTCTAATGGTACAGAGCCTAGCTATAGTCTTGTCTAATGGTACAGAGCCTTACTATAATCTTGTCTAATGGTACAAAGCCTTACTATAATCTTGTCTAATTGTACACGGCCTTACTATAATCTTGTCTAATGGTACAAAGCCTTACTATAGTCTTGTCTAATGGTACCCGGCCTTACTATAATCTTGTCTAATGGTACAAAGCCAGTTACAGAGCCTTGCTATAGTCTGATCTAATGGTAAAAAGCCTTACTATAATCTTGTCTAATGGTACACGGCCTTACTATAATCTTGTCTAATGGTACACGGCCTTACTATAATCTTGTCTAATGGTACAAAGCCTTACTATAATCTTGTCTAATGGTACAAAGCCTTACTATAATCTTGTCTAATGGTACAAAGCCTTACTATAATCTTGTCTAATGGTACACGGCCTTACTATAATCTTGTCTAATGGTACAAAGCCTTACTATAATTTTATGTAATGGTACACGGCCTTACTATAATCTTGTCTAATGGTACACGGCCTTACTATGATATTGTCTAATGGTACATGGCCTAACTATAATATTGTCTAATGGTACATGGCCTTACTATAATCTTGTCTAATGGTACATGGCCTAACTATAATATTGTGTAATGGTACATGGCCTTACTATAATCTTGTCTAATGGCACACGGCCTTACTATAATCTTGTCTAATGGTACAAAGCCTTGTTTAAATCCTGTCTGATGGTACAAAGCCTTGTTATAATGTTGTCTCATGATACAAAGCCTTGCTAAAATGTTGTCTAGTAGTACAAAGCTTTGCTAGAATGTTGTCTAACGGTACAAAGCCTTTCTATAATATTGTCTAATGGTACAGAGCCTTACTATAATCCTGTCTAACGGTACAAAGCCTTTCTATAATATTGTCTAATGGTACAGAGCATTACTTTAATCTTGTCTAATGGTACAAAACCTTGCTATAATGTTGTCTAATTTTACAAAGCCTTGGTATAATCTTTTCTCATGGTACAAATCCTTGCTATAATGTTTTCTCACGGTACAAAGCCTTACTATGATGTCGTCTAATTGTACAAAGTCTTGCTATAATGTTGTCTAATGGTACAAAGCCTTGCCATGAAGTTGTGTAAAGGTACAAAGCCTTGCTATAATGTTGTCTAATGGTACAAAGCCTTGCTATAATGTTGTCTAATGGTACAAAGCCTTGCTATTATGTTGTCTAATGGTACAAAGCCTTGCTATTATGTTGTCTAATGGTACAAAGCCTTGCTATAATGTTGTCTAATGGTACAAAGCCTTACTATAATGCTGTCTAATGGTACAAAGCCTTGCTATAATGTTGTCTTATGGTTCAAACCCTTGCCTTGAAGTTGTGTAAAGGTACAAAGCCTTGCTATAATGTTGTTTAACGGTACAAAGCCTTGCTTTTATCTTGTCTTATTGTACGAAGTCTTGCTATAATGTTGTCTCACGGTACAAAACCTTGCTATAATGTTGTCTTACGGTACAAAGCCTTGCTATAATCTAGTCTAACGGTACAAAGCCTTGCTACAATCTAGTCTAACGGTACAAAGCCTTGCCATAATTCTGTCTAACGGTACAAAACCTTGCTATAATGTTGTCTTACGGTACAAAGCCTTTCCATAATGTAGTCTAACGGTACAAAGCCTTGCTATAATCCTGTCTAATGGTACAAAGCCTTGCCATCGTCCTGGCTTATGGTACAAAGCCTTGCTATAATCCTGTCAAATGGTTTAAATCCTTGCTATAATCCTGTCTTATGGTTCAAAGCCTTACCTTAATCCTGTCCAGTGGACACAATGCATCTAGAGACAGCATTCATGTCAACACACTTTAGTTCATATACTCATAATAACTTTACTCTTATTCGTTTAGCTCGATTTAAAGTACTTAAGCAATTGCTCAGTTAACATACTCAGTTTATTTTTCCAATTAACATTCTAACAGGGCTTAACTTTTTAAATGATTTAACTCTTTTAAAATCCCATTCTCTCATAGAAATATGTTGATATAGAGTGTTGTCAAATAGTTAAAGAAATGTTTTAAAACAATGCACTTGAGTAAATATTGAATAAAAGAAAATGAACTGAACTGTGTTTTAGTATTAAATGACCTTAATTAAGAAAGTTGACTCACACAATTTGCTTAAACTATTAAGAAAAAAGATCACAATATGAAAAAATAGAAATAGTTTCCTCCCTATTCACACTCTAAACAAGAATGAAATAGTCTACCATTTTCATCCATTTTTAAACTAATAACTGAAAATAACCTGCGAATCGAAGCCATGTTCCAGTGAATACTGATAGGAAAATGCAAGTACAGTAATTATGATATGAAAATAATACATCTTTTTGTCATTTACACACCGATAAAACTAATATTATTCCCATCAGCATCTTCTAAGGAGGTAAATTTTAACAAAGTAATGATTTCTTCCGATGTTTCGTGATGACTTGATAAATTGTTTCTGAAATCAATGTGTCGTCCACCGATTCCTGAAATTTTAAGATAATACAATTTACAGAAATATAAAATATTCAACCCGCACTGTATGAACTGATCATCACAGTGGTCGTTTCAACACATGTAGAATAGTTATGACGTATACTAGGGTTACCAGGGCCGTAGCCAGCGTTACGCACTGACGCACATGCGTAACATCAATTTGAAAAGTGAAAAAAATGGCCAAACATGGAATCAAAGTCGAGAGCTAAGCTATGTTTTGACATTAGAATAAAACCTTAAAGGGAAGATCAGCTATAGAAAGCATTGTTTCTCTGTGCTCGATAGCTAACAGAGCCTTAAAAATAACCTGGTAACTACAGTCGTCGACCTCGAACCTATAAATTCTGACAAATACAAATCAAATCAATGCTAAACATGTTAGTTTCATGTTCCATTTTTCCGTGGGGGGCAGCCCCCCCCCCCCCTTAACCCCCTACGGTTACAGGCATTCCCCATCCCATAGCCTCTCACATTTGTGCGTAACATTCAGTACAGCCTGGCTACGCCCTTGGTTACGTATTAACAAGTGGTGTGTTGGTTAATTCTATCGTAGGACACTGTCAGGCATAAATGAAAGAAGTGAACCTAGTTGATTCAAGAAGAAATAGTGAAGAAATAATGAAACAAAGTCGTTTCTTACGATAATGTAACAATACTATTTTTATACACTGAATGGATATGAACGAGACATAACTTGTAATCACTTTGTTCTCCATTAACCAACCATTCTTGTATCATTACACTTACCAAAGTGTATTGTAGTGTTATATGGGCCAACCTCAAATAAATCGCCGATGTCAACAGAACCCACAAATGTGTTCACTGATGCAAACTCAGATACAGAGAATCTGTAAAACATAGTGTATCAATTTAAATTGCATGATTACATTCAACAGATTTGTGTGTTACCGAGTCAAACAGCAAAACCACAGGAAAGAATACACTGAAATACACTGTACATACAATTGCAAAATTAGTTTTTTTAAACCTTTATTGGCTTTTTTAAGATTTTTCTTCCTTAGCAGAACGTTACCCCTTAAAATGACCTATCCAGTATTCGTTACTTATTTATTTCAGAACGTTTAACAAGTATAATTGTGATTATTAACGAAACAAGCGCTGTCTAACAATGTGCAGTGAAACGTTTATGAATTGTGCTCAGTTTAAATTCGAGAGTGCCGCCTTTCTGTTTAAACATGCAATTTTATTCTTACTCGAAATGTATCTGAAGTTGTTTATTTTTCCCACATTGTTATGACGTGATATGACAAACTGTTTCAGGTTAAGGTCGGGTCGTTCTATTTACAGAATGGGTGAGAAATAATTACTGAAATATTTTCTTAAACGAAATTAAGTATTTTGTTAACAATTTGGAAATAAATAATGAACTATTGGTGTAACTATGAGTAATGAATTGCGTTCATATAATCATTTTGTATTTTGTTCAATTTTAAAATCAAATTTGGAAAAGGAAAACTTACATTTTTATTTATTCGTCGTTTTATGCATGAAGTTTATTTATTTAGCTGGGGGGGGGGGAGGGGGGAGAAATCATGTAAACATTTTCTTATCTAAAACATATAGATCTGTGTTACAACTCGTCAGATGCCGTAATTGTTATAATGGATTGGAAACAGGGCTGATGTTATATCGTCACTCACTTGCTTCGTAAATGAGCTATTTAGAAGTGTGTTGATATTGTACTTAACAGTAACAGATTTGTATATATATATAAATTACTCATAATCCATTGGCGCCGATATCACTGGGTCATTCACAAAGTTCGCATTCTCAGCCATGAAGAGAAGCTCTGAGGTACACGGATATGCTTCTGCGTGGAAGAAATCGAAGTGGTAAATCTCGCCAATCTGAATATGTAATATGACATGTTTATTACTCAGATCTGGCGGTATTGATATTATTGAGATCGTGCGATAAGAGCATGAATAAGATCATGTGATCAACAATAAAAAAAATCAAGTAATTATTTCCAACGTTGTCCTTAATTGATGTTGCGAGGTGCAAAGCGAGGGTGACGACATGTAATAGGCGAGAGAGACGACAGGTGCTAGGCGAGAGACGACAGGTGCTAGACGACGGAGACGACAGGTGCTAGGCGAGAGACGACAGGTGCTAGGCGAGAGACGACAGGTGCTAGGCGAGAGACGACAGGTGCTAGACGACGGAGACGACAGGTGCTAGGCCAGAGACGACAGGTGTTAGGCGAGGGAGACGACAGGTGCTAGAATAGGGAGACGACAGGTGCTAGACGAGAGAGACGATAGGTGCTAGGCGAGAGAGACGACAGGTGCTAGAGGTGGGAGACGACATCTGCTAGAGGAGGGAGACGACAGGTGCTAGGCGAGAGACGACAGGTACTTGACGACAGAGACGACAGGTACTAGACGAGAGACGACAGGTACTAGACGAGGGAGACGACAGGTGCTAGACGAGGGAGACCACAGGTGCTAGACGAGAGACGACAGGTGCTAGACGAGAGAGACGACAGGTACTAGACGAGAGACGACAGGTACTAGACGAGGGAGACAACAGGTGCTAGACGAGAGAGACGACAAGTGCTAGGCGAGGTAGACGACAGGTGCTAGGCGAGGGAGACGACGGTTGCTAGACGAGGGAGACGACAGGTGCTAGACGAGGGGGGCGACAGGTGCTAGGCGAGAGAGACGACAAGTGCTAGGCGAGGTAGACGACAGGTGCTAGACGAGAGAGACGACAAGTGCTAGGCGAGGTAGACGACATGTGCTAGACGAGGGAGACGACAGGTGCTAGACGAGGGAGACGACAGGTGCTAGACGAGGGAGACGACAGGTGCTAGACGAGAGAGACGACAGGTACTAGACGAGAGACGACAGGTGCTAGACGAGGGAGACGACAGGTGCTAGACGAGAGAGACGACAGGTACTAGACGAGAGACGACAGGTACTAGACGAGGGAGACGACAGGTGCTAGACGAGGGAGACGACAGGTACTAGACGAGGGAGACGACAGGTGCTAGACGAGAGAGACGACAGGTACTAGACGAGGGAGACGACAGGTGCTAGACGAGGGAGACGACAGGTGCTAGACGAGAGAGACGACAAGTGCTAGGCGAGGTAGACGACAGGTGCTAGGCGAGGGAGACGACGGTTGCTAGACGAGGGAGACGACAGGTGCTAGAGGAGGGGGGGCGACAGGTGCTAGACGAGAGAGACGACAAGTGCTAGGCGAGGTAGACGACAGGTGCTAGGCGAGGTAGACGACATGTGCTAGACGAGGGAGACGACAGGTACTAGACGAGGGAGACGACAGGTGCTAGACGAGGGAGACGACAGGTGCTAGACGAGAGAGACGACAAGTGCTAGGCGAAAGCGACGACAGGTGCTAGACAAGAAAGACGACGGTTGCTAGGCGATGGACACGACAGGTGTTAGACGAGAGAGACGACAAGTGCTAAACAAGATAGACGACAGTTGCTAGGCGATGGAGACGACAGTTCTTAGACAAGGGAAACGACAAGTGGCGACAGGTGCTAGACGAGAGAGACGACAAGTGCTAGGCGAGGAGACGTCATGTGCTAGGCAAGAGAGACGACAGGTGCTAGGCCAGAGACGACAGGTGCTAGGCGAGAGAGACGACAGGTGCTAGGTCTGAGACGACAGGCGCTAGGCCAGAGACGACAGGTGCTAGGCCAGATACAGAAGGTGCTAGGCCAGGAGACGACAGGTAAAAGGCGAGAGACGACAGGTAAAAGGCGAGAGACGACAGGTGTTTGACAAGAGGTACGACAGGTGCTAGACGAAAGAGGCGACAGGTGCTAGGCGAGGGAGACGAAAGGTGCTAGACGACAGAGACGACAGGTGCTATTCGAGAGAGACGACAGGTATTAGGCGAGAGCGACGACAGGTGCTAGACAAGAGAGACGACAGGTGCTAGGCGATGGAGACGACAGGTGTTAGACGAGGAAGACGGCAAGTGCTAGGTGAGAGAGACGACAGTTCTTAGACGAGAGAGACGACAAGTGCTAGACGAGAGATGACAGCTGTTAGACGATGGATACGACAAGTGCTAAACGAGGAGACGACAGGTGCTAGGCGCGAGACGACAGGTGCTAAGCGAGAGAGACGACAGGTGCTAGGCAAGGGAGACGACAGGTGGTAGGCGAGTGAGACGACAGGTGCTAGACGAGGGAGACAACAGGTGTTAGGCGAGGGAGACGACAGGTGCTAGTCGAGGGAGACGTCAGGTGCTAAGCTAGGACGACGACAGGTGCTAGACGAGGGAAACGACAGGTCCTAGACGAGAGAGACGATTGATGCTAGACTAGAGAGACGACAGGTGCTAGGCGTGAGAGACGACAGGTGCTAGGCGAGAGAGACGACAGGTGCTAGGCGAGAGAGACGACAGGTTCTAGACAAAAGAGACGACAGGTGTGAGACGAGAGAGACGACAGTTGTTATGCGAGGGAGACGACAGCTGCTAGGCGAGGGAGACGACAGCTGTTAGACGAGAGAGACGACAGTTTTGAGACGCGGGAGACGACAAGTGCTAGACGAGAGAGACGACAGGTGCTAGGCGAGAGAGACGACAGGTGCTAGGTAAGGGTGACGACAGGTGCTAGGCGAGAGAGACGACAGGTGCTAGACGAGAAAGACGACAGGTGCTAGGCGATAGAGACGCAGGTGCTAGGCGAGAGAGATGACAGGTGCTGAACGAGGATGACGACAGGTGCTAGATGAGGGAGAAGACAGGTGCTGGACGAGAGAGACGAATGGTGGTCTAGACGACAGGTGCTAGACGAGGAATACGACAGGTGCTAGGCGAGTGAGACGACAGGTGCTAGGCGAGAGAGACGACAGGTGCTAGACGAGGAATACGACAGGTTTTAGACGAGAGAGACGACAGGTGCTAGGCGAGAGACGCCAGGTGCTAGGCGAGAGAGACGACAGGTTTTAGACGAGAGAGACGACAGGTGCTAGTCGAGAGAGATAGGTACTAAGCGATATAGATGACAGTTGCTAGGCGAGGGAGACGAAAGGTGCTAGACGAGAGAGACTACAGGTGCTAGGCGAGGGAGACGAAAGGTGCTAGTCGAGAGAGACGACAGGTGCTAGGCGAGGTAGACGAAAGGTGCTAGTCGAGAGAGACGACAGGTGCTAGGCGAGGGAGACGAAAGGTGCTAGGAGAGGGAGACGAAAGGTGCTAGGCGAGGTAGACGAAAGGTGCTAGGAGAGGGAGACGACAGGTGCTAGGCGAGGTAGACGAAAGGTGCTAGGAGAGGGAGACGAAAGGTGCTAGGCGAGGTAGACGAAAGGTGCACGGAGAGGGAGACGACAGGTGCTAGGCGAGGTAGACGAAAGGTGCTAGTCGAGAGAGACGACAGGTGCTAGGCGAGGTAGACGAAAGGTGCTAGGAGATGGAGACGACAGGTGCTAGGCATGGGAGACGAAAGGTGCTAGTCGAGAGAGACGACAGGTGCTAGGCGAGGTAGACGAAATGTGCTAGTCGAGAGAGACTACAGGTGCTAGGCGAGGGAGACGAAAGGTGCTACTCGAGAGAGACGACAGGTGCTAGGCGAGGTAGACGAAATGTGCTAGGAGAGGGAGACGATAGGTGCTAGACGACAGAGACGACAGGTACTAGGCGAGAGAGACGACAGCTGCTAGACGAGAGAGACGACAGTTCTGAGACGCGGGAGACGACAGGTGCTAGGTGAGAGCGACGACAGGTGCTAGGCGAGAGAGACGACAGGTGCTAGACGAGAAAGGCTAGGCGATGGACACGACAGGTGTTAGACGAGAGAGACGACATGTGTTAGACGAGAGAGACGACAGGTGCTAGGCGAGAGAGACAACAGCTGCTAGGCGAGAGAGACGACATGTGCTAGACGATAGAGACGACAGCTGCGTGACGAGGAGACGACATGTACTAGACTTGACGGACGACAGGTGCTAGGCGAGGGAGACGACAGGTGCTAGACAAGAGAGACGACAGGTGCTAGGCAAGGAAGACGACGGGTGCTAGGCGAGAGAGACGACAGGTGCTAGGAAAGAGTACGGAATATATCTTTGCCTACTGGCTGTCATTTCCATAGTAGGGTACGACAAAGTTAGATCGGGACGCTCTTCACCAAAGGCAGATGCTTTACTTCAGAGCTGTCTTGACGGTCTAATAACGTTTTACATTATGGCATCAATAATGTTTAAAAAATTGTACAGCTGACAATTTACACGATCAGTAAATCGTGTATCAAAGAGGATATAGAATGCTTACTATAGAGACATCAAAGTACCTTTAAATCGATATCAAGCATTAGCGTAATGTTGCTAAAGCCTGTGCAATTTCCATCTGAGGTCAGTTGACCTTGTAGAACGTTTATTTGTCGGTTTCCAAGAACTGACGATAAGTCAACAAGAAAGCAGGTCATTGGCGTTGATTCATTTGATGCAACATAGTCTACAACTTTTATTTTGTTCACGAATAGCCATAAAGCCTCACCGCCACCAATCGTAAATGCCTCTTCACCAGAAAAGTTTAGCGCTGTTCTTAAAGCTGTTGTAAACCTGTAAATAGCAATACACACACATTTTTGTATACATTTAGATCTATAAAATGGATGTTTTAATTTGCAACAGAAAGTAATTTATATCGCTTTTTGGAAACGTATGTGTACACACCCAAAATTGTGGAAATGCATGTTGCAGTCGTACTGTTGTTCGTGGTTGAATCCTTGACCATCAACGGGATAATACTCGCCCGACCAAAATCTGTAAACAAACATGAAGGTTAATCATGAAATGCGTTTGCTACTTATACGCGATTTTCCTAACATTCCAATCCATCGCCTTTATTCACTCGTTAATACATTCGTAGACATTACAACTCGTAGACATTACAGAATACCAATAGCAATACAAGTAAAAGAAGTTCAAAAGACGTATATTTACAAGTTACAGTTACCATGCATGGAACTTATTGAACTAATTCACTTTTCTAAAAATAATTTGTTCCATACTTCGCACTCCATTACACGTACTTTTTTGACGACGCATTGTTAATCAATTGTAATGGCAGCGTATCACTCAAAACGATGTTAAATATCGGATGAGGACGAAACCACCATGTAAAACTTTCATCCCAAGGCGGGTCCGACACAGAAAGCCATGCACCGTATGGCGATGGTACGTAAAAGGGATCTTTTATCTGTGGAAACTGAAGGTTTTTGAAGTCTATGCTGTTCTTACTAAAGTCATAGAATGTTACTTTTATTCCTTTATCACCAGCAGCAGACGATGTGTTTCCCGCATTGTGCACTGTCGATGCAAGATATGTATAATCAAAGGTACGTTCAGTAATTCAGTATGATTGATCAGCAAAGCCTTGAAAGAGTACTTAACAAATGACAAAACGCTACGACACATTAAAACGCTTTAAACAAAATATTCATCGGTTATTGTTTGGGTAACTGCCTCGGCAAGGTCAGTCAAAACTAAAAAAAGGTCGGACCACAACGAAGTGCTTCCGAGTCGTTGCATGCCATTTAGAAGTTAACATGATTAAATCCTACTTGAAGACATTCATGTGGTTTTCAATGATATTTTGCAAGACCTCTTTTCTAGACGGATGGATTCAGAGATGACCCCAGAGATGCGGATATATCAGTTTCACATGGACATTTAAACACTGACTGTAAACAATGGATGGTGGGAAACAATAACATATTTATTTTTACTTTATATTTCCTGTATTCGGTAATCAAGTTTTGAGGTGCCCTGTAATGCATATATTTGGTAACCAAGTTTTGAGGTAGTCTGCTAGGCGTGTATTTGGTAACCAAGTTTTGAGGTAGTCTGCTAGGCGTGTATTTGGTAACCAAGTTTTGAGGTAGTCTGCTAGGCGTGTATTTGGTAACCAAGTTTTGAGGTAGTCTGCTAGGCGTGTATTTGGTAACCAAGTTTTGAGGTAGTCTGCTAGGCGTGTATTTGGTAACCGAGTTTTGAGGTAGTCTGCTAGGCGTGTATTTGGTAACCAAGTTTTGAGGTAGTCTGCTAGGCGTGTATTTGGTAACCAAGTTTTGAGGTAGTCTGCTAGGCGTGTATTTGGTAACCAAGTTTTGAAGTAGTCTGCTAGGCGTGTATTTGGTAACCAAGTTTTGAGGTAGTCTGCTAGGCGTGTATTTGGTAACCAAGTTTTGAGGTAGTCTGCTAGGCGTGTATTTGGTAACCAAGTTTTGAGGTAGTCTGCTAGGCGTGTATTTGGTAACCAAGTTTTGAGGTAGTCTGCTAGGCGTGTATTTGATAACCGAGTTTTGAGGTAGTCTGCTGGGCGTGTATTTGGTAACCGAGTTTTGAGGTAGTCTGCTAGGCGTGTATGATAACAAAGGTTTGAAGTTCTCTATTTAATGTATTTCGTAACAAACAAAATGCCATTTATAGTCGTCCCCGCATAGTCTTTACATAGAAAACTCTTTATTTTAACGTTGATGTTAAATCCAATAATAATTTTAGTGTCTGTATTATTCCATGCGTTCAGTTTATAATGTTTCTCTTGATGTGCCCTTTAAGTTGAATTATTTATGAGACCGTGAATGGTCAACGCAGTATCATTTTATATTATATCTTAAACAGGGTGAACTTTTGTCACATTTCTTATTTGATTTGTATTTAAATGATATAAAAGACCATTGTATACTTTATGGCTTTAAGTGTTGAATTCGATTTATTTAAAATGTTTATCTTGGGGTATTCTGATGACGATTTATTCTTATCAGAATCAGAAAGAGAGCTTCTAAATGTATTGTTGTTGTTGAATGAGTAATGGAATACATGGAAACTTAGTGTTAATATAAATAAAACACAGGCTATGCTTTAAAAATAAAGCTGGGGTTCTTAGACGAAATTGAAGATATTTTTAACTCACTTATAAATAGAATATACTAATACTAATGGCTCATTCAGTACAACCTTTAAAACCTTAACGCTATAACGTCTGTCAACAGGCTTAAGTCACACTTACATTTCTTGGCATGTAAATCAGTCATAACTTTTTTAATTCGTTACGCATTTATAATAAACTTTATATGCAATGTTGTCTGATAGTATCAGAGAGTGTACCTGGAAGTATTGGAACAGTAACGTAGACAGGGCTACTTCGAGCGCTGGTGTAGTTACCAAACCTCATCTGCACGGAACATTCGTACTCATGGCCTTCTAGTCCACTGGTATTAAATGTCACATTCGACGTTATACTCGTATTAGGAAATGCCGTCCCGATTGACGTTGTAAATATGTACGTGGAGGCGATTGAAAGAGCTTTATATAACGTTCGTCCTGTAATACTGACACACGAAATTTTGTATTCACTGTAAAAGAAAAGTGTACATATGTCAATGGCATTAAACCTGAAACCATCTTTAATTTATGACAGAATCGTTAAACAGATGTATTGCCACTTTCAGCGCTATGTTTTGTCTTCATAACGCTTTTTCTTTTACAGACTGACCTGGGTTAGGTTAATATCAATACTGATAAATATTTGCTTAATGCCGGTTTATTTGTAGATGTTAGCCGGGATTTAAATACTGCACTCTTTTGTAAAAGATAATACTTCTTATATGACATCCGACTGACCATACACCAATATAAGAGGGAACATTCAGAGATGAAAAATACGTACAGTGTTCCATTAAGTTGATCTAGTTTTGGTGGCTGCAATTTAGTTGATATTTTTCCATTTTTGAAATAGAGATATTTAGGAGGACGCCAAGAAACCATCAACTCCGAGATGGAAGTAATACTAGCTGACACACTCCCTCCGGCTTTGTAATAAATAAGCGTTTTAAATGAGTTTGATAATAACTGCTTTGTACATGAAGTGTGTTAAATAATATACATGTATTCGATTTACTTATGTCTTAATAACAGGTTTGTTTGACGATTAAGTTAAATATGTTCTGCTGTATCCACATGTCACTTAAACCATCCGCAACACTTACAACATTGAAATAAATCTGCAGCTGCATTTAAATAATATAGTTTTGAACGCAAAAGTCCAGTGTCGAAAGTAATTCCACTCGCGGCTGGTGGAAACCTACATTCCCCTTGAATGATTACATTTTGGAGAGCTAGCTTGTGTAACGTGGTGACCGTCTCACATTGGCATCCTAAAGGATTTCCAGTCAATGCTCTGAAAACATATAAAATGCCAACTTTCGTTCACAAGGGTGGCATTCCACTATTGGTCAAGCCGATCTTCAAATATCCATGAGTTACACGTGACATATTGTGCTTTATATACAATAAAGGCAACCAAATGTTCGGTTTGATTAAGGACTTATACGTCTCATCAACGAGTTTTCGAAAACAAAATCGCCATCAAAATGCATATTCCAAGCACTTGTCTCTAACTAATTTGAATATTCAAATTAACCCTTTTTCTAAAATGATCAGTAGAGTTTGTCTCTTAATAATAATAACAACAAACTACTTGTAAGAAATGATGGTAAATTAGCTCGTTGATAAGACGTGATACTCTGGAACAGGTGTTCCAGTATCGCCACCTTAGCAAGTAATAAAGATCATACACATTATCTAATTCAATTCATGCCTTTAGTGTAACAACAACAAAGTGTTTTAAATCTTGAAAAAATATTGAAACCGCGCAAACAAGTTCAATATTGCTCATGGACTGAAACTGATGATTTGATGCCTTTTACAAGTTAAAAGTGAAACAAAAACCCAACATACAAGCTTCCGATATCGTCAAAAGCATTGACATGAAATGTTTCAATAAAGTTGTATGTCAAGTTGAGTATATGGATATGCTGTACTGAAATCCTCGGGAAATGTGATATGCTGTTGTTTTGAAGTTGAAAGTGTTGGATAGTCAGCATCGAGGGAAACGCCTTCGGGTCAATGGTCGATATGTCATTTTTCTGAAGATTTCTGAAATATATAACACATTAACAAATAGTGCTCAGAGCCATCACACATTTGTTACTTGTTCGAAAAGTATTTGTCAAAGACGGTTTGTGTGAATGAAGTCATTATATTTGAAAACCACGAGTCAACATATACTAACACATTGGTATCGGTAAACTTAATAACCCATTGCACTTTAGTGGCTATATTAATTTGCTTCTATTAAAACAGTTGAAACTGGAAAAAAGTATGTGGTCGCAATGCATGTGTTCAAATACTTAAAACTATTCATTTTTTTCTCAAGCATTGCTTCTTGTTCCAATTTCTGTCGATTTTGTACCAATACAATCTTTAAGTCAATTTCATTGATAAGGAAATAATGTGATCTTCTAGATCGTTATACCGCGTGACGTATTGTACGTCTACTTACAGATAGAATAGTGTACTGGTGTTTTTGAATAGGTTACTTCTTATTAGTTTCAATGCGTTACATGATACATCCAGGTGAGTCAAATTGTTGAGATTCCAGAAGGAATCGTCTTCCAAATCCGTTATCCTGTTGCCCTGCAGTTCACTGGAAAAAAATCAAAACAATCTATTCTGTATGAAGGATAGACTGAAAATAGTAATATCGTATTTAAGTCTATACACTTTCATCGTAGATTTTAATGCGCAGCTGAATCGGTATCATCTATTGTAACATAATGCAAAAAGCACGAGCATACGAACATTGGTCTTATAATGGCACCCCGGTAAATGTTAACTCAGTTTAAGGGTACACCTGGCTTATAATCACGCCTAAATTATCCAAATGCAGGCCCGGAAAGCCACGTTCAATTTTGTAAAGATTTTCTTGTAGAGTGAAAACAAAAATTTGTTTAGGATTTTGTTGCAGTAGGAAAATGCGACAAGTTTCCTGTATAAATGATTCTGTAATATCTTAAAAATTGCCTGCTTGATTGTATAAGTCAAAGCTGGATGGGAAATATATGAGACTCGCCACGCTGTCATACATATAAATATTTTTAATCTAAAATCAGAAAAATATTCAGGTATCAATTTAAGTGAGAAAAACTTTAGCGATAGTTCGATGTTCTAGCCATAACTTATTTATTGAAACTGTTCGACGTTTTGGGATTCCAAGCGAAGATATTATATGTAGATTTATTTTTTGTTGATTTGTATATCCAATGTGTAGAAGATGAGTATTAAATATTATTTAAACGAAATATAGAAAAAATATACAAGTTATATATATATCCATTACACAGTGGTGTATATGAATAAGAAATTGTCCTGCTTCTTTCAAATGACCTTTGAGCCATTTATTGTACACTTACATTTTAGTCAAATTGGTTTGCGAAACTAGCGATCTTGGGTAAGCATTCAAGCTGTTGAATGAAAGATCGATGGCGAACAAAACAACATTGTCGAAAACATCCGAGCTCAGACTGATTAGCCTATTATTGGCCAAAATCAGTCCTGTCACTTTCGATCTTCCACCAAACATTGGCACACGTTGGTGTTTTAGCTTGTTTCTAGAGAGGTCCCTGTAAAACATATCAAGTTCTAAAAGGTCAAACTAAGAATGATATATTAATAGTCCAATCAATAAACTCCAAAAAACTAGATACTATTCAAGTATATAGTTGTAAAACGTAGATGATGCAATGTCCTTTCAATGTTCCGATAGGAAAGGAAGGTAACATCGCCATTTATAGTGATAATCTCAATCAGCTGTTTTCTTTTAGACTTTTACAGGGCTTATTTCAAGATAAACATAATTGATATCACCTCTGATGACAAGGCCAGATAACCTGTCGGCATAGAAAGGCTTGTTCTAATTAACGGAACCTTTACTTTTCATATGCTTGCAAGCATTAAGGAAAATACATATGTTTTGCTATTATATATTAATATGGGTAAGTTATCATCTCAAAAGGATTTCCCAAATTTATAAACATATTAAAAGAATTTAAACAATTCAGATACACATTATATGGTACGGCCTTCGTCAATGGATGTAATTGAAGGAACACATGATGAAGAGCTACAAATGAAAAACGAAAAAGTAATGAAAGTTTATAATCAAGTAAAATAATTATTAAAAACAATGCATTTAAGAGTAACAATATAATCCTGACAACTATACCGTTAGATCTGTATTTCTTTCTATTTACAATGTATAAATGAACAAAATGTCCGGGTGGATTTATTTTTAGATTCGTTTTTCTTCCTACTTATAAGCATCAAAATTTCCTGAGATAAATACATCTTAGATTCGTGTTTCTTTCTTCCTATAGATTTGCTTCAAAATTTCCTGTGATGAATACATCTTTATATTTGTAGTTCGTTCTACTTATAAGTGTCAAACTTTCCTGATGAATATATCTTCAGATTTGCAATTATTTTTACTTATATAGAATACGAGAAATACAACAACATTTTCTTTGTTTAAAATCCTTTGATATAAAAGGAACACCAAGCTAATATTTGCATTTAATGATAGTAAGGTAAATTGCTGCTCTGACGTTAACTTATTAGCAATTGAAAGAAAATATTTTGGAAAAAATTATCTGATCGATGGTATATAAGTCAATAAGACAAAAAACGCATGCGATGCCTTACATTAATGTGTGTTGGCATTATGCCATATAATTTGACATTTGAAATGTTGGTAAATGCATACTTACATCAAAGAAGTGAAATGTACGTCATAGAATGTCTCCATCGCAATGTTCTCGATAAGTCCGTCAGACATATACAGGTTCTTTGCAGTGACCATGTACATCATTTTATTTGGAAGTTTTGTCAGCTTCGTTCCAATAAGGAAAACATCCGTTTCAAGCAACACCTCTTGAAAAGCTCTGGTCTCAATCCTTCTTATTTGGTTTTCATTCAAATCAAGTTTGTTCGCCAAAATGTCGGTAAAGGCATTTGACTGCACTTCAAAAATGTGGTTATTTTGTAAACATCTGCAATATGTATTTATGTTTTGTGTGTGTGTCTTTTTAACCAAACCACGCTTCGGAATGTTTACGTCAACAAAGATTATAAACATAGTTATGAAGTTACGGTAAGCTTATATATTTTTGAAACTTTATCAGCTTAACTGGAAAGGTGTAAAACTATTCTAATCCTATTCTGAAAGCCATAGGCTCCATGCATACAACCTACAACAATGTCTGGAAAGTGTTGTATTTGGTCCAAATATCAGTGGAATAAATAAGTGTATGTCTCATACGCTCATTTTAGTACTAACTAACAACTAATATGAAAGAACTTCAAATGTTTACAAAAAAGAAAACCCACGACCTCTTGGGTAAACATGGGCACCTTTACCAAAAGTCCACCACACCCTTTAACAGCTTTTACATGACATGTTTCTGAGATGGTCCTGTTGTGAATTGGACAGTTTTACAATGAATAACACCTGTTTCAATATACATTTTATACAGTTTCCAATTCATATTGTTTTTGCCATAGCTACATAAAGTTTGAACAAATATGGCATGACACTCAATAAGATAAGATAATGAATACAGTCGTACATGCAATGGCTACGAATGTTCCAGAAAGTGTACGATAGTATTTTTTCAATTCTGTTCCTCTCACTATAAACTGAATTATATTCACCGCCACCTAAGTAGGTGTTCACGAAGTCACCTCCTGTTGGCAGCCTCGCCAATTTATTATTCGAAATGTCACTGAAAAACACAACTAATGTATTATGACTAAATAGAATAAAAAAATCGAAACATTTAAAAAACACCATATCATTTTGCTTCATTTGGTTAGTGCGGCCAGATGATAACTATTTCGAATCAATACGTACATGACCTGAATTGTATTGATGTGAGAAAACGTCCCATCCTCAATGTATCCAATGTCGTTGTTGTGGAGATATATACCATCAGATAGTTGACTGTTTGCAAAATGAGATTTTAGTATTTGAAGAATTTGGTTTTGATGAAGATCTCTGAAATGTAAATGATATCAATATTAAGATATAATATTGTCTTAATAGAAATGGCTACCAAACTTTAAAAAAACATAACTAAGTTTCAACAATAATCCTTAAGAAACTTCCACGATGCTTAAGTTTAAACATAATCTTCAAAAATACAAATTGCTAGTCTCTTTATGATTCAATAAAAAGAATGCATAATGCATTTATACTTTCAAATTTGTGTTTTAAGAGTTGAGCAAATTTTACGAAATAGTTTTGTTATCAGATATTGTCTCAAAAGACATTGTTATTTCACGCAAGGTGTTACAAGATTAGGAACGATTTAAGCTGCAAAAATAGTTTAAGTCTTTTTTACTCCAAATCATGTATGTTTTACTTTGGAGAACTATTGTACCTCAACAATAAATATTAACTTAAAGTTTGAAACGATGTTTGGCCTTCCCTACCCACCTTATATTGATGAAGGCTCTTAAGTCGGAAAATAAAAGCAAGTACAAGACGGAAGAATTCAGCAGTCTTAATTCAAGTTTCAAGTTTTATTTCAAACATCTCAGTTCATATAACATGAAGGCATGATCATGTGAAAAAGAAATACATAATAATAATGATACGGCTATATTCATACTATTACACATACTACACCTACATCAGTCAAAGCTTTATACTACAAGCTGTCAATAGTACACATGTTTTGTGCGGTTAACAATTAGTCCATATTAGAAGAGAGGTCCTTTGGAAGCACACCGGCAGCAGCGGTTCATTGACACTCTGTAAACATAAGTGCAACACTGTCAGCCCCCCCCCCCTAAAGGGGCGGACTACGTGGTAATTCATTTTCAATTTATTTACATGCAAAAATGAATACTTACAGTTCCTCAAGAGAGGTACAGTTGCCAAAGGCGAAGGGCGGTAAATAATCAATTTTGTTGTTTTCTAGATCAAGCTTTTGAAGTTTTCGCAGATTTGCAAATGGATATTCGTGCGTAAATCTAAACTTATTGTCAGCCAAATCTCTGTGAATATAATTGCATGTTATTGCGTTTTATATTAAGAAAATAACTTCATGATAAACTTCATGATAAATATATAAAATACTATATACAATATTTGAAGCAAGTTATTGATACCAATTATTAAACATTCTATGAGTACTAGTGTGCGTTCTTTATACAGACTTGGATAACCGTCTTATTCTTAATATGTTGTTGCTGATGAAGCAAACGCGGAAGAGGCAGTCCGAAAAACAATATACATTGTTTTATTGATCGTTGTTATTTGGTAACATCAATATTTATTTGGATACCAAAAACAATACAATGGTACAAAAGTCCATAACGAGAATTTTTAGTGTAGCTTGTGAATAACTTACCACCAGGCAACTCACACCGTCCTACCGTTCTAGTTTTATCTTATTGTATAATCGTGACGTCATTATAATTGGTATTGCTTCTACGATTATCTTTGTAATTGAATGATAAATACAATCAATCAAGAATTATGCAGTCATTGTTCAATAAATTAAAAATTAATCTTTAACAATCAATTAAAAATTAATCTTTAATTATGAGTCTTGTTGGCATTTGTAGTCAGCAAAAACACAAAACAGAGTCAAGTTGTTTTCCTCCTTTAAATGATTCCGTTATTGTTAAATACAAAGTTAACGTCAGGTTTAACATACATATCATCTATTCCATCGTTGAAAGCTCCGTTTTCTATCGCAATAATTCCCATCCCCTCTAGGTCTCTGAAACGAGTTTTATGACTAAACGAAAATATATCTACAATAAACGCCAACACAAATCCGAGTTATTCCTGCAATTATTGATCATAATCTCTTTTCGTAACATAAGCCATTAACCTGTTCAATCCACTGGTGATTTTGGTGGCACACCTGGCATGCAAACCCGATCAATGCAGTAGACATACTATGCCAATAAGTCATTAGCATTTATACTAATCTTCAAAATAACTCTGAGAAGGCTCAAAGAAAAAACTAAATTACGTTCGAATCTTACATTTGAGTTCCCCAGATCCTGGAGCTGACCCGGGAATCTACCACTTGAATCGATCGTTTGATAAAGAAATTCTTTTTTATTCATGTTCAATCTAATTTTTCAAATGGTATGTACGGTTATTTTCCATAAACACTTTAACTCACACCTTTCGATGACGAGTACACAGTCTTTAATGTGGCTTGTGCGAATGACGAGGCGAGAAACCGAACAAGCTCTAAGCTTTCCACTTTATTATGATTACGTATTTTAATAATTATCCCTAAGCAGTTAAAACATATTAGGAAGCTTGACATGTTTTTATGATCGAGTAGTCTTTATGGTTTTTCTTGGTGTGCGTGAGATTTGACCATTTATTAAATTAAATACCGTTTAAACATAGTTTGAAAACCGTACATATGCTTTAGAGTTGTCAAGTTGGAAAATGCCCCTTTCTGGATGAAAGTGATTTGGTTTCCTTCGAGAGAAAGTTCCGTTAGTGCAAGGGCGCCATCGTTGTTTCTGACAGCTTCGGGAATATATTGAATTGCATTCCTCTCTATTATTCTTGAAAATGAAGACAATTACGTAATGATTACTGACTATAAAAATATAAAAAGTCTAATAAAATGATAGTGAATATAATGCATTTGGTCAATTTTGTTACAGGTAAGGGCAATTTCTGAAAACGAACCAAACGCATAAAAACATTCATGGGACATTACACACGATAGTAAATCAACGTTAACTATGTAAATGGAATAGTTATTTTGAAAATTACGTAATAATTACACTAAAACGGCCATCATTTCAGACACACTAGACAATTTGACAAACAATAATATACTATATTTACATGTTTGAAGTTAGTTTAGTATAAGGTAAAGCACATTTGCTTCAATGACATATTAAAATGTAGAGTATTTCCTTACAGTTTAGTTAAGTTTTGCAAGCATGCGAAGACGTCACGTGGAATGCCTTCGTTTGTCAGTGTATTCTGGCTTAGATCAAGGAATTGTAGCTTCTTCAGTTGACAGAAATCATACCTCCCAAGCTCATGTATATTGTTGTCATTCAATATTCTGAAAGCAAATGACCTTTGCCATATATTTGCCTGGCTGACTTATTGATCTTAACACACTTTAAACCTCTTAAACTAACAACCAATTTACAAATGTGAACATCCGTCAATCTAGAATATGAAAATAAACTCCATATTTTATGTCTGATCTTTGAATAGATTGATTTAATTTGGTTGATTGACAAATCAAACAATTTTGTAACCTTTATGAGAAAAAAACGCACAATAGCAATGGTGTCATTGCTTTTTTTAACTGTGTGGATAAACTTTTTGCATGTGTTGTCTTCCTTGAGAAATGCATTCAAACGAAAAACAATATGTTTTTACTAACAGATGGGTAAGATTTGGATAGGTTGTGAACGCCTGATGAAAACGTTTCTTTCTCTGAGTCCAAATACTCGTCTGTGAGCACAAGAAGGCTTCCATTCCATAGTCTGTCACGTTTGCAATCATATTATGATCCACATGGCTGTGAACGGTTTGGTAGTCACAGGTAAACATATTATTTGCATTGCACAAAAATAAACATATTAATTATATGACACAACATTTAGATTTTTTATTTTAGCCGATACAAGTTACATATAGGGTCAAGGTGGGTACAGTGGCACTAATTTCTTGTTTCATGAAATATCAAGAACGTAAAACAAGTTGAAACCACAAAAAGTCATAATGAAGATAAAGCGCCCTATATCAATTTAAATCAAACTTATGTTGACAAATGTCGCGTTTTATTGACTGGTTACTACATTGTTACTTGATCCTACATTTTGATTAATCAAGACCCAACTTACATCTCCCATAATTGAGGATACCAGCCAGTCTCAAGCACTGGGTGGGGATATGACGTCAGGGCATTGTCGCTCACAAAACTGTCAAAACAAGAACTAACTACGTACACAGTGATGAAATTATTTCGGCATTCAAGGGTTTTTGATTTTGAAATGCAACAGACGCTCGAGTGTAACTTATATTTCTAAGCGTGACTCCTTATTTCTCCTTTAGAGACTCATATTTGTATTGCACTTTCAATTTTAAAGTTAATTAAATGCCAAAATTAAACGGCAACCATTCTGTCAATATTGAAGATTCTCCAAAACGATCTGTATGACGACACCTTCGTAAGCCAGTAAGAGTTTTTTCATTGGTTGAACGTCAGCGTCAAAATTAATTTTGCCACTATTCGACTTGGATTTCAAATTGTTTTTGAAATATGGCATTTAACATTTAAGCTAGTTTTTCAATTTCGACTTCTGTGATCCGGAATAGCTCAGTCGACAGTGTCTATGAGTGCGGAACAAACCTGTATGTAAAATGTATTTTGTTATAAAAAGTACAATGAAACGAAATGAAACTTTTGACAGTGAGTTAGTGACGGCTACCTCCATCGACGGCGAAAATTAAAGCAAGACTCTTGTAAATAAAAAGTAATTGTATCCGCTGAGATATGAAAAAGAATATATATGAAATCAAGATTTTTCACGAAACATATTTCTATATGTCGTCACCAGATATTCCAGAAAGCAAGGTAAGATCGTACCCGTAGGTTAGATTTTAGATAGTTACGATATAATGAAAAAATACATCACATACATTTTTTCAAAACACCCATAAGTTTGACATTTTACGTCTTTGAGAAATAAAATGATATTGTAATAAGTATTTATTTAATCATATTTGAATGCATGGCGATACATTTAAACAAAAAGAAAACATCATAGAAACAGAAACAATGCAATGTTACATTCTTTACGTTCATTAAATAAAGACATTGAAATGGATTGGGCCTCGAGTTTTTCCATCATCAGTTACGGTCCTTTCTCGGAAATTAATATGAATTGCAAAATGAATACGTTATCACATAAGCTTTGAAACCAAATGTCAAATTTCGTATGAGCACATGTATAGGAATTAGAATAATAGGTTCTATAACAAGGAGAATAGTGGTTTCTAATGAATAGATAGTGTAATGCAATAAGGAATAATAGGAATAGTAGAGTTTAAGTTAAATGTAAATAATAAAATTGGAGAGAGAGAGAGAGAGAGAGAGAGAGAGAGAGACAGTGATGTGCTCCATGTGCTCACTGTTGAGTGTTAGTGAAACGCTTACTGTACTTTATATAGTTATGCACTTCCGTAAATACCATTACCTTATAATTATCCGGGGGATTTGAAGGTCCAAAAAGTAGTTTGTTAGTGCTTGTCTTAGTCTTACAATTGAAAATAGTGATCAGTTAAAACAATATTGTTCGGCTTTTTTACAGCGGTACTGTTCCTAAATAATGGTAATGCTTGTAAGTCCGTATCTTAAATGTTTAGTTTAAGCCTTCTTAAAGTGTCACAACTCAACTGAACTAATCTTAATTTAAACCATATACGGTGATAATCATTATAATGTTCAAATCAACAATGTGATTAATAGTGACAGTACTGTAGAAACAAATATAAAGTACGTAATGCAGCACCAATACAAATGACAGTGTTAAATAATATTAACTTGAAGCATAAATAGTTCATGTCTTAGCCATTGAAGCAATGATATTTAAACATAAATTTACTGCATTCTCAGTTACCATTTTTGAACAGGGTTGTTTCAACCCTGTTCAGTGTAGCCACAAACTCGACACTCACAACAGAAAATTCCTATTAATAGTTACAAATGTCGCCAGCCGATTTACCACCAAAAATATAGTTTGAGAAAGTGCAGACTATATTAATTGCAAGCTATGTTTTAAATAACCGAGGTAGATTTGACAAAGCAAGAAGCAATCATAACGCAATATCTATTTAAATAATTTAATCTGTTGAACTTAGATAAAGATAACATTAAAGAAGTATCCCTGCACCAAAAGATGAATGAACATCGAAACGTAAACAAAGAATTACTATCCACTCTAAGCGCATCATTTAATCACGTGACACAATAATGAAACCAAGTGAATTTACAGTCGAAGAGAGATAATCCTGTAATGAGATAATGCAGTAAGTTAATCAGATTTCTCTTCCTTGCCTTTGTAAAGAAGAAGCGGGAAATCCAAGCTTGATTGATTGTCGTGCACATTTGAAGTCTACAGAGATGTTTGTTTTACTTTGATTTAGAAAACTTGATTGTTTTACTTGGAATCTGATGTTCTGATGGTTAGTATTAATTTGCATTTGTAGTCTTTTGTGTTTGTCTTGGGTTAGCAATGGATTGGAATGATCATGATTTCATTCAGCTGCATTTATTTAGTTTTGTCATGTATTTTTACGACATCAGCAGATTTTGTATTTAAACCGAGAATGGCAGTTCCGTTAGATTCTTTTAGCCTCTTTCCATATACTAATATATGTGGGTTTGGTTAATGATGATAACATGCATAGATAACAGAAGTCACCATGGGAGTACGAGGGAGTAGAAGTGTTTAATTCCATAAATCAGTAAGTTCCATGTCAATGATTTGTTTTATGATGTACTGTGTTGTTGTTGTTGTTGTTGTAATCGCTTGTATTATATGTGTGTTTTATATGCTTTAACCATTTAATTTAATCTGCCACTGCACACGATTAAATCGTACCTGGTATAAGATATAAGATGTTAACTTATAAACATGTTATTATTCATTATCTTATGGTTGTTTATATTTATATTTTCATGACGCTCCGATATTATATCTACCTTCGATAATGTTGAATATAGAGATATTGAAGAACACTGTGTTTGTTGTTTGAATTTTAACTGCTACATATGGTAACCTGGACATATAGACCCACCCTCGCTTAGGAATTACAAATGTATTATCATCTTAAAACCTGGAATGACCTAGAAAGCAACAAGGAAAGGTCTCATTGATCTCAATTATCACACAGTTTCCCTGGTTAAAACATCACGTGATAGCCCACGTGGGAATAACAAACGTGCTAAAGTGCTGACGAGTAACCTGACGATATAGAAATAGAAGAGAGTTGCTGACCATATAGACAATGAAGAAAAAAAAGTTTTGAAATTAAAGATTTTATGCTAACTTTATATGATGTATATATATCTACAATTGTTTGAAATTATTTAATTTTTCATCATTTTAATTAAGAAACCATTTCTCTTTAATCTGTTTCATTTTTGAAGTTGTTTTGTGAATAACAAGGCAAATATAGGCAAACTCTTTCTAATGAGTAAAGTTTGATTAGTATATACATATATATATATATATATATATATATATATATATATATATATATATATACTCATATGTAACACCATATGATGGAGTTCTGCTCGGATTGGTTACGTTCTCCATCATTGTTTGCCTTCTTACACAGCGACATTAATTTTATTGTCAATAAAATATTAATTTTTCATTTACCATCATGCTTCAATAAAACTGGGGCGACCCCTGTGGTTGTTTTACACGCGGACTCTTAGATTCACTGTGCAACATATCAGCACCTTATTAATACAAACATGATCGTAAATCATAATGGTGAAAACCCTTTTAAAACCCTGTTCATACAGCGCTATCAGCGCTTTGATATATTTGTGACATCGTTATTGACAAGTTGTTGGTATTTTCCATCAAAGTTAATTAATTAAAAGTCGACTTTGTTGATCATAATTATTCTGAAAGATTTGATACACTCTTGCCTTTGATACGTTAGAATGTATAACTTTGTATAACTTTGAATATCTTAATTCTACATGGGTATAGTTCTTTTTAGACAGTAACAAAGTCCTTAAGTCACTAGATATTTTGCAGTATGCTTCCTTTGTTTCCTAGATGGCACTAGTTTTGGGGGTAGCAGAGAATCGTTTATACAATTCCAAACACTACAGTCAAATAAGATTTAGAGCAATGAGCAGGGGATGCATAACTAGGGATAAATAAGCCAGTCCTCCGTGAACTAGGTCTAAAAGCATTTTTAATATTATTTTAATGGCATTGTACGTACCATTTTTGCTACCGCTAAACTGTTGTCTTATACTAAATTGTCAAATAATTGAAGCCTTATCAAAATGCACGTGTTATTGATAATTTATACAGCTTCAGTTGCATAGCCTGAGGGCCACTCGTAAACCCTCGAGTTTTGAAGGGTATTGAATCACCCCACAAATATACAACTTATTTTTAATGTTTAAGCAGAACTTATTGCGTATCTAGATTGTTCACACCATTTTAAAATCCATACAAAAACTCTGCTTACAGTGACCTCAGATTGCCCCCTATCTCGACGAAGGCGTCGTGCATAATGGTCGTCATTTTGTGTCTCTGAGAATGTAGGCGCAGCTCCATCAACATCGGCAAATTCTCAAAACTTCTGCTCGGCAGCGAGGATATCTCGTTGTTATGGAGGTCACTTCAATTGAAACATTTTTTTTCAAATCGATCATAAATCCCGTAACTAACATCGATGTGAGCGATATTAAGATGCAAAACAGGCGAACATTTACATTTTCACATATAATTATGATTACGTTCGATTAATTAAACAAGAATATAATTAAACTACTAATGCTAAACCGCACTCGTCTATATATGATTCGTGTTTTATACACAATATAAAGCAAGTCAGAAAGTATGTATATTATGCGTTCAAATTAAAAAAAAGTATACTTACAGGTGTAAGAGTTTTGGCATATTTGAGAAAGTATTGAAGTTGATAGTTTTCAAAAGATTCCCGTGTAGTTCTCTGAAGAACAAAACTGTCTCTGTCATTTATACTTCGGCTGTGTTTGTTTAAAACTATAACATGTTATATTCACATACATTAATAAGAACATTTATTGTTGTTGCATTGTTTCTTTTTGTTTTAATCATAATATTTGAAGACATTTTCAAAATAATTTTGAAACACATACCATTTAAAGACAATTTAAGATTAGTTGTAAACTAAGATTATGTAATAAGACACGGATGCACCCGCTATAACGTAATTGTCACATAAATGCTGTTTTTATGCCATGGTCAGTGCAATGGATATTGTGAAGACACATTCGGCATTCAAAAGGTTTTTAATATCATTAGCATAGGTAAAACAAAATGCAGTTTATCGTTGACTGCTTGAAATGTTTAAAAGTTGAATAACATGCAGCAAAACTATTACGACCGTCCATTACAGACGCCTGATCATAAGTATACGTTGGAAACAATTTCTTCTGACCGTATGAACCTAACAGACATTTTTTTCCTTTACGGTCATCTGCATAATATAGAATTTCCTGATCACCTGCGAAAGTTTAAAGCAAATCCTTAAAATGATATATTTATGAGAAATCGATCTACTAGCTATTTTCACTGTATATAAAACAATAAGAAAGGGCTATAGTTCTGGTAGAAGAGGGTGGAGCACATATTCCCGTATTTACGGTCATCTGCACAAAATACCTGCGAACGTTTGAAGCAAATCCGCCTACTACTAAAAACAAGGATTTGGGACGTGCGTTCAAACGGACGGATATGACCAACTCAGTATGCCTCAAATACACTATTGCATAAATAGAATATTTGTGGAGTACACGCGCTGAAAGTAAGGAATGCTGAATTGCACCTATTTGATACGTACAAAATCTTCAAGTTAGGAAGCTGACTGAAGGTCTCTGCTTGGATGAACTCTATCATGTTATTACTGATGTTCCTAAAATGGATAAATTGTCTAGCTCAGTTAAATTGTCAAACTTCAAAAACGTAAGAAAGTATAGATGTCTTACTAGCATTTTGTAGCCGTTATTATACACTAACCGCATTCAATAACGTGACAATCGCACAACTGAGAGTCATGGCATTTTATGTTTTCTTGCATTGTATTGTGTTATAAACGTGTCTTTAAAGCACAGCAACAGCATTTCCATAAATCATTTATTATTTGAACAATTCCACAACTAAAATAGCACTGTTATATGTTTATTAATCTGAACAGAATCAGCTGGAACTGGAAATGAATAAGAAACACATCAAGTTGGCTTGGCCATTTCTACAAGTATTCATCAATTAAAACATGATGAAAATATCGCGTTAGATTGATAATATTATCAATACTCACAGATGACTGAGTTGTCCGTACTTTGCCAAAGGAGCCAAGCTATATCTTGTTATTCGGGTAATCCGATTACCTTCCACTCCGCTAAAATATATTTTACATTTCAATTGTAATTGTTGGTGAAAGATAGAGACTCATTGCTGCAATACCACAGGTAAAAATATTTAAAATAAGTTTTACTTTCAGAGTAATTCATGATGGCATGTAGAAATGAGTTTGATCTTTCTGATTCAACAGGAAAGACCATGATGATATCACACAGCTTTCCTTTCTTTGTGGCATCTTGATCAACCGAGCATAACAACGTCTGATAATTCACGTGTATCATTTATAAGGTTTAAGTCGGATGCCAAAGTCCCGATAATTCGGTGGGAAGGTTCATTCTACCATATAACTTCTCAAAACGTTAAAACAGCAAAAGAACAACACCATCAGTTATGTTAACATTGTGACCAACTTCAGAACCTCACGAACATTTTAATACATGAGACTGACACCTTGATACCAATATTCTTTATGGTAAGAGTCACTTTACCATACAGACATTTTTAAGACTATGCACGCGCAATTTAACAATCTGAGAAGATTTCATCTTAAAGAAAGATATAAGCAGAAAAAAACGATCGGCTTTTTCTGCTCTTAAATTCAGTTGGCAGCTGGAATAAGATCAAAATAAAAATGAAGTATATGAATTAGTGCAAAAGCCGCCCATTACTTACAAATAGATCAGTGAAGTTAGGTCGCCAAATATCCGCGGGTCTATTTGGGTTAATTTGTTCTCAGCAAAGCTTCTGCAAAGAAATACATACAACTAAAATGATTTGAAATACATCTATACATTCAAAGATATGTCTAATGAAGCTATATTTATTCATCATTAATGCAATTAAAAGATGAAAATTTAAACCGCAGTAGTTTTTTTTCAATTTCATTTTTTTAAAAACCGCAGATCCTTTCCGCTCTGAACTACTAATGGCCCTCTGAGACATTTCATTGTATTGATTTAATTATGTTGTGACTTCTGTGTTGAACAATAACACTCAAAGGTTGTCGACTGCTCACCGCAACCACTTTCTTTTTATCTAGGATCTTTCTGAGAAGCAAAATTTCTTATATTAAACGTTCAAAGTCTCAAATTGAAACGGACTTTTTACAATTTATAAACAATTATGACATTTTGTGAAACATGGCATTCTAAGGTTACTAATATTGATATAGACAATTTAGTGCGTTTCTCATATCCAAGACACGTATTTAATAAGAAAGGAAAGCGTAGTAGTGAAGGTTTGGTTGTATATTCGAAGAAGTATTTTGCAAATATCGAACTTACTGATGAACTTAATGAAAAAGGGTATTTGTTTATCAAACTATGTAAAACCTATTTTGGAACTACTAATGATATGCACTGTTACATCCCACCCACCCCGAATACTCCACCGTTAATAAATAAAAGACTCTCTCTTTTATCCGAAATCGATATTTTTGATAGCATTGCTAATGACATCCGTTGTTATATGTTACTTGGTGACGTAATCGTGACTGGTGACCTTAAAGCGAGAATAGGTCAACGGTCAGACTTTGTTGAAACTATTAATCTGCAGAGATATGTTAACATGCCTGATGACGATAGCAATAGTATTGCTATTACTAGTACCGCTACATAAATCTGCAGATACCCACTCAAATTGCGTTGGAAATAAACTGTTATCACTCTGTAAAGAATGTTATATTTGTATTGTCAATGGGTGCATTGAACCTGGTACTTTACATGTAATGAATTCACTAGAAATTATGTTGGAGCCAGCGTAGTAGATTATGTCATATTTCAGATTACGATGTATTTCCATTGGACCACTGCCCCATAGAATTTGTGATGAATGTCAGGAATGTTAAATTTGGAAGTGGTAAAATAGATATTAATAATTGTGTTAATTCATCATCTGATATTCACGATGTTTTATTAATGGTACACGGAAGAACATTTTTCTTCGAAACGTAAGATTACGAAATAAAAAATAAGAACTCTGCATGGTTTATTACTGAATCTAGACAAGCAAAGACAGATTTTTGTGATAAACGAGGCAGCTTCATTTGCTACCAAATGATGTTAATAGATTAATTTTCCTAACTGCAAGAAAACAAAACTGCTCTGCGAAGCGTAAGGCGAAATTATTATTTTATCGTAAGAAAGGTCCAATATGTCAAAACTTAGTAAAAAGGATTCTAGAAAGTTCTTGTACATGAAAAACATTAATAAGAAAAATGTACGTCGGTTTATGTACCTTTAGAAACTTTTGTAAACCATTTAAGAACCATCTACACTAAATGCAATAATGTTAACAGTGACGTTGTTGATCATAGTGATATTATCTCAGTTGATAGTTTGATTGTGCGTTTACGTTAGATGAGACAATTACTACTATAAGTTCTGTGGCAATGCGGCTGATTTTTCTATAAATACAAACATGTTTACACTGCGGAAAATGGTTGAATATACGGGAAAGAACGGTCCCGTACATCTTGAATATACGTGTACTGGACCTGTACACGAATACGTATACGGAACACCGCGTGTACGGACTTCCGTATATCCATCTCCGTACCCGTGGATATACGGAGTTATCAATGTATATAAAAAAATGTTTCATTTCTTTCACGTATTTTGGAAGAAATACATATTTTTAGCATAGCATTTTTTTGCAAAAATATATGTATGGATGTACGGAGCCCGTACACTCGCATGTTCGGGATGGATATACGGACCCCGTACATGCAACGTGTACGGGATGAATATACGGACCCCTTACATGCAAGTTGCAACGTGTACGGGATGGATATAGGACTCCGTATATACAGCGTGTACGGGATGGATATACTGACCCGTACACGCAACATGTACGGGATTGGAATACGGACCCTGTACACGGATGAATGTACTGACCTTATGCGGGATTGACCTAGGTAGGGTTAGAACGTGTTAGACACGGATGATAAGTAATAACAAATTCATTTTGTTTGCTTATAAAACTTTATTTATAGGCAAAGAAAAAAACTACTATCTATATAAATTCATAATATTTAAAAATAATATGCTTGAGTAATCAAAGTTAAATGTCATTCTAGATCTGCCTTAACATAATCATTTCATTGTGGCATTGGCTCAAACAAAATTCCACTGTCTTGTCAAACAACAATTTATACAGGCTGTTAAAACAAACATCAAGATAACATTACACAACTAATATGAGTTCCATTCTGCGATTTCTTGGCTTCAGGCATTAGGTCAAATCACACACGGACATCAGGTCACTGAAAAAAGAAATTATACAGACACAACAAGCTTATAACTTACAGACATTTGAAATGCAGATTTGATATAATACAGCAATATGGCAAATTCATCACTAGGACGTTAGAAAACCCTGTGATAGAAAAACCATTAGAAAAGGTGACACAACCTATATATGTCTAAGTCTAGACTTGTTAAAGATGCACTCTCAAAGCACTAAAACTGTAATCTTTGGCAGTTTGTTAGCAATTAACTGTGATCTTTGTGCTTGAATTGAAGGAATCTGAGAGAGTGCAGCTCAACAATTCAACCAGTCCATTCCCAGATGTGTACATAAACTTAAATATGTGTTGTACATGACATTTCTATTAAATATTGTCAATGTATGCCAACTAATATTTAATCAAAGTAAATTCAATACATAGCTTGTATTACTCCATAAAGGCATACATATTTATTATTTTGTTTACCCTCAAAATTGTACCAGCGAGCCAAAAAATGTCTAATTCAAAATGTCAAACCTTTTGGATTGCCATCTTTATTCTATGTGCATTTATTCTACTTAAACATTATTTTAAGCTCACAATGCTGTACCTTAAATAAAATAACAAACCCACATTTCATCAGAATTAAAGTGTTTCCGGTCATTCAATTCGCCTTATTCCAGAAGACCAGAATGCTTTGCGACAAAGGTGACTTCCGGTTTATTTCCGCATTCAATTTCCTAGTTATCGATACGAGTGAAAGGAAGAGCATAATTGGCAAAATAGATTGATAGGTGAGTAAAACCTGTTAGGAACATCAGTTTATACATTTTTCTATAAATTTCTACCGTTTTTTGTAAATGTCAATGAAGTTTTCGACGTTTATACCCAACTTCAATACACATTTAAGTGGGTGGGGTAAAATAACAAAAGACTCATAGTAGTTCTCAAAGACTTCAAATATATATTGATTGTTATGAAATATGCATTAAATTGTGTGAAATTGTTAAAATATGCAACTTTAAAGCAGTCAAGTAAATGAAGCTTAAAGCATAATGTGATTAAGAAGGGCATTTAAATACTGACTGCTGTGCTGTATATAAACAAATATTCAGGTCATAGAATTGCAGCTTATAAATAATGTTCTAGTATATTGTAATTATTTAAATATCTGACTGATATTAAAGCTGCATTCTCACAGATTAAACTTTTTGACAACTGTTTTATTTATTGTCTTCGAACGAGCCAATTTATGCAAACCTGCACAAAATCAGTAATATAAGACTGCTGACAAAACATCGGATCACAGATTTTCATATTTAAAAAAAATATTTTAAGGAATTTTTTCTTAAACCGTTAGTAACGTTATTAAAATTAGCCATACATTATAATTTTCAAATGGAGATATGAAAATCGGTGATCTGATTTTTTTTTTGTCAGCAGGCTTATATCACTGGTTTGCAGATATTTTCGCAGAAATTGCCTCATTCCAAGACAACAAATAAAAAAAGTTGTCAAAACGGTAAATATGTAAGAGTGCAGCTTTAACAGCCTCTTTAGAGTGTTTTATATTTTTATTTTCCTTGCTAACTTGGATGATGATAAAAGTATTTTATTTAATTTCAGAGATGTCCATTCCGGATGTTTGAGTCAGCCAAGTCGATGCTCAACAGGAGTAGGCAGTTGATACCATTAATCTGATAGCACCTGCTATATCAGTGGTTTTACAAGATATTTTTGTTCAAAACACAAAAGACTGGATTCGGTTCAAGAACAGAGATAAAGTAAATGAAGTGTGTCAATAGGAATGAAAACTTTCCTTGACTGCAAGGACTAAAGAAATGCACACAAGTGACATAGATTTAAATGTTTGATACAAAAAGTAGACGTTTAGAACTTAAAATTATGACACAGGATGTGAAACAACACTTCATAGCCGATAACAGTCGAACAAGAGATTTTTCAAAAAGAAGAAAGATGGGTTTTTTTAACCGTTGGCAAATGAATCTTTAAAGGAATTATTTCATACCAAGGACAATTTATTGTTTTCGAATTATATAATGTTTAATGTTATTATTAAATTGTATAAAAAACGTTGTTATTAATATTATTGTCTATGATCTTCTTATTCCAATGACTGTTTAACTCCCATGTTTAATATTAAAAAGATATAAAATCGAGTTAACGTTTGTGGGCAATAACTAGCCACCCATTTAACTTAGTTTGTAGGAGCGCAGTGCTAGTATACCGGCAGCCCTTGGTTCGAGCTTTTTCCTATCATGTTACTTTAGTATTTTATAGTCAATAAGCCCAGGTGTCGTTAGCGTACTGTAGGCCGAATATTTTCTTGGCCCCAATTCAAACAGCCTTGAGATTTAAATGAAACTTGGTACACATGCAAATTTTCAAAAACAGTAGGCTCATGTCCAGCAAGATCATACATAGTATTTCAACACTTGAATGATTAAATACATCTCAAGTGCTCAAGTTTAAAGCTGCATTCTCACAGACTGACCGTTTTGGCAAAAAAATGTCTGAAAACCAGTTATATAAGATTGCTGACAGAAGATCAGGAAACATTTTTGCATATCTTGACTGTTTTGACAAAAAATGTCTGAAAACCAGTGATATAAGATTGCTGATAGAAGATCAGATAACATTTTTACATATCTTTGTTTGAAAATTCATATTTATGGTTAGAAGCGTTACTAACGCTTTAAGAAAATGGAGTCTTTTGACAGTGTTTCAAACAACTGAGATCTGTTCTATTGTGAATCATTTTATATGATTGACTGAATTGAAAGCAATGATACCAAAATCAGTTAATCTGTGAGATTGCAGTTTTAAAGGTGCAGGTCCCTTAAGATCAGTTGGAAGGAGATCTCATCATATATAATGAAGAATCATACATTCAATGATGCAATTCAACTTATTCATTTTGAATAGAATCATCATATTATGAACACCATGAGCTCTGATTTTTTTGATTTTTTTTATGACAAATTTATCATATCTGTACAAAATGTCTGATACTATCATACAAATTATAGCAAAACAAACAAAAAATGGTTGTACAGAATTGATATATATTTAAATATCTATAAAAAGAGTTGTTCATATAATAAAACATTATGATGCACATTTTAAATGTAAGTGCAAGGACATAAAAATATTTAATTTATATGATTATTGAATAATAATATCTCTTATGATAATAATAATAGTTATAAGTGTTAAATACTAAGCACTTAACATATTATACATGTATGAATATCAATAATAACAGTCAAAAAACAACAGTTCAACCAACAAAAGAGATCCAACAAGTACTAGCAATGGGAATCCAACCAATATGACCTGACAACCTACAGTAGCGGTTCAATCATCACTTCATTGCGTTCAAATCAGGCTCTACTAGATACCCAATTATTGTGCGTTTCGCACTTCTTCAAGACCGTGATCGGGTACTGTCGGCCTTCCGGGAGAAGCGACGTGAGGGCGAACTCGATTTCAGGATCGGCGAAGATTTACCACCTAGAATTGCGCGGGCGAGGTCGGGGTTGTATCCTCTCTTCAAACAATGCATTGCAGCGAGGAAACGCTCACTTCAAACATGATAAACTTGTAGTGGAAAATACAGTGTATGAATTCGACGAAACTCAGAAAAAGCCCGTCCCTGTTAAGAAATAGGGGTGTGGCCAAGGCCCAAAATACATATCATTTGATCGCCATTTGAAACTTTGTTCTCTTAATATAAGAGGTCTATGTAAATTTGTAAATGATTTAGATTTTGTGAATTATGTTAAACAATTTGACATTATTGGTTTGTATGAGACTTGGCAATCAAAGCGTAATGAGTTTAATGATATTTTGAGTGGTTATTCAGTTTTTGAGAGTATTAGAACCCAACGAAAAGGTAGTATCCGTAATTCAGGCGGTGTACTAGTGATACTTAATGAAACTTTTTGTCAAACTGAAATGATCACGAGAATATATGAAGAGTTTAAGGACTGTATCGTTTTGTATGTGAAAAAGGATTTACTTTGCTTGCAAAAAGACCTTATAATGATATTTACATATGTATCACCGGAGGGTTCAGTCATTTATGAAAATGACGGGATTTCCTTACTAAATGATAAACTTACACTTATTAAATCAGACTTTCCGGATACATTATTATTATTAGCCGGAGACTTAAATGCACGTGTAAAAGATATAATTGACTTCATTCCACAAGACAATGTTGACTATATTTATCATACAAAAGCAGACTATCCTGGAGATGAGTTTTGTTTACCGCGTAGCACAAAAGACTTAGTGTTAAACAAATTTGGGTTATCACTTATTGAATTATGCTGTACCCTTGACGTGCATTTATTAAATGGTCGTCTCTTTGATGACAAGGAGGGAAATTTCACTTGTATGGCTAATAACGGAAAAAGTGTGGTCGATTATATTGTTGCTTCAACTGAATTATTTGAGCATTTTTGTGACTTTGGTGTCGATGTAGCAGATTTTTCCGATCATTTCCCGCTATATTGTACATTGAAAACCAACACGTTTAGACTACAGTGTTATGACGAAGGCGACCAGATTCGTAAGTACGTTAAGTACAAATGGCGCGACGAGTGTAAAGATAACTTTATGAGTAAATTTTCAACATTATACGAATCGTTCGTAAATATTGTAGTAACAACAAATCCAGTTGATAAGCTAAGTGCATTTATAGATGTATTCAAAAACGCTGGTGAAGATATGTGTGTTAGGCAAAATGGGTCTTCGCGTATGACTGTTGAAAACGAGCAGCCGGACTGGTGGTGCAAAGCTTGAAATACGGCTAAACAGACAAAATACAAACTTTTAAGTCGTTATCGAATATCGAACAATAGTGAAGATTTACAAAAGTATATTGACGCTAGAAATGCATTTAAAAATATATGCAGATCAAAAAAGGAGGCAGCGGAGAAATCTAACAGAGAAAAACTGATTGACTCTCGAAACAACCCGAAAGAGTTCTGGCGGCAAGTTAAGAAATCGAATGAAATAAATGATGTAAAAGATAACAATATATCACCTGAAACATGGGTAGAATATTTTTCAGACTTATATAGTGAAACAAATATTGTTTACACACAAGATGAAAAAACGCGTTTGAGGAGCTTGCACGTTATATAAATGCAAATGAACTAGAAAGGGAGATAACTAACGATGAAATATTATTAGGTATAACTACGTTAAAAAAAGATTGTAGCCCTGGAAACGGCGGATTATGCATAGAAATGTTTAAGAATACCAGTGGAATTATTTTACCGTATTTACGGGAATTATTTAACAATATATACGATAGCGGTGTATTCCCTGTTGAATGGAGCGAGAGTATCATTGTACCGTTGCACAAAAAGGGGTCTAAGGACGAGCCAAATAATTACAGGGCGATTTCGCTTATTTCAAGCATAAGTAAAATATTTACCAATATTTTGAATAAGAGACTGTCACGGTGGTGTGAAGATAACGGGGTTGTGAGCGAATCTCAGGCTGGGTTTCGAAAGAAATACTCGGCAATAGACAATATTTTTAATTTACATGCTGTTATTCAAAAATACTTGTGTCGAAAGAACGGGAGAATGTACGTTTTTTATATCGACTTTTCAAGGCCTTTGACTCGTGTATACAAGAGAACTTATGGAGAAGCTTATCAAGAAAAGGCATAAAAGAGAACAGTAAATTCCTGATAATATTTCAGTGTATGTACAGGAACTTGAAATCATGTGTAAAGGTTAAAAACGGACTGACGCAGTACTTTAAATGTTCAATAGGCACGAAACAGGGCTGTGTAAGTTCTCCGATGATTTTTTCATTGTTTATTAATGATCTAGTCGAGTTCCTAAAGCTGAAATGCGAGTCTGGAATTTACATAAATGACAACATTGATGATATGTATGCTTTCATGTTTGCTGATGACGTAGCAGGTGTTGCAGACACAAAACATAATTTACAAAGACAAATAAATTACATTGAAGAGTTTTGTAACATAACTGGGATGAAAATCAACATTGACAAATCCAAGGTTATGGTATTCAGGCAAGGTGGACAACTTAGAGCATAAGAAAAATGGTACTATAACGGAAACCAAGTTGACGTAGTTTCATGTTATAAGTATCTCGGGGCGTTTTTTACGCCTACATTATCATGTACTAAAACTCAAGATACACTTAGACTGCAGGCTACGAAGGCAGTGTCAAATATATGCGTTTCAGAAACGTTTTGGATACTTTCAGTTGAAGGATGCATTCAAACTATTTGATTCGATAGTTGCACCTATATTGTGTTATTCATCTGAGTTATGGGGATATTGTCATATTGAAAATGTCGAACGTGTACATACAAGCTTTTGTAAATATATAGCATGTCTAAATAGAAATGTTTCTAACTGTTTAACGTTGAGCGAGTGTGGAAGACTTCTTTTAAATGTGATATATATGACTCGTTGTGTAAAGTATTGGACAAAACTGATAAGCATGCCTAACTATAGATACCCTAAAAACTGTTATCTAATGCTTCGCGAGTTAGACGGTGCTGGCAAGACAACATGGGCGACAGGAGTGAAAATACTTTTATTCGAATATGGTTTCGGTTTTGCATGGATCGCTGGCGAAGTAGGAAATATAACAAACATTATTGTGCTATTTAAAAGCAGACTTAAAAACTGTGCAATGCAGGGATTTGTTGATTCTTATCCGAAAGCGCTGCACTACAGACATTATAAAAGTCTTTTAAACCCAGAAAGATACCTTTCCATGGATCTACCATTCATATTGAAAAAGACGTTTTCTAATTTCCGTTGCTCTAGTCACGTATTGCAAATTGAAAAAGGCCGACACGATAACATTGATCGGGACTTCAGGTTTTGTCCTTATTGTTTGAAACGAAATGTCTATGTTATTGAGGATGAATACCACTTTTTATTACTCTGTCCGTTGTATAATGATGTTAGACAAACGTACTTGTATGACCAACTTGAAAATAGAATGATAACGCTTCACTTGTTTTACAAACTATTATCAGACTATCATAGGCAAAGTGTTATATTGGTTACACACTATATTGCAAAGGCTTTTGCTATTCGAGAGGAATTCATTCGTGATCGATAGTTTTCTATCATAGTTATATTTTTCTGATATATTTGTATTATACAGTTTTATATTTATACTACTTATATATGCATAACTCTGTCACCACTATTATGTAATTCTCTGATATTTGTATTTTGGGCCGGAAGCCTTGTACTACAATAAACATTATGTTATGTTATGTTATGTTATGTTATTTATTAAATACAGTCCAATCAACACTTGTGGTCAAACCAACACTTCTTGTCCATCCATTAAAAGTTGTTCAACCAAAACATGTAAATCAACGTGTATAGTATAGCTATCCGATGAACAATAGCTGTATATCCAACAGTGATTCAAATAACACTAGTTGTCCATTACACATTCTGTCCAACAAGCAGTCCAAACAACACTGATGGTCCAACCAACACTTCCGGTCCAACCATTTATAATTGTTCAACCAACACGTATGGCCCATCCAATATAGCGGTCCAGTAAGCAATAGATGCCCAACCAACAATAGTGTTTCAACAGGCACTAGCTGTCCATCACGTTGCTACCAATCTAGCAGCCCAACCAATTGTAGTGAGGTTCTTCATTGATAGTAATGATCTCTGAAGATAACATCCGCATATTTGAATCATATCTGTAAAGAAAGGAATGGAACATAAAAAGTATATTTTTTGTAAAAAAGGTAAGTTACTCTCAGACTTATTTATGGATGGGTTTTAAGACAATCTGGACCCCGATTTAATTCCAGGCCTGGGTGTATGCGACTATTTGGGTGGCCATCATAATATTTAAACATAACTAACTAGTAACAAATCAATCAGAAGACTACACATGTGACAGCATGACATAATTACTCTTTCTAAGTAAAATATTTATTACATAGTAATAAAATACACCGAGCAGTATAAATATCATAATCTATATTGATGATGATTTATATATGTTCATTCATAAGACTATTACATACAGTAGTTATACCTGGTAATGTATAGATTCCTCATTATAGATTATGACAGTCAGATAGTAAAACAGACTAACATATTATTTGTGTTAATTTTCAAAAGAAATGTTTAAGAATAGATGATAATTATTTGTTGTTAATAATACTCCAATAAGAATAGTAACCGCAGTCTTTTCTGAACCATCTACCCCACCCACCAGAACTAACTGCCCAGGTAAAGAGTCAAGCGATTTAAAACTCATTCAAATAATATCACAATAATGTAATATAGACTCATTAAAATGACAAATCTAATAAAAATAAATAAATTATAACTAACCTGGAATGATAATTCGTCCGTATTAATCGCTGTTATTATACTTCTTTATAACCCGGAAATAAACCGGAAGTCACCCTGCCGCAAAGGATTATGGTCTATTGGAAAGTCGAGAATGGTTCACGTTCGAATTATAAAATACCAATGCACGGTTCACAGACTAATAATCGAAGTCACATCAAAAAATAAATAACAATTATATATTAGAATATGCTAGGTTGTAGTCTTACCTCATTATTGTTGGGTATTCTTCCATGTTGTCATTTGACTCATGTTATGACACAGATGATATCGATTCTCGCCCTTTCTGCATCCCGCTGTTATGATTGGCTATTGATTATACGGTCTTGATTGGTTAAATGACCAGCAGCTAAATATTGGCTGAAACTTACGCATTGCTTGAAAATCTAAACTAAATATTAAAATTGCTTTAATTATTATTATTGTTATTATTATTATTATTAGTAGTAGTAGTAGTAGTAGTAGTAGTAGTAGTAGTAGTAGTAGTAGTAGTAGTAGTAGTAGTAGTAGTAGTAGTAGTAGTAGTAGTAGTAGTAGTAGTAGTAGTAGTAGTAGTAGTAGTAGTAGTAGTAGTAGTAGTAGTAGTAGTAGTAGTAGTAGTAGTAGTAGTAGTAGTAGTAGTAGTAGTAGTAGTAGTAGTAGTAGTAGTAGTAGTAGTAGTAGTAGTAGTAGTAGTAGTAGTAGTAGTAGTAGTAGTAGTAGTAGTAGTAGTAGTAGTAGTAGTAGTAGTAGTAGTAGTAGTAGTAGTAGTAGTAGTAGTAGTAGTAGTAGTAGTAGTAGTAGTAGTAGTAGTAGTAGTAGTAGTAGTAGTAGTAGTAGTAGTAGTAGTAGTAGTAGTAGTAGTAGTAGTAGTAGTAGTAGTAGTAGTAGTAGTAGTAGTAGTAGTAGTAGTAGTAGTAGTAGTAGTAGTAGTAGTAGTAGTAGTAGTAGTAGTAGTAGTAGTAGTAGTAGTAGTAGTAGTAGTAGTAGTAGTAGTAGTAGTAGTAGTAGTAGTAGTAGTAGTAGTAGTAGTAGTAGTAGTAGTAGTAGTAGTAGTAGTAGTAGTATAATTATTATTATCGTAAATTGAAATTATTATAGTCGCATAAATATGCATAGCATTTTTCTTATGTTGTATGGCTTAAAGCGTTTCTACTAACGCTTTAAGAAAAATAGAATTTTCGGCAGTTTAGATATGACCTCAGAGCGGTTTTTATCAGCATTCTTCAAAACAGTTGTCACAATTGTTTAAATACAATAATTAATTATATAAGGAAGCTGGCTATCTATATATTTTTTTACTTTTCATTATTTCAATTTATATTTAATTCGGTCAGAAAATTTCCCGCAGTCTGTCGAATTAATCAGTAAGTTTTAGAATTTGTGTGTTTTAGTTTTATTTCGTATAGATTTATGACCCACTGGCCATGTGTTTTTTCAAAGTAAATGATCATGTCACTAATTGACATGACGCGGGCTGTCAGTCAAACTAGCCGACTAATACCCGACTGACCAATCAGCGTCCAAATAAGGCGTGGCTTATCAGTTGCCCTTTGCTATCCTCCATGACCTCCGACAATCTGCACTTAAGTGTTAAAATACGTTTTTTTTCTATATATTTATTACAAATGTGTTCTTTATAATTGAGAGAAAGATTAAACAAATAAGGAAAGCCATATAAGACTGCTGACAAAGGATGAGATCACAGTTTTTCATATTTAGGTTTGATAATTGATGTTTTATGGCTTAAAGCGTAAGAATAATACTAACGCTTTAAAAAAAAACAACACTAAATCTTTCAGCAGTTTTCAAAACAGATGAGATCCGTTATACAGTGAGTTTTCTTATATGACTGAAATGAAGGCATTGATCCCAAATTCAGCAGATGAGACAAAACTTAAAAAATGTTAAAATTGTCAATCTTTGAAATGCATCTTTAAAGAGCATCTTTATTTCAACTCCCTCATACCAATGGGAGGATTAGGGTCAACTGCTTTCTATGAAAAGGAAGTTCATATTAGAAATCAAACTATAAAGAAAGTAAGCTAACAATTAGAGCCATTTTCAATAAAATTAAGATAAAACATATCTGTTTTTTTTTTCAAAGTTAGAACCTAATGCAATTTTTATAAAAGAGAACTTGAAATTAATGAATATTTTTGTTGTGTTTAATTAGTAATCGGTTTCGTTTGAGGCCTTATCTTATGATCTTATTTTATCAGCATTCTTCAAAGCAGATGTCAAAGATAATATAAAAGTGTTTGAATACAATTCATGCATAATAATATGATTGTAATATTTTCCGCAGTTTGTCGATGACATTTATAAATAATTTTAATAATTCGTGTTTCGTAGAGTTATGACCCACTGGCATGTGGTTATGGAAAACAAATGATCTCCGCGCAACATGCACTAATTGGAAAGGCCATAGAAGTACCCGAAAAAAAGACAGTGATGACAATTCTTAAATATATTAGGTGCCACCTTTCAATATCAAAACAACATATATTAGTTATGCACCCCATTTCTTCGGTCATCTATAAATTGAAACAGTCGTCTATGGAATTATTTGAAAAATGTATTAGTTAATTTCTACGATTTACTAAAAGTGGTATAGCCTTATGTGTTTATATTTATAAGTCCTAACAACTAGGAGTGAATCCATCCCCTCATAACGTATATGCACCATTGGTATATTCATCATATACGGGTAAACTAAACATTCCCGAACACTTGTATATTTCCTAACATCCATAATATACGGGATTTGTACACGCCAGTATATTCATCATGTACGGGAAACTAAACATTCCCGGGTCCTAGCCGTGAATTGATCAACTCAGCATTGTCGAAATTAATTATTTTTTATCATATAGATGTCATTGTAATTTCTTCAACGGTGTTAAAACACATAGAAGCGTTAATATTTCTACAAAACGCGACTCCTGTTACTCTGCGAAACACGGGAAAACGGTTAAGTCAATGTTATATGTAATAAATGATGATCGTATCATATATGCTGTCAAATGAAACACCACTCATCATTGTCAAATCTTATTCTTTTGTATCATAAAGATATCGCTTTAATTTCATACGCTTCCATACTTTATGATCACATCAGTTAATACGATAACCTTATTGCTCAAATTCCACATGACCAGATAACCGTTATATATGATATACGCTTCCATACTTAATATGTGAAAAACATGTTTCACCATTATTCAGTATATACGACATCTGACCGCCTCATTCAGCCTATATGATCACATTATCAGTATAGACGGTACCTAGCCGCTCCAATTCTACATGACCGTATAATCTTGATATATGATATACGCTTCCATATTTTACCATTAATCAGTATATACGATACCTAACGGCTCCATTTCTACATGACCGTAATATCTCGATATATGATATACGCTTCAATGTCACTTGATTCAAGGAAAACGTTTGGATAAAATTTGATCACATCATCATCATATACGATACACGATTCCACCCAACATGGCCAAAAGATCGGTACCGGTGGCGGTTCATAAATTCATAATTCATAAGGAATTCATAACTTCTATACTACATAGTCTTACCTTTGGAACGTACGCTATACACTTCCATACTGTATAGCCATACCATCGATACATACGATTTACGCTGCCATGCTACATGTTCCTACCATCGATACATACGATTTACGCTGCCATGCTACATGTTCCTACCATCGGTACATACGATATACGCTGCCATGCTACATGTTCCTACCATCAGTACATACGATTTACGCTGCCATGCTACATGTTCCTACCATCGGTACATACGATTTACGCTGCCATGCTACATGTTCCTACCATCGGTACATACGATTTACGCTGCCATGCTACATGTTCCTACCATCGGTACATACGATTTACGCTGCCATGCTACATGTTCCTACCATCGATACATACGATTTACGCTGCCATGCTACATGTTCCTACCATCGGTACATACGATTTACGCTGCCATGCTACATGTTCCTACCATCGATACATACGATTTACGCTGCCATGCTACATGTTCCTACCATCGATACATACGATTTACGCTGCCATGCTACATGTTCCTACCATCGGTACATACGATTTACGCTGCCATGCTACATGTTCCTACCATCGGTACATACGATTTACGCTGCCATGCTACATGTTCCTACCATCGATACATACGATTTACGCTGCCATGCTACATGTTCCTACCATCGATACATACGATTTACGCTGCCATGCTACATGTTCCTACCATCGGTACATACGATTTACGCTGCCATGCTACATGTTCCTACCATCGATACATACGATTTACGCTGCCATGCTACATGTTCCTACCATCGGTACATACGATTTACGCTGCCATGCTACATGTTCCTACCATCGGTACATACGATTTACACTTCCATACTACATAGTCATACCATGAGAACATACGATGTACGCTTCCATATAACATGGCACATCATCGGTACATACGATATACGCTTCCATACTACATAGGCATAGTATCGGAACGTACTATATACGCTTCCATACTACATGTCCATACCATCGTTACATACGATATACGCGTTCATATTACAAAGCCATATCATCGGTACATACGATAAACGCTTCCATATTACATAGCCATAACATCGATACATACGATATGCGCTTCCATACTACATAGGCATACCGTCGGAACATACTTTATACTTTTCTACGCCACATAGCCATACCATCATTACATTCGTCATATTATCAGTACACCAGAAATGCTTTCATACTTCATGGCTACATCATCTATACAAACAGCACATCAACAGTTTATTTTATATACGCTTCCATAATGGTTGATTTAAAATCTTTACATTCTCGGTGAAAGACACTTCTTCGTTGGGGTGATACTAGGCCAACCGTTGCTTATATCAAAGAAATGACTAAACTAAGTCTTCTAGGGTCGATTCGCCAATGTCTGTATATCATAAACATGTCGCTTTAATATCATCAAAGACCGTTAAAACCCGAAAAGCATTACTTTTCCTTCACAACGTGACCCTTACTAACACTTCGTTGTTTCTCTACTTAACACGGAAAAGTGTATACAAGCCAATGGTTTAAATGCTGTTCATATCATATATGCTCTCAAAAAAAAACACCAAATTACCTTACTTGATTACAAAATTCAAAACTATTTTATAACATGTTGCTTTTCCGCAACTCAGCGTGTACGGGAACTGATATATTTCCGTACATCCATAATATACGGGAAATGTATAAACCCGTATATTCAACGTGTACGGGAATGGTATAATCCCGTACTCTCAAAGTGTACGGAAGGGCATAAATTCCCGTACACTCAACATGTACGGAGACTATACATGTCCGTCCGCTCAAGATATACGGAGATGTACGATGCCGTACATTCATCAAAATATTTTTAGTACTAGCCGTAAATCAACCCTACCAGCATTGCCGAATCTCATTATTTTTTATCATCAACATGTCGCTTTAATTTCATCAAAGACTGTTAAAACCCGAAAAGCATTACATTTCCTACAGAACGTAACCCTTACTAACACATTGCTGTTTCTCTACTTAACACGGAAAAATGTATACAAGCCAATGGTTTAAATGATGTTCATATCATATATGCTCTAAAAAACACCAAATTACCTTACTTGATTACAAAATTCAAAACTATTTTATAACATGGGTGTACGGGAAAGAGTACATTTCCGTATATCCATAGTGTACGGGAATTGTTACTTTTCCGTACACTCAGCGTGTACGGGAACTGATATATTTCCGTACATCTATAATATACGGGAATTGTACACGCCCGTATATTCATCGTGTACGGGAATGGTATAATCCCGTACACGATGAATATACGGAAGAACATAATTTCCCCTATTTTCAACATGTACCGAGACCGTACATTCCCGTACACTCAAGATATACGGAGATGTACGGTGCCGTACATCCATCAAAATAGTTTAAGTACTAGTCGTTAGTCAATCAACTCAGTATTGTCCAATTTATTTATTTGTTATCATTCAGACCTTTTTTAATTTCATCAAAAGCTGTCGAAACCAATATAAGCATTCAATTTTCTATAAAGGTGATTTTTACTGACACCATCCTGTTTTTCTATGTAACAGTGATTTTTTAAGTAAATGGTATAAATGTCGTTCATATTATGTATGCTATCAAATTAAACACCCAAAGACCTAAATTGATTACATAATTACTTTTTTTATTATAACACAGATGTACGGGTTAGTACACGCCCGTACATTTTACATCGAATTCCGTATACTCAAGATGTGCGAGTTTTATGAATATACGGGTCCGAACACACCCGTATATTTAAAATCCCGTACACTTACCGTACACGTTGGATGTACGGGTTTCAGTACATTCCCGTATATTCAACCATTTTCCGCAGTGTTATTGGCCCATATTTAGTAACTATTTTAACAAGATATTTGATAGTGGAATTTATCCAGAAGCCTGGAATATAGGTGTTAGTGTGTCAATCCATAAAAAGGGTGATATAACTAACCCATCTAATTATAGGGGGATTACATTCGCTAATGTTATTGCCAAATTATTTGCTCTATTGTTGAGAAATCAGACTAATAAACTCTAAAACAGAAATTGTACCGTCCTTTTACTGACTATGAAAGGTCTTTGACAATGCTATTGTAACAGACTGCACAAATTGCTATGTGCACCTGTCGGGGTTCGAACCCACGACCTCTTGCTCTGAAGGCGGGCGGACACTTTTCCGCGTCGCTATAAAAGCTAGCTCTATAGCGAGACAGTATAAGTACCGCTATATACATATCGTATAACCGGTTACACATTCCCCCTCCTTTTTTGAAATTCGTCAATAGATATGAATACTGTGTTATATTTTGAACTGTTTGATATATATATTGGAGTGAAACAAGAGGATCCTCTATCTCCTCTTTTATTTATTTTGTTTATTAACGACATTCTGGAGTATTTCGATTGTGATTTTGAAAATCTTACTCAGAATGATATAACTAAGCTGGCTCTATACACATTACTGTTTGCAGATGATATTGATCACAACTGACCCTATTAGTGTTCAACCCCAGCTTGATGCAATAAATAGATTTTCATGCAAGTCTTAAAATAAATGTTGTTAAAACTAAAATTACAATGGACGTTTTGAAAATGCAGTTAAAGCGCTGAAAGATCAAGCTTTGAAAGCGTATACTCACCTTGTATGAATTTTTGTTCATCTCGGCGTTAAGACGTAACAGTTATCGTTCGAATCTATTATTGGTCCTATTCTTAGGTATGGTTGCAAGGTTTGGGGTAAATATGACAAGAAAGAGGTGGATAAACTCCACCTCAGATTTTGTAAACGCATTCTTGGGGTTCGCTTTCAAACTTCTAATGCTGCTGTACTTCTGGAGTTAGAATGATTTCCATTATTTTTGTTATGTAAAATCAAAGCACTTACAGTTTGGTGCAAGATCAATTTTTCACCCAACCTCGCATATAAATAATATATAATGTGAACAAGTTAATAAGGCTAGTTTTGGATATCGCAATGCTAATGATAAAAATGGTATAAATCTGTAAAGCATGTATGCTTGGTTTACTGATCATATTAATCATTCTTGATTTATAGCATTAAAACAACGCCTTTACGATCAATATGTACAGCACTGCACTGATACCATTCATTCACAACCGAATTTTAACTATTATAAACAATTCAAGTAAAATTTTGAAATTGGAATGTATCTTGATTTAGATATGAATGCAAATATAGAATAGCAATATCGAGATTACGACTATGTCCTCACTCTCTTGAAATAGAAGTTGGAAGGTACAATAGTGTTGCTCGATTTGAACGAAAATGTAAACTATGCAATAAGAATATGGTTGAATCCGAATCCCATTTTTTGGTTGCTTGTCCTTTTTACTATGATTTACGTCTACAATACAATATTTCCAGTTCATGGAATACCTTGATTCAATTTGGGGTTTAAATGTCTTCAAAAAGCACAAACACTATGAGATATGTATCTAAATATAATAGCAATGCTTTTCTACGACGTTCTGCCAGCATGGATGCAGTTGCTTGATAGTTAGATAGTACAATCAACTATATAACTATTCTGTTTTGTATAATATGTAGTGTAAAATGTGTGGCTTTTGTTGTTCTTTGTATTTGTCACCTTTTCAATTTGTGTACATCTCATTCTATGTGTATTGTTAATAGCCAAAGGTTCATGTATTACCGATATTGCCAATAAAACTTGAAACTTGTCTTAATGCATGATTTCGATTTAATGTCTCCAACTATTATTTTGAACGGGACGGAGCCTTTATAACGATTTACCAATACTGCTTGTGATGAATTCCTCATAAAATGTAAAGTTGAATATAGCGTCCTTACATAAATAAGCTTTCAGTCCTTTGATTTTATTAAAATTTTGCAGATTCGTGTTATTTTTAAAACCGTTTTAGGCTCGCTAGAAATATTTCAGCGTGTGACGTCTCTTTCTTTCAAAATTTTACTTAAGGTTATCATTTGGAAGACGATTTTAGCAAATATATGTTGTGTTTATAAGTTTTAAAAATGTTTTTTTTTGTTTGTTCCCAATTTTCGTACAATGATGCTTTTCATTATAAAACTCTATGATCACACAGTGTTAAATCATTACTGACCGTTCCAAGGCGGTACTTAGGCTAACAATCCTTGATGAACACAACTATTTTTATATTATAATGTTATTTATTAGGTAATTTCATATTGGTCTAGTTAGTTGTCCGAGGTTAGCTGTATTTGCCTGAGCCCGAAAGGGCGAAGGCAAATACAGCTGACCGAGGACAAATAATAATAAATTAATTTCCAGCGTATTTCTCATATTAGGCGAGTTTCGATAGCCAATGAAAATGGCTCATTTCTCAAATCCTATATTAGGCGAATTTTGAAGCCAATGAAAACGGAGGAAACTCATATTAGGCGAGTTTCGATAGCCAATGAAAATGGCTCATTTCTCAAATCCTATATTAGGCGAGTTTTGAAGCCAATGAAAACGGAGGAAACTCATATTAGGCGAGTTTTGTTGATATTGGCCGAGTTTGGTCGATATTGAGCGAGTTCTGGCATAAATTGTCTTCAATTGTCTGGTATTGATGCCGCAATTGTCTCTGTTTCTCGTCAAATACGTAATAGTTGATTAATAATGTATATTATTATGTACTGAGTTGTTTGTGGAGTTTTGTGCTGTTGCTCCATGTTTCTGGTTTGTGATTGTTTTTGTGTTCTATGCATTTGGCGTTTACCCTGTGCAATAAAACGGCCCCCAGTAAACACATGACGTTGGATCAACGTCGGATATAGGTTGGATTTAGGTTGCGACGTCGGCTACTTAAATACAACGTTGTATCAACGTCAAAATCACGATGTCAGTCCGACGTCGCAATAAGACATCGAACCGACGTTGTGATTTGGTTATTGTTTGTAATAAGTTGTATTTTATCAAAATGATACATGATATACACATGATGTAACAATAAGTTGCTTGAAAAATCGTGATACTGCTGCAAATAAATACTAAAACTTGATCATTTTATTTTTCAAGTTGCTTCCCTTGTCAGTGCCCTTGGTTTCTGTAACTGGAATTTCCGCAAGGCGTCGCATGTTTATATACATTTTTCTTTCTTTTGTTTTTGTTGTTGTTAAAATTCATCTTGTTGAACAAACATAGCAGAAATACTTATATCGATAGTTTCTAATCCCGCATTTAGGTTATTCAGAAAAAATGCATATTTAATTCCTTATCTTAGAATAGACGCGCAAAATGTTGAACCCATTTCGATCCGCCATATTGCTCATGTGTTGTACGAATATTGACGAGAGAGAAAGAGTCAACTACTCCTCTAGAGTCTCGACTGTGCATTTTTTAAATTATACAACAAGGTAAGTTGATACAATGCATGTTCAATGGTTTATAGCAATAATTTTCTGTTGTTTTAAAAGACGGTTTCAATGAAAATTTAGCAAACATGTAATTCAACCCGATTCGCCCTCAACTGGCATCGCGCCGATTTGTACTTTTTTGTATGAGAAAACAATGTTAATTGTTCTCTTAAATAAAATCTGTAAAAAGGCCCATGCGCAATTTTGTGTTGTATGTATAATGCAATTAAACTAGTTTGTTATTTAACATTGTTTATTAAGTTAATGTCGTGTGAAAAATCAAAAACAATCAAAAACAATTAGAAATGTTTCTAAATATATTCATCATGCTATGCTAAATAGACAAGAACAGCTTGGTAATATACCTGCTTCTTAACTTTTGCTTAATATCTATCTATATGTTCTTTAAAAACATGTACTCCTTATAAATATATATGTAATTGTGTTGTAAAATATATCATTCGGCCGTCTGTACAATGTTAAATATGTTTAATGGCCAAAGGCATTATTATATGCCGATTTGTCAATAAACTTTGAAGTTGAAGTTGTTAAAATCACTGTCATCCAGCAAAATTGTATTATTATTTGTATTTTTATTAAATTCATATTATTATGAACCCATTTTTGACAGATTTATGACGGATGATGTCATGCCTGGCTTTAACGTGAAGGGGAAAAGGAGACAATGACTTTCTAAAAGTAGTTTTTCAAGGTGTTCAAGGTAATACTTCCCAATTCAAATCTGCTTCTTGACAGTAATCATTTAACTAGGTTATTATTAAAGTGAGTACTAGGTATAATCTTGTGCATTCACCCCTTATAAAAATGACACCGGTGCCTGCTCAAGGAAAACAAAGCAATTATTCACTGAAAATGAGTTAATCCGCGATAGCTTTGATCACAAATTCTAGTCACTGAAATAAGTACAGTCGAACCTCGTTATGTCGACGTCGGATAAATCGACTTTCCGGTTATGTCGACTTTTTTTCCGGTCCCGAATTTATTCCTTCTTATTTTATATAAAATAAATCTGACGTAGGTGTGAAAATATTCCTGACGGTTTGCGGCATGTCGCAAAATACCGTGCGTGTCAATATAACAAACTGTCATAATTGGGGTATACAAAAATGTTATTGGCAAGTGCGAATAATTAAAGTTGTTTGTTGATGTATTTAACTAAAGAGACAATGTATAACAATTAAGAGATAATGAAAAAAATATTGTACCAAAACTGGAGAAATTTTGTTGTGTGGAATTTGATATCAAAACTATATTTTCAGCAATTTAAAGTCAATATCATTTTATTTAACAAGATTTTTATGTATTTCAGCAAGTGTCACTGTGCTTTCTGCTACTGTACATGAAGTTGATGGGGGCAATTTGGCTCCTGTTTGAAGTACACTCCAGACAGAAAAGGGGGTGGAGGACGAACTGTTTACACAAGTTAATTAACTACATCTCTAAACATATAAATTTACCATGTGTCATTTAATTTAATGTGCCTTTATCATTTAATACTTTTAGTGTGTGTACAGATTTGTTGTGAAAATTAAACTTGTACATTCTCTGAGTTGTTTGTTAATGAATGTACGTAAATCCTGTGGTGATTCCTAATTACCCGTTACCTGTATGGTATGCATGTTTATACAATGGATTTTGGTCGTTTTCACAACGTTGTTCCAACGTCGTAAATCCGACGTTGTTTCAACGTTGTGATTCTGACGTCTAAAAAACTTTCATTTTCAACCTATATACAACGTATATCCAACGTCAGTTTCTGACGTTGTTACAACGTCTTTCCAACGTCAATTGTTTGCTGGGGGGGAGGGGGGTATGTTTAAACTTACGGCTACTGAGCTTGTTTCTGTAGTTTTTCATATAAATATTGTTAGTTTTATGTTTCAATCCGCCATCGATACTCACATGCACATGTATTCATGTATATATATTTCAGTAAATTATCATCAACTTATCATTATGACATTTACATGGTTAACAGAAGTGTCTAGATGAATAACGTGGTTTATCTACCTAGCCGTAATACAATCGTAGCAGATCCGTGTCCTTGATATCACTGTTATGACTGATTATGAAAGCAGTTTTTCAAGCACAGTTTAAGCACTTTTTCGACTTTAACTTCTTAAGAGTTGAAATTCAAACACAGATCCGAGGCAGTATTTGTTGAACATCTGAAATAATTTCTTAACTGAGTTAGTATATCAGCCATACTGCATAATTACTTGACAAACTGAAAGACTTATTCATTAAATTTATAAAAACACAACTAGTTTTTGAAAAAAAAAATAACAAAAACTAATTGTAATTTGGCATTAGAAAATGACTGTGATAAGAAGTTTGGAAATGAATTTAGATGTTTTATGAATACCGACCCTGCTTTATTTGAAAGAAAATGACCTTCAATAACCTTCATTACAGAAAAAGAATCTGAAGCAAATTGTGTAAAGAAATTCCACGTAAGAAGAAAAGAAACATTATGATACATTTTCGTGGCTTTCTATGTGCATATTTCTATGCAACCTACTCCGCCACGAGAGGCTTGGTCGTTTATTTTTACCACCAAACTAGCCCGTGACTGGTCGTCAATTGTAAGTGTCTAAATAAAAATATAAATGCAAGCATTGAGTTAGTAAAAGATTATAAGAATTGGTATGTACATGCACATTACCTGTAGTCATTACTTATTATAAAATTACAACTTTTAAATATTAAGTTCTAAGTTTGCCTGATAACACGTCATATTAATTGGCATTTACTAAAACACAGGGTTTAGTTGTGACACTAACACTCACGGTTTAACAACACATTACCCTTGTTCTTAAATTCAACGAGTTCAATTTCGTAATTTGACGCAACTTTTATTCATCAATTAGTTATACTTCATAAGTAGCTGCTAATTATCATAGATGGACTAGACACTTAAGAAAACATTAATATTAGATGATGATAATTGCTTTAGAATCCTGCTTCGTGCTAAACGTTATTAAGAATCGCGTGTTTAGTCTGACAGTTGATGACAACGCAATCATATACGTGATCTCGATGTTTAGATACAACCGATTACAAAAAAAGGAACTGCGGTGTCCATTCCCAATAATCAACGAGCCCATACGGGTGAAACTCTATTTCCAAAAGGCTGCTATATGAACTTCTGGTTACATGTTTTTCAATGAGTTTAACAAAGCGCTACGGTCAAGAAACGCCCAAAAGGCGGCATTGAACAAGACGTTCCCAAACAACGGCATTGAACAAGACGTTCCCAAACAACGGCATTGAACAGGACGTTCCCAAACAACGGCATTGAACAGGACGTTCCCAAACAGCGGCATTGAACAGGACGTTCCCAAACAGCGGCATTGAACAGGACGTTTCAGTACTTCAAAGAGCTTCTTCTGTCGCATGACATTCGTGCGAGAGAAATTTAAAGCTTCAATTCAATAACGTAAACCAATGCAAACTGTGAACGTTTGGATGCTTTGCATGGGTATGAGCCCGCCTCGAAGCTAGTTCCTGTTGATACGTCAAAGTATATGCCTGATCGCTGATGGTTGTAGTCAACTTCTTTGATGTTGGATGTCGATCGACAGGCCTAGAGTTTGGGCTTGGTTGAAATTCACTTGACTTATTTGGGCGACTTGGACTTAAAAGAACGATCATTCCAAGATTCTTGAACTTGAAATGCTTTTTTTAGTTGCAATCACTAGTATGTTAAAGCAATTGAAACTTACACAATCCTCAGGTTTGCTCCATCAACAAAACCCGGTGGGATCCAGTGAATGTCGTTGTTCATCAGGGATCTGGTAGAAAAATAATCTCATTTCAGTATATAAAACGATACATGGACAGTTGATGACAACGCTTTAAACATTAAAGTTAACATACAGTGTTTATTTGCTGTACAACAGGTCGTTTATTCTTCATTAACGACAACATTACGAAATTGTAATTGATTATGGCATTTGAGATAAAAATCGCATGTCTTAATAACTTATCAGTTAAAGGGACTCTCTTAGGTCTTAAAGAGCCTAACAGTAAAGTATGTTCTTTGGGGTGTGTTTCTTTCACCATCCATTAAACAAAACTATAATTGAAGGAAAGAACCTGTATAAATCCCATTATTTAATTATTAATTAGGTAGTTCGATAGTTCTTGAACGTATATAATGAAGAAAAGTAGGAGAGAGATGGATGATTCGGCATATTCATAGATTATATATTAATCCAATTCCTTTCGGATTTTGAAAACCGAATTTCATTTGAATAAATATTTCATAGAAATTATTAAGGGCATTATTTAAATCCACCCGCTTTCATTGAAACTATTCATTACATTGTTTGAATCCACCCGCTTTTATTGAGACTATTCATTACATTGTTTGAATCCACCCGCTTTTATTGAGACTATTCATTACATTGTTTCTATCAACCCGCTTTCATTGAGACTATTCATTACATTGTTTGAGCCGACCCGCTTTCATTGAGACTATTCATTACATTGTTTGAATCCACCCGCTTTTATTGAGACTATTCATTACATTGTTTGAATCCACCCGCTTTTATTGAGACTATTCATTACATTGTTTCTATCAACCCGCTTTCATTGAGACTATTCATTACATTGTTTGAACCGACCCGCTTTCATTGAGACTATTCATTACATTGTTTGAACCGACCCGCGTTTATTGAGACTATTCATTACATTGTTTGAATCCACCCGCTTTCATTGAGACTATTCATTACATTGTTTCTATCAACCCGCTTTCATTGAGACTATTCATTACATTGTTTGAACCGACCCGCTTTCATTGAGACTATTCATTACATTGTTTGAATCCACCCGCTTTTATTGAGACTATTCATTATATTGTTTCTATCAACCCGCTTTCATTGAGACTATTCATTACATTGTTTGAACCGACCCGCTTTCATTGAGACTATTCATTACATTGAGACTATTCATTACATTGTTTATATCGACCCGCTTTCATTGAGACTATTCATTACATTGTTTATATCGACCCGCTTTCATTGAGACTATTCATTACATTGTTTATATCGACCCGCTTTCATTGAGACTATTCATTACATTGTTTATATCGACCCGCTTTCATTGAGACTATTCATTACATTGTTTATATCGACCCGCTTTCATTGAGACTATTCATTACATTGTTTATATCGACCCGCTTTCATTGAGACTATTCATTACATTGTTTATATCGACCCGCTTTCATTGAGACTATTCATTGCATTGTTTATATCGACCCGCTTTCATTGAGACTATTCATTACATTGTTTATATCGACCCGCTTTCATTGAGACTATTCATTACATTGTTTATATCGACCCGCTTTCATTGAGACTATTCATTACATTGTTTATATCGACCCGCTTTCATTGAGACTATTCATTACATTGTTTATATCGACCCGCTTTCATTGAGACTATTCATTACATTGTTTATATCGACCCGCTTTCATTGAGACTATTCATTACATTGTTTATATCGACCCGCTTTCATTGAGACTATTCATTACATTGTTTATATCGACCCGCATTCATTGAGACTATTCATTACATTGTTTATATCGACCCGCTTTCATTGAGACTATTCATTACATTGATTATATCCACCCGCTTTCATTGAGACTATTCATTACATTGTTTATATCCACCCGCTTTTATTGAGACTATTCATTACATTGTTTATATCCACCCGCTTTCATTGAGACTATTCATTACATTGTTTATATCGACCCGCTTTCATTGAGACTATTCATTACATTGTTTATATCGACCCGCTTTCATTGAGACTATTCATTACATTGTTTATATCGACCCGCTTTCATTGAGACTATTCATTACATTGTTTATATCGACCCGCTTTCATTGAGACTATTCATTACATTGTTTATATCGACTCGCTTTCATTGAGACTATTCATTACATTGTTTATATCGACCCGCTTTCATTGAGACTATTCATTACATTGTTTATATCGACCCGCTTTCATTGAGACTATTCATTACATTGTTTATATCGACCCGCTTTCATTGAGACTATTCATTACATTGTTTATATCGACCCGCTTTCATTGAGACTATTCATTACATTGTTTATATCGACCCGCTTTCATTGAGACTATTCATTACATTGTTTATATCGACCCGCTTTCATTGAGACTATTCATTACATTGTTTATATCGACCCGCTTTCATTGAGACTATTCATTACATTGTTTATATCCACCCGCTTTTATTGAGACTATTCATTACATTGTTTATATCCACCCGCTTTTATTGAGACTATTCATTACATTGTTTATATCGACCCGCTTTCATTGAGACTATTCATTACATTGTTTATATCGACCCGCTTTCATTGAGACTATTCATTACATTGTTTATATCGACCCACTTTCATTGAGACTATTCATTACATTGTTTATATCGACCCGCTTTCATTGAGACTATTCATTACATTGTTTATATCGACCCGCTTTCATTGAGACTATTCATTACATTGTTTATATCGACCCGCTTTCATTGAGACTATTCATTACATGGTTTATATCGACCCGCTTTCATTGAGACTATTCATTACATTGTTTATATCGACCCGCTTTCATTGAGACTATTCATTACATTGTTTATATCGACCCGCTTTCATTGAGACTATTCATTACATTGTTTATATCGACCCGCTTTCATTGAGACTATTCATTACATTGTTTATATCGACCCGCTTTCATTGAGACTATTCATTACATTGTTTATATCGACCCACTTTCATTGAGACTATTTATTACATTGTTTCTATCAACCCGCTTTCATTGAGACTATTCATTACATTGTTTGAACCGACCCGCTTTCATTGAGACTATTCATTACATTGAGACTATTCATTACATTGTTTATATCGACTCGCTTTTATTGAGACTATTCATTACATTGTTTATATCGACTCGCTTTCATTGAAACTATTCATTACATTGTTTATATCGACCCACTTTCATTGAGACTATTCATTACATTGTTTATATCGACCCACTTTCATTGAGACTATTCATTACATTGTTTATATCGACCCACTTTCATTGAGACTATTCATTACATTGTTAATATCGACTCGCTTTCATTGAGACTATTCATTACATTGTTTATATCGACTCGCTTTCATTGAGACTATTCATTACATTGTTAATATCGACCCGCTTTCATTGAGACTATTCATTACATTGTTTATATCGACCCGCTTTCATTGAGACTATTCATTACATTGATTATATCGACCCGCTTTTATTGAGACTATTCATTACATTGTTTATCTTTCTTTTGGACAGTCAGACTATTAAACAGTTATAAGAATAAAAACGGTTATAATTATTATAATAGTGGTATATATTTTTATTTCTTTTGAACTTACATGTACTTCAACGGAGCAGGCCATTTGAAGCCACGGTAGTTCTCAGTAGTGATCTTGATCTTGTTAAAAGCCAAGTTCCTGGAACATATTTTGCTTTAGTAAGATGGTATACTTGCAATGGTGTTATGACTTGAAGAATCATTAATGAATATTAAGCAAGACATTGTTTCTAATAGATGGCTGATAAACATCTGCCTAAACAAAGTCTTGTTTTCTTCAAATAAATTCATAGAAGTGCCTAGTGTACTGGTTATGGTTTTGTCCCGAAATAAAGGCATTTCTTGAATATATTTTTTTCCAATGAAATTTCACAGTAAAAAAGTTAAGCTTCTGATCTAAAATTCAGTGTGATAAGATTTATAACGTATGCTTATTTTGAGAACAATTCTCCTTGCCAAACATACTCATTAAAATCCACTGAAACGACAATGTACTTCACCAAGAATTCTCTACCTTCAGAAAATTATTATTTATGTATTTTTTATAAAAAAATGTTCCAGACTAACAACATTGTTTTCTACTTTCTATTAATCTGAAGAAGTTGCTTTGTTTAAACGAGTATTTGGTGCGAAATATTGTCCTATACGCCTTTTTTTTCATTAATTGGTTAACGGATCCGCCGCCCATTTTTTACGAAAAATCCAAAAAAATAGAATTGCCTAAAAAATTTGCAAAAAAAAAATTGAAAAAAGAAATAGGATTTTTTTTCTGCGGACGTAAAATTGATCTATGTTCATGTTAAACCTGTTGCCTGTTCCTTTGTAACATAAGGGTGCAGTTTTAAAAATTGTTTTCAAAATGGCGAGCGCAATGAAGCTGAGATCATACATAAAAAATCTTATTTTCAACATTCTATCTGCATTTGAACGATTTTTTGTAAGAAATGACAGCTCAATTTTAAGCGATGTAATTGCATCAGCATCAGGTGAAGCAAAATAACACAATATGTATGCGTCAACCGATGAAAAAAGACTGGACGGAGATATCACCAGAAATGACCTGCCAAGAGGTCTTAGTTTTTGGAAACCGGTTTATCAAGGCTGATGTCTGTATCATTGGTAAGGATTCGCATATAAACCAGTGCTATTGTTAAAATATATCGGCCTGTGTTGTTTATTAATATGTAATATATTAATATTTGTGGTTAAAGTGTTTTCTTGTACCAAACATTATTCACATTTTAAATGTATAAAACGCCATTTTAGAATTGGCCTGATCCAGTGTAAAGCTTTATCACACAGGACTTCAACTTAACATACCTGCAAAATGTTGCTGTTGTTTTTTAAATATTTAATTTAGAAAATTGAAGAGTCAAACGCTGGTGAAGTCAAAGAAAAGGAAACTACACCTTATACCTTCAAAACCATATCAGTCCTACAAGGTTTACAACAAGTTGCCGAATGAAAGGTACATTCTCTGTTTGATAATAGTATAATAACTAGAACTTATAAGCATGGATGTAATTATTATATTTCAATGTTTTGTTTTATTTACTTTGAATGATCAGCTGAAACCAGATGGAAAAAATAACAAACGAAGGTATATATAAACGAGGAATGTGTTGGTTGTGTAGCCAATGCAGACCCTGTATAGACTGACAACACCAGTGGCACTACAGTGGCATTTTATTACTACTTTTTATTTATAAATCTGTTCTTTAATTTGTAGCGCAGGGTCACAGCTTTACTCTCTGTTCAAATATGGGAAAAGACGTGTTGTTTATTGTCAGCATCATCTCGACATGAAACACTCAAGACGCAGGTTGGTCTTGAAGAAAAATTACCTAACCGATTCCTGTAGAGCTACCCAATTCCCAGACCCATGCCCATGCCATAACACTGTGTTTGTCCGAGGGGCATGAATTGTTAAACATGTATGGAGACAATCTACTATTCAAGTATTCAAAATCTTGGATTACTTAAATTTTGCTAAAGATATAGAAAAATATTTTAACATCAAAAATGCATTGCTGAATATAAATTCATTTTTATTATTTACATGTCCTTATTCCATTTAAAAATAATTGAGTCTTTGGGCAATGTAAAGTTTATACATAATATGTTTACACTGCAGGTGTGTCAGTGAAATTTGCCACAGTGTGCTTTTTCTGTTGAGCAGAAATAGTGCCCAGCAGTGAGGAGCCAACTGCTGGTCATATTTCATTGTAAGGCCGATATGTGGAAATAATGTTGGAAATAGGAAAAATCTTGCAGTCAGGATGCGTTTCAAAAAAACAACAACAAAAAGTGACACTAAAACTGAAACTTCGTAATAATATTGACTTTATGTGACATTATTTTAAGGTGAAGTGAATAAAATGCTTATATCATGATTACATTAATTTAAATCTGAAATTTGTAGGAGAGAGCATTGGACTGTAAAGCTAAACATATGTGTATGACAAAGTGAGCATTTGAACATATCAATATTTATCATATTATTGAGGCATTGCAGCCATTGTGTTGCATAGAAATTAAAACATACTTAAACTTTTCTTTATTTTCACATGTCATTTCGTCATATGTGTCTATAAACATGTCTTTTCTGTTTGTTGATATTCTGATATTTGGGTTTTGCCACTAACACTATGAAAAATACATGTATTGTAAAAAAAATAGTAGTAACTTGTCTGGAATCCTTTTTTTTCGCACCACCCGTCCAACATATTTTCAAAAAAAAATATAAAAAAATAGCCTTATGGTGTATGGTAAATAATCGATACTCCACCGTCTGAATAGGCGCAACCTTATGTGCAATTTCATTAATGACTATAAAATGCTTATGTTCAGGGAAACAAGTTTTCCTATTTTGAAGCTCCATTTATGCACACATTTTTTTGGTATGAAAAACAATGATAATGGCAAAAATAAAGCAGGCAAAATATGGCCCCAAAACCAGTCTATTAGTAATATTTTATTTTAACAAACAAAACAACAAGTTAAACGAGAAAAGGTGCGATGTTGCGCGCGAATCGTCCGGCATGGGAGGTGCCAGATGGAGATGTCCATCAAGGCCAAATCCACCTAAACTCCATGTCTTGGGAGAAATGCTTATAAAAGCCCATTTCCATGGTTGGCGGTACCTCGTAAGGTATATGTTATTAATCTTGCTTATTCAGTAGTTTGTGTTTAACCAATCGTTTATATATAGCACGGAAAATATGAACACATCGTTCTTCTGACAGGTGATTAAATAAATAAGCTGATACTCACATTTGCCAAAGTGAGCTGCACGACGACACATCTGGAATATAGTCAAGCTTTGTTCCCTGGAGAGATCTGATATAAAGGTAGTTTATAGCTTTAATATCATAACATTTTTTCAAAGTGTATTTAACAGGAACGATTGACATGCAACGTGTAAATTTGAGGCTAAGGTTAACAATTGTTAAACTGGTTTAGCCGATAGGTAGCAGTATTGGTCAGGGATTGTGATAACACAATCATATTGCCAACTATGCTTCAACAACCCACTGAACTATTGTGTAGAACAGGATATCTAATGTTAATTTTTTCTTATCTATGCAATCTGTGTTTCTTGACATATGTGGATGTCGTTATTAGTTGGTATGACCTTTATTCTTGTGAAAGATCAGTATATGTGGCTGTTGGATTTGTCTTTGTGAAAGATCAGCATATGTGGCTGTTGGATTTTTCTTTGTGAAATATCAGTATATGTAGCTGCTGGATTTGTATTTTGAAAGATTAGTATATATGACTGTTGGATTTGTCTTTGTGAAAAATTAGTATATGTGGCTGTTGGATTTGTCTTTGTGAAAGATCAATATATGTGGCTGTTGAATTTGCCTTTGTGAAAGATCAGCACATGTGGCTGTTGGATTTGTCTTTGTGAAAGATCAGCATATGTGGCTGTTGGATTTGTCTTTGTGAAATATCAGTATATGTGGCTGCTGGATTTGTATTTTGAAAGATTAGTATATATGACTGTTGGATTTGTCTTTGTGAAAGATCAGTTTATGCGGCTGTTGGATTTGTCTTTGTGAAAGATCGGTATAATCGGTTGTTGGATTTGTATTTGTGAAAGATCAGTATATGTGGCTGTTGGATTTGTCTTTGTGAATGGTCGGTATATGTGGCTGTTGGATTTGTCTTTGCTAAAGATCAATATATGTGGCTGTTGGATTTGTATTTGTCAAATATCAGCATATGTGGCTGTTGGATTTGTCTTTGTGAATGGTCGGTATATGTGGCCGTTGGATTTGTCTTTGCTAAAGATCAATATATGTGGCTGTTGGATTTGTATTTGTCAAAGATCAGCATATGTAGCTGTTAGATTTGTCTTTTTGAAAGATCAGTATTTGGGCTGTTTTATTTGTCGTTGCTGAAGATGTTGGATTGTCACTATATTTAAATTGTGAATTTGTCCTTGTGCAAGATCAGTAAATTTTGCGTCGGCTTTGTAGGCCTACTTGTGAACGATCAGTTAATTTGGCTGTTGGAGTTGTGCTTGTAGATTCCATTGTATCTGTGCGACTTTTGATATTTTTCTCTGTATTGAATTATGTTTGCTACGCTAGAAAAAATGGGACTAGAAAATGTATTGACATCTTGCAATGACAATGTAACTAACATACACGTAAAATAAAAGGATATATATGTAAATTGCTTACATCGTCTGCAACTTCGTAGTGTTGGCAAATGTACCCTTCTCGAAGAGTCTAAAGTTCTTGTTTTGTGTAAATAATCTGAAATGTCATAGATTGAATGTTTAATGCAATGAAGTATCATCAAACAATACATCCGAGACGCCGTGGACTAACTTTCTTGCTTTGCTTTACTTCTCATGTCATATTTGCACGAGATATTTTTTACAAATTATCAAGTTAACTGTATAAGTAAAATACAATAAATCTTAGGACTTACAAATGTTTTGTGACATTGGTAAACGTCCCCGCCGTTATATTGGGAAAAGTCTGGTTTTGAAGACGACTAAGAAAATAGACATTATATTGTTAGCATTGTCAACCTTATGTACGCATATATGGAGGCTATTCGTTGCCAAAAGTCCAGACTTGAATTCCCACAATGTGCTTCTTAATCGTACTAAATATCTCTTACATTTGTCAATGTAGACGTGCTATTTGTTGTTTCTATTCGTCAGTTTTTCCTTATTGATTTGTCATTTGTCATTATAGTAGTCAAAATGTATATTTGTCAGATCTACCCTGTATAAACTCACTAAAACATAGATCGTATAGCTTGCCTTTAACAATATGATGATGTAATTTAGAAAGCCGAATCATGCATATGTAAAACTGCAATCCTACAGTCGACACTCGCATTCGTGAAATGAACATTTGCAGTCCAACAACTCCAGGTTTACAAAAGCGAATTGACAAGTTCAGAATTACAAGGATAGACGATTTCGCCTATACCTTATATGGTAAATGTCACCGAAAGAAACGAAGGTGAATGGGCGGAGCTAACGAATCGGATTTTCTTTCGTTTATTTCCGTCAAGCAAGGGAGATAACATCTTCGCCTACTTCCTGTAAATTCCCGGTTGTAAGTCCGAGTACTCTCTCTTTATTTCACAATAAAAACTAAAATTAACTTCATCTTTTATTTTATTTTGACGATCAATGTTCCTAAATGGGTTATAAATCACCATATTTTTTAGTCAATTGCAGTTGGGTGTATCTCACGGACCCAGATTTATACTGCCACTGTCAGGGTTTTTTTTTACTTATATACCCAAGCAAGCAAAAATTGTTCATTTATTTATTTACAAGTGAACCATGGGCGGGTCGTTTAGTGGGGGAGGGCAGAGATGTAGGGTCTGTGTCCCCCACCCAAGTTGGCCCGCAGGTAAACTTAAAGGGTTTTTTTTGGTCAATATTTCTCAGAAAAAAGTACTTTATTACGCCATAATGCACCAATTCAGACTAAAAATATTTAAAATATTCTAGGGGGAGTACCCATAAACCCCACTTCCCACATTTGAAACATATTTATGTCATGCCCACTCGAGGGATCATGTCCAAAAAGTTGTGCCCCTAAGTAACGCCCCTCTAACGCAAGTCCCTATTCAAAACCTGCTCCAGCAAATCTACGAAACTTTTGATGGACGTTATAATGATATCCACCTAGTTTTGTCTTATGTTATACATTTACTATCTTAATAAGCATGTATGGTGTAAACGTGTAATTTCAATACATCATTGAAACAAAATATCCATGTGGATGGAAGAACAGCCCTCCAACCCACTTGTGTCCCCCAGTTATGAATTACGGGATCTGCCACTGTGAACCATAACACTCAAGTGGGGGATTTCAAGAACATGAAAAAATAGATATCGTGAGTCTTAGATAAGAAAAACAAACGCACTATTTTTTCCCTCCAAAAGGGCTAGGGCCGCTTCACCTAAATGTGAAAAAAGGCCCTGACTGTTGAGTGTGGGTGGGGTATAAAAGGTAGCAGCAAGTAATAATTGTTTATTAGCAATAAATTGACTTCATCATTAAAATACTTTATTAATTACTTATAAAATAGTATTCGTAACAATATAATGTACGAGTTATATGAAGTTGTAATCTTAGTGTGTTTTATCCATACAGTTCCAGCTACCAGGTAATAAACCTCTGGGGCATCTTGAATAATTTCAACTTAATGAAAATTTAGATTTTTTTCTTCGTAAATATTAAATTATCTAATATTACATGCAATCTTGCTGATTTTGGCAGCAATGCTTTCTATACAAATAATAAGATTACTCACAATAAAACAGATCTAAATTGTTTGGAAAACTGCCGACATTTTTCATTTTTCTTAAAACGTTACTGTAGTATCACTTTTAGCCATAAAACATCAATTTGCGAACGTAAAACTGAAAAACTGTATCTGATCTTTTGTCAGCAGTCTTATACCACTGGTATCCAGACATTTACGCAAACATTGGCTAATTCCAAAACAAAAAATAAAAATAGTTGTCAACACGGTCAATCTGTGAGATTGCAGCTTTAAAAGAAAAATAATACAATGGGACTTTTTATTCTTGAAGTATAATTTAATGCTAATGACTTACATTTTGTTGTGTTTGAGTCAAGTTTCATTTTGCATACATCTCATTTCATGTCATATGTGCGTATTAATTACTATTATATAGACAAAAACATGTTGTTATATCATATATTATTTTATTCGACATGAAATAATTTATAATCCATCCTGTTTCCAAATCATAGTCCATAGTGTCATAATATAGATGATTCGTAATGTCCATAATAAGGTTTGCAATGTCCATGGTCCAAAGTATCCATAATTGGTTTAAATAGAGCCGAGTGATAGCGGAAATTTCCGAAAGACGTAAGGAGGAGTTACGACATGGTTAAGGCGGAGCTATCTATAAATTAAATTAAATTCATCTCGTAAACATGTTCAACTGCGAATGAAAAGTCACCACCATACAATGTACTTTGTAGAACTACGAACTGAAATCTGTCTTTTACACACCGCAATGTAAAACTCGGCATGTGACTTGCACAGAATGACATGTGTTTACCATACATAGCTTTATAAACACGACTGAATCGTCTGTTGAATGGATGCAACGAGAATAAAACTCCAATCGGTACAATGAGAAATGAAAATGTGCAGTGTAAAATGTAAACATACAACCGATGAGTTGGCGGTTGTAAAATGTAAATTGGTAAATCATCAATGTTACAAACCTAAAATACACACGTACACGTCTGGACTTTTGGCAACGAATGGCCTCCATACGCATACAGCTGCTTCAAGTTTGGTCTTTCGATCTAGTCGAGCGATCTATTTACGAAGTGGATCGATTGGCCTGATTTGCCTTACTAACAGGATGAATTTGTAAGCAATTAAGATATTCACAATTTAAAACATTTACGCATTATTGTTAGCATTACGAGATCATTTTAGATCTGCCCAAACTTGACTACAAACCCCGTTTATGATTAAGAGCTTCTGTACTTTCATAAAAAAAATAACAACAATATTGAAAGTCACTGTCAACAGACTAAACCTTATCGTACAGGCTGTTACTAATGTGAATAAGTTAAAGTGTATAAGTGATGTGTGTGTTTTAAAACAGTCTCACGTCTTTTAAAGTTTTTGAATGTCAAACAGGTTAATTTATTCAAAACATGTTACCAATAATACAAAGGATTATAATGTTGAATTCATGAATTATCATGATATAATTATTATATTATTGTATGTTTTATCCAGTATTACTATTAATATTTGTCTCTACAATACATTTGAGGCAGAACATTTCGTTAAAGTTATGAACTCTACATCTACATAGTTAGAATGTGACTATTCTACCATTTATAAAGCGTATACATGTAGATTTACACAGATCAAGCAATTTAACCCCATGGCTAGTGTGAACATTATTTACAGAGGCCATTAAAGCTGCATTCTCACAGATTAAATGTTTCGACAACTTTTATATTTTTTGTCTTGGAACGAGCCAATTTTTGCGAAAATCCATTTAAACCAGTTATATTAGACTGCTGACAAAAAATCAGATCGTACATTTTTATATTTTAGTTTAAAAATTTATGTTTCATGCATTTTTGCCTAAACAGTTAGCCATGAAACATGAACAATCTACGATCTGATCTTTTGTGAGCAATCTTATATCACTGGTTTGCAGATATTTACGCAAAAAGTTGCTCTCTCCAAGACAAAATAAAAGTTGTTAAAATGTTCAATCTTTGAGAGTGCAGCTTTAAAGAGCAGTAGTCAGGAACATAATTCAAATCGTCATAAACAGCATTGACATGGTCATCAACAAACAGCATTGACATGGTCATCAACAGCATTGACATGGTCATCAACAGCACTGACATGGTCATCAACAGCACTGACATTGTCATCAACAGCACAGACATGGCAATCAACAGCACTGACATGGTCATCAACAGCATTGACATGGTCATCAACAGCATTGACATGGTCATAAACAGCATTGACATGGTCATCAACAGCATTGACATGATCATAAACAGCATTGACATGGTCATAAACAGCATTGACATGGTCATCAACAGCATTGACATGGTCATCAACAACATTGACATGGTCATCAACAGCCTTGACATGGTCATCAACAGCATTGACATTGTCATCAACAGCATTGACATTGTCATGAACAATAAAATAACATTTATTACCGGCTTTGCTATTTAGATCACCGATTAAAATAATTGATTTCATTTTTTTTAAGCTTACAAAAGGTCTACATCAATGTGTTATATATACCATAGAACCATCGACCTATATGGAACGCAAATAAATGTACACCCTGCTCAGTGTTGAAGAATTTATCCAGATAATATATAACAAATGATAATGAAAATATAAACGTTTAAATTAATGTTACTAGATGAGTTGGTCCCAGTTTCATAAAAAAGGAAAATATCATGAGGCGGAATCAAATCAGTAAAATAAAGATCATCCCGTTTATGGTCAAGAAAGCCATGTCCATTCAATCATGACGTAGGCTCGAACCGCGGTCCCGTCGATTTAGAGGGTAATGTTGGTCAGGTATGCCTTCTTTCCCTGCCACCTCGCCTACTTCATCTTGGGAACAAACTTCCGCTTCTTCTGGATCACATGCGGTTGAAATAGTTAAAAATCGGAACTGAGTACCGTTCGGCTGTTTCCACGACTTCCCCACCATTTCCCGGTCTTGAGAGAAAGTAAACTTCGGCACCCAATGCCCAACACCGATGCACCCAATCGAACCGGATGCTCTCGGCCATCTCACGGACGATATTGAACGCAACTTCCGTTCCGTCATTTGCACTGACTCGCTCCTATTGGTGTTATCTTCCGGTACTCCGGTGAAAACTGTGTTATTTTCCGAGATTGATAGTGTAGGTACGAGACATGGTCATAGATTGATATTGTAGGTACGAGACATGGTCATAGATTGATATTGTAGGTACGAGACATGGTCATAGATTGATAGTGTAGGTACGAGACATGGTCATAGATTGATAGTGTAGGTACGAGACATGGTCATAGATTGATATTGTAGGTACGAGACATGGTCATAGATTGATAGTGTAGGTACGAGACATGGTCATAGATTGATAGTGTAGGTACGAGACATGGTCATAGATTGATAGTGTAGGTACGAGACATGGACATAGATTGATAGTGTAGGTACGAGACATGGTCATAGATTGATAGTGTAGGTACTAGACATGGTCATAGATTGATAGTGTAGGTACGAGACATGGACATAGATTGATAGTGTAGGTACGAGACATGGTCATAGATTGATAGTGTAGGTACGAGACATGGTCATAGATTGATAGTGTAGGTACGTGACATGGTCATAGATTGATAGTGTAGGTACGAGACATGGTCATAGATTGATAGTGTAGGTACGAGACATGGTCATAGATTGATAGTGTAGGTACGAGACATGGTCATAGATTGATAGTGTAGGTACGAGACATGGTCATAGATTGATAGTGTAGGTACGAGACATGGTCATAGATTGATAGTGTAGGTACGAGACATGGTCATAGATTGATAGTGTAGGTACGAGACATGGTCATAGATTGATAGTGTAGGTACGAGACATGGACATAGATTGATAGTGTAGGTACGAGACATGGTCATAGATTGATAGTGTAGGTACGAGACATGGTCATAGATTGATAGTGTAGGTACGAGACATGGTCATAGATTGATAGTGTAGGTACGAGACATGGTCATAGATTGATAGTGTAGGTACGAGACATGGTCATAGATTGATAGTGTAGGTACGAGACATGGTCATAGATTGATAGTGTAGGTACGAGACATGGTCATAGATTGATAGTGTAGGTACGAGACATGGTCATAGATTGATAGTGTAGGTACGAGACATGGTCATAGATTGATAGTGTAGGTACGAGACATGGTCATAGATTGATAGTGTAGGTACGAGACATGGTCATAGATTGATAGTGTAGGTACGAGACATGGTCATAGATTGATATTAGTACGAGACATGGTCATAGATTGATAGTGTAGGTACGAGACATGGTCATAGATTGATAGTGTAGGTACGAGACATGGTCATATAGGGCATCCCTCTGCTTCTCCTGCTGCTTCGTCCTCCCCGCCATTTCCACCGCGTGGATGTCGGCCCCGTCCAGTTTGTCCTCAAATTTATAGTCTTTCTCTTTTGGAATTATAATGTATAACATATTTTTTATTAATACTTATTGCACCTAAATCCAATTCACAAAAGCACTCCATAAAGACGGTACTTCATTTTTATGCATGTGTTCCTGTGTTCAACAATGCGGCCATTTACGCTGTTATGCCGTGTGCTGCTAGCGTGTTTGGTCCTAAAAATCTAGTTTGTTTAAAGTGACACTCGTATTTAAAATCAATACATACACATTTATAACAAACATAAATTTTTAGTGATACACCTTGACCTTCTTACTAAATATTGCATTTATGGAAAATATTAATTACTAATAACAAGATTGTAACCGTGTATTTAATAGCTGAATACGCACAAATATCACATGACTGGTGAATGCTGAAAGATTTACAGTGATCAACTATCATCCAATAAGGTAGGACTATCATGTTTTCTGCACCTTTCTTTCAAATTCAACACGGTTTCCTTCATAAGAACCATTATTTTCGATATGTAGTCATCCTTTTCGGTAAATTAAAACAATTGTATTAATTGTTGTATAACTTATTTGGGAGTAAGAGTGCATCTTTAATCTTAGAAATATCTCAATATATCTTATTCACAAACATACGACTACAATCTATTTATATATTATCATAATTTCTTTAGAATATAGTCTTTTATTTACTTACATATTTTCGATCAACATTAAAACATAATTTATAACTCTATATGTCCCGGTAGTCATAAGCTTAACAAACACCAATGTGCGAGTCAACTCAAATTGACCAAAGGATAATGAATCGCTGGACAAATAATGAAACGTGTAGCACCTTTAGGTTTGATAAAAATAAAAAAAATCCGAAAATAAGATCTAACATTATTTCACTCAAAATTGTCATTAATTGTATTTTACCCGTGGCTGCGTTACTCCTGAAAGCATTGTTTTCTATGATCACGAGTGCCATGCCCAAACTGAAATCAACAATAATCCTCTACATCTTACATGTTCTCTTCGCTGCAGACGGCTAGACGTGTTGGCTCACATACACAACCTCCACATGCTGAATAGTAGAAGTAACCTTCATATAACAGGTAGGGTCCTTCTCTGTAGCCATTGTCTGACCACAACCCGTTTTTAGTGTCATCTGAAAAGAAACACAATAGGTATATTTAATTCTTATAGTTTGCGTCATTTGGTGTAATATGTATATTTATATATTGAACGTACTCCTGTACACAATAAGGATACAAGTGTTTAAGAATTAGTTTATGAGTTTAGAGAACATTGCCTCAATACAAACAAATACATATTTAAGCAAATAGCTTGCGACAGGCTAACATTGTTCATGCACCTCAAGTTATCGATAAATGGATGCTTATTTGAAAAATGCAATAAAATCCAGACATTTAACTTACATGCAGCGTAGTACCATATTCCGTAAGCACTATATCTGTTGTTGTAATATTCATCTGCATTCCAAGCCGATGCCACAATGACCAGAAAACCAGCAGACAGCCAGAATACCAAAGTTTGTGATGTCATATCTTTTCACTAAGGTTGATAGAATTTTTTTTAATATGTTTGCAAAAAAAAGTTTATAATTACTTTAGTATTCGCTGATATGTATTGGCAAGTTGACTGTTTTCAGTATTTCAATAGTCTATAAAGTACTTATCGTTATCGTTTTCCCGGTAATCACAACTCGACTACAAGGACTAAGCTTACGGATATTTAAACCTTTATCGAATGCATTGGCAGCATCATGTGATAATGTCAACCAACCAATCACGCTGCAGCATTTTGCTGAACCGCATTGCTAATGCTTTTCAAAATGGTTTACATTAAAGACGATATTTGAGCATATAACAACATTCTGTGAAGGTTCGAGCCGTCAGTATATTAGTTTTAAACAGTAATAATGATTTGCCACATTTTATTTCGTAAGAAAAGTAAGTTCGTAAAAATTGCAATAAACTTTAAACTCCAAAACTATCAGTCTTATTTTTGATTCCGTTTTACTATTTTTTCGCGAATGTTGCCCTTGTTACAAGAATAAGGGGTGATTTCTTAAAAAAAGTTGATATAGTAGAAAGAATAAAAAAAATACATGTTTGAAGCCAATTATGAAATTGAATTTAACATGTTAAAAACTATAGATTAAAATGACGTTTTGGAATTATAACCATAAAATATATATGTTTCTCTATGCCGAATAAATTTAGTATAATTTATTTAAGATAATATTATATAATCTTACACAGTTTGCTTTAAACGATTATATTTGAAGTATTACATACAAAGAATTCAAGTACAATGCCAAAAATGGTATTTGACATCATCCAACCTTATAACAAACCAAATTGTAGTTTTCAAAGTATTGCACATTAAGTGGATTTTATAATGTTTACGGTCGATTCTTACCTTTTCTAAACCGAGTTTGTAGGATTAAAATGATTTCAATCCATTGTTATTTTACTGTTTGCTTTTGAAGTATATTTACACTCTCTAGTACTTTCCTGTACAAATTAAGTGACGTTCATTTTTGTATAAATGCCCCCGACGAATCACTGGCGTATTCATTTCGGCGGCCTTCTTATCATGCAAATGTTAATTACGCGCATTGGCAGTACACGATTTTATTTCGAAATGATAAACAGTGCTACGATGAAATTAATGTGTACAAAGACAATTAATACACGTTCATACTTAACATAATAACAAATTTGTACAGCTTTCCGCGAGTATTTGCAAGGCTCGGCGCTTATCAGATTTGCGGCCTGTGGTTCGCACGTGAATTAAATTTTCGCTGTTAAATCAAACTGATCGGAGTGCAATATTGACTACATTATCACATTTTATTGATCCGTTCAAACACTATTATTTCAAAAATTGAAAGGGAGGCAAACGCGAACACAGTTTAAGCAAGTATGCTAAAATGCTATAACCAGTGTAGGCTTATAGGGCGGCGTTTTTATTGAGCGTTGACATAGGAACCAATACAATCGAATCGACAATTGAGATGTTTTTCCTTACATTTTGTACACTGTTCATATATTTCGACTTAGAATACAAGAACTTTGTTTATTTTAGAACAGAAAGTTGTTCTACTTGATACGAGTTTATTGTTATTAATCGGACTTCGTGAAATTCAAGGCATGAAATGAAAGTGTATCAGTATTATGCCCCACATTTTTGCTACATAAATTAAATATAAATTTATGTAAAAATGATAATTGGAATTACAAATATTTATTTTTTGTGTGGATAATATGTGTATGTTGTTAAATAACTCAGAATGACTTATTGAGATAAAGCTTATGAATAACTATTATGACTAAAAACTCCTTTTCGAACTTTGCATATCTATAAATCATGTAAACATATTAATGCCTGCAGCCTGTATACTATTTTTGGCAGTTAATAAATATCTTTTTAGATTCTTAACTTGTTTTTTAAGTTTAATAATTTGGCCACCTTAGGCTAAGTGGTTTCCTTTAATTACATTAATTCGTGTCAACCTATCATATATTTTTCTTCAAAACAGTAGCACAATCCCTCATGCTACTCAGCTTCAATTTTAGAATTTTTGTACTGACAAGTTAATGATTTAATGATGCTTATCAAATCTGAGATCTGTATCATATTGTTGAAAACTTAGTATTTTTTTAAGATGAAGCCTGTGTCCTGAAAATCATAAAGGACTTGATTTTTAAACAAGCTCATCTTCATTATTCAGGTATGTTGTCATAATTTTTATATATTACTTTTTGTGTTTAACTCAATTTATTTTTTCAAAGTACTTTTAAATATAATGGTTTTAATATTTTGTGAATTTATTGTTAAACATTTAGAAGTTATATTTATATAATAAGAAGTTTGAATTATGTGGAAATCATGTATTCAATTATTTGTCTTAAAATATGAACTCACTTAGAAATGTACAGATTTTATTTCTGTTTGCAAGTATTTATAAAGTTCATTTTATTGAAGTTATTAAACAAACAATTATTAAATTAAACTTATTGTAATATGAAATGTTGTCAACCAGTTAACCTTTCACATGCATTTTTAAAAGCGAGTTGTAAGCTAATTTCCCCAAATTAGTGTAAGTATTTGTAACATCTTTTGTACTTTGTGTTTATTCATATATATATATCTCCTCAGCGACCCGACAACTCCCGAAACCTCCTATTTAACAACTCTCGACGGCCGCACTCGTCCCGACCGGCATAAAATCAGTGATTCGTACAAAACAAATTCGTATAAACTTATTGTGGATTGTTAAGAAAAAATATATGGTAAAATAGAAAAATTAAATGGCAATACAATATTATTGTTTTTTTCCGACTTGGCTCACTCTCACTCTCAAGTTTACTTATCGTCGTGAGGATTGAAAATGACAGAAATACAACTGGAGTGGAGATAAACTTTTAAAATTATCTACAGTTATCAAGTAAACTTACAAAAGAAAAAAGAATAACTGTACTGTTTTAAAATTAAACTAGGTAACACATAATATCATAATGCAATAAATGTTTTATGGGATTAACTCGTTTAATCTCATTCTATTTTGAGCTGTCATTAAATAAAATATGTACGCCAGTTTCCTATTATTCATTTTTTTTTTAAAAATCAAATAAAGGTAAAAATACGAGAGAATATAACAGAATCTTTTTCTGTGGAATTATATATTTGCATTGGTATATTGTGGCGAGTGGTTCCCCTTCGAATGTAAAAAAGAAGCAATATGTTATGGTTTCGAGAAAAACCGGATTACAATAAGTGTGCATAATACTTGTAAATATAAAGTTAACTATTCCTTTCAGGTGCATTCATGCGATCTTGAATGTCCCACTCAAAATGGCAATTCACCCATGAACGGGAATTGCCTTTTTAGCGGGGCATTCGAGATCGCATGTATGCCCACGAACGGAATTTCAACCTTTAAATAAACCTTACAATGATACGGAACAGCTGCTCAACTGGCAACAAATGCAATACTCATATTACTTGTAAGATAATGGCTCAATTCACACCGTTTTTTTATGGTTTCTTGTACAGAGGTATATAGAGATTGGAACAACTGGAAATTTATACGCATTTAATTGTTCAAAAAGTCAACATCTCCCTGCGTGAATGTGCGCTGTAACGCCGCACAGCAGAATCGCCTCATAAACGTGTTTTTTTTTCGTTTATACGGTGATTTAACGCATAAACAGGGCGACCACGTTTATGCGGTGACGCTCAACGCCCAAAGCAGAAATTGCTTATATGGGGCGCAACTGTGTCTTTTTGCCACCCTTTTTGCCACATAAAGATGATTAACTTAACCATTTATTATAAAGCTAAAGAATAGAGTTCTAATATATTAACAAAAACAATGGCGATGACGTTGTTGATGATGATGGTTGTGGTGATGATGATGGTGCTTGTAATGATGTTGTTGATTATGATGGTGATTAAGATTATGGCGTAGCATATTACTGTCATTTTGAAAAAAATACGGGAAAAGTAGGCAGCCAAATTGGTCAAATTTAAGGTAATATTTTAAAGTTGAGCCAAAATTGAAAGTTGAAAATAAATTAATACTCCCCTTGGAGTGTTCACATCTACAGTTTCTTGGTTACACATGTCTGGCCACACCAAATTGATATTTCGTTCCGCGGATTTACCGCTCCTATTTTTTTGAAAACGTAAAAAAAATATTTTTATTTTTTTGTATGCGCCCGCACCTCCATTTTGATAGCCAAGCAGATATTTTTTCTGGTAATACTTTATTAAAAGGCTAAAAATAATCAAGTATTATTTTTCTACGCTAGTTTTCGTGTTTTTGCAAAGGGAAGTTACCGCTGCGTAGTGTTTTTATACTGTATCGATCGGTTTGGCATGGGTTTCAATAAATTCAATCAAAATGGCGGCTTCCGGTATAAACAATGTGGCTCGAAGTTTGGAAATTAAACCTTATTTTTGACAATAAATATTTTTTAAGCATGCTTGAAGTCATTGTTGATCGTCTCATGCACTAAAGGATCATTATTTAAAGCAATCATTATGCAATAAAGCATGTTTATCTGAGACAGGTAGCGATTATATTGCGTAATTAGTGACTCGTTTTGAATGGAAATCGGAATGATCAACTTAGTACTTTATTCAAGTCATAATACAAGGGACCAACATTTTACCTCTTTACGACGATGCTGAAGATGACATGTCAACTTCACTGGAACATGAGTCATTGTTTGGTCCAAATTGATGTATCAAGCTCATTTTTGATCAAATTCGGACAAAACAACAGTTTTGTACTTATGCTGTTTTGTTGTCTATACATGTAGTCTATATTTATTTGTACTTAGTACACCTGTTTTGTTAGTTTAACTTCTAACCATACAGCCTGGTTACTTATAGAAACTGTTTTGTTATACAACACATGTTTAGATACATACATTGTATTGTATTATACATGTCACCTCAAAACACATACTTGTAATATATGTGATGAGAGTAAAATAAAATAAAATAAAAAAAAACAAATATCTTTTCACAAATAGCGATATAAACACTGGTCTGGATATACCTCAACATAAGTAAGCCTAAGTTTATCACCTTATATTTTGTTTTTATTTGCAGTATGATCCGGGATTGTAATGCACTTGTTAATTGTAACCACTGCCCCGCCCACCCCTCGCCCTTGTTCCAGGGGTATACCGGGGACAGCAGAGGCAATGGGCTGTGTTTTTACCTTTCAGGTGGCCCCGCAGTGCCTAGTGAATGTGGTTTTGTCTTCATATTGAAAATAGTCGGGAATGGGCCCCACATAGGTATTCAGGGTTGTGGGGCCATTTGGCATGGATGTTACCAGCAGTGTGTCCCTGCAGGTCGGGTATTTTACCCGGGTTTTGAGAGACCGGAAGTCAAAGTCCCCGCTATTCCGGACTAAGGGGGGGGGACATATACAATTGGCTGGTGCATAAAAACATCTAAATATTTTATAACCAAAAAAAGTACTCTGAATAATAATACCCTTGTTCTTTTTGTTTTAATAAGCACATGTCATTGCATTTCCTGTGGTAATAAAAACAAAATTTAGTTTATGTTATATGGAGTCTATGTGATGTTTGATGATGCCTGTGTAAGTGATCAATTTTTACAAATCCAAAATCAATCCCAAGTTATGCCTAAATACAGTTGCATATGATGTTAAACTGATTCAGGTAGATTTATATAAGTCGTTTCAAACTTTTTACTAAAAGCAGGGTTATTTATTATTATGAATGATCTTCACATAAAAGTACGTTTTAATTATATAACAAATTAGATTTATCCATATAATGTTCGTACTAAACACGGATGAATAAATAGTATGTATTCCGACATTTTCCCAATGTCCATTAGAGGTTCAGTTATAGATGGCATTAATTCTTTTGAACAATCTTTCTTATTTATATTGAATATAAGGAAAAATATATTTTTCGCTCTTCGTTCGCTTCGGTTTTTATGAAAACTGACAAAAAAATTTTTTTTTTTTTTCGCTCGCTCGCTCCAATTTTTTTTGGCAAAAATCCGTGGAACTAAACATTAATTTGGTGTGGCCTCTAGTGCATAAAAACATAATCAATGAAAGAAAGACGTCCATGATGGCCCTATATCAGTCATCTGAGTCCTCTTGTTCAAGTGCCCAAAACAAATGTTGGGTTGAATTTTTTGGAAACAATATAATCTTCAAAAGTTTTCCTTTCGTTGCCCTGGTAACCAGAGATATACGCTGATGACCTAGACGTGAATAAATTTCAAAATCGTACAATTACCAGTGGTTCTTGACAAGAAAATAATTCTTAGCTCAGCTGAGCACAAAGAGCACATGTGGAGCTGTGAGGATTGTTGGATATCTGTTGTTTGTTCGTCGTTAACAATTGACTTTTCTAGAAACGTTTGAAATGACGTTGATTGTGCGCATTGTCCATGGTACATGCCCGTCAGTCTGAGAAAAAGGCGAGAATATATGTTACGTCATAGGACGATTCAATTTTCTGATTGTCCCAAATGACGGTGTTGTGCATTGTCGTAACATATATTCCCGCATTGAGTCGGGCCAAATGTCATTTCAAACGTTTTCGCAGACAGATCAATTGGTTTGGTCCACATTTAGACCGATCTTACTAAATCTTTGTCAGAATTTAAGTCTAATTCAAAGCTTATTTAAGTGGCCACAAAAAAAAACTAAGTCTGATCTTGATGAAACTTTATCAACCACTCTTGTACTAGTATGTGTTTAAATTGATGTTTTTTATGCGGCGAAAGTGTTCCTTTTTGCCAGATAAGAAAGTCCTGTTTATGCGTTGAAAATCCCCGCATAAACGTGGTCGATTTCGTTTATGCGGCGATGCTGTTATGCGTCGTTACAGTGCGTGCGTTTATTTGTGTTTGTAAAACAGTAAGGTTTTTACTGTTTGTTCAATTCTACTCTGACCATCTCCTGTATTAGAACAACACCCAAAATTCACCACAAATATTAAACATATTAGATATTGACTTTCTTGTTATTTTTTGTCAACACTGATGACCGAGACTTTGTATGTCAACATTCCATATCATAATGATCACATAACGCCAGTTATGAAGCTCAAAACATTCACCATTTTAGCAGAAACACATTTTGACAACAACAAACTTACAATTATCCACGTGTGTAAAGCTTTAGCCTTCGAGAAACCTGCACTTCACTTGTTCACACACTAACGTCATTATACTACTGTCAATCATTTATATAAAATATCAGGTTTATAATAGACAAGTGTTATTGAAAGTTTTACTTTCAAATCCAAATAAACTTTGAACAAATGAACTGATTTATGTTATTTGTTGGGATTACTGAATTAAAAGAAACGATCGCACAAACCGTTGGTCGATGAGACCAATTGTGGCATGGGAAAACACAATCATAAAGTGAGAAGTATCAACATTTAAATGAGATTTCCGAGGGAAAATAATTAAATCATTATGTTTGAATAATTTATGAATATTTCTAAAACAAATCGACTCTTAGATTGATTCGTTGTGGAATTTATCTTGCAATAAGTGCTGGTTTGATGTTTCCATGATTTATAAATTGTGTGTTGTATTTCATTTTTAGTCCGCTTTCAATAATTATTTAAAGATGCACTCTTTATACAAAATAAGGTTTATAAAAAAAAATATACAATTGTTTTGATATACCAAAAAGGATAAATAAATGTCGAAAACAATGGTTCTTATGAGGGATACCCAGCTTAATTTGAAAGAAAGGTGCAGAAAACATGGTATTTCTACCTTATGAGACTATAGTAGATCACAGTAAATCTTGAACCACTCACCAATCATTAAATATTTTTGCGTATTCAGCTATTACATACACGGTTACAATCTAGTTACAAGACGAATGTTGATGTTAGGCATCAAAAAACGCGGCTGAATTGGGATTGACCCAAATGGACGTCTTTATCACCGTTTACGTTACCATAGTAAACATCAAGCATATATTAAGGACAAAATAAATCATTTCTAAACCTAACGGATGTTGGCAAATCATTATGCGATACATATCGAGCCTCGTTTATACTTTCGACTATGGTAGAATACAAAGCATTTCCCTCATTCAATATACAGTCTACATCGACAGCCGTTAATGAGGACATGTGGTTGTGTTTGTAACTAAAAAAAAGCAATGATGCAACCAGAGCTATAGCGGTACATTGCATGCCATTGTATGGAGAAAACAAAGTTTGCCCATGGTGAAAATGTCCTAAAACACCGCTTACCATAGTGAGTTTTCGCGTTTTCATTCCCCGAAAAAAGATGGAGGAGGATGTTGAATCGTTGTGTCACGTGAAAAATATCGATACCCAATTGGCTCTATAAAGTCATGTGAAAATATATACAATTGTTAACATTCCGAATAAACATGGACATAGCCGAACTATGACGGTTTAATCAACTTTCTAGATCGTAGTTACTCGGTCGTCTCCGGCATGCGTAAATTATTTAGACTGGTACCTTGCATTATCACCGATAACATTATTGGTGTCGGGTCGAATCGGCCGAGATATCATTACGGCCTGATCCTTTTCGGCCTACTTGTATTCATAAATGTTTGTTTTAAATCTTGTGAATTACGCTTTGAACTTTCATTTTATACCAGTTAAATCTAATTTGTGTTAATTTCGTTATTGCGACTTATATTTGTTAGTAAAATCGTGTGAATTAAGCTTTGTACTTTAAAGTAGTCAATTAATGTCGTGTTAAGGCACTTATATTTGTTATAAAATGCATAATTGAACTATTATTCACAATATGCCCGTAAATTCTCACATGCTTATTTACTACCACAGCGTGTATATAAATCGTTTTCACAGAAAGTAAATTTCTAAAATAATGAACTAGTATGACCGGCGACCAGTCAATACAAAAACACAGAGAATAACTTTTTTAATTTCCTTTTTTAAACATTAGTCTATTTGTTTTATATGACGTTTTGGAAGTTTTACACGCATCAAAACGGTTATTGACGACAAATTTTAAGTACAGTTGAATAAGAGTTGATATCATTAACAAATCTTCTTTTTTTTCATAGCTAAAATTTATCCGTATACACTTCCCCATTGACAATTGCAAACATGTATCCCTATAGACGCGGCCTCCAGGCCGCGTCTAATAAGTCATTAATATTTATTAAGAAGTAAAAGGTGTATCACTCAAAATGTATGTTTGTTATACATGTTTATGTATTGATTTTGAATAACAGTGACAATTTAAGCAGCGAGGTTCGTTCAAGAACAGTGCTTCTAACCTAGTCAACGCAACGACAATGACTTTGTACCGGTCCTAATTTGTACACATCAAATTGTACCGGGTTGATCATCGGCCCGATGCATGCTCAATGCGCCGGCCCGGTACAGGCAAAACGGTGTCCAACAATGGCCCAGTATTGGGCCATTACTGGTAAATCAACGGGTTATCAACGCTTTCTCATACGATATTATTATTTATATTATTTGTATTATTTCAAGTGTGCGATACTTGTGATTTCAAAGTGAATCTTTTTTTATCTTGATGTTTTAGTGCTGAAACCAATAAAAGTAGAAGTCTTACTGCATTGGTGCGAGGATTTGAACACCCAATATAAATAATACACAGTAACACAAACAATGTTACAACAACATTTGTCATTGGGTAAATAACTTTTTAATGTACTATGTGTTAATATACAACATAAAAGTCTCTGGAAATTTGAAATATTGTGTAAAAGTTACAAAGGGACATAATATAATTAAATATACACATTGTTCGCCAGTGGTCCATCACTAGTCTCCCTTGTATGATATCGGCACGACATCGGCCCGCAGTCGGATAGATATATAATTTATAGAAGTAACAACTTTCTTTTACATGTTTTGCAAGACGTGTAATAGATAATATATAATTGAGTTCCCTTTGCTGAAAGTTAAAATACAGCGAACTGCAATGTTTAAATACTTATTATTATTATTATTATTATTATTATTATTATTATTATTATTATTATTATTATTTTTTTTTTTTTTTTTTATTTTTTTTTTTTATTATTATTATATTTCCATTCAAAAATTAATGTTAATTATTATTATGAAATTGTAAATAAAATAATAAAACATCATGATAATTGCGTTGAGCACATTCTATAGAGTGTACGGATAAGAGAATGGGCCATGACTGGGCCAATGCAGTGTAACTCGATTATCGGTTGTTATAAACCTTGAATAATGTAGGCGCCGGGTCATTACTGGTTCAGCGACGGTATGCCGATGCCGCTGATATGCCGCCTGTATGACCATATGCCGGCAGTTTTAAAATTATGACCATTCAAAGTGTGAGGATAGTAGGTACAGTTTTAAATCAGATGATGACTGATATTTGCTGATAAAATGTATCCTCGTAGCAGAAAATAAGTAAATATGACAAAATTTTAATGATGGATATCAGTTATGACCATGACCTTTGACTCTATGACCTCGAAATCCACAGGAGTCATCAACTGGTCACCCAAAACCTAAATGTCAGGTTTGAGGGTCATAGGTGCAGGCATTGTCAAGGTATCACAAAGACAAGATTTTTCAGTTCAAGGTCAATGTGACCATGACCTTTGACCTAATGACCCCAAAAATAATAGGGGTCATCTACAGGTAAAGCCCAACTCCAAGTCAAGTTTGAGGGCCAGGGGTGCATGCATTGTCGAGTTATCACTCATTTAAGAGCATTTTCACATTCAAGGTCACAGTGACCTTGACCTTTGACCCGATGACTCCTAAAATCAATAGGAGTCATCTACTGGTCAGGCCAAACCTCCATGTCAAGTTAGATGATCATAGGTCCTGGCTTTGTTGAAATATCACTAAGAGAAGGTTTGTTTACTTTTTCGCGTTAAAGGTCACTGTGACCTTGAACTTTGGCCAGATGACCCCCAAAATCAATAGGGGTCATCTACTGGTCAGGGTTATATTCATGTCAAGTTTGATGACCATAGGTCAGGAATTGTTAAGTTTGCTTTCAAGGTCACTGTGACCTTGACCTTTGACCCGATGAACCCCAAAATCAATAGGGGTAATCTAATGATCAGGCCTTACCTCTAAGTGAAGTTTGAGGCCCATGGTTGCAGGCATTGTCAAGTTATCACTAAGACAACCTTTTATCATTAAAGGTCACTGTGACCTTGACCTTTGGCCCGAAGACCCCTAAAATCAATAGGGTTCATCTACTTGTCAGGCCCAGCCTCCATGTCAAGTTTTAGGGCCATGGATTCAGGCATTGTCGAATTGTCACTCGGACAACCTTTTATCATTCTAGGTCACTGTGACCTTGACCTTTGTCCCAATGACCCCCAAAATCAATAAGGGTTATCTTCTGGTCAGGCCAAGCCTACATGTCAAGTTTGATTACCATTGGTCTAGGCATTGTCGAGTTATCACTCGGACAAGCATTAAAATCCTTTTACCATTAATGACAATGTGACCTTGACCTTTGACCCGATGACCCCTATAATAAATAGGGGTCATATACTGGTCATGCCCAACATTCATGTCAAGTTTGGTAACCATATGTCCAGGAATTGTTAAGTTATCACTCGGACAAGCTTTTGTCTACCGACGGACCTACCGACCGACATGTGCAAAGCAATATATCCCTCTTCTTCGAAAGGGGGCATAACATGATGTCTAAAAAAAGATTATATTGTGAAATAATGTAAGCTTGTAGAGTTATTTTTTTTAACATTATATGAAATTGTGAATAATTGTAAATACATTCAATTATTTAATTGAAATGCATCGAAACATACATTTTTTGTTTTATTAAAGGTTGAATGTAAATACTAAAAGCAATGCTATTAAAGTTGAAGTTAAAAACTTAGCAAAAGATTTGCCTAGCTTTAGTTGTGTTACATAACAACACAAAATGCAGAAGGTTTTTGATTTAATGTTTAATATGAATGCTGGCTATTGTTCTGAAACCATAAAGTTAACAGGAAACTAAGAAGGAGAACAAACCTGGTTTTGGGCAGCACTGAGATTTGTGGGCTGAAGAATACTCAGTTCTTGGAACTCCTCAGTCCTGGCACCATTATTGTTGGTGCTGTCTTTTGCAGAGTCTTCATCTTGAAGATGGGGTGCGGGGGCATTCGGGGATTTTACCATCTGTTCATTCCCGAAGGACGGGATTTTAGCCGGGGTTGGCTAGAGCGAAGGTCAGAGTCCCCGCTATTCCCCGGACCTGGGGAAATTGTTTAAATCGAAAGACACGATACCTGCTTTTAAAATGATCAATATATAATAACAAAAGTTTTTCAGTTCACTACGTAAAAACAAAACAAAAATACCTTTCCCCAACCGCCAGCGTGTTGACCTCGACATCCCTAGCATATATCTAGACGCTTGCATCTGATCCGTGTCATAACCGTCCAATCAGATAATAGACTGGTTCACTGATATTCTATGATTATTGTTAGATACATTCTGTGCATTCGTGATTTGTTCTTTTATGTAAAAATATTTTAATAAAAAAAGAGTTTTCTCAACAACTGTGCATTTATGATATTTTTTCTCTATAAGTGTTTTTTCAAAAAATCTCTGGTTTTAATTTGCCTTATATTTTCAAAGCTTCACATATTAGAAGATTACCAATCTTAATTTTGCAAACTCGAAGAGGAACTGGTCTAATGACGACCTGCTTCGGAATTATCCGAGAGCGGACGGTAAGAAACGGCGTATGCGCGATCTAAACAATTAAAACGCCGCATGCGCAAGCCCATTGCACCAGGGACAGTTAAAAAACCATCAATATATGCGCTGGCGCCGGTGCGCCCGCGCAATAACTCCAATCTCATCACAAAATATGAACAATCTTGTGCGGTAGGGTAAAACGGTCCCTTTTGAGATAATCAGTTATATTTAACAAGCTTGTTTTAGAAATGGCATATGTGATGCTAAAAGGTCAAAGGTTAGCAAATGTACATGCGCTGTTGCTACTTTTACAAATAGTTGTACCCAGGTCTTTATAAAGCTATGAACAAGTATTCCAAAGCAAAAACACAGGAGCACAGATGTTTTATCTGGTCCTCTGAAATGCCATTGGTGCCATTCCCAAACAAAAGGTTTGTTAAAAGTATTTGGATGATGGTATTTGTTTACTGATTAAAATAACCCATATGTTGTCCAAGATTCACCCCCAGTCGGCTCAAAACCACATTGATTTACCACTCGTTGCCCAGCTGTTAATTCTGAAAAATAGTACTGGTATTCAAGTATCAATAGTTTAAACCGGAAGTGGTATTCGCTCGTACGGTCGGCAGACCCTCGTAATCGGCGTGCCCTCGCTTGCAAACAATTACCCAATGGTGGTTTTTAGACTGTCGGCTGCAAGCGGTATTTCAGAAACGCGACTTGTCGCCTGACAAGACATATTGAACCTGAATATATTAATACACACCATCTGCGTAGCAACAGAACTACTTACGTGAATGTGGGGCGTCAAGTACTTGCTAATGTGTATTTAACGGTTTATTGCATTTTTCATGACAAATCATTGCGTGTTACTCTTAGTATAGTTTTACTTGAAATTTGATGAGTTTTATTAAACAAATAATGAAAATATAGCATTTACATACAAAGACATTTTACCCTACAACCAATAGTAAGCTACACCACATGTTTGCACCCCGTGTGACGTCACACATATACCGGCATTCAAGACTGACCCGGCAAAGAACACATTTTATGAATGAAAGTTATTAAGAAATAAATCATACGCGGTTAAAGAGTTCATGCCATGTAATGTTTTGTTAAATAGCTTTTATGTTTCAAATGATTTTTTAGCTCGACTATTCGAAAAATATGGAGAGCTATACTACTCACCCAAGCGTCGGCGTCGGCGTCGGCGTTGGCGTCGGCGTCACACCTTGGTTAAGGTTTTGCATGTAAGCAACTTTAAGTCATTATCTCAGTAAATACATCATGTATTGCATTGAAACTTGATATATGTATTCCCAACTATCTAACCTACTAAATTAATAAAGTTTGATAACTCTAGTTTGCATTTAATGCAAATTATGGGCCTTTATTATTTGACTTAGCATGTAAGCACACATAGGTTAATTTCTCAGCAACTACTTGATCTATTGCAGAACTTTAGACAATGGTACTCAACCATCCAACCTACTTAATTAACCAAGTTAGATGACTCTTGTTTGTATTTAATGCAAATAATGGGCCTTTATTATTTGACTTAATATTCTTGTTAAGGTTTTGCATGTAAGCACACATAGGTTAATTTCTCAGCAACTACTTGATCTATTGCATTAAGACTTTAGACAATGGTGCCCAACCATCCAACCTACTTAATTAACCAAGTTAGATAACTCTAGTTTGCTTTCAATGCAAAAAATTGCCCTTTATTATTTGACTTAAAAATTCTGGTTAAGGTTTTGCATGTAACCACATTTAAGTCAATATCTCAGCAAATACATCATGTATTTCATTGAAACTTTAGATATGTATTCCCAGCTATCTAACCTACTAATTGAATGAAGTTAGATAACACTTTTTGGAATATAATGCAAATTATGGGCCTTTAATATTTGACTTAGAAATTCTGGTTAAGGTTTTGCATGTAAGCACACTTAGGTTAATATCTCAGCACCTACTTGATCTATTGCATTGAGACTTTATACAGTGGTACTCAACCATCCAATCTACTTAAATAACCAAGTAAGATATCTCTAGTTTGCATTTTATTCAAGTTATGGCCCTTTTTTATTCGACATTGAAATTCAAATACATCATCTATTGCATTGAAACTTCATACACAGGCTCCCAATCATTCAACCTTCTTAATTAATCAGGAAAGATAACTCTATCTTGCATATTATATAATTTTTGCCCCTTTATTATGCGACTTAGAAAATATGGTTAAAGTTTTGCATGTAAGCACACATAGGTTAATATCTCAGCAACTACTTCATGTATTTCACTGAGACTTTATGCAATGGTACTCAACCACCCAACCTACTTGAATGTCCAAGTTAGATAACTGTATTTTGCAAATAATGGCCCTTTATTATTGGACTTATAAATTCTGGTTTAATTTTGCATGTAACCACATTTATGAAAATAATTCAGCAAATACATCATGTATTGCATTGAAATCTAATTTAAGTTTACAGTGATCCATGTTTCGCCAAACGATTCAATCCTTAGGCCACACCAAATTAATGTTTAGTTCCTCGGATTTTTTTCCCAAAAAAATTAGAGCGAGCGAAAAAAAATTTTTTTGTCAATTTTCATAAAAACCGAAGCGAGCGAAGAGCGAAAAATATATTTTTCCTTATATTCAATATACATAAGAAAGATTTTTCAAAATAATTGCCCTTAAACCCATTTAATGCCAGCATCTTCAGCATCGTCGTAACGAGGTAAAATGTTGGTCCCTTGTATTATGACTTGAATAAAATAGTACTAAGTTGATCATTCCGATTTCCATTCAAAACGAGTCACTAATTACGCAATATAATCGCTACCAGTCTCAGATACACATGCTTTATTGCATAATGGTTGCTTTAAATAATGATCCTTTAGTGTATGAGACGATCAACAATGACTTCAAGCATGCTCAAAACATATTTATTATCAAAAATAAGATTTAATTTCCAAACTTCGAGCCACATTGTTTATACCGGAAGCGGCCATTTTGATTGAATTTATTGAACCCATGCTAAACCGATTGATATACAGTATAAAAACACTACGCATCGGTAACTTCCCTTTACAAAAACACGAAAACTAGCGTAGAAAAATTATAAGTGATTATTTATAGCCATTTAATAAAGTATTACCTGAAAAAAATCTGCTTGGCGATCAAAATGGAGGTGCGGGCGCACAAAAAATATTTTTTTTACATTTTCAAAAAACTGAAAAGCGGCGGAATAGTCTCTGTAACAGCTTGTTTCAGTAGCAATTGAACTATTGTATTTGTTTGAGTTAATTATTCCGATTATAACTATCAAAGAGTGTCAACGTTATGCCTATTGTTATTCTGTACTATAAGGTGTAGTTTTTAAAGTCATACAATATGGCAGCGATTTTGCGGAAATGAATTTGAATGTTATTTCGAACACGTTCCTCTACAAAATTACCGACCCGTATTTAGTGTTATTGCTTCAACATCAGTCGAGGCAAAAATGACACCAATCTATGCGTCTAAAGATGTTAAATTTCGATGGAGACAAACCAGAAATGAGCTGCCAGGAAGTGATCGATTTCGGACACGAAGGTACATCTAGCTGATCTACATCTCCTAGTGCAAAAATGTGTACGTTTACGGATTTTTTTACGATTTTTGATATGGTAAATCCTTCACTACAACATCTCCATGTTACTTTCAAGTCAGAGTTGATTATTCACTAAAATTATTTTGCATTTTTAATTGTTGTTTAACCTGAAACATCTCAACCATCAAAAAGTCTTCCAGGTTTTCCAAGTTTTATTTCCAAAAAAGAACATATGTGCTTCAATTGTCTAAAAATAATAGACGAGTTATATGGCATTCATCCAATCACTTACATCTAATCGGGTTTGTGCAAAACAGGGTGGGGGTTGAAAGATATTGAAATTGTATTTAGATAAGTAGTTTATGTTTGAAATAGATATTAAAGGTTTATATTCGTATTTTACCATGTCAGTGCATATATTTTTAACAAAAAAACAAGAATTTAATGCATCTAAACACAACATTTTTACCTAGCGCAACAACACGACCATCTCAGGTAAACTTCGAGATAGACCGTGAGACCAGTCACCTTGTGTATACAATCGTAACAACACGACCATCTCAGGTAAACTTCGAGATAGACCGTGAGACCAGTCACCTTGTGTATACAATCGTAACAACTCGACCATCTCAGGTAAACTTCGAGATAGACCGTGAGACCAGTCACCTTGTGTATACAATCGTAACAACACGACCATCTCAGGTAAACTTCGAGATAGACCGTGAGACCAGTCACCTTGTGTATACAATCGCAACAACACGACCATCTCAGGTAAACTTCGAGATAGACCGTGATACCAGTCAACTTGTGTATACAATCGTAACAACTCGACCATGGCCAAAGGGCTCCGATTGTTGTTAATCTGTGAACTGCAGCCTTGCAGGTGCTCTTCATGTATGACAGTTTATATCATTATGTTTTGACAGTATGAACAGAAGGAAAACACTCGTCAAACTCATTATAATTCGTCAGATTTTATTTTTTGTGTACATAACTAATATTTTATATCATTATCTGATAATATTTCTTGCTTTAATTACATTTTATAGTCGCAAGATGCTATAACCCGGAATCCTGATCGAAATAACCACCCACCTTTGGTACAAAAAATGTACGTGAAAGATGTTTAAGCTGCAATCTCACAGATTGACTGTTTTAACAACTTTTTATTTTTTGGTCGTGGAATGAATTTTTTTTATGTGAATTTCTGAACACTGGTCATAACAGACAACAGGAAAAGTGGATTGCTGTTTTCTTATATTAATTCGGTCAAAAAAAGACAACTAAAAATATTGGATCGCTGTTTACTTATTTTAATAATTCAAAAGATGAAGTTCTATGCCAAAATTCTCATTATTAGTAAAGCGTTAGTAATGCTTTTAACCATGAAACCATTTGTTACGAATGTAAATATAAAAAAAACAACATGATCTAATATTTTGTCAGCAGTCTTATATCATCAGTTTTCATACTGCTTTTCGTTAACTTTTTCCAAGCTCAAATGTAAAAGAAGTTGTCAAAACCTTCAATCTGTGAGAATTCAGCACACTCACAGATTGAACGTTTTGACAACCTATTTATTCTTTGTCTTGGAACGAGCCAATTTATGCGAAAATGCATGTAAACCATTCATATAATATTGCTGACAAAAATTAGTAACACAATTTTATATTCAAGTTCAACATTTGATGTTTTATGTATTTTTCTAAAACCGTTAGTAACGCTTTAAGCCATAACACATAAGTTTTCGAACTGAAATATGAAAATCTGCCATCTAATATTTGTCAGCAGTCGTATATCACTGGTTTTCAGATATTTCGCAAAAAAATGCTCAATCCAAGACAAAAAATACAAAAGTTGTAAATAAAAAAATAAACGGTAAATCTGTGAGAGTGCAGCTTTAAATAAATTTGATTGTTTTGATTGGTCTCACCTTAAATTTTATAGATTAACATTTGTGGCACCTAAATGGTTTGTTTTTAACAACATTACATGTGCATTTGAATAAATTTGTTCTTAAATTTGTAATTTAGATTGGAAGATTCATTCTCCGTCTGGAATGTAGAAAAAGTCATCACAGCCATGACAGAAACCATATTGAGGAGCTGGTCCGCTTGTAGAAAGAGTTGCGCTACTGGTTTGAGCAGCACTATTCCCAAGCCATACACCAGCACTTTGTTTGTCAGCATTTCTGAGCAGTTATGGAGACCACTAACTATGCGGGTATGTCATAATCAAAATCTTGGTTTATATATATATATATTTTTTAATTTAGCATCTATTGAGATGAAATTTATTTCAAAATTGATTGATGCCCAAAAATATATTTCTAATTTTAATGCATTATCATTTCTAACTTATTTGACTTAAATGATCAAAGTAAAAGAAATGCAAATGATTAAGCTGCTGATATACATATTTAAGCATTATTTCGGCACCTTTTTACTGGGGAAATTGTTGCAACTTGTCTATTAATCAAAAAACACATTTATAATTTATATTGTTTAATCTGTACACAAATCATATTCCTTTTTTTAACCATCAATGTAAAAGAGTCTAACATGATACTGCTTTAAATTGAGGAAAAAAATGCATTAATTTATATAAACCCTTTAAAACAAAGACATTTCCTAAATCCAATAAAAAAAAATGAATATTGATGCAGAGTTCAGTAAGAATATAACATCTTTTTGCAGGTGTTACAGTGTAATTTGCACCAGTGTGTTTTCTGTGGGGATAAAGAGATGGTGTCATGCGGTGGAGATCCAACTCCAGATCTGACCTTGTTAAGCCAATATGAAATAACTGTGTGGCACATGGGAAAAACCTACAGTCAGGAATGCACTTAAATCATCGAAAGAAAAGTGTGAAATTAATCTTGAATAACTTGACATTTATTGTGTTCGACATATTGATTCATGTTGCAGTGAAAAAATGCTTATTTTCTTATGGTTATTGGCGCCGCTCTAAAGAGCGCGCCTATTATGGAATGGGAATTTATTTTAGTTAGTGGTAGGAGCGGTTTTTAAGTTGATTGACAGTTGGGTTTTACTGTTATTTTATTATGATTTAAAAATGCAAATGGATGACGATTGCATGGGTGTTAAAAATGCTATTTGTGGTTGAATAGATTGTCTTCAATTTATCTTCAAAACATTATATTTGAAGAACGACAAATAAGTTTAATAACTGTTCCCGTTTCGTTTACGTTTTCCGATTGGTTAACTGTAATATCATGTGCTGGAAATGTAAATATTCGGAGGAGTTCCGAATGAAATGTAAAATGTGTGGACCGGTAATTATGTGAATGGGAATAATTATGTTTTATGTTGTTTTGTTATGTTTACTACATTAATAAACAATGAGTTAAGCTGTTTTCTTTAATTTAATCGATATTGGATTAAATCATCACCTAACTTTATTTTTTTTATAAATTGTATTACGATTGCCCCCGAGTTGTTTTATTTTTAGAACACTACACATATCCGGATGTTGCTATTTTTAGAACCAGAAGGTATTTCCCCGCTAATCATAGGTCAATAATGGAATTTCTACATCGTCGATTAATAGTTGGAAACTCGGTTTTGTCATGAATATACGTTTAAAATAAGTAAACACTAAAAGTGTACACTGACAGTTGATTACGATACATCTAACAATTTGAGTCATTACAGTAAAACATGGATTATAAGTGAATTATACGCGTAAGAGAAGATTTTCTGTCGAAAAAACTAATGTCAACAATCAGCATGGAATTGGGATATTCGTATCAAAGGGCTATTCATGTAAGTATCCTTGAGCAGTTGTGTAAGTTTATGTGTTCAAAAATGTTTGTTTTTTATTTTCTTTGGAATTCTTAAATCATTTTTATTTGCTAAACGTTAAGACAGCGTTTTAATATTTCTACATGTACTATAAATATACATGTTACATACTTTACATCTACTTATAATGCACCAGTCAATTGTAACCAAAACCCCACCAGGTCCGAGGAATAGCTGGGACTTTGACTTTCTGTCCAGCCAACCCCGGGTAAAATCCTCGTCGGACGAACTGATGGTCAAATCCTCGCCATATGCCCCGTACCCCAGGGAGCCTATGTAAGGCATATTCCCTGCTATATCTGGCTCAAAGACAAAACTCCCGTATTCACCCGGCACTGCGAGGCCACCTGAAAGTTAAAAACACAGGTCATTTCCCCGGCATATCCCCAGACCTGGAGGGCCGTGGTTACAATTGACTGGTGCATTATGTACATGTTACATATTTTTAAATGTACTTATGTACATCATTTATGTATATGATATGAGTATGTAATCTTTTATTTGATTGTTTTATCTTAGAAAAATATTAGACTTAAAAATACCCATTATTTGTTTACAAAGAAAAATATTAGACTTAAAAATACCCATTATTTGTTTACAAACTGCATATTTTCAAAATAAACCTGTATTAAAAGATGTACATGGTTTCGGGCTGGAAGCCACAACAGCTTGGACACAAGCGACATTCATTTGCTTGGTGTAGGTCTCGTTGAACGCCATACTGTTGTGAATCATTATCAACCATATGCACACTACTACACATTTGTGCCTACCAACCCTTACTCTTGGCTAAAACGGATATTAGTGTAGAATGTATAATTAATACATGTGCATTTGTATTAAACGGTTGTAGTTTCTGTTGGTTGATAATCAGAAGTCTAATTTCTTTCAGGCAGGAAAAGGACTGAATATTACTATTATATGAAGAATTCCAGCCTGCATTAAATACTTTGTTGGATCATTGAGACAGATTTGACATCCATGTCTATCCACATCTGATAGAGATGATGTGAGTATTTCATATAAAACATATTTGAGTTGGTGTTTGTTGTTTTATAAACTCACTGTTTTCAATAATCCAGTGGTTGTGGTGGTGGTGATGGTGGTGGTGATGATGAATTTTATTGATAAATTTAGTAATTTTCTTTATATTATATATGTGTGTGTATCAGCTTATTGTTGTTGTTTTTAAATAATGTTGAGAAATATTAAACTGTTTATATTTTATTTTGTATATGTATGGCAGTATTATTATCTATACAAATTAGTTAGAAAGTACTTTTTTTTTCTTTTACAGCACTAAACATTCTAGATGGGTAAAGAACTGTTAAATCAGCATTGACTCAGCATTGAGTATTTTTCATCTGTGCAGACACTACAAGTACAAACGCATGGGAACAAACCAAACTTCAAATGTTGAAGAGTGAAGAATTATTGTGAAAAGTTCTAAATGTTAGAATACCATTGACTAAATAAAACAAATAGACATCGATTACCAACAGAGACTGTTTACATGTTATAATATTCAAAAGACATTAGTTGAGAACTTTCACTCTGACATTTTTGGAGGGGCATTATCGCCTACTTAGTGTTCTTGTTTCTTTACATATTTTAATTTAAAAGTACATTCATTGTTTTTAAATCTGAATTCTGAGTTAGTATCATAAGTAAAATTCATTTATTTGAATGATTACATTTTATGATTAAGTCCAATTGAGCTTTTTACAAGATAAAGGTTGATTTTTAAGCATTTTATTAGTTATAAAAATGTATAGTTACATGACATTATGTATATTTTCTTCAAAACTGAACGGTAAACTATCATAGATTGTCTTTTGAATTGTTTATTAGACATCATAGAAAATATTTAAATGATTTCAGCAGGTTGTCTTATTATTAACTATTTTTTATGAATTTATAAAACTGCTATATATTTTCAAACATCGAAATACTGCTCTGTTCCGAAGACTCACAAGATCAATCAAAATGATTTTTTTCCATGTGTATCAATAATATGTTCGGTTGAACGTAATTTTTCTGTTAACTGAAGTTTATTTTACCAGAAACTGTTGTGTTTATTTCATAATCTCTGATAATGTGAAAAAAAAAATCAAATAAAGACAAAATATTTTTAATTAACAGTAAAAAATCTTCAAAATTTAGATAAAAGTCCCATAACGTACCATGATAATGACTATGTTGTCCGTAAAAGCTTTATAAAAGTGTGTATTACTTATACCTTAATTCAGTTCGAATAATTATGGCCTTTAAAGATTTGTGTTTTCATAATATAGATTTCCTGTTATATTGAGCTTTGTCAATTTGTGTTGATGTTTTGTTTTATGTACAATTACTACTTCTATTTCCTAACTTTTGTCTCATTTGTCAAATTGAATTGTTACATATTTAAGTGAAAAAACACACAAACTATTTTTAAAGATGCACTCTTACTCCCCAATAACACTTATGATAATTAATATTATTGTTTTCATTTTTCAAAATGGGTTGATAGATGTCAACAACAATGTTTTTAATGAAGGATCTTGAGTTCAATTTGCTAATAAAAATGAACTTAAAACATGGTATTTCTGCCTTGTGATACTATAGTAGACCACAGTAAATCTTTTAGCAATCACCAATTGATCATTTAATATTTGTCATGCATTCTACTATTATAAACAGGGTGACAAGCTTGTTATCAGTAAACGATATTTCAGTAAATGCATTATTTAGTAAGTAGTTATTGTTTTTTCATTCAATTTGATGTGTGTTATATATACAATTATATGTATTGATTTCAAATAAGAGTTTCACTTTAAAGATGCTCATTTAAAGATAATGAACAAACACACAAAAACTAGACACATTTGATACTAATTATACGAATGATTATTGTTTTTTATATAGGTGACCTCTGATTTGTTTTGGAGATATTCATAAATGGGTGTTATTCTTTATTGTCTTCAGTTTCTTATACATTTAAGGATTTTTATAATTGCTTTTCTGGTATATATTACAATGTAATTTAATGCAAATGAAAACACACTTTAAACTGGACACATTTGATACTAATGATATAAATGATTATTGTTTACATGTACTCTGATTTGTTATGAAGATATTCATAAAGGGGTGTTCTTCATGTTATTATACATTTTGGACTTGATTTAGTATTGCTTTTCTGGTATATATTCATTTAATGCACAAAGAAATTATTTTAAGTGTTCAGTATCACTTTCACACATTGTTTACTATTATTTGTTTTGCATATTTGGCCTATTTATGCTTATATGTGCATTGTTGTATTTCAAAACCTTTGTGAAAAATAGAAACAGTATTATTTCCTTCATACATAATCTGATACATATTCAGTTTGAATGCGTTATTTTTATCATATTTGAAAAAAATGCCATTGTCCAATAAGACACATGCTGTTTTTGTGTTAATATCAACTAAAACATCCATTTTCTACTCTTCTTTACTATGTAAATGAAGAAGTTAACATTAGTATTATTAAACAGCTAAAAACAAGGCATGTTATGTTATAAATGCATTTCATCTAGTAAACAATGTTCACTTTTTATATAACAGTTCAATAATTATGTTCTATTTATGTTTGCAACTTTACAGTTCAATAATTATGTTCTATTTATGTTTGCAACTTTCGGACGAAATGATAATATTTATTAAAGTACTACACAAATTGTTAAATTGTTATTTCATATCACTTCTTCATGATGAATGAGGTAACTTATTCTTCCCTACAAGTTGTCATTCCAGCATGGTGACGTTGCCCCCTCCCCCTATATGATTAGAACTGCAGTGTACATGGACAATAACTCTATTTCAGCGTATTGCAAGAGTTATTCCCTTTGTATCTTTTCCTGTCCGGAGCATAAGTAGAAAACTACTTTTTTGGAATTTCATTAAACATCATTCAATGGTATTTAGCACAACGAGAGGAAATGCAGTGCACAATGACTATAGCTGTTTTTAAGCTAATTACATAATTATTGCCCTTTGCCGCTTTTTCTTGACCAGAGCATTACTTTAAAACTACTTATGGTATTGAAATAAAACTTGGTATATGGGTATGTGGCAATGACAAAACGTACAGTGCACAAGCACCCTAATTCTGTCTTGTTCATTAATGTACCCCACCCCTAATGAAATGTTCAACTTGAAAATCTTCAATTTCAATGCTTTTGCCTATGTTGTCAGGCAGAAAACTACAAACATTTTGAGAATTTCATAGATGCGGTTCAATGCACCATAATATGCTTGTTGGCCTTGACATTCCTTGTTTTTCAACATATAACAAGTGCATAAACTATTAAACGGCGCCCTTTGATGCTTTGCATCAATGGTCTTTCTTGTTTTAATTTAAAATTGGTAGGAGGGAACATCACTATGTGGTTTCATTTTCATTGTCAGATCAAAACCCATGTACATGCCCAAATGAGCATTTGAAAATATCCAAATGGTACTTGTTGTATGTAGTGTAAGTTAATTAACATAATAAACAAACATATTTAATCAATTTTAATTTAGCATGCCCCCTTCAAATAAGAGGAGGATTTTGCTTTGCACATGTTGGCCGGTCCGTCCGTCTGTCCGCCAGTAGACCAAGGCTTGTTCGATTGATAACTCCACAATTCCTGGACCTATTCTCAAACTTGACATTAAAGTTTGGCTTAACCAGTAGATGACCCCGTTTGATTTATGGGGTCATCGGGTCAAAGGTCACATTGACCTTGAACAGGTAGGTGTCAAAGCATGTCTGAGTGATAACATGACAATGCCTGGACCTATAGCCCTCAAACCCAACCTTGAGGCTATACCTGACCAGTAGATGACTCCTATTGATTTTAGGGGTCAAAAGTCAATGCCACAGTGACCATGAATGCTTAAAGGTTGTCCAAATAAGGGCTGTACAAAGCCTGCACCCATGGCCCTTAAACAACTTGTTTTTGAGGTTGGAACTGACCAGTAGATGGGTCCTATTTATTTGTCACAGAGACATTGAATGCAAAAAGCTTGCCTGTGTGACAACTCGACAAAGCCTGCACCCATGGCCTTCAAACTTGACATTTAGGTTTGGGGTGACCAGTAGATGACCCATTTGGATTTGGAGGTCAAGGTCACAACTCAACTCCAATATTGGTCATTAATACTATGCCATTTACTTATTCCCTGCTGCTAAGAGGATACATGTTTATCAGCAAATACGAGCCATCATCTGAATATGACTAAAACTGAACCTACTACCCTCATACGTTGAATAGTCTTTAAACTGCCCTAAAGGCATCTTATGTCAATGAAAAACCAGCTGTCATTTCGGTCAATGCATATTTCATTCAGTTGTCCAACTATTCTTGATAACATGGCGCTTATTAATGCTGCAGGTTTGAAGTTTAGAACATTAGTTTTTTTCTTCAGCACCATGCTGATATATTTTCACTTTTATAATAAAATAAAACTAGAAAACAAATTTTGAAGATATCAGTTTTTTTCTTGGTATGATGCCACAGCACCATGCAGATATGTTTTCACTTTTATATCAATGAAAGAGTAACTTGAGCACAAATTTTGTAGATATCTAGAATCTGTTGATAGAAGTTCTTGGAGGCATTTCAGGCTTGAAAGAGCATCATAATAAAGTTATATTTTCATTATGTCCCATGAATCGTGGGTATAGTTTGTATTGTATTTGCATTTTATAGACATTGGCTTCAACAGACCCTAATTAAATGAAGGCATGTAATTGCATATTTATGCAAAAAGCTACAGAAACAAGCTCAGTAGCAAAAGGTTTAAACATAGACCGGGTTTAGTGGCACTGGGCAAACGCCAAAGCTATATAACACAAAATCACAAACAAGAAACATAGAAGAACATACTGAAACTGTTATAAGCGACGTCAAATATCATATATTGTAGCATTTCTAACATAATGAAATGCATTTAACTGATTTAAAGAGGTTCAAACTAAGGAAACTTGAATTAAGAATCTTATAGGCCATTGGATACATGATTAAGTAGGGTATTTACCATTCTTCATCTACCTTAAAGAGAGTTCATCATATGTTTGAAATAAATTGATCATGTTTCATTTGAAAGAACTTTGCGATAGTGTTTGCTTGCTTTAGTTTCACCGTCGACAGTCTTTCAGCGCTTTTAGCGCTTCGATCGTAAGTAGTAATTATCCAATCATCAGATACCACTGCTGGCGAGAAAGTACTGGCACAGGGCTCTGTTTCAATAATATATCTTAGAAGTAAACCTTTCACTGCTTAAAGATTGAAGATGCAATTAAATGCTTATTTTGGCTTTAAATATCAAACCAAAATGTTTTAAATGAAATTATAATATTACATTATATCCTATTATCAGTTTTTTGTGCGATTGTAATTTATTCATTTGTATAGTCTCTATATTTAAAATAGCCTTAATTCGGCTTTAACTTGACCATGTTTAATTAATATTGTTAGTATGTACTTATATACAATGCATGGTTCTGCGACTGTGTCGCATCAAACCGTAGTTGTGTGAATACATACTAACAACCTTGAATCGTTTCTAAATTTTAATTATACACTCTTACACTATTTCATAATTCAGAACAATCTTTCGTAACAGTTGCATGTTTATTTAGCTGTTTTAAACGATATCATTATTGATTTATTGTACACGGAAAAAAGAGTTACTCAGGGTTACATGCAACTAATACTGACATTAAAATATGAAACTTTAAAGAATACATTTAACGGTTTATGATCGAATCTAGTATTTGCTGAAATGAATTGTATTTGAATATTTGAATAATGTCTGTCAAAGCCTGATGTTTGCAAACCTATAAAGAAAAGGCAAATATGAAAGCTTTGATACAAATGATCAAAGGGAAGCTACTGCGTAACGTTACGTTAGAGGTAACAACAGACTTCCGAATTGTTGTCTATTATGCATTTTTTTTTCAAAAAAATAAAAATAAAAATGATGCTGTCATATTATAAACTCACACAATGGGGACAAGCTGTTAAACATGTTGATACACCCGTTTTTTGTTATCTTTCAGCGTAATGAAGACTTACAAAAACAATATTAACGTTCTTAAACAAAGTTTTTACTGTGTTTAAAAACATGCCATCATTTTTATTTGAAAAACACAACGTACGTCTAATAACACGAATTTAATGAATATTTCGGCCTTCCTGGTGCAGCCGAAAACCGGCATAACATACAAAGCGCCTCGTTCCCACGAGGCGCCAAAGTTGAAATCAAAGCGCTTAAAGCGTTGACATGATTTCGCCTGCTACAATTTGTGAGTACAGTCTTGTAATGCCGAATTGAAAGGAAATTGTGTGGAGGTTTCTCAGTTTGTCTCAGTAATGTCAGCCCAGAGTCGTGAGCTTGTTGCATATGCATATTTATAAACCACTGGTATAAATCTGTTCATTTTGTCCACGAGTGGCATAGGTTGAGGTAAATATTATCAATACATACCATGTGATAGTTAGTGGATAATATGGTAAAGAAATATGTTGTAGAGTAGATTGATATGTGTATTCTGCAAACAATTAGTGATATGAACTAACAATTCTAGATTATCTTTAAGTCAATGAATGTTGCAAATAGTAAGCTTTGCGTGATGCATTGAATGAAAGCAATAATACAATATGAAAGAAGTTGTTGCAACATCCATATATTTAAAAAATAATCTATATACACCATCCACCCGTACAGCTATGCAACCATGCTATCCAGCGTTTTGCACTCAATATTCTGCATATCACGGATTGTTAGTACACATCACACGCATCTCGCAATCACCTCTTTAATGCGTTACGTCATTTAAATCAGTCCTGACAACCACTACACCATTCACCCTCTGAGAAATTTCAATGCTTTGAATTTTTGGAGAAGAGTCGCGAATATGTAGACAGCAATGAGTCGACACTAACGACATCAATTACAAAACACGTCAAATTTTCAAAAACATTTATAGGCGATTTATCGCCTATTTCGACCTTAATGCTCTTCAATATTGCTCACGAGGTGCCTTTATCTTCATATTAAACAGTAATAGATATATTAAACTGATTTACCAAGTCGAAAACTAGACACTGCTGTCCGCATTACATTTCGCACAGCTTCCTTCACCAAACGAATACTTTAAGTGCTTTGATAATCGGAGAACAGTCAAGTTAAATCGTCCCTGCATTTTGTTATGAAAGGCAATTCCGATTTGTCCGTCACACATAAATATACCCTAAACTGCTTGCTCAATCTGATAGTATTTTGTTTCTATAATTTTACGGCATTTTGGCCCAAAAGACTACGGTATTTTCTGCTTCTACACGTATTTACTGTTTTAGATTTGCTTGTATTTTAATGATGCAATCATTGGCCAAAATAGTGGGGGCCTGATTGACGCTGTGTCTCGTACTTCGTGGAGAAGCGCGAGTCTGACTTCAAGGAACGAGAGGAGCGAATGCAGCGTCGGGTAGAGAGGGAAGCCTGAGCACGGCAGCTAGATGAGGAAAAGCTCCAGAATTTGAGCTTCAGTAATTAGAACGGAACGCTGTTATACGGGATCAGGAGCTACAGCTCATAAAATTAAGGACTGGGGGTAGAGATCCGAAACCGTGCATGATACAAGTTCCAAGGCGTTGTGGCCAAAATCCGGAATTTGAGGATGATAAAGTCGACATGGACGGGTATTTGGAACGGTTTCAGCGCTTTCGAAAAAGCCAGGGATGACATGGAGCAACATGAGCTGTACGCTTGAGCTCCCTGTTAACTGGCAAAGGCTTGGTCGTATACACCAGTAAGCCGACGGTCTTTGAAAATCGTGGTGCTCAAACGCTATCAGCTGACTGAAGAGGGATTCAGGTCGAGGTTATGAGACAGTAAGCCCAAGATTGGTAAAAATGTGTTTTTTTTCAGTTTGTTGCATAATTGTGGCCCTATGTAAAACGCTTAATTGAGCTTACCGTGGTAGCTGAGACATATGAGACGTTGATAGACCTCACGATTCGGGTACAGTTCATAGAAACATATTCTACAGAAATGACTCTTTTCTTGAAGGCACGTGTGCATTTGAACGTTGAATGAACAAGCTTGCAGAGCAATAGTTGGAGGCACATTGTGGCCCCATGACAGGCAGAACCGAGCCTCATGAAAACAGGCAGCACATTACCAAAGCTCCAAAACGTGTGCCTAATAATAAGACTGATCATTTCCCTAGCTTCAACCCACCACGGTACGATAAAAAGCCAGCAAAGCAACAAGCACGTTTCTTGTGTAGTCGTGGGGAACATATTGCCAACGTTTGTCCACCAAACAGTAAAATGAGCCCAGGAAAAGCGGGTTCTCTGACTAGTAAAGTATCGGGTTTAACTATGACTGTTTTTGAGCGAAATACTGCAGATAGGGAATTAAAGCTCGCAAATGGTGATACCGTGCCATTTTCCCAGCATCAATGGCGGCACCGGAACTTGGCATTTTCAGACGGTTATGTTGGCTTACAAAAGGTGCGTGTGCTTCGTGACACTGGATGTAAATCAGCCGCGGTTAGGCGAGAATTGGAACAAAACGACCAATTGTTTGACAAGGGTTGTGTCGTGATAACCATTGATTGAGCCGCAAAAGCAGTCAGAACGTCTCGCATTATGCTTGATACACCATTTTACAAAAGCGAACTTGCTACAAACTCTCTGAGCTGTGTTTAGTTATCGGGAACATATTCGGGCGCCAGGGACAGTCCAGACCCGAAATGGATCCCACAGTAACAAACTTCTGTAATGAAGGGGCTGATGCCTTTGATTGTCGCTAACGCGCCGACGCCCCCTCACCAAAAAAAAACAACAAAAAACAAAACGCTTAATTAGACGGGGATATATTTACCAAATATGTTACATTCCAGTGCATTTGACGTTTCCATGTTTTAGTCCAAAACTTGCTCTTGTACCGGTACTAGAACTAGATGTAAAAGGTAACTTGATATATATATATACTTTTACATTTATAAATACCTTGGAAGTCCAACCAGCAACAATTAAAGCACACAAGTACATGATAAAAATGACCTCGTATGTGATTACATTGCTATTAGAATTAGTAACCCAGGTTTTGACCTTATGTTACCCAGTCAAAAACTCCTGCAATAATTACATGAAGGGGATAATTCTGACCAATGTTCATGAAAACTGCCCAAAGATGTGTTCTTCAGTGTTCATTTGATCTTTAATTATGAGAAGCTTTACTAAAATTGCATTAACAGTAATGAAGTAATGGCTGACATTTGAATTGCCATAGTGATCTATTTGGATAATAAAACAGCAACTTACTTCTGGCTTCTCTTGATTGTGTAGCTGCTGACAGTCACCTGAAAAAGTATTGCAAGAACAACATATAACTATTCGCCATAAAGTATTTGTTTTGATGTTTTATAGTATAAACAGGACAGTTTTCCTTTTTAACATGCAATTTATTGGTTTGCTCAAGTGGAGGCATTTATTCATCATAAGGAAAAAACAACAAGACATAAATAAATCAATTTGACAGAAAAAACATGAAGTAATATAAAAAAATGACCTTACAATGATTGTTACAGATCACAAAAATGGTTATATTTTGTGAATATTATATGAATTCAACCTCTATTCCATGTTCATTTGAGAAGATTGGATACTTTCTGGTGTGCCTTTTTACGCAGTCAGAACCTTATGTTCTGAATGTTTTGTGTGCAACTAATATGACAATTACCAGTGCTGGTGTTGCTAAAATAATGGAGGTGCTTTCCTTGGAGGGTGTGACTTTAACGTCGCTTTATAAGAGTTGTTGCACCCATCGAACATGGCAAAGAACACTGAGGATGAAGCTGTGACTTAAGGTTAATGTGATGACAAAGTATATTTTAGATTAAATCTTGAAGAAGACACCAATAATGAAGAGTCTCATAAAATTCTAAGTTAAAGCGAAGTCAAAGAATTATAAAAACTCTATACAGGAAGCACATCTATTCTTCAAACCTTTCACTCAAATGTAGCATCATGCCAATGAGAGTGGCTGCTGTGGTGGTGGTGTTTGTGACAATATAAGTAGAAGCAATAGGAGTAGTAGTAGTATAAACAAATGCGATCAATTTTATATGAAAAACTACAGAAATAAGTACAGTAGTCAAAAGTTAAAATAACAACCCCGTTTAATCGCACTGGGTCAACGCCAAAGACATAGAACACAAAAACAAACAAACACAAACCAGAAACATGGAACAACAGCACAAAACTCCCCAAACAACACACGGCATAAATAGTATATACAGTCAGACCTGGTTGAACGATCACCTGCTTTAAAAGGCCACCTGCCTTATCTGGCCACTCCTATTTCCCCCCGTACGTTTCTACTATATAAAGTACGTGCATTACGCGGCCAACCGTCTAACAATTATGTCTATCAAATTATGTCTTACGAAATCAAAACACTAAAAGACAGAGGAGAATTACAGGAAACGAAGAACTCAATGAACTGGTGAATTCATGATTTTTGACTCACAAGTGACATGCTTGACATGATAATGTCGGCTCAATGTCAATGCACTTTAAATTAGAGACAAAAGTTAAGTAAAGGAAAATGGCGGATTACTTAAAAATATACATGTAATTGTGTTGACTAATTTTTGGTGCTTATTTTGTTTATGCTATGTATAAACTTTTATCTATTGCATTCTATTTGTAACTTTGTAATGTGAGTTTATTCACATTTGTATTATACCTTCTTTAATGGTACTGATGATACTGATTGTGGTGTGAGGTGGTGGTTAAGATACATAATCGATAATCATAAGCAATTACTTATTCGCCAGGCTCTAAGATGTGCGCAAACTATGAGGCTATGTCACTGTCACTCTTGCTCCCTTTATCCACATCCGACAGAAATGTTATAGCACCAGAACTTGAATGCCCTTTCAAAGTTGCTTTATTTGTGTACAAAGAATACAGATTCCTTCACCGAAAATGTAAACTCTGTGTAAGGGATTGGTATAAATGACTAAATTGATGAATGGTGGTGCCAGTGTAAAATTTAAACAGATTAACATCATTCAGAAGCTGCTCAAACGACATAAATTATATTATCTTTGTTTTACAGTATTTTTCCCCTATCTCCTTTTGGACTCTCTTGAGTGGAATCAGGTTCACAGCTGGTCGCTGCATTTAAATTTGATTTAATTTGGATTAATGAAACACATGAGGAAGAATGTTCACACGTAATTGTCTTCCTTTATTAAATAAGTTATCATGTATATGCATACACACATATCGCACATATCCTGCAAGACTTGATCAATCTGAATATGTGTGTTTCTGTAGTAAGGTGAGTTGAATGGCTGTTTGTCATACTGCAAGAGGGCCTTTGAAACGTCAATGTATTCTTTGATACAGATGTAGCTCTTAGCGTTTAAGGCATATCTGTTTTGGGAGTATTTATCAACCTGTCGTAAAATCTTCAATATATTGTAATCATCTTCAACAGGTCTAGTAAAATTGTTTCTTATTTAATACCACAATAGTATGTAATATCAATACTTATTCAGTTATAAGGTTTCTATAAATTTAAGCAAAAAAAAACGAAAATATTTTTTATTCTGGCTATATTACATTTAGTTTTCAAATTTCTAATGTATGAGCATATGTTGCAAGCTTAGTGTCTGGATGATCCTCAGAAGGTCCTTTTCCTCTAACAAAATGTTTACTGAATTTGTATGTCCACGTTTTCATTTAGCAACTGTGAAATCCTCTTGACTACGTGCACATATTAACCCTTTACACTTAAATTTCATTTGTTTTAGGTTAAGGGAAAGGTATGAAAAAATATTTATTTTGTGTTATAACAGAGAATTGTTTTTTAAGAGATAAAGGCTCCAAGTCCATACCCAATCCAGTGCAAATCTATGTTAAACAGAGGCCAGGTCGTACAAAGTTTGTACTACCTATCACAGTTGCTATGGACTGTGCTTATCAGTAAATCTATTTTTAGCATATTGGCTGATTAGAAATCCCTCCTATATGAACTTTTAAACTTTAACCGGTCTGAATCAGCGAGAAGACGTGAATAAACAAGCTGATTATCGTGCCTGGAAAATGGTTCCCAGTTCAAGATAACTCTTTATATTTCATTTTTTTCAATTCAAATTTTATTTGTAAAGAAAGGCCTCTGGCCCATAATACAACACATACAATACAAAGCATACAATCTTTAGAGTTGAGATTCCTTAATGACATTCATTTTTCCTTATCTTTTTGTTTCATTATTACATTAACAAAGAATGCTATATTTTTTATTCGGTCATCGTTTAGACTTTGCATAAGATTTATGAAGTTTTGAAAGTCTTGCCTACCCGTGTACCATTTATAGATATAAAATTGCCTTTCTTGCCTGAATTTGTTACATTGAAAGAATACATGAAATTCTTCTTCTACACATCTGATATCAAATTTAATTAAGCAATAACTACACAGTCTATTTTCCCTTTCGATACCCAAATGTCGACCAGTCTCAATAAACAATTTATGGCTAGAACATCGGAATCTTGCTAACGATTTCCTCACATAAAATGGTAGATTAATACATAAATATTTTTTTCTGGATTTAACAAAGTTTTAAAATGCTTATATGTGTCACATCGTTTTGAGTCTCCCACATTTTCGAACCAGTTTTGTCTTTTACAATCAATTAACCTTTGCTTAAATGATATTAAAAAATCGCCAACATTTCCAACTTCCTGACTTCCTCCCGCATTCCCCCAATGCAACACAATCGTTAACATAATTATTTACCCCAAGGAATTCCTTAAAATATTGAATTTGTACCTGTTCAAGAATATCAGATATTTCCGTACCATATATTTCCGCACCGTAAATAATTATAGGCTTAACCATTGAATCAAATAGTTTAAAATATTCAGTGTAAGAAAAGTTTCCAAAAGCCCTCTGGTAGGCCTTTATAGCATAAATTGACTTCCGGGCTTGCGCAGCTAATTTTGATTTTGCCTTTGTCCAGGATAATTTTGGCGTGAATATGAGTCCCATGTACTTGTATACCGATGTAACATTTACCGGGGTGCCATTTAAATACCAATGCTCGTATGACCGCAGAGGCCCGCCATTTCTAAACACGATTATTTCTGTTTTCCTCTGATTAATAGTCATACAAGTATTTTCGCAGAATTCCGAAATAGAATTTAGTTGTAATTGTAATTCAATAGCAGTGTCAGCGCAGTTCGCAACGTCATCTGCAAAAAGTATGCATATTATATCCGCGATTTGCTCAGTAATAAAAATACCCGTATGTCCCTTTGCTGGTAGGAAGGAAGGTAACTCATTAATATATAGATTAAAAATTATTGTATTGGTTACGTCCCCTTGTCGCGTGCCAACGTTACAAATAAAGGGTTGCGTAACTGTGCCGCCGCTAACTCGGACACACCCGCGTAGATTTGAATACATAGACGTTAATATACGGAAGAGCTTTCCCTGAACTCCTATTTTATGCAAACTATTGAACAGGTTACGGTGTATCAATCCATCAAACGCCTTTTTAAAATCGACGTATAATACATAGAATCTCCCCCGGGCTTACTGGTATATTTCTGAACCATAATTTGCAAAGTAAATATATTATCTGTTGTCGAATAACCAGTCCGAAATCCAGCTTGTGCCTCATCAATTTTGTTAAACTGTTCCGACCATGCACATAATCTGTCATGTATTATATTTGAAAATATTTTATACATAACGTTTATAAGAAAAATACCCCTGTAATTTGATGGGTCTCCTTTAGAGCCCTACTTGTGCACTGGGACAATAATACTTTCTCTCCAAATATCCGGAAATACACCCGTATTTAAAACCCTATTAAATAATTGACGCAACACTGGAGTTATGGTTTGTTTTGTACTTTGGTAAAATTCAGCCCCAAATCCATTAGGTCCCTGAGATTTCCCCTTTTTCAATTTTGAAATGCTTGCAATAACCTCCCCATCAGTAATATCACAATTTAAAATGGAATCATATTCTTCATTAAATCTATTCGTGTCAAAAGCTATATCGTTCAGGTTTGGTTGATCTTCATTAAACAATAATCCTCGAAAATAGTTCCGCCATGTAGCAGGGTCTACGCGCAGAAGCTCTTGTTTTCTATTACGTTGGGACATTTTTAACAAATTCCGAAAGGATTTTGGATTACAACTAGACAATACTAGCTCATTCCTTTAAGTTTGCTGGTACAATTGCCTTTTAGTGGAACACGTAATATTGAAATGTCTACGAAGTGAAATATAGTTTTGAAATCTAACAACCCACTTGTCCATCTAAATCTTCGTAATGCAGCGTACTTTCATTGTTTAGCTAAAGCAAAGTCTCTATCCCATCAGGGTTGACTGTTTGAAATTACATCGCGATTTGTTGGATCACGGTTATTTAAGCGCATCATATAAGCAGAATCCCAATAAAGTCCAAGTATTTTCTCAACCGCGTCATTTATATTTATATTAATTTCAAGTGCGATTTGAGCGACGAGCGTATTACATTTATTTGCAAATAACGTTAAAAATTCATCTTTACATGCGAGCTTCCATTTAAACTTTTCTGCACGTACCAAACCATCGTCGTTTGGTGGTCCCGCTAAGTTTTCATCAGTATGCTCTATTATATCTAGGAAGAATGACAATTTAGAACAAACTGGTAAATGATCCGACTCATCGCGCATTGTGACACTGAAGCACTTATATGAGAAAAAAGCTCAGTAGACATAATATGATAATCAACAACACTTGCACCATTATATGTTATAAATGTAAAATTGCCAACAATGTCGTCATAAATACGTCCATTTAAAATATGTATGTTATGAGTACAACATAGCTCAATAAGAGATTTCCCAAAGTTATTATATCCTATTTTATCTTTGTTATTGCGAGGTAACTCAAAATTGTCTGAATTATATTCAACATCAGTATTAAAAATGTTTTGCAGATTATCATCTGGAATGTAATCTAACATTTCTTTCGTGCGGGCATTAAAGTCCCCAGCTAGATAAAAATATGAACCGGGATACTTATTTCATAAAATTGAAATATTATTATCAATAGATTTAATTCCATTTTTTTCATCTCTATTGCTATAAATGTTCGAGCCCTCGGGTGAGACATAAGCAACATATAATATTAATATCGTGCATAGAACGAAATATAGTACTGCTGATATAGAATACTACGCAATCTGTATATTCATGGCATATTCTAGTAATAAAATCATTTTTCAACAAATTATTCTAAATGTAAACAGCTATTCCACCACTATTACGCAAGGCACTTAAGGATTTTGATCTAACACAATCAAAACATGTAAAATTATCAAGCAATAATAATTTTATAATTATATAAACCGACGTTTTGTGAAGACTGAAGACTGAAAATGGTTTCCAAATGAACGATTTACTGTTATTTTTGCTAAAGCTGCACTCTCACAGATTAAACGTTTTGACAACTTTTTTATTTTTTGTCTTGGAACGAGCCATATTTTTGCCAAAAGTCCATGGAAACAAGTAATATAAGACTACTGACCAAAAATTAAATCACAGAATTTTATATTTCAGTTTAAAAAATAAGGTTTTATGCAGTTTTCTTAAACCGCTAGTAACAGTTTAAGCCATTAAACATTATTTTTTGAACGGAAATATGCAAAAAATTGTCAGCAAACTTTTATCATTGGTTTGCAGATATTTACGCAAAATTTTGCTCTTTCAAAGACAAAAAATAAAAAAAAAGTTGTGAAAACGGTAAATCTGTGATAGTGCAGCTCTAACTTGCTTGAACACCAGCAATGCCCTTGGTTTAAAACAAAAAAGGGTCTGAACGATATTGTGCCGCTTGTATAGCTCAGCAATGTTTGCTCCCAATTGCGTGGACTTCCGGAAGAATGAAGTCAGTATGGGTGGCGTGCAATATCAATTTCTTTCATTTTTTTACTTTAATCAAATGAGGATTATGGCCCTTGACCTCAGAAATTAGTCCGCAAGGTTTGTGTCGCATGCAGCTCCAAATATACAGCATCTACATTAATGAAACTTAGAGGCATGTTGAAAACCACGGGTAGTTGTGGAACAATTCAATCACAACTGAAGTCACCGACAATTTCGGCATATGTATATAATAACATATTCTGTGATTATATATCTTCAATTTCGCCCAATTTCATTTTGTCTATTACTTCCTTGAACTGTTATCACTTTGTGTTATGGCATATAAGTCATGTGATGCACATATATTTTTTCTCTGACGTCATGACGCGCATTTATTGGAAATCACAGTTGACGTTAGAGAATAAGAACATCATATTGTAAAAGATACCAGAATGTTAACCTCATAAAAAATATTGCGTTTTTGAAATGTCAGGATTTAAATTGCAAGAAATTATTCATTAAAAAGTTTATATTGGCGCGTGAGTGATCTCACATCAGGTGTAAGATCGATGTCTGAAGCACTGGTCAGATTGTCCGGTATGAAAGTCATGCGTTCCTGTAGTTTTACCTTAAAGGCTACCTGGGTAAGCAATGTATGCGGGACGAATCGAAACCCCCGGACCTTTACAATGCATGGCCTAGTTACCGGCTTCCGTATGTGCTGTTGTGTCGGATATACGACCCTCACCGTATACACTGCGATATTATAATATATTGTCATTCAGTAGACTAGGCAGATGCAAATGTATTGATTTAAATGTTTTAACATTAATAATTATAAATAAAGCTCTCATCCCATAAATCCATCCGGTCGGTCGGTTGGTGAGTTAGTCAGAATAAGTGAAAATTAATTGTTCCTGACTGTTTGACGCACTGCAGCATGAAAGACATTGTTCCTGACTGTTTGACGTACTACAACAGGGAAGACATTGTTCCTGACTGTTTGACGTTTTATCCATAAAGTGATCGATTCGGACTTGTTATTGTTGTTATTATTTCGACCTGGTACTTTTAGCCTATTTTCTAACGTTCAAGGCGCGTCATAAATAACGAAACAACTTGATTCGTCGGTTGTGTCCGAATGCGTTATTTGCCTCGTATGACCGTGAAATGATCCGCCAATACAACTCTGAAAGAGTGATCCCTTATCAAAGAGCAGGAAAACGCTGACATGAAGAGCAGAAGTCGAAACATTTTATGTGATAAAGCGGCTTTACAATAATTAGCACGATATTCCCGGAACAACAATCATAATTCACATGCTCAAAACCATGTCAGTATGCTGCATCTCAGCGTTGACAATTTGAAATTGCTCTTTTCATCCACGAAATAGAAAATCTTTTTAATATTTAGTGGGGACCGTTTGCAATCATTTCTTTGGTTCTATGTAATGTATTAACGTATTCTTTATATAATATGCATTTATCAGAGACATGTGTCGTCTTCCAGGTTCCATTCTAAACTTTTATATGTTTTATTTTTTCATGTTGTTCAAAACTTATTTTTAAGCTTAAATACCAAAGTACATTCTCGATTAGTGTCATTTATCGAGGCATCACATGAAGCTTGAAGATAAGTGTCATTTATCGAGGCATCACATGAATCTTGAAGATAAGTGTCATTTATCGAGGCATCACATGAATCTTGAAGATAAGTGTCATTTATCGAGGCATCACATCAATCTTGAAGATAAGTGTCATTTATCGAGGCATCACATCAATCTTGAAGATAAGTGTCATTTATCGAGGTATCACACCAATCTTGAAGATAAGTGTCATTTATCGAGGCATCACATCAATCTTGAAGATAAGTGTCATTTATCGAGGCATCACATCAATCTTGAAGCCGGGGATTAAACATTACCTTTTTGTAGGAACATGACTCGGTCCCGGAGTATCAGTTGTATAAAGCAGTTTTGTCTACTGCTGTTAGACACATGCATTGCTGTTAATCTAGAATTTAATGAAGAATATAATATGGCTATAATTCAAATCATTTTGAAACAATAACTATTTGGTTCAGTTTATTTAAAACTATGTTTTTTAGACATTGCTTACGATGCATTTAATGAACCGCTACAGTAACGTAGCCGCCTTACGGGTACAGTTTTGGTATAAATACTTTCATTTAAGTACAATGCACTATTTATAAAGTAATTATCTCTCTGTGAACTGAATAATAAAAACAGACCAAATTGTATTTATTTTGGTTTACAATTGTATATACTGTTGTTTTGTTTTTTAAATTAATTTAAATAGTCAAGAATAGCATTGATGCACCTAACAATCAACCAGTAAGATTTGTTTTCTCCAAAAGACACAAAACGGAACACAAGTTTGAATTATTTATGAGAAATAATGTTGTTGATAATTTTCTACAGCGATAGCAGATACGGTAAGCATGTCTTAAGTTGTGTAGTCTCACAGAAATATCTCACAGTTCCACTCTGTGCCAGTCAACAGTTCCTGCATACACAGCACCAACGTAAACATTAGAGGAATAACTGATGATATTTGTTGATTTTCATGTTGCATGTGTCCATTTCTTAAAATCCTAAAAAAATAATTTACCCCGAATATTAGTGATCAAATAACACAGATCAATGAACTACTGTAAAGAACCTTCCTTTCAAAACTCATGCACATCTCAATCACAATTTTGTTTTTCGTTTCAGTATTTAAGTATTTCTATACATGAATTTGTCAAGATTCCTCTGTAACAGATTTCTTTCCTAGTCTGAGTAATCGAAGGGCGCGTTTCTCCTCCTCTTGCTCACCTCCCCGTCCAAGGCGGAGCATGTGGAACGCTGGCCGTTTCCCTAGCCGCAGCAGTCGTAATGCACGTTTGTCAGCTTCCGTCAACTCATTGTTTTCAGAGTCAGACAGACGCTTTCCAAGTCTGAGCATGCGCATTCCCCTTCCAAGACGAAGCATGCGCATTGCCCCCCTTTTGTCGACTTCATCCACGTCTTCGTCAGAAACAGAGCCCAACATTTTCCCGTACCTCATTAAAGGAGCAACGCGAGCGAAATCATATCTTGCTTCGGGATCATAGCTAAGGTCGTATTTATAGTTAGCCTCAGTTGGCTTATCCTGTATGTCATTGTCTTTCTCGGACGGGTCTGTGCCGCTGGAGCGCTTATATCTGTACCCCGGCCGAGGAGCAGGGCGAATCTGTCGTTCAGCAGAAGAATCGTAAGGATAGCCGTAACCGAAACCATCATAACCTTGTCGCTCATTCTCATAATACTCAGTGCCATCATCTTCAGCGTTCTTGAGTGCGTTTATAAGCATATATTGCAAGGCGAGGTCTTTGTTTATGTCTTTTCCATATCTTGGCAAGGGGACCTGTCTGTCAGGACGGACAATAGACAGAAGGTATTGTAAGTCCTCTCCATTCAGCCCATTGTTTGCGGACCGCCCGAGTCTGAGCATGGGTAGGGCCCGTTTTCCAAGCCTAAGCATCTGAAGCCCCCGACCGAGCCGCAGCATACTGAAACCGCCTCGCCTTACCCGGTTAAAGGAACCCTCATCGTCACCTGCCTGGGATAGATCGTCATTTGTGAGCACTTCCGTACCTGAAATACACACATACAAGTATAACAAAACATTAATAAACATTTTACCAACATGATAATCCACTTTGTATTAGTAGTAAAATAGTGTTGATTAGTATATATACCTAAACCGTGATACCTATATTAGTAAATGACTTCCAATATAAATCTCGACTATCAAGCCATGGTTCACTGGTCCTTCCACAAGTTTCCATTAAAAACGACAAGAAATTAAATTAGTGAATATAATTGTACAGCATAATGTTAAGGCATGATCAGTTATGGGTTTATATAGTAGTTTGTGTTTTACAACTGATGAAGGTTAGTCATAGTTTCGATAAATAGCTTAATCTGATCTTCATCACTAGAGCGGTTATAAGATACACATTTGCAACACGTTCTCTTTTTCTTACTTCGCGGTCGTTTGAAGAAAAAAAGATACATGTACACGGATTATTTCTGGCAAGATTTCAACGTTGGATTTGTTTATATTTCTTATGTAATTCACTATTAGCTTCTCGCATTTTAATCAGATAATATAAGTATAAAGATTATGAAATCATTTCCTTATATGGCTAAATTGGTAATTATAAAGATTTTTTTCTCTGAAAGTGCTTCCCCAACGTGAAAGCCGGATGACGTCGTTGGTATATTAATGCATTGATGTCCGGCACCATGTGCTTAGTCATGAGCCAAATAGCCGTAGCCACGATCAATTGTAATTATTTTGGTGAATAAAGGCTAATTGGATGGTTCCATTTTTCGAATCTGGGATACGGGACCTACGTCCAACGTTGTGCCCCTAAGTTTAGCACTTTCATACATTGCTACTTAAGCATTGCTTCATTTCAAGATTCAATTGAACACTTTATTCGAATTAAGAATCAATCTGTTCAAGTTCCCTTACAAAACAGGAGTTTCACAAAGTTCGGAGAAACGAATTCCCACACTTACATGAAAAACACCCAAGTAGCAGGTTTGAAAACCAATGAAGTTTGAAAAGTATTAACAGACAGACAGACAGACAAACAGACAGACAGACAATTTATTTTGACTTGTACAATGTACATCGTCAACAACATGAACAATATCGATATGAAAGTCAATTGAAATTGACCCATGTATATCTCTCGCTTAGTCACACGTGCAATTGACCCATGTGTATATCTCGCTTAGTCACACGTGCAATTGACCCATGTGTATATCTCGCTTAGTCACACGTGCAATTGACCCATGTATATCTCTCGCTTAGTCACACGTGCAATTGACCCATGTGTATATCTCGCTTAGTCACACGTGCAATTAAACCATGTATATCTCTCGCTTAGTCACACGTGCAATTGACCCATGTGTATATCTCGCTTAGCCACACGTGCAATTGACCCATGTATATCTCTCGCTTAGTCACACATGCAATTGACCCATGTATATATCACGCTTAGTCACACGTGCAATTGACCCATGTATATATCTCGCTTAGTCAAACGTGCAATTGACCCATGTATATCTCTCGCTTAGTCACACGTGCAATTGACCCATGTTATATATCTTGCTTAGTCACACGTGCAATTGACCCATGTATATCTCTCGCTTAGTCACACGTGCAATTGACCCATGTATATCTCTCGCTTAGTCACACGTGCAATTGTAACTCAACACCATTCTACGTGCGGGAAAACAAATGATGCATGCGTCCAGGATTTTGTTCTTCAAAAACGCACCCATCATTGTTTGTTCAACCATTTCACGAGTAGACTATGGACATTGTAGTTAGTTTTATTATTGTGGCTCATATAGAGAATCATAGTAAAATAAATGTCCCCGACAATTGTTCACAATTCCCTGAAAGTGTTTCGCATTCCTTGATTAAGCCATTCATAAATGTGAATTGATTGAAACATTAAACAGTTTTGTTTTTAAATCGAGACATTGGACAGACTGTTATTGCAAACTTAATGTAAAAACAGTTAAGAGTAGCAGAGATAAAAACAACTTAAACACTTATATTTGGTAACCATCATAAACGGATACATGATATATTCGGAATTACACTACTGATAACATAGTAAAACTAATTTTCCCTATCCAATAAATTTTAATACCAAAAATGTATACCAGTTGTCGACACTAGTTTTATAACATGTTAGTACTGCATAACGCTTTTTTAAATGGATAATTTAATTTCCATTAACACATCCAAAGGAAAATATTTGCACCCATTTCTCCCATTGTTCAAAAAAACGTTAACACTCCTACTTTCTGAATGACCTAAAAACCTTGCTTCAAACTCGTCAATTATCTTGCAAGGCAGTTGTTATATGATAAAATACTTCATGAAACGGATATTAAAAGGCCTGTCCGATATGACGATATAATAAAAGGAGTTAATATAATAACAAGAGAAAAACATAAATGGTTAAATTGTGATTGATAAAACGTGCTGGCTGCTTTATTGAAGAAAATAACGGTAATTATTTTTCTGCATCACAGAATGTGGAAAAACGGGCGAACGATAAAGTTTCGATTAGATGTTCGCTCCTTATGATGGAGGTATTGACTATGGAGGCGAGTTATGGATGATGAAACAAGGCATATATTACACCATTCTGACATTCACAATCCATCAACACAGGAACATTATCTAGCCATTGACCCATGCTGCTAGGATCAATTTGATAAGTTTGATTTATAAATATTTGCGTTGGAAGCAAAGTAAATTTACTGGCAGTTTGCTTTGTTCGAGAGCATTTTATTAGGAAAAAACATTTCCAAACGGAAGAAGAATTTTTGTTTGCATCTAAACAATCTTCATTTTATGGTAAACATCTTAACAAATGCAAACAGTTGTTCATAGTTTTTTAATTGTGTTCTTTGTTGCAAAGATTTTAAACTGCGTTGTTGTTGCTGCTGCTGCTGCTACTGTTTTCTTGTGGGGGGTTTTCACTGGTGGACACGATAATTATTTTAGCGGTAAATGTTTGTATAGTACGTTATTTTATATAGATCCAGTAGCCTGTGCATCATATTGACTTATACTAAAATACACATTATTTCGTTCAGAAACTAGTGCATAGTTGTATAATTATATTTGTATTATTATAAGAGTGCTCACGGATTTCAATTGCATATGAATATTCCGTTGGTTTAAAGCTTGAGTATGAATGCTGCCTATCAAATTTGAACCACTCTAAGTTTCCCATCCTTTTTCTCATCAACATCAAACTTCAAGACAGGCGAATGTTTCTCAGTGTTGTTAAACAAAGGCCAATCACAAGTAATAGTTTGTGACAATATGTATTAATTTTACGGATGTTAAGTCAATAAAAACCCCAATGCGTAGTCAACAAGTAAGATTGATGCGATTTTCTCTTCAGGGGCAAAGGAGAAAAGTTTCAATGAAAACGTGTGTAAAAGGTTGTAGTATTATAATCTCTTATGTAAGGTATTAGTTTTGTGAATTTGTGAGTATACTGATAGTAACAATAAATGTGATTTTATTCATCAAGCCCTGGTTCGACATTTCAAAAAGTTGCTGCGGTGCATATTTCCATTTCAGTAAAAACACTAAGTTTATATGGATTATTTGTTTGTTTGTTCTTTTTCAGAAAAAAACAACAACCCGAAAACAACAACGAGGCGGGGCCATGAACGCTTAAAATGACCTTAAGAATGCTCGGAAATCATCACAAGATTATATTACATATGTTATCTGTGTGTGGTATCAAACCATAAAATTCTCTTTAAAGCTCTCAATTTCAACATCGTCTTGAAAGACCTATATAAAATAACAGACACTTCATTCCAAAAACACAAGGCAATAATAACGTACAAGAAACAGGTGAAGGCGGATGCTGTGAGCTATGGTGTCTGGGTGGATGCTGTGAGCTATGGTGTCTAGGTGGATGCTGTGAGCTATGGTGTCTGGGTGGATGCTGTGAGCTATGGTGTCTGGGTGGGTGTTGTGAGCTATGGTGTCTGAGTGGATGCTGTGAGCTATGGTGTCAGGGTGGATGCTGTGAGCTATGGTGTCTGGGTGGGTGCTGTGAGCTATGGTGTCTGGGTGGGTGCTGTGAGCTATGGTGTCTGTGTGGATGCTGTGAGCTATGGTGTCTAGGCGGATGCTGTGAGCTATGGTGTCTAGGTGGATGCTGTGAGCTATGGTGTCTGGGTGGGTGCTGTGAGCTATGGTGTCTGGGCGAATGCTGTGAGCTATGGTGTCTGGGTGGATGCTGTGAGCTATGGTGTCTGGGCGAATGCTGTGAGCTATGGTGTCTGGGTGGATGCTGTGAGCTATGGTGTCTGGGCGAATGCTGTGAGCTATGGTGTCTGGGTGGATGCTGTGAGCTATGGTGTCTGGGCGGATGCTGTAAGCTATGGTGTCTGGGTGGATGCTGTGAGCTATGGTGTCTGGGTGGATACTGTGAGCTATGGTCTCTGGGTGGATGCTGTGAACTATGGTGTCTGGGTGGGTGCTGTGAGTTAACGTGTCTGGGTGGATGCTGTGAGCTATGGTGTCTGGGTGGATGCTGTGAGCTATGGTGTCTGGGCGGGTGCTGTGAGCTATGGTGTCTGGGTGGGTGCTGTGAGTTATGGTCTCTGGGTGGATGCTGTGAGCTATGGTGTCTGGGTGGATGCTGTGAGCTATGGTGTCTGGGTGGATGCTGTGAGCTATGGTGTCTGGGTGGGTGCTGTGAGCTATGGTGTCTGGGTGGGTGCTGTGAGTTATGGTCTCTGGGTGGATGCTGTAAGCTATGGTGTCTGGGTGGATGCTGTGAGCTATGGTGTCTGGGTGGATGCTGTGAGCTATGGTGTCTGGGTGGATGCTGTGAGCTATGGTGTCTGGGTGGATGCTGTGAGCTATGGTGTCTAGGCGGATGCTGTGAGCTATGGTGTCTAGGCGGATGCTGTGAGCTATGGTGTCTAGGTGGATGCTGTGAGCTATGGTGTCTGGGTGGATGCTGTGAGCTATGGTGTCTGGGCGGATGCTGTGAGCTATGGTGTCTGGGTGGATGCTGTGAGCTATGGTGTCAGGGTGAATGCTGTGAGCTATGGTGTCTGGGTGGCGGATGCTGTGAGCTATGATGTCTAGGTGGATGCTGTGAGCTATGGTGTCTGGGTGGGTGCTGTGAGCTATGGTGTCTGGGCGGATGCTGTGAGCTATGGTGTCTGGGTGGATGCTGTGAGCTATGGTGTCTGGGTGGATGCTGTGAGCTATGGTGTCTGGGTGGATGCTGTGAGCTATGGTGTCTGGGTGGATGCTGTGAGCTATGGTGTCTGGGTGGGTGCTGTGAGCTATGGTGTCTGGGTGGATGCTGTGAGCTATGGTGTCTGGGTGGATGCTGTGAGCTATGGTGTCTGGGTGGATGCTGTGAGCTATGGTGTCTGGGTGTATGCTGTGAGTTATGGTGTCTGGGCGGATGCTGTGAGCTATGGTGTCTGGGTGGATGCTGTGAGCTATGGTGTCTGGGTGGATGCTGTGAGCTATGGTGTCTTAGTGGATGCTGTGAGCTATGGTGTCTGGGTGGATGCTGTGAGCTATGGTGTCTGGGTGGATGCTGTGAGCTATGGTGTCTGGGTGGGTGCTGTGAGCTATGGTCTCTGGGTGGATGCTGTGAGCTATGGTGTCAGGGTGGATGCTGTGAGCTATGGTGTCTGGGTGGATGCTGTAAGCTATGGTGTCTGGGTGGATGCTGTGAGCTATGGTGTCTGGGTGGATGCTGTGAGCTATGGTGTCTGGGTGGGTGCTGTGAGCTATGGTGTCTGGGTGAATGCTGTGAGCTATGGTCTCTAGGTGGATGCTGTGAGCTATGGTGTCTGGGTGGATGCTGTGAGCTATGGTGTCTGGGTGGATGCTGTGAGCTATGGTGTCTGGGTGTATGCTGTGAGTTATGGTGTCTGGGTGGATGCTGTGAGCTATGGTGTCTGGGTGGATGCTGTGAGCTATGGTGTCTGGGTGTATGCTGTGAGTTATGGTGTCAGGGTGGATGCTGTGAGCTATGGTGTCTGGGTGGATGCTGTGAGCTATGGTGTCTGGGTGGATGCTGTGAGCTATGGTGTCTGGGCGAATGCTGTGAGCTATGGTGTCTGGGTGGATGTTGTGAGCTATGGTGTCTGGGTGGATGCTGTGAGCTATGGTGTCTGGGTGGATGCTGTGAGCTATGGTGTCTGGGTGGATGCTGTGAGCTATGGTGTCTGGGTGGGTGCTGTGAGCTATGGTCTCTGGGTGGATGCTGTGAGCTATGGTGTCTGGGTGGGTGCTGTGAGTTATGGTGTCTGGGTGGATGCTGTGAGCTATGGTGTCTGGGTGGATGCTGTGAGCTATGGTGTCTGGGTGGATGTTGTGAGTTATGGTGTCTGGGTGGGTGCTGTGAGCTATGGTGTCTGGGTGGATGCTGTGAGCTATGGTGTCTGGGTGGATGCTGTGAGCTATGGTGTCTGGGTGGATGCTGTGAGCTATGGTGTCTGGGCGGATGCTGTGAGCTATGGTGTCTGGGTGGATGCTGTGAGCTATGGTGTCTGGGTGGATGCTGTGAGCTATGGTGTCTGGGTGGATGCTGTGAGTTATGGTGTCAGGGTGGATGCTGTGAGCTATGGTGTCTGGGTGGATGCTGTGAGCTATGGTGTCTGGGTGGGTGCTGTGAGCTATGGTGTCTGGGTGGATGCTGTGAGCTATGGTGTCTGGGTGTATGCTGTGAGCTATGGTGTCTGGGCGGATGCTGTGAGCTATGGTGTCAGGGTGGATGCTGTGAGCTATGGTGTCTGGGCGGGTGCTGTGAGCTATGGTGTCTGGGTGGGTGCTGTGAGTTATGGTCTCTGGGTGGATGCTGTGAGCTATGGTGTCTGGGTGGATGCTGTGAGCTATGGTGTCTGGGTGGATGCTGTGAGCTATGGTGTCTGGGTGGGTGCTGTGAGCTATGGTGTCTGGGTGGGTGCTGTGAGTTATGGTCTCTGGGTGGATGCTGTGAGCTATGGTGTCTGGGTGGATGCTGTGAGTTATGGTGTCAGGGTGGATGCTGTGAGCTATGGTGTCTGGGTGGGTGCTGTGAGTTATGGTCTCTGGGTGGATGCTGTAAGCTATGGTGTCTGGGTGGATGCTGTGAGTTATGGTGTCAGGGTGGATGCTGTGAGCTATGGTGTCTGGGTGGGTGCTGTGAGTTATGGTCTCTGGGTGGATGCTGTGAGCTATGGTGTCTGGGTGGATGCTGTGAGTTATGGTGTCAGGGTGGGTGCTGTGAGCTATGGTGTCTGGGTGGATGCTGTAAGCTATGGTGTCTGGGCGGATGCTGTAAGCTATGGTGTCTGGGTGGATGCTGTGAGCTATGGTGTCTGGGCGGATGCTGTGAGTTATGGTGTCTGGGTGGGTGCTGTGAGTTATGGTGTCTGGGTGGATGCTGTGAGCTATGGTGTCTGGGCGGATGCTGTGAGCTATGGTGTCTGGGTGGGTGCTGTGAGCTATGGTGTCTGGGCGAATGCTGTGAGCTATGGTGTCTGGGCGGATGCTGTGAGCTATGGTGTCTGGGCGGATGCTGTGAGCTATGGTGTCTGGGCGGATGCTGTGAGCTATGGTGTCTGGGTGGATGCTGTGAGCTATGGTGTCTGGGCGGATGCTGTGAGCTATGGTCTCTAGGTGGATGCTGTGAGCTATGGTCTCTGGGTGGATGCTGTTAGCTATGGTGTCTGGGTGGATGCTGTGAGCTATGGTGTCTGGGTGGATGCTGTGAGCTATGGTGTCTGGGTGGATGCTGTGAGCTATGGTGTCTGGGTGGATGCTGTGAGCTATGGTGTCTGGGTGGATGCTGTGAGCTATTGCGTCTGGGTGGATGCTGTGGGCTATGGTGTCTGGGTGTAATACATGTTCGTTCACAGTGCCGCATTAACACAACTCATTCAACCTGCTTTAGTGAGTGCGGATACGTGTATAATTTAAATATGTGATAATGACAATTTTCAAAGTAAAAAGAAATATAGTTCAATGTCAAATTTAATGTAAACTTCATAAGTGGAAGCTAAAAAACCGTAAGCAACGTCTTAAAACAAGCAAAAAGTAGTCTATGAAGTGCTGTTTTAGCGTTATAGATATTTAAAAAAAAATTATTTAAGAACATTCTCCTTGTCTTTGGCATGAAAACTGCTGCGTCAAATTAAGTTATGATGGATATAGAAGCAGAAATTAAAACGTTATTCGCTTTCATTACTCGATAAATGCTTAGAATAAAATATTGATGGTGCGGTTATTTTCGGTATTGCTGTGTGAAAACTTGAGATCAAAGAAAAACATTTTATACATCTTATTATTGTTAACACAGTCTCTATGATAACGTTAATGATGACAACCACATCACGTCCTGTATACATGCCGATCAATCGGATTATCTCGTTATTTATTGCGATTTCGTGTTATCTATAACCACCTAGCGAGCAAATATGATGTCGATGTCCTCTTAGCAAAATTACAAAGACAGTTTTCAGTCCGTAAATCATCGACCTGATTTCCAGAGCAGTGTATTTCTTTACATTTTGTATATCTTTGAGCCGTTGTAGCGTTGCAGTGAAGTGACAGAATGTTCTTGGTTCAACATGATATTCACGTATATTCATAAAAACACCTTCATATTGTTTGTAATGTTTCTAATGAAAGAAAGGGAGATGTTCGCATATAAATTATCTTCTTTTTTAAATTGAAGTTAACTGCAAATGTATATCAAATTTGTGTCAACATTAAAAGTAATTTGATACCAAAACATGTTGAAACGATAAAAAATAACCACACTTTTTTGGTAACAACATACTTGTTTGATACAAAATACAACCATTTCTTGTGACTTATTCACGAGCCTATTGCCATATCGAATCTTGATATCATCAATTGATTTGTAATTGCATACATTCTGCTGAAGTTTCTGCTGTTGTAAAAGCATTGTTGATACCAACATTTCAAAACTTTGTTTCGATGAAATAAAAGCATATATAAGTATGCAATGAAACCGCTTTGATTTCGGTCACTGATATCCGACATTTGATATTCTTACAGGCAACGCAGAAATGCTATCCGTTAGGTTTTAATTAAAATACGGGGCGTATAAAACATGAACTGTTTTTAATGTTAGTACTTTTTTTCCAAATTTCGATTAGGTTTTCGAGCATGGTTAAAACCAGCATACTTAACCTGTAGTTATTGGTTATTTAAAAAAGAATTTTAAAATGAACAAGCCAAGTTTTGAACAATTTGCAAACTCAGTTTAACTTAACGTGTATACTAATGGAAACCAGTTTGTATTTAAGAAACTGTTACATTTCCAGGGTAAAGTTTCTTAATTTCATTGCAGCTTATATTTATTTAGCTGCATTTAACAGTTTTCTCGTTAAGGTGGATAATAAGAAATACTTTAACATATCTATAGAAAGCCATGATGTACTATTTAAGTAGTCGTAATCCATTGTAAAGTGTACAACTCATCTACTATCGTATTTGAAAAACAACATTTGCATTTTCTTTCGAATTTCGAAATACATGTATATTTGTCAATTATAATTTATAAGCAGATAATCTAAAATATGTTATATTCTTTCCTAGGCTAACGTCTTTGATATACAAAAGCAAAACTTGTCCTTAAAACAGTAAAATTACAATACAATACCAATTAATGCATATCTTTAATCGAAGCATTCCAGACTTATATAAACTGTTCAGGAATTACATGTTTAAACATGGGAAGATAATTCGTATAAACATCAAAGTTTATTCTTATATTCATAAAATTAAGATGATTAATAACTTAGTAAACTAAAGTTTGTCCAACACGAGCTATTCACATTAGCACAATGATCTTTGCATAATATGTTCATTGGGGAAAACCATATTTCGTGATTTTTTACCAATAGTGATAAATATTTTGTTGACATACATAGAATAGATTTAGGCGAGTTCTCCCTAAAACTCAGAGTTTGGGGCTTATTGTTTTATTCCTTAAATATATTTCAGGAACCTAATATGTAACTTAACTTCCCTGTAATTATAGACAACGCATCCTTGAAACGGTCTTTGTTATAACCTTTATCTGTATTATAAAGTGGCTTCATTTCAACTTGTTATCAATTTTAGCGAATGAAAGTGATACTGGGATGTTATTGAGATGTTCTTTATTAATGCCTCAGTACGCATTGTAACCATTAATATGATAAATTCAGTATGCGTATTTTACCATGTTCTTTTAATTATGTATAACATGGAATTAAACTATCACGAACACAGCAAATGCTATGTAAGAATCTCGATGCAATGATTGTCCCTGGACATTCATTCGCATCGTTGTATAGTAATTTAAATGCGGCTTCTAGACAATAGTTATTCCTACCACATGAGATACTGAAGAGTTTTTGTATCAGTTTCCACCTTAAGCAGTTGGCTTCAGCGAAAATCTCGCGTTGAAACATTGTGCATACATTTCTGAACTAAAGAGCTTTAATCGCTACATCGGCAATCAAATTCCTTTGATTAATGCTCATCATTTTTTTTTATCATATTCATTGTTTATTTCTATGAGTTGCACATTTACGGCCCCGTGTCCAAATGGCTGTTTCGTTCGCCTACGGAGTCGAAGATCTAAGTTTCGAGCCCCACATGGGGCTTGTTCTGTTATGGCCGGTTGGTGACCCAGAAGCAAGGCTAGGTGCCCGGAAAAAAGGATAGGAACCGGGAGTAAAGATGTTCATATATTAAGATGGCTTATAAGTCCAACGGGCCTACCCTTAACTGAGAAGAGTGACACTATAATTAACAAGTTTTAATTCTTTATTTCCTTTCCTTCATGAATCACGGCAGGTGGAACAGTTCTGTTTTCCAAATGGAACGTTTTTGGCATCCTTTGAAATATATTTATAACGAACTTTCCTTTATCCTGTCCAGTGAAAAACAGAGTTTTGTCAGTGAAGTGACAACAGTGAGAATATCGCCTTGATAGTTTTACTGAAATGATTATAACACGTTTAAGAACTACTTTCATTGTCAATTGTAGTTACTTCCCGTAAAGAACTAGTCCATAAACAAATCTTACCGTTTACTATGGAAAGTTTCTATTCTTCAACATTTTCTTGAAGCTGAATGTGCTCCACAATTTTCTTTGATTTGGACATCATTAAAAAAAATAAACAAATTAACATTTATTTAATGTAATATAATATTTAAATATGTTTCAGAGCTCTCTTACTTTGTAAAATGAACTTCCCGGTAAATCTTACAACAAACAATAATCACTAATACCCCACCCAGATCATATGCTAAACGAGAACAATCTTTACAATGGAGCGTTGTTTTCAGAATATTTCTTTGAGCATGCAAACAATGATGATTCAACTGCATCAGGTTTATATTATGACAGTGATTAAATCCCAGCAAACAAACTCCAACGGACACATGTCCCTTATTGACTGCCTAACTCAAAATGTTAGATGGTGTACCGTGGAAACGAACTTATATCCATGAGCCGGTAAAATAATGTTTTTGGTAGTAAACTATATATGCCTGAATCACCAAACGTATATTATTTTGTATGTATCTAAATGATATAGAAGAACACTTTATGCTTCATGGTTTTGAAGGGGTTGATTTAGATATGTTAAAAATGTTCCTGTTGCTATATGCTGATGCTATTGTTATTTTATCAGAATCTGAAAGTGGGTTACAAAATGGATTAGTACTGCTAGAAGATTATTGTAACAGGTGGAAACTTAGTGTAAATATAAATAAAACAAAGGTGATGATATTTAAAGAAGAAATATTAAATTTATGTACAAAGGACAAGAACTAGAGATTTAAAAAAATATACTTATCTAGGCATTGTATTTACACCTGGTGGCTCATTCAGTACAACGTTTGAAACCTTGTCAGGGCAAGCTATGAAGGCATTATATAAGCTTAATTAAGATCTTACTAAGTTTCCTGGTATATCAATAAGCCACTATTTGTCATTATTTGATAAACTTATATACCCAGTGTTGAATTATGGCTGTGAAGTCTAGGGGTTAAACGATAGCGTAAAGAAAGAACGAGTTTATTTGAAGTTTTGTAAAGAGATTCTAGGTGTAAGAACTCAAACACAGAACAATTTTGTTTATGGAGAACTTGGAAGAACACCATTAGTCACTAAAACAGTTGTAAGCGTTATAAAGTACTGGTTAAAAAAATTGCATTGTGATGATATCAAATATGTAAGAGCAGTTTATAAAATATTGTATAGAGACTTAGAGAGACTGCCTAATTGTACATCATGGGCAAAGAGCGTTAGAGATATTTTACAAACATTAGGATTTAATGAAGTTTTGTTGTTTCAAACTGTTGGTGACGTTGATAAATTTATATATGAATTAAAGCAGCGACTGCAAGATGTTTATGTACAAAACTGGTTTGCAGAAATTAATAACTCATCCAGAGCAAAATCATATGTGCTGTTTGCAGATTTTAAGTTACAATCTTACTTGTGTGATGTAAATATTGTAAAATTTCGGAAAGCCCTTACGAGGTTAAGACTCTCATCACATAGACTAGAAATCGAGGCCGGTAGATGGCATAAATGTATTCCTGTTAGTGAACGAAAATGTCAAATTTGTAATATCCTCGAAGATGAGTTTCATTTTTTGTTAGAATGTACATTGTATAATGATTTAAGAAAACAATACATCAGTAAATATTATTGGAAAAGACCAAATGTACTGAAATTTGTTGAACTTATTGCCAGTGATAGGAAAGCTACATGTAGAAAATTATCGATGTATGTACATAAAGCTTTTGAATTAAAAAATACATTTGTTTATATCTAACATATGTAATAAGTTTATATCTGTATAACAGCCACTGTCTCCTCACTGTGATAATATTATAGTATTATATATATTATAGTTTGAATTATATAATAATATAGTGTTATAAATATTAAAATTTGAATTATATAATAATATAGTGTTAGTTATTGTAAAAAGAATAATAATAATGTATCCACTGTATAATGTTGACCACTGATCTATGAATTGTCATGATATGTGTATATATGCAAAATTCTTGTATGCTCATGGGCCTATGGCCTTTATGCACTTGAAATAAACTATGAAACTATAAATAAAACTAACTCTCCATTGTCCAACACTGAGGCCAAAAAACAACAACCTGTGTTTCCGGTGACATGGCGAAAAAAAATTGGGGTCGGTCGGTCGGGATTTTTTTTTTTTTTTTTTTACAGTTTCGATTGCATGCAAAATTCTGTTGCATCAAATCAATTAAAAATATATCTAAGCTTTCCAAAATTAGCAAAAAGTCAGAAAAAACAGCATTGTTTAATGTTTGAAATCATTTCCTTACCTTCGACTACCGAATTTTCCCGCCAATTTTGCCCATGAAATTTGGTGTTTTTTGGTATACAATACTCCTTTATAAGACGCGATCGGTTTTTGAACAAATCCAGCACTTCAATTTCTACAAATCTATGATGATGTTCTAGCGAAACAGTCATTTATCAACTAAATTTGTTAATTTGCTTGAAGAAAATCGCCGATTTTCTTGTCCACTGTGAGCTCTTTTATGTGGAGGTAGGTTAATAACAGAACAAGTAAACGCGGATATGGATTTATTTTACGTTTCTTATTTTATTATTGATAATATATCATTATTCTCGTTACAATCAAAGTTTCATTCATATTCGTAGTGAATTCAAACATTTCGGTCACTGTTTTGAGATTCCCATACGACGATTATTGATTATTATATTTTTGCGATCGTATGGTATTTACGGTATCCGACCGACCGATTTAAATACAAACCATAGCCGCGCGCCTTTGATCTTATTACCGCTCGTGCTCTGACGTCACAAATTGTACCGTTTGATCTGCAACCGACACATTGCTATAAATGTGTTGTTAAAACTTTTGCAGGTTTTTGTTTGGATTTCAGTTGATGGGACTTAAATTAGGCGAAATAAATAACCATTGGTAATTGCGGATAAATTAATGTGAACCTCACAGTCAAGCCTGCATGAATTCGCAAAGCCAAATCGTAAGAAGCCTGCATGATATACTTTGCGTATACTTTGCCTAATGTAAAAAAGTAAGTTCTATTTCGGACATGGATAAATAACACCGCGAACTTTATCCTAAATATTTTCATTATGAAGACAGCAAAATGTGTATCCTGTGATCAACCACGTGTTTGGACCATAAACATGCGTCTGTCAATTTGAGGATATCGGACAGGGATAGCCGAACTCCGCCATTTTGTTTCTCTGTTGACAAAGCGTCTCGGTAATACATAATCAGGAACGAAAGTTAATTCTCCGGAAACAGAGGCAGACAAACAACGAAATTAACGACGATATATTTAATTTTTGATTTTTTACTTTTATGCCTAAAAAAAATTAGGGTCGGCGAGGAAAAAATAGGGTCGGTCGGGTTACCGGAAACACAGGTATTTTTTTTTGCCTGAGCAATGCATATTTGCATATTTGCTGGCTACGATATATTTACTATAAGGCCACACCAAATTGATATTTCGTTCCGCGGATTTACCGCTCCTATTTTTTTGAAAATGTAAAAAAAATATTTTTATTTTTTTTGTGCGCCCGCACCTCCATTTTGATCGCCAAGTAGATTTTTTTCAAGTAATAATTTATTTAAAGGCTAAAAATAATCAAGTATAATTTGTCTACGCTAGTTTTCGTGATTTTGTAAAAGGAAGTTACCGATGCGTAGTGTTTTTATACTGTATATCGATCGGTTTAGCATGGGTTTCAATAAATTCAATCAAAATGGCGGCTTCCGGTATAATCAATGTGGCTCGGAGTTTGGAAATTAAATCTTATTTTTTACAATTAATATGTTTTAAGGATGCTTGAAGTCATTGTTGATATTCTCATGCACTAAAGGATCATTATTTAAAGCAATCATTATGCAATAAAGCATGTGTATCTAAGACTGGTAGCGATTATATTGCGTAATTAGGGACTCGTTTTGAATGGAAATCGGACAGGTCAACTTAACTGGAACATGAGTCATTGTTTGTTCCAAATTGATGTATCAAGCTCATTTTTGATCAAATTCGGACAAAACAACAGTTATGAACAAATATCTTTTCACAAATAGCGATATAAAACACTGGTCTGGATATACCTCAACGTAAGTAAGCGGCTAAGTTTATCACCTTATATTTTGTTTTTATATGCAGCATAATCCGGGATTGTAATATACTTGTCAATTGTAACCACTGCCCCGCCCACCCCTCGCTCTTGTTCCAGGGGTATACCGGGGATAGCAGAGGCAATGGGCTGTGTTTTTACCTTTCAGGTGGCCCCGCAGTGACTAGTGAAAGTGGTTTTGTCTTTATATTGACGATAGACAGAAGTTGGCCTCACATAGGTATTCGGGGTTGCGGGGCCATTTGGCAGAGATTTTACCAGCAGTGTGTCCCTGCAGTCGGGTATTTTACCCGGGTTTTGAGAAACCGGAAGTCAAAGTCCCCGCTATTCCGGACTTATGGGGGGATATACAATTGGAATTGGCTGGTGCATAAAAACATCTCAATAACCCAAAAAAGTACTCTGAAAAATACCCTTTTTCTTTTTGTTTTAATAAGCACATGTCATTGCATTTCCTGTGATAATAAAAACAAAATTTAGTCTATGTTATATGGAGTCTGATGTTTGATGATGCCTGTGTAAGTGATCATTTTTTACAAATCCCAAATTAATCCTAAGTTATGTCTAAATACAGTTGCATATGATGTTAAACTGATTCAGGTAGATTTATATAAGTCGTTTCAAACTTTTTACTAACAGCAGGGTTATTTATTATTATGAATGATCGTCATATTAAAGTACGTTTTAATTATATAAGACATTAGATTTATCGATATAATGTTTGTACTAAACACGGATGAATAAATAGTATGCATTCCGACATTTTCCCAATGTCCATTAGAGGTTCAGTTTAAGATGGCATTAAAATGGGTTTAAGGGCAATTATTTTGAACAATCTTTCTTATTTATATTGAATATAAGGAAAACTATATTTTTTGCTCTTCGCTTGCTTCGGTTTTTATGAAAACTGTCAAACTTTTATTTATTTTTTTTTCGCTCGCTCGCTCCAATTGTTTTGGGCAAAAATCCGAAGAACTAAACATTAATTTGGTGTGGCCTAAGGGTTATTTCTGCTCGTCGCTGTTCATATGTTTCCTTCCCGAAGATTGACCTATTTGTTCGAGTTATTATATAAATTGTCCTGACTTTATTTATATTTCAATATTTCGTTAAGCGTAATCGATATACTTGTTACTAGTATATGTCATGCTCAGGTCTTGGATGTGTTTCAGTTTCATAAATACATACAAAGTGTGTGATTCCCATTTACAATGAATACATGACGGGTTGTTGCGAATTTGCAAGTTTCAAGTTTTTATGTCCCTACGAATACGCATACGAATTGGCATTGTTCTACATTAACAAATAAAGTTAAAATACTGCTTCTTATGCCTTCTATGAGCCTATGTCTAAGCTTAGCCGCATGATAAAGGTACGCGCAAAATTCGCTTCACGTTTCGTAATTCAGGTATTTTGATTTCGATTAAGCGAATCTCATACGGCCAACGTTTATTGAATCTGTTTGCAAGTCGTTTTCAACATGCGTGTGAACGTCTATATATCAATGGTCTAGTTGGGGATACATTTGAGACTACTGGAGCAAAGCCAGCTGGTTTGTACTCTGGCCGCATGGCCGTACCGATCTGACAGATACTTCAGACAGTGGACATACAATACACATAGTGCGCGCCAAGAATAAAATATTGATTCTTTGCGTTCACCAGCTGAAATTTATAACGATCTTACACTAAACAAAAAAGCGATTTATGTTATTATATTCCTAATATAAAATGACGTTGTTTAAATGATGCCTCAGCCCTTTGCCCAAATTCACAAATTTCTTGAGCGGGAGTTTGAATCTCAGACTCAGATATGCGTGTAATTCAAATGTTAATAACAATGTTGATCTTATTCTGAAATAGACAATAGTTAAACATTGTATTTGTAGTATATACAACAATATTCAATATTATTCTTCTCTGATATTTACTTTACATGGAAATTAGAAATACTGGCTTTGAGTGTGTGTCTCCAACTCACACTCAAGATGTTAGTGAATACGGGCAAGAATGTATAATATTTCGTGAGTTTGGCCTTTCCCTACTCATATTGATGGTCTATAAATTACGCCCAATGCAAACGCGTTTCATTAGTTAGAGAACTTCATTAGAATAGACGCAGCTGGGGTAAATTAAGTGACGTCATTGCCGAAATATGAAAAGAATGGCAATCAGAAAATGGTGTCATTTAAAGAAAACTGTTATTGGTGCGCTTTTACTTTCATCACAAATAATCATGTTTTTCTTGCGTGATCATACTGAATGTGGATATGGAAATAACAATGTAATAAAATAAAACTAGGAGGCCATAGAATATGATATGGTATTTACTGACAGGAAAACCTATTGACACCATCTGCACCTCGGTCAATATGACGTATTACCGGCGAATATCAGATCATATGCATTCAGTCTGTGTATTCCAAATGATAAATTGCGTCATAAATGCTACGTCGGAAGGAAATATTTTGCTTCGAATGAAAACTTTAAACAAAGATAACTTTCCTATTACTTCACCATTTTCAATGAAACAGCGCAGTCTACTTCGCTACAGAGCCCCGCGTTCGGTCTTTTACCAGAGTTTGATTGAGAGTGTAGTTTGTTAAAACACGTCGACAAACCTTTTCACAATACGGTCGTGTGACGGAGCACTGTCAAAACACAATTTTGGAATCAGGTTTGTCGAAATGTTTGATGAAACTAATCACCTTATCAAACTTCGGTATTGAAACGAAGGCGTGGCTCTTTAAGCGGCATAGACTGCCCTTTGCTTCAAAATGGTGTAGTAATAGAAAAGTTATCTTTGATTTAAGTCTTCATTTTAAGCATAATATTGCCTTCCGACGTAGGATAATATGACGTAATTTATCACGTGGTATACACACACTGGCATTGCACCTTAATCAATAATTGTATAGTAATTATTCCAATAATTAGTATTGGAGTGACACCCACAACATAGGAACGTTCAGTGTTTGTATTGTCAGTTGTAATCGGTTTCAGAATCCTACGGAAATCCAAGTATTTATTCACATTATTCATAAAAACAACAACAACAACAACAACACTGGTTAAATCTGATGTTATTAAGCGAGCATGCTCGAGCCGACTGTTGACGTATACACTGTTTCAATCCAGGATGATTTGATATACGTGTATATTGCCCAACAACCCATTACAAATTAGCTTAAGTACACTTAAACCAGTCTTAGGAACACAGTAACTATGAAGGACAACACATCATAGAACATAATAATTGTATATTGCAAACTTTAATCAAACGTACGTGTTGAAAACACTCAGAACAAAAACTCAGAATAATATCGAATATACTTCACTGTTGGAAGAAATGTTTCATTCATTCAGGGAGTGTTTGCCTGTCATGAGAACGCTTGAATACCTCTTTACATCGTCTTTTGCTTGGAGTTTGAGCTGGAAATTACACCAATTAGCCTTGTATCAATTTTCAAGCCCTGAGGGCAACAGTCTCTTCAGGAAACGAGGCCGCTTCGTCTCACAGAACCTCTTTCCCTTAGAGGTTGAATGGTTCGTGTGTTAATACTCCAATAAATTGTTCAAAGAAGTTGCTTGATTGGTATATGTTTTAAATAACTTGATATAATTTTTGATATTAATGAAATAATCATTACTGAAAAATGCCAAGAATATTTTTTCAAATGCCTTAATTTTTTTCAAACTTCTTTCTGTAAAAGGATTGTCATTAGCCCGTTTTTATCTAGATAATTTCTTGCAATAAATTTATTCATGTTTCCAGCGAACAGAGCAAATGTTATTTTAAAATCAAACATATAACGAGTTCATAAAATGACCCATGATCATTACAGACATATAACGAGTTCATAAAATGACGCATGATCATTACAGACATATAACGAGTTCATAAAATGACCCATGATCATCACAGACATATAACGAGTTCATAAAATGACCCATGATCATTACAGACATATAACGAGTTCAGAAAATGACCCATGATCATCACAGACATATAACGAGTTCATAAAATGACCCATGATCATTACAGACATATAACGAGTTCAGAAAATGACCCATGATCATTACAGACATATAACGAGTTCAGAAAATGACCCATGATCATTACAGACATATAACGAGTTCAGAAAATGACGCATGATCATTACAGACATATAACGAGTTCAGAAAATGACCCATGATCATTACAGACATATAACGAGTTCAGAAAATGACGCATGATCATAACAGACATATAACGAGTTCAGAAAATGACGCATGATCATAACAGACATACAACGAGTTCATAAAATGGCCCATGATCATTACAGACATATAACGAGTTCAGAAAATGACGCATGATCATTACAGACATATAACGAGTTCAGAAAATGACGCATGATCATAACAGACATATAACGAGTTCAGAAAATGACGCATGATCATAACAGACATACAACGAGTTCATAAAATGGCCCATGATCATTACAGACATATAACGAGTTCAGAAAATGACGCATGATCATAACAGACATAAAACGAGTTCATAAAATGGCACATGATCATTACAGACATATAACGAGTTCATAAAATCCATAGCAATCAACAGATCAATAATTTACAAATGAAAATAGATAAATGTTTTGGTATATGAGTATTGGTTTGATTGGTTGTTACGTACACTTAATAGTAACTTAGTTTATAGACATATATCAGTCAACATTCATTGAAGAATTGACATTTGTACGAAATACAAAGTGTGATGCTTTCTAATATTGAAAGCTCTATACACATACACAGCAAGGTTCATAATGATGTACGTATTCTGTTCAATGGAGTTTAACATACTTGGGTGTCGGCAATAATATTGAGGAATGTATCTTTGCCTTAATGCTGAATACATGTTATATTCCAAAAGGAAGATGAATGCGTCTTCAAGGAAATAATTACACGAGGGACAGTTCATATTATCAAAATCTGTACTACTCCAGCTACCGGTTTCGAGACTCAATCTATAAGACGATACCCTTAATTTGTTGACAGCAATTTGGTAATTACAATGTTGACGCATTTTAAAAAGAACTGAAAATCAAATTCGAAAATATTTTTTTAATAAAACAAGGCCCCTGAAAATTCGCTGAGTCTACCTTGGAGACTTTGTACAATTGTCTGATACTTTATGTTGCGCAATTAAAAATACTCAAATAACAACTTCGTTCAAACTTCATGTTTCCAAAGAAAGTTTATTTCCAATTTTATATAATAAAATCCACAAAACTATCGAATTCATACCTGTTTTGGCAGTAAAAGAAAATATATTTGCAATTTTAAACAAATAAATGGCATCGTTCGTGGCGTAGTAATACATTCTACATTGTACTCAAACAGGGACATATTAACGACAGTATTGTTTGGTTCAGTTAATTCATCGTACATGTATTTCTAAATCTGTTTTGGATAACAGAGACTTTCCTTATATTAAAAATAGGTGAAAATAAGTTTACTTTAACAAATGTCTTTAGCATTGACACACACTTAATTTGTTTCCACACACACAAGCCATATTAAGATGAATGATAACGGCTATAATTCACTAATATTTTACATTCTTTGTACATGAAATAAATGCATTTTTTTCTACATATAAAATAAATGATTTAAATTTTATAATCATAAGTCAAACTTAACTGTTAGAGTGAACAAGTAAAATATAATGTTGATTTAACGTTATGACCCTCGGTATTATCAACTGATACGAGTCGATATTTGGTGGTAACGAACGAACCAGAAGACAGCGCAAACAAAGTAGCTGTTTTAAACAGAACTGAACATGACTAATTTGCATCATAACAAATAAAAAAAAGCGAAAGCTCATAGTGAGGGTAACGCCTCGGCATGGATTGCACCAATGATCGGCACTGTCACGCCTCGGCATGTATTGCACCAGTGATCGGCACTGTCACGCCTCGGCATGGATTGCACCGGTGATCGGCACTGTCACGCCTCGGCATGGATTGCACCGGTGATCGGCACTGTCACGCCTCGGCATGGATTGCACCAGTGATCGGCACTGTCACGCCTCGGCATGGATTGCACCAGTGATCGGCACTGTCACGCCTCGGCATGGATTGCACCAGTGGCCTCGGCATGGATTGCACCGGTGATCGGCACTGTCACGCCTCGGCATGGATTGCACCAGTGATCGGCACTGTCACGCCTCGGCAAGGATTGCACCAGTGATCGGCACTGTCACGCCTCGGCATGGATTGCACCAGTGATCGGCACTGTCACGCCTCGGCAAGGATTGCACCAGTGATCGGCACTGTCACACCTCGGCATGGGTTGCACCAGTGATCGGCACTGTCAATAAACACGCTATATGAGGTACACCATTGAAAGCCGCTACTGAAAGTAACGCATTGGCATGGTAAGTAATTAAACCAGTGGAAGCCCGAATTGAGGGTAACGCATCGGCATGGTAAGTAGTTAAACCAGTGAAAGCCCGAATTGAGGGTAACGCATCGGCATGGTAAGTAATTAAACCAGTGAAAGCCCGAATTGAGGGTAACGCATCGGCATGGTAAGTAATTAAACCAGTGGAAGCCGGAATTGAGGGTAACGCATCGGCATGGTAAGTAATTAAACCAGTGAAAGCCCGAATTGAGGGTAACGCATCGGCATGGTAAGTAATTAAACCAGTGAAAGTCCGAATTGAGAGTAACGCATCGGCATGGTAAGTAATTCAACCAGTGAAAGCCCGAATTGAGGGTAACGCATCGGCATGGTAAGTAATTAAACCAGTGAAAGCCCGAATTGAGGGTAACGCATCGGCATGGTAAGTAATTAAACCAGTGAAAGCCCGAATTGAGGGTAACGCATCGGCATGGTAAGTAATTCAACCAGTGAAAGCCCGTACTGAAACTAACGCATCGGCATGGTAAGTAGTTAAACCAGTTGAAGCCCGTACTGAACGTAACGCATCGGCATGGTAAGTAATTCAACCAGTGAAAGCCCGAATTGAGGGTAACGCATCGGCATGGTAAGTAATTAAACCAGTGACGGCCCGAATTGAGGGTAACGCATCGGCATGGTAAGTAATTAAACCAGTGAAAGCCCGTACTGAAAGTAACGCATCGGCATGGTAAGTAGTTAAACCAGTGAAAGCCCGTGCTGAAAGTAACGCATCGGCATGGTAAGTAGTTAAACCAGTGAAAGCCCGTGCTGAAAGTAACGCATCGGCATGGTAAGTAATTAAACCAGTGAAAGCCCGTGCTGAAAGTAACGCATCGGCATGGTAAGTAATTCAACCAGTGAAAGCCCGTACTGAAAGTAACGCATCGGCATGGTAAGTAGTTCAACCAGTGAAAGCCCGTACTGAAAGTAACGCATCGGCATGGTAAGTAATTCAACCAGTGAAAGCCCGTACTGAAAGCAACGCATCGGCATGGTAAAAAGTTAAACCAGTGAAAGCCCGAACTGAAAGTAACGCATCGGCATGGTAAGTAATTAAACCAGTGAAAGCCCGTACTGAAAGTAACGCATCGGCATGGTAAGTAATTAAACCAGTGAAAGCCCGAATTGAGGGTAACGCATCGGCATGGTAAGTAATTAAACCAGTGAAAGCCCGAATTGAGGGTAACGCATCGGCATGGTAAGTAGTTAAACCAGTAGAAGCCCGTACTGAAAGTAACGCATCGGCATGGTAAGTAGTTAAACCAGTAGAAGCCCGTACTGAAAGTAACGCATCGGCATGTTAAGTAATTCAACCAGTGAAAGCCCCAATTGAGGGTAACGCATCGGCATGGTAAGTAATTAAACCAGTGAAAGCCCGAATTGAGGGTAACGCATCGGCATGGTTAGTAAATAAACCAGTGAAAGCCCGTACTGAAAGTAACGCATCGGCATGGTAAGTAATTAAACCAGTAGAAGCCCGTACTGAAAGTAACGCATCGGCATGGTAAGTAATTAAACCAGTGAAAGCCCGAATTGAGGGTAACGCATCGGCATGGTAAGTAGTTAAACCAGTGAAAGCTCATACTGAAAGTAACGCATCGGCATGGTAAGTAATTAAACCAGTGAAAGCCCGTACTGAAAGTAACGCATCGGCTTGGTAAGTAATTCAACCAGTAGAAGCCCGTACTGAACGTAACGCATCGGCATTGTAAGTAATTCAACCAGTGAAAGCCCGAATTGAGGGTAACGCATCGGCATGGTAAGTAATTAAACCAGTGAAAGCCCGAATTGAGGGTAACGCATCGGCATGGTAAGTAGTTAAACCAGTAGAAGCCCGTACTGAACGTAACGCATCGGCATGGTAAGTAATTAAACCAGTGAAAGCCCGTACTGAAAGTAACGCATCGGCATGGTAAGTAATTAAACCAGTAGAAGCCCGTACTGAACGTAACGCATCGGCATGGTTAGTAATTAAACCAGTGAAAGCCCGAATTGAGGGTAACGCATCGGCATGGTAAGTAATTAAACCAGTGAAAGCCGGAATTGAGGGTAACGCATCGGCATGGTAAGTAATTAAACCAGTGAAAGCCCGTACTGGGGGTAACGCATCGGCATGGTAAGTAATTAAACCAGTAGAAGCCCGTACTGAAAGTAACGCATCGGCATGGTAAGTAATTAAACCAGTGAAAGCCCGAATTGAGGGTAACGCATCGGCATGGTAAGTAATTAAACCAGTAGAAGCCCGTACTGAAAGTAACGCATCGGCATGGTAAGTAGTTAAACCAGTGAAAGCCCGAATTGAGGGTAACGCATCGGCATGGTAAGTAGTTAAACCAGTGAAAGCCCGTACTGAAAAAAACGCATCGGCATGGTAAGTAATTAAAACAGTGAAAGCCCGTACTGAAAGTAACGCATCGGCATGGTAAGTAATTCAACCAGTAGAAGCCCGTACTGAACGTAACGCATCGGCATGGTAAGTAATTCAACCAGTGAAAGCCCGAATTGAGGGTAACGCATCGGCATGGTAAGTAATTCAACCAGTGACGGCCCGAATTGAGGGTAACGCATCGGCATGGTAAGTAGTTAAACCAGTGAAAGCCCGTACTGAAAGTAACGCATTGGCATGGTAAGTAGTTAAACCAGTGAAAGCCCGTACTGAACGTAACGCATCGGCATGGTAAGTAATTAAACCAGTGAAAGCCCGTACTGAAAGTAACGCATCGGCATGGTAAGTAGTTAAACCAGTAGAAGCCCGTACTGAACGTAACGCATCGGCATGGTAAGTAATTAAACCAGTGAAAGACCGAATTGAGGGTAACGCATCGGCATGGTAAGTAATTAAACCAGTAGAAGCCCGTACTGAAAGTAACGCATCGGCATGGTAAGTAATTAAACCAGTGAAAGCCCGTACTGAAAGTAACGCATCGGCATGGTAAGTAATTAAACCAGTGAAAGCCCGAATTGAGGGTAACGCATCGGCATGGTAAGTAATTAAACCAGTAGAAGCCCGTACTGAAAGTAACGCATCGGCATGGTAAGTAATTAAACCAGTGAAAGCCCGAATTGAGGGTAACGGATCGGCATGGTAAGTAATTCAACCAGTGAAAGCCCGTACTGAAAGTAACGCATCGGCATGGTAAGTAATTAAACCAGTGAAAGCCCGAATTGAGGGTAACGCATCGGCATGGTAAGTAGTTAAACCAGTGAAAGCCCGAATTGAGGGTAACGCATCAGCATGGTAAGTAATTAAACCAGTAGAAGCCCGAATTGAGGGTAACGCATCGGCATTGTAAGTAATTAAACCAGTGAAAGCCCGAATTGAGGGTAACGCATAGGCATGGTAAGTAGTTAAACCAGTGAAAGCCCGAATTGAGGGTAACGCATCGGCATGGTAAGTAATTCAACCAGTGAAAGCCCGAATTGAAAGTAACGCATCGGCATGGTAAGTAATTAAACCAGTGAAAGTCCGAATTGAGGGTAACGCATCGGCATGGTAAGTAATTCAACCAGTGAAAGTCCGAATTGAGGGTAACGCATCGGCATGGTAAGTAATTAAACCAGTGTCGGCCCGAATTGAGGGTAACGCATCGGCATGGTAAGTAGTTAAACCAGTGAAAGCCCGTGCTGAAAGTAACGCATCGGCATGGTAAGTAGTTAAACCAGTGAAAGCCCGTGCTGAAAGTAACGCATCGGCATGGTAAGTAGTTAAACCAGTGAAAGCCCGAATTGAGGGTAACGCATCGGCATGGTAAGTAATTAAACCAGTGAAAGTCCGAATTGAAAGTAACGCATCGGCATGGTAAGTAATTAAACCAGTGAAAGTCCGAATTGAGGGTAACGCATCGGCATGGTAAGTAATTAAACCAGTGAAAGTCCGAATTGAGAGTAACGCATCGGCATGGTAAGTAATTAAACCATTGGAAGTCCGAATGGAGAGTAACGCATCGGCATGTTAAGTAATTAAACCAGTGAAAGTTCGAATTGAGGGTAACGCATCGGCATGGTAAGTAATTAAACCAGTGAAAGACCGAATTGAGGGTAACGCATCGGCATGGTAAGTAGTTAAACCAGTGAAAGCCCGTACTGAAAGTAACGCATCGGCATGGTAAGTAATTAAACCAGTGAAAGCCCGTACTGAAAGTAACGCATCGGCATGGTAAGTAGTTAAACCAGTAGAAGCCCGTACTGAACGTAACGCATCGGCATGGTTAGTAATTAAACCAGTGAAAGCCCGAATTGAGGGTAACGCATCGGCATGGTAAGTAATTAAACCAGTGACGGCCCGAATTAAGGGTAACGCATCGGCATGGTAAGTAGTTAAACCAGTGAAAGCCCGTACTGAAAGTAACGCATCGGCATGGTAAGTAGTTAAACCAGTAGAAGCCCGTACTGAACGTAACGCATCGGCATGGTAAGTAGTTAAACCAGTGAAAGCCCGTGCTGAAAGTAACGCATCGGCATGGTAAGTAATTAAACCAGTGAAAGACCGAATTGAGGGTAACGCATCGGCATGGTAAGTAATTAAACCAGTAGAAGCCCGTACTGAAAGTAACGCATCGGCATGGTAAGTAATTAAACCAGTGAAAGCCCGTACTGAAAGTAACGCATCGGCATGGTAAGTAATTCAACCAGTGAAAGTCCGAATTGAGGGTAACGCATCGGCATGGTAAGTAATTAAACCAGTGAAAGTCCGAATTGAGGGTAACGCATCGGCATGGTAAGTAGTTAAACCAGTGAAAGCCCGAATTGAGGGTAACGCATCGGCATGTAAGTAATTAAACCATTGGAAGTCCGAATGGAGAGTAATGCATCGGCATGGTAAGTAATTAAACCAGTGAAAGTCCGAATTGAGGGTAACGCATCGGCATGGTAAGTAATTAAACCAGTGAAAGTCCGAATTGAGGGTAACGCATCGGCATGGTAAGTAATTAAACCAGTGAAAGTCCGAATTGAGAGTAACGCATCGGCATGGTAAGTAATTAAACCAGTGAAAGTCCGAATTGAGAGTAACGCATCGGCATGGTAAGTAATTAAACCAGTGAAAGTCCGAATTGAGAGTAACGCATCGGCATGGTAAGTAATTAAACCAGTGAAAGTCCGAATTGAGGGTAACGCATCGGCATGGTAAGTAATTCAACCAGTGAAAGCCCGTACTGAAAGTAACGCATCGGCATGGATAGTAATTAAACCAGTGAAAGCCCGAATTGAGGGTAACGCATCGGCCCGTACTGAGGGTAACGCATTGGGATGGTAAGTTATACCAGTGAAAGCCCGTACTGAGGGTAACGCATCAGCATGGTAAGTTATACCAGTGTAGCCCGTACTGAGGGTAACGCATCAGCATGGTAAGTTATACCAGTGTAGCCCGTACTGAGGGTAACGCATTGGGATGGTCAGTGATACCAGTGCAAGCCCGTACTGAGGGTAACTCATTAGGATGGTAAGTTATACCAGTGCAAGCCCGTACTGAGGGTAACGCATTGGGATGGTAAGTTATACCAGTGCAAGCCCGTACTGAGGGTAACGCATTGGCATGGTAAGTTATACCAGTGAAAGCCCGTACTGAGGGTAACGCATTAGTAATCACGATGGAGCAACTACAACGGTTGAAGCCTCGACACTATCAGTAAACAGGCTGTAGAACTTACACCAGTGAACGCCTCTGAACTATCACCAAAAAGGCTGAAGAAAATACAACAGTTCACGACTCGACACTGCCAGTTAACAGGCTGGAGGAACTACTTTAATGAAAGCCTCGGCACAGTCTGTAAACACGATTGAGTAACTACAATAGTGAAAGCCAAGGCACAGCCAGGCACTACAACAGTGAAAGCCTTGGCACAGCCAGTTAACACGTTTGAGGAACTACAACCGCGAAAAACTAAGTATATATTGTGCCGTGGCTTTTTACTATTAACCGTTATTTGGCATCAATGGGGAAATAGCTATTTAAGTCCAAACCATGTCCTTTTCACGATTGTATTTTTTTTTGTTCTTTCCTTAACAAATACTTGATGCAATAACACAGTATGTGCAGTCCAAAATATTTTAAATATGTTAAACATTTGAAGAAACTACAACTACGAATGCCCGCCTGTTCACTTGAAGAAAATTAGTCAGGAAGTAAGCTTTAAATCAAGCTAGAGTAAAAAGGTAGTTAAACCCAGAATATTTAACTGACATTAATGTATAAATTAATAACTGACTGACAAGATATTCAGAAAACATACGTATGCACATTTATGCATAGGCAAACGTTGAATGTCACTTTAGACCAACCAAGATAAAAGAAGGAACTTTACAAGCATAACAGTTGCCCAAATAACAAATTAAGGATGCAATAACGCAAGATGTAAAAGTAACAAGGCAAGATGTACAAGTCAGAAAGCAAGATGTATTTTTTGCTTCAAAACTCTTCCATACCAGTGAATGCCATATTTGTCTGTCTTGTCAATGTTTAAAATTCTCCCTGATATATGTTTGTTATACATATGTATATAATATTTATGATGATAGTTTGTAACACGACAATGCACCCAATGCAAGTTTGGTCAACTACCAAGTGACGTCACCGTCTGCAACGAGCCAAACGACGACATTCATACGATATGTGTTTATCAATGCATAGTTCTCTTCTGTTTTATTTATTATTCTGCGAAATTGTGAAGATTGTTTTCAACTAAAATCTCGAAAACGTGCAAAGTTTTGGATTATATTAAACGTACAAAAATGGATGGAGGACAACAGATACCCGAAGCAATGCTACAACATGCTGAAATCTTTAGATGAGGCGGATAGAACCACTTGGGCAGCATATTTATTATATGTACTATATCACCATACCATTAAATTGATATTCCACATTGAATAAACATTGGAACTATATCGCTTTACAATTTATATTGGTACTTACATATTACTGTTTGCTGTAAAATTTCATTTGACCTATTCTTGTACTATATTGCTATACAATTTATTTTGTAATTTTCATTTTGGGCTGGAGGCCTTTCACTGCAATAAAGCTATGTAATGTCATAAAAGAGCGGGTGCATGAAGGAAATATATGCAGGAGTTCTGAATTTTATATTACTAGTATACAAACAACTTGAGTATGTGTGTGAGTATTATTTTTTTGTATTGTAATTTATTTAATGCGATTTATTGAATGGAAGTCGAATAGGTAAGCTGTACTAGACGTATCTTTACGTTATTTACCATATGAAAAACATCAACACTAGAAATGGATACAACACACAAGCCAACGGCCAAACAAAATAAATTTGCGAGTCAAATAAACGGCGCCAAATCATACATTGATTAATCAAGTCACGTGTGTGCCCAAGCAAAGCGAATTGTAGGATAATGAAGTACCATTTTGCCTTGTCTTGGCAAACATGTTAAGCGTTCTAGGGACATTTGTTCAATCAAATAAAACATGGTCAATAGTTTCTGCGAGTTCTTGAAACAACCATGCTTGTACGTTCTCCGTCAAACTATTTCATAAGGGAAAACAATCGAATGAAAATGTTGCTTAAATATCATTGTGACTACTTGAAGTTGAAAGGTTCCATATCATATCAATGTTACCTCTAGAAGGTATAATGTTCTTTAAATACAAATGTTTATACGAGAAGGGGAAATTTTCTTAACTTTCAATGTTACTACAAGGAGGGAAATGTTCCTTTAATAGAAATGGCACCACAAGGCGAAATGTTCCTTTAATATCATTGTTACTGCTATACGGGGGAAATAGGGGTTATGTCTTTCTTGCTTATGATTTTACTCCATCTTATTTTTTTTGACAAAGATTACAGTTTGAATGATGGATGCGCATTTCGATCCGGTTTACTTACATAGTGAAACAACAAATGGCAATATATACTTTAATATGTAATCTTGAATTTCCTCTTATGAGACCCATCCTATGGTCATTAAATGGTCTCTGCTCTCGACAATTTCTATAGTTCAAAATCAATTATCTTTATAAGTTTGAAGTCCTTACTACCTTTTTTTGAACCGCACTTTTAATAAAAGGTATGGCGTGTCGCATGTGTTTAGCATATCTAGTGAGGATCATATGTCTGTATTCTAGTTATGTATTATTTCCTGTGATCATGACTATATTATTACTTGGCATGATCGCATTCCGGACACTGATCCTTTTTACACCGCCATATGTAACAATAAAGCATGGTTTCCTTTTCCTGTTACATTATCAGAATCACCCTTGAAATTCGCTCTCTTTTCTCAACTACCTCAACTCTTGTTCTCAGTTTTATGGCTGGTAGTTGTTACGTGAGTTCTAGTCTTTAAGATTAGAATTTAAAGGTTAGTACATGTTTTGCTATGTACTTGAAAAAGATTATGATTTAACATTTAGTGATTTAGTTAGATTGTTATGATAGCCATAAGCTCATGGGAGTCATGTATGAGTTTGTTCCCTGGAAGCAACTCGTGCCGATGAACGCCCTGAATGATGAGCGAATTTGTTTGTGTTTAATGATTAGCGATATTAAGACAACAACCAAGTATAGGAATTCAAACAAAGTTTGGAACAACTATAGTATAGTGTTTATTATTGATAAAATGAGACCAAAATCTTTAATGTTTTTAATAATTGTTGGCATATCTGTACTTGTGCTAAAGCTCTTGGTTGCTGAGACACGGGAGACGAGTAGAGTGTACGAAGTCTTTATTCTACCACTGATGTCTGCTCTGTGGCTACCATTTTATGAATAATTAAACGGAAATATTGTAAATGTATGTTAGCGGATTAGCGGGTAGGATTTGGATCAGAATCCGAAACATAAACAAAGCCTCTGGAGAGATAAACCATATATTGCTCAAATAAAAGAATTTGCTGCCATTTTATGAGATGTTTTGAATAAACTGTTTGACCATTTCACCGTTGGTTTTATCATACTGGGATGATTCAAAGAAAACTTTAATTACCACATGTTTATCTTTGTAATTTCGATTCGACGTAAATAAATTCCTCTTCTGGAGATACTTGTTTTTCGTAGTGCAATATTTGGATTTGTTTGTACACGATTATAAAATATAAATCCAGAAGTGAATATTACTTTTCTTTATGCGATTTATAATTACCAGCTAACGAGTGTTTTATCGTATGGAGATTTTTGTCACGGTACAATTTCCCCGAGGCCTTGTATTCTCTCAGATCTTGTATTAAGGCTAAACCTGCTTCGAACCGTGAATGTTGTACAATGATTTCAAATAGATATAAGAAAAACAACATCAAAAAAGAAATCATGCTCTTAATCACGATTTTCTGTACAGTTACTTTGGTAAAAAATATTCCACTTAATTAGTCTCATTATTCTTTTCCCTCGAACTTTTCACTTTAATATCAAATTGTCTTTTAAAGTGTTCGACCTCAATATAAAGTTTTGTCGATTAGAATCTTAATAACTCTCAATAACGCTCACAGTTAAGTTAAAACCTGCAAGGTTTGATTTATAAATCATAACATTATTAAACCCCTTTTGCAATATAATAGTTCCTAGTTTTAGAAATAAATAGTTTATTTAAATTTTAAAAACCGCAAATAATTTAGAATGACATGTACAGATTCAGAAATAACATCCTCGAGTTTCTTACAGTCTGTGTTATTTCCTTTTAGTGATCTGACATCGTGTAAAGTAAGCAAATGTCTACAAGCCAGCATATTTACTATAAACTAACTTATCACAACGAAAATCGAACCATTTCTGCTATATTTTAAACTTAAAGGATGCGATTGATTTGTCCTTTCAATCGCATGGCTAGATCGGGGTTTTTTCAGAGTTTTCAATATGATTTGTATTTTTGCATGATCAGGTCATTACCTTTTTGTTTCATTTCCATTTATTGAAAATCAGTTCTTCCACTGAAATTGCCAACTCATGCTTGTTATGAAAGAACTTTTTAAAATGTTTGGATTAAAAAGAAGTTTTTCATTTCATAATCTTTAAAAGTTACCAAAATAGTTCAAACTCAAATACAAATGCATAACAGTGATACTAATCGAGGTATAGTTTAAGTTTTAGAGTAGTGTATATTTAATATTCACATTAACGAAATAGCATTCACTATGCTTGGCGTTCTTAACTGCTCCGAGCATATTTCAAAACTTTGATCTTTGTCAAAGATCTATTTATTTCGCAGGTAATTCGAGTTTACAGAAAATAAAGGCGGCGTATATTATAATTTTAAGTACTTTGAACACGAATTTTGATTTATTTTTTATAAATGTGTACAACAGCAGTACCTTCCATAACATATTTCCTGTATAAGTGGTATTGCAACATTGTATGTAAAGTCTAAATACAGTTTTATAATACTTTCGATTTGTCTTTCTTTGGTGATGCTTTCATTTAATTGTATTACAAAAACAACATTAGATTGCCTCTTAAACTTGTTTTATGCCATACTGATAAGATGATAGCCACTTTATTAGAAATAGCGTTACTTTCTTTTATTTTAAAGAAAATCATCTTAAATAATCATCTCTATCAGGAAACATGTAACAAATTGTATTCCCATCGATATTATCAACACCGTCCTGTAACGCACAATGCAAGACCTCTTTTTGACTCTCATTGAATTTAGATTGCTATACTTTTTTAGTCTTAGCTCTTCAAGAAATATTTATTTTCTCTTTTAAGAGTTTTATTTAGAATTAAAATTCTTCTAAGAATGCATGTAGTGGAATTAATATTAATTGTAATTGAAACTAAAAGAATAAAAAACAAAGGCTCGAAAGACTATAAGAATCTTATTGAATTGCCTTCTTATTCCTGAACGTTTGTAATTTTTAGCTATGGAAAATAAGTATTTAACAATGTTTCAAAAATATGTACTCGACTTCTTCATCGCTTAACTCTCATTCGTAAAAACGGCAACTATGGAACTTACATTTTTTTACTCAATAACGAAACGAAATGCATCCGATAGAAAATTGTATTGTTCATGTGGCCGACAACTCCATTTTCAACATAATTGAAACAAAAAAGCTTTGTTTTTCCGCGTCCCTTTGACTGAAAAAGCATCCAACTAGTATTTCAATTAGCCAAGCGTGAGTGTTTAATATATTTTCTAAAACTAAACAAATCTGTTTGTTCTCACTACTACCTTCAAGTCATAATTATATAGCATATGTTCAGTCGTAATATATAGCATATGTTCAGTCGTAATTATATAGCATATGCTCAAAAAGAGCAAACACATTGTTACTGAATTGGTGATACAGGTAGCATTTCCTACAGCCATTCAAGAAGTTTTTGTTTGTGATCTGATTAAACAGTCGTATTTAGTATAAGTGTAGAAACATATTTGCGAAGACAATATCTATGTAGTACTTACCAGACACTGTATATAAACTGAGCAACACAACTGCTACCGGAAATCTATAGTTCATTTTTATAAGCTGTCTCTTTTGTTTTCAATTTAAACAGTTAAAGGTATCCCTGATAAAAATGATTTAAAGAACAGTAACTGTTCTTTCCAAAAGATGCACGAATGAAAACTAAGCCAAATTTTGAAGTTCTGTTCCGAAAAATGAAAAATGATCTTGAGCTTGTGCCGTTTGTTTCGTTTCTCCGATCACCAATGGAGCTGCAGTGGTTTTAATCACGGTGTGTGACGTAGAAAGTCAGGGATTTTTTCCTGCGTGGTAACGCCTCGTTTTCGTTCGTCCTCCGCCGTCCGCGCCTACACCGGAAATGACATAGAACGGATGAACTGCGCAAAATCCCCGAAAACTCTTCGTGTAATGCCAATTGAATTGGAAAATTGATGTCAATTTGAAATAATTATTTCGGCGGGCATTTAAATACAAAAATAAAAGTAATTACAGAAAGTGGCAATTAACGTAAGCTCCACCTTGCGAGAAAGCTATCAATCAATTGGAAGCCCAGCGTGCGGTGGCCTCTGATTGACAGTTGTGGAGAATGGAATCGGAAATAACCCTGCGAGTCGAATCAACAAATAGTTATTGGTAATATGCCATTTAGTTGCCTTTGATTTTCTGACGATAAAGAAGCAATAATTGAGTCGCATGTGAACTGACGAATCGTTTATTTTAACTGTTGAATTGTGTAGTTTAGAAATAACAGTCTCTGGTGATATCTTATACAATACATGGTTTTCTCCTGTTGGCGTTTTTTGTCCACCCAGATATGATCTTTTGGAAAAACTACATGTGTATATATATTAATTTATTACACTTTTATGGCATTGAATAAATGCCCTTTTTTCATTCAATCAACGTTTTTGTTTTTCCCTTCGTCTATACAAGTTCACCTTAGACTGGTTTCGGTTTACCTAACCTTGGTCAATAATAATAAATACAGTACATGATTTAACACCGAATTAAACACTGAAAAATCGCGCCCGATCGTTCGTACTGCATGAATGAACGAAGCATTCGAATCCTTGGGAAGAAAAAAGTATATTAATGACCAGAAATACTTAAATGACAAAATACTTGAGAATATAAAGTCATAAATTGCCATTTCTTATGCGTACATATTATCACGGATTTGGGCGAAAATGAAAGCGTCCATAATTCAGTAAAAGACGGGATGTGCTTTCTAAGTAGCGAAACTCACCTTGAAGTTTATATGCAAAATAATCGTTAGTCTGCCTGCGCTTGACGATTCATTTTCATTTAGCTTGAATAAGCAATTACGTATAAATAAGTATAATCTCAGTTTCAAATGGGGCGAGCCTAACACAGCGTGTAGGTTTCCTTACTGAAAACTGACATATCAGGTTAACATCAAATACTGTTCATTAAAGTTATTTTGAAATTTGAAAATAATGAGACATGTCATTATCTCGTTGTACAAAAGTGCATGATCAGTCAGGAAAATGGCCCACCCATCAACCCGTCCGGAAAATCCGGAGCTCTGATAAATCTTCGCACCGTGACAATCAAACAATATTCATATCTTTCTGTAGCACTCATCCCGATCGGAACTAATCATCAAACCAAATCTTTATTGATACATTTCCATTCGCTTCCCCAATCTCCTCTAATTGCCAGAATTGGAAATACACTCTGGCGTCTATGGTTCTTCATTTATATTCCCCATTTCAAACTTTTATTATGTTCGTAGAGAAAATATTCTCTTCAATGGGACTTTTTACGGCGCATTATATGAATGGTGTCGAATTGAAATGTTTTCAGAAAGCTTCCTTTAAAGCTTTAATGAAAATGTTCGGAAAATCTGACACAATGCGTGTTTACGACCTTTTCAATGTATTTTCTTTTGACAATCGAAAACGGCTTATTTACCAATGCAGATTTTAACCTGCTCCTCAATTGAGTTTTTGTAAAATACAATGCTTTCTCAGACATTTAAAAATATATGCAAATAAAAGTAAATGGAAGGTGTAGTATTTTTACGCATGCGGGCAAAATAGTACGATTGTTATCAGTATAAAACGATTATCAATTATACATTTATTTTAAAACATGTTGCATAAACATTTGGCAAACAAAATTGGCATATATCTTCGGCAAATGAAAATATATATAAAAAATAAATAATGCAGATATGAGAGCAATTTTATTGTAAAGTTTGTTTATGTTGTTATCTGTTTAGAAATTTCAAATATGTTTCTTAGCTTTGGAACAGTCTAAAGAACCGTCATATAGGTTTCGGAACATTCTAGTGATGGTGCATTCTAGTAAATCATCGTGTACATATAGGTGCATTCTAATTAAACGTCGTGTTGGTCTTGATACATTCTAGTGATGATGATTTCTTTTGGCCCAGCTCTCACTCCTCATATCCTCCCATTTTGGCCCCACACTACATACGTTGTGTAGGTTTTGGTTGCATTCTAGTGCGCCGTCGTGTGTGTCGTGGTGCATTATAGTTGATCGTCGTGTAGGTCTTGGTGCATTCAAGGGAACTGTCGTGTAGGTCTTTAGGCATTCTAGAGAACCGTCGTGTAGGTATTTGTGCATTGTAGTGAACCGTCGTGTAGGTCTGGGTGGTTTATAGTGAACCGTCGGGTAGGTCTTGTTGCATTCTAGTGAACCGTCGGGTAGGTATTGATGCATTCTAGCGCACCGTCGTGTAGGTCCTTGTGTGTTCTAGTTAACCACCGTGTAGGTTTTCGTGCATTCTAGCGCACCGTCGTGTAGGTCCTTGTGTGTTCTAGTTAACCGTCGTGTAGGTTTTCGTGTATTCTAGTGCACTGTCGTGCATGTAGTCTTGAATTCTAGTTAATCGTTGTGTAGGTCTTTGTGTATTCTAATGAACCGTCGTGTAGGTCTTTTTGCATTCTAGTAAACCGTCGTGTAGGTCTTTCTGCATTCTAGTGAACCGTCGTGTAGGTATTTCTGCATTCTTGTGAACCGTCGTGTAGGTCTTGTTGCATTCTAGTGAACCGCCGTGTAAGTCTTGGTGTAGTCTAGTAAACCATCGTGTATGTCTTTGTGTTTTCTAGTTAACCGTCAAGTAGGTCTTTGTTATTCCAGTTAACCGTCGTGTTTGTCGTGGTGAATTCGAGTGAACTGTCGTGTAGGTCTTGATGTATTCTATTGAACTGTTGTTTATTACTTTGGCAATTTCAGTGAACCGTCTTGTATGTCTGTGTGCATTAGTGGAGCGTCGTGTAGATCTTGTTTCATTCTAGTGAACCGTCGTGCAGGTCTTTTTTCATTCTAGTGAACCGTCGGGTAGGTATTTGTACATTCAAGTTCACCCTCGTGTAGGTCTTTTTTTATTCTAGTGCACCGTCGTGTAGGTCTTGATTCATTCTAGTGAACCATCGTGTAGGTCTTTGTACATTCTAGTGCACCGTCGTGTAGGTCTTGTTTCATTCTAGTGCACCGTCGTGTAGGTCTTGTTTCATTCTAGTGAACCGTCGTGTAGGTCTTGTTTCATTCTAGTGAACCGTCGTGTAGGTATTGGTGTCCGCGCACATTAAATTCAGTAGGGTTCAGAAACAAAAGAGGCACGACCCTTTAGCATATTACATCATAGCTTGGTTAAGGCTTAAAGGGACTGTGTCACAGATTGGCACCAAAAAAAGTTTTTTTCTGTAACGAATCTCAGGACAATTATCTAATAGAATGTGTTACGGTTTGATATCATAATTGTAAAAAAAGTACCAAAATTTAAAAAAAAATTGTGTCGGAGACCGGTTTCGAACCCGCGTCGCCAAAATTGAAATCCAGCGTCTTACTCACAGAGCTACAAAGTCTTATTCTAACCGGGTGATATAATAAAGCTATAGTCCTACCTCGGTAATATCACGTGATAACACCGACTAGCCAATCACGCATAAGGAATGAATTCTACCTGGTACACATACCCAGCAATCTTTTTTAATGGAAAAATACAAAATAACTGCTAAACTTAAATAAATTGTAAACTATGTGGTACTTCAGTTAGTAAGTTTCAATGCATTGTACACATCGATGCCAACTTTATGTCAGTTTTCGACAAAAAAAAATTTCTCGTTATTTTATCATACGTGAGACAGCCCCTTTAAGGCACATCTTATTTCATGACTCTCTTACGGGGCTAAAGGCACGGGGCTATTGGGAATCCTTTCTTCCGGTAGCTATGTCACATCCAGTGTTAGCTTTAAGCATATCCGATAGTAGGAACCTCCAAGGGGGCTACAGACACGGGTCTGTTGGGCATTTTTCGCTTGATTTTATTGACGTATAGCAATACCAATCCAGTCACACACCAGTTTTGTAAACTTGAGACATCGAATTATTCTTCTAGACGATCGAAAAGTAGTAGTTCAATTCATGCAGTGCACTGGGATCCTTATTTTATTTTATTTCATGATATACCTTGTTTCCACTTTTTATATTTAGTATTTTTTTGAATTACACATGTGTAATAGATAAAAAAAAGTATTCCCCCCGCCAAATAAACACAAAATAAACACAAATAAATTGTTACCAATATGCAGAGTGGTATCATTTCTGACCAAAATAAATAGATCGATGCTATACGTTAAACACTTTTGACGTGCTTATAAAGTTAAAATATCGAACTGGGCCGTATTTCAATTGTTTGAACATTGTAGCTTCGACTTTATCTCAACTTTGAAATATCGCTGTTTGACGTTGCGACCACTAACCAACCATGTTAAAACGTTGACACAATGGTGTGTGCCTGCTGAGTATTCAGATATAATCAAATGTTCGTGAACAATAACAAGACTTGTAATGCAATGTCGTTTGTCGTATAAACCAACTTGACCTTATTTTTCATGACAAATATCGTTTGTCAAATCATTCAAATTTCATAAAATTAAATGTTGTTTGTCAAGCCAGCTTTACATTCATCGGATTTATCGAATATTGTTTCTCTATATTTTCTTCTAATTGTCAAATATCTTGTGTCAAAAAAGCTCGACGTGGATTTTCATTTTGCCAGCCATCATTTTCGAAATGTTGAATTGTGTTTGCAGAGCCAGCACAACATTCAATGTGGGTATGTTGAATGCCGCTTGTCCATCCACTGTATCTCAACATTCAAAATAATAAAGAAGGGCTCGGTCGCTACACTCATTCTTAATCATTAAGATTTTACTTTCTCTAACTATTACTTTGAAGCCAAAGTAGCCATTAAATTGTCATATTAATTTTCTAATACGTTCCCTAAGATTTAGATTTTAGTCATGTTAAATCATCCATATGGATGATTCTCGTTACAATTCATGTTTATATAGCTCTTTGGGACTTGAAACTTTAATAAAAATCTATGTCCAGTAAATTTATCTAAAAGGTGTGTAAATGTGCTGTCCCGTTGGTATCCACAAACGATTTTATTCGTTTTCATTTTATCCCTATTAAAAGAAAAGGAAATTTAGTATTTATTTAAATGTTTTTAAAGGTAATGAGGGAGATAACTGGGCAGTGACGAGTCTATTCTAGACACACAATTTATGGCATCTACCACAAGCTTGGCAGGGCCATTTGGACTTTGTGCTGATCATGGGTCAGAATGGACGCGTGGGCCGGCGTCATCAATCACTTAGCCGCCTTGAAAGGCTAGTCTTTTGTGTAAAGCAGTGCCTCAGTTAATTGTGCTCGTCTTATAGGAAACAATTTTGTAGTTATTCAGTTGACAAATAAATGGAAAATTATCGAGTGGCCGATTAGCATCGTATATGACTGGTACATGACTGCTACATGTCGACACTTCCTTCCGGCGTGCCGGAAATGGTCCGCATCACGTGCTATCAATGACGGTTACCCATTGTGTGTAAGCTATGTTGGTGCATACGATTACCTTTAAGTAGACCAGTGCATTTAACGTGAATATTTATGGAGTGAGAACATAGTGTTTGTTACATAAGTATCCTTTTATCAATAATTACATCTGCGTCTATTGTGTGTTTCTTGTGCGTTAACGTACATGAACTTGACATGTGCAGATTAATGTACTTTAAATGGATACAGTAAACAATATTTTCCCATTATTCTGTAACAATTTTTTCTGCAATTTACGTATTGTTTCACCAAATATATTGAAAACATTCCACTGCTTCTACAGAATGCAAGTTCTAATGAAACCTATAAATTATTTTGTAATAATATTTGTTTACATCAGTTCCAGCAAAGAAGAAATGTGGACTTAATTTGTTTGTTTAATGTGGCTTTTTATTTGGTCTGGGTTGGAAAAGCCAATGAATAATACTCACTAAAACGTGGGTTAAATATTGATAGCTCTGATGATAAAATTCACCGTTATTCCCAGGATATTACCGATTATAGGAAACCTTATTTAATCTCAATATTCACGATTATTACATGCTGTTTAACTGTCTATCAAGAAAACTTGATACGCCCCAAAACAGTTTTGTTCGCCAATAAATGGACAGGTGAAATGGGTTTTTTTTTTTTGTTATTTGTTTACGCCAAGGACGTCACCTTGTCATGGACATATATGTTTATATGGTCTTTATGACTGAAAGTGAGAAACGGGTCGATCGTGTAAACAAAGCTTGGTGTTTCGGTCAGGGATGGGGAAATTTTAGTTTTCTATATATTACGTTAGATATTTGTATCAAATTAAAGAAGAAAATTTTATTATGCAAACACATCTGACAAGATCCATAACACAGCAGAATTAACAACAAAGTATCATTAGACGCGGCCTGGAGGCCGCGTCTATAGGGATACATGTTTGCAATTGTCAATGGGGAAGTGTATACGGATAAATTTTAGTTATAAAAAAAAGAAGATTTGTTTATGATATCAACTCTTATTCAAAATTACTTAAAATTTGTCGTCAATAACCGTTTTGATGCGTGTAAAACTTTCAAAACGTCATATAAAACGAATAAGCCAAATGTTTAAAACAAGAAATTGAAAAAAAAGTTATTCTCTGTGTTTTTGTATTGACTGGTCGCCGGTCATACGAGTTCGTTATTTTAGAAATTTACTTTCTGTGAAAACGATTTATATACACGCTGTGGTAGTAAATAGGCATGTGAGAATGTACGGGCATGTTGTGAATAATAGTTTAAATTATGCATTTGATAACAAATATAAGTGCCTTAATACGACATTAATTGACTATTTTAAATTTCAGTGATAATATGGAAGTACTTGTACAAAGCTTAATTCACACGATTTTACTAACAAATGTAAGTCGCAATAACGAAATTAACACAATTTAAATTTAACTGATATAAAATGAGAGTTCAAAGCGTAATTCACACGATTTTAAACAAACATTAATGAATAAAAGTAGTCCGAAAAGGATCAGGCCGAAATGATATCTCGGCCGAATCGACCCGACACCAATTATTTTATCGGTGAGAATGCAAAGTAGCAGTCTAAATAATTTACGCATGCCGGAGACGACCGAGTAACTACGATCTATAAAGTTGATTAAACCGTCGGTGATAGCTCTAGTTCTTACTACATGACATCATTATCTCATCATGTAATGACCATCTGACTGCATACATTTAACAATATAGTTATTTTATTTTCACGATCTTGCGTTAAATTACTGAATTAACTGCCACGTAGTCATACATACTGAAAAATCATTTATATTCGTTGGCATGAAATTCGTGACTTTCCAAAAAAATCTACCTTTTCATGGGTATTTAAATTAGTGAATATTGATTTGTTATATCCCGACAAAAGAAGATAGAATACATTAAAACTTCATACAATGAGAGGAAGTGCAGTGCATAAGAACTGTAACTCTACTTTAGCTGATTACGGAGTAAGTGCCTTTGTTACTTTTTTTTGTCCAGAGTATAACTTAAAAACTACTGGATGGAAATCAGTTCCAGAATATTCATTTATTATACCCTCGACAAACAAAGTTTTAAGGGGATATATTGGAGTCAACCTGTGGTCGGTCAGTCGATCCATTGCAATTTTCCTTGTTCAGAGCATGACTATAAAACTACTGGACCCCGCCGAACCGAAGGTTTCGTGAGGGGGATATTGTATTGGCATTGTCCGTCCGTCCGTCACACTTTTTCTGTCCGGAACCATATTTTGGTAGGCATTGGTCACAAAAAATGTCAAACTTGGTCAGAATGTTCCTCTTGATAAATTCTCGACCACTTGTAAAGATGGGTCACATGGGGTCAAAAACTAGGCCACTAGGTCAAATCTTAGAAAAATACTTGGAAAATACTCGAGGCATTTTACATAGTCAAATATTCAAGAAACTTAATCAGAATATTTTCCTTCATGAACTCTTAGACATATTTAAAACTGGGTGACATATAATCAAAAATTAGGTCACTAGGTCAAAACTAGCCAGAAACCATATCATGGTAATGATTGGTCAGATTATGTTCAAACTTGGTCAGAATATACTCCTTGATGAAATATTGACCACTTGTAAAAGTAAATCACATGAGGTAAAAAAAGGTCACTAGGCAAATTAAAAAAAACCTTTAGAACATACTAAAAGCTTTATACATGGTCTATTATTCATGAAATTTAATCAGAATACTTCCCTTGATGAGCTTTTGGACATATTTATAACTCGGTCACATATGATCAAACATTAGGTCACTAGGTCAAATATTAGAAAAATCTTGTCCCGAACCATATCATGGTAATGATTGTTCAGATTATATTCAAACTTTGTCAGAATGTACCCTTTGATGAAATATCGACCGCTTGTAAAAGTTGGTCACATGGGGTCAAAAACTAGGTGACTATGTCCAATCTGGAACACACTAGAGCCATTATGTTTGGTCTAATTTTCATGAAACTAAATCAGAATGTTTCATGAACATCAGTAGATATATATTAATATTCAATAAAACCCATTCAGCCGCGTCTTTGATGCCTAGCATCAACATTTGTCTTGTAATATACTGGTTCAGCAACCTATCACCTGGCATAATGATATTTCAAATATCTTCGAAAAACAATATCAGACTTCCTTTGATGAATTTGCAAGGCTGTAACGTAATGATAACTACTAAACCAGCAGATCAATATTATTTGGCTTACTTTCAAAGGAAGATTTTCATGTTAACGGGAGAGACAACATGTATTCATTTCAACATATGAGAAAAAGCACGTCAGCCAGCTAATAAATGTTTCAAAGGGATTGAAGAAAGTAAAAGTGGCAAGAAATTTTTGTTTTAACTGAACTTAAACTATTAATCAATTGCATACATTTTAAAAAACTTGGATTACGCAACTACCGCTGCTTATGTATCTTTTTCTGATATCTTCATAATAAATCACCATCGCTGACCGAAACTTACACCTATAATTGTATAAGGGCCTCAAACGCAACTCCATGAAATGTATCCATATACTCTTCTTATATGCCAAGTTTGGTCTCAATGTGTTAACCGTATCCGGTTTTTTTTCTATTATTAGTAACAGTGACCTTAATCCTAGGGGCCCCAAACGCAATCCCATGAAAGGTCTCTATAAACTCTTCTTATTTACGAAGTTTGGTCACAATATGTTAACCCTAACTAACGTTATTCGGTACTAACCATTATTCTATTTTTAGTAACAGTGACCTTGACCTTGACCCTGACGCTCGGGGCCCTAAACACAATCCTTAGCAATAGGTCAACCCTAACCAAAATTATTCAGTACAAACCGTTTTTTTCTATTGTTTTATCATTTTGATTTACATAACACACATGATATAACGGTCACTTGAATATTGTATTCATATTTATTGTAATAGTTCATGGCTATATTGGGATGTGTGAAGTTCCACTTAATTGCTATATGGGGACGTGTGAAGTGAAGGGGATGTGGGAAGTTCCACTTCATTGTTATATGGGTGTTTCCACTTCTTTGTTATATGGGATGTGTGAAGTTCCACTTCATTGCTATATGGGATGTGTGGAGTTCCACTTCATTGTTATATGGGATGTGTGAAGTTCCACTTCATTGCTATATGGGATGTGAGAAGTTCCACTTCATTGCTATATTGGGATGTGTGAAGTTCCACTTCATTGCTATATGGGGATGTGTAAAGTTCCACTTCATTGCTATATGGGATGTGTAAAGTTCCACTTCATTGCTATTTGGGGATGTGTGAAGTTCCACTTCATTGCTATATGGGGATGTGTGAAGTTCCACTTCATTGCTATATTGGGCTGTGTGAAGTTCCACTTCATTGCTATATGGGGATGTGTGAAGTTCCACTTCATTGCTATATTGGGATGTGTGTAGTTCCACTTCATTGCTATATGGGATGTGTGAAGTTCCACTTCATTGCTATATGGGATGTGTGAAGTTCCACTTCATTGCTATATGGGGATGTGTGTAGTTCCACTTCACTGCTACATGCGGATGTGTGAATTTCCACTTCATTGCAATATGGGATGTGTGAAGTTCCACTTCATTGCTATATGGGGATGTGTGTAGTTACACTTCATTGCTATATAGGGATGTGTGAAGTTCCACTTCATTGCTTTATGGGATGTGTGAAGTTCCACTTCATTGCTATATAAGGATGTGTGAAGTTCCACTTCATTGCTTTAAGGGATATGTGAAGTTCCACTTCATTGCTATATGGGATGTGTGAAGTTCCACTTCATTGCTATATGGGGATGTGTGAAGTTCCACTCCATTGCTATATGGGGATGTGTGAAGTTCCACTTCATTGCTATATTGGGCTGTGTGAAGTTCCACTTCATTGCTATATGGGGATGTGTGTAGTTCCTACTTCCTCTTTATTGCTATATGGCGATATGTGAAGTTCCACTTCATTGCTACATGGGGATGTGTGTAGTTCCTAGTTCCTCTTCATTGCTATATTGGGATGTGTGAAGTTCCACTTCATTGCTACATGGGGATGTGTGTAGTTCCTAGTTCCTCTTCATTGCTATATGGGGATATGTGAAGTTCCACTTCATTGCTACATGGGGATGTGTGTAGCTGCACTTCATTGCTATATAGTTGTGTGTATTCTAGGAACAAAATTGCTGATTCTTGATGTTATTGGAGTTCGAGAAATATTAGTTACCGACGTGGTTATGGTGGTGTTAGAGTTGTTTAAGGTCTACCAGTGACAATTGGCTGTATTGCGGCTCGACCCACCGCATCCCCCGTGTAAAATGGAATTTGGATTAGAAGCCTCTAGGAAGAAATTTACCTTTAACACTTACAGTGTGTATAAACCATGTGACTCGTTTTGTCATGTTCAGGTACTGAATCTGAAAATTTAACTCGTTAATATGTACTTGCCACAGTACCTGAAATGACGTCACGAATCACGTGGATTTACCACACTGGTTTAATAATGACTTCAGGCAGAAAATGATTAAGCACGAAATTTTATCAAAGACATTTTTAATATTTGTTTGTTTGTTGTTGTTGTTTTTTATCCATTTCTTCTACACACTATTAGCCTATGTGTTCATTTCTGGCACTGTCTAGCGGAGGGGATCAACCAATCCACACTGCGAAGTCATCTCCGTTAGAGCAGTAAATTGTAATTCATTAGTTACCATACTACTGTACCTTAATTCTATATAAATACAAATAAATACATGTTCACGTATTTTATATAAATGGAAGGTCTTATTTGATGCCTGCCCAACCGATAGTTGGCGCTTGGATTGTTTGATGGCCGTATTTTTCGGATGGACGAAAACCTTATGTCAATAAGCAGACTTCCTTGGCGCCAATGGCCCTTTTTTCCTCTCATTAAATCTTCATCATAAACAGAATTCGTTGGCGCCAATGGCCCTTTTTTCCTCTCATGAAATCTTCATCGTAAGCAGTATTCCTTGGCGCCAATGGCCCTTTTTTCCTCTCATGAAATCTTCATCATAAGCAGACTTCCTTGGCGCCAATGGCCCTTATTTCCTCTCATGAAATCTTCATCATAAACAGACTTCCTTGGCGCCAATGGCCCTTTTTTCTTCTCATGAAATCTTCATCATAAGCAGACTTCCTTGGCGCCAATGGCCCTTTTTTCCTCTCATGAAATCTTCATCATAAGCAGACTTCCTTGGCGCCAATGGCCCCTTTTTCCTCTCATGAAATCTTCATCATAAGCAGACTTCCTTGGCGCCAATGGCCCTTTTTTCCTCTCATGAAATCTTCATCATAAGCAGACTTCCTTGGCGCCAATGGCCCTTTTTTCCTCTCATGAAATCTTCATCATAAGCAGACTTCCTTGGCGCCAATGGCCCTTTTTCCTCTCATGAAATCTTCATCATAAGCAGACTTCCTTGGCGCCAATGGCCCTTTTTTCCTCTCATGAAATCTTCATCATAAGCAGAATTCCTTGGCGCCAATGGCCCTTTTTTCCTCTCATGAAATCTTCATCATAAGCAGACTTCCTTGGCGCCAATGGCCCTTTTTTCCTCTCATGAAATCTTCATCTTTATCTTTACGATCATAGACACGAAAGGCTTCCAGCAAGAGACGATTTAGCACTACCTTCCAGTTTCTATCGAAAACGGTCTTCAACGGTGCCCATGTGCTCCTTGCAGTTCTGGTTGCCCTCGGGGGATACTTCCTCTTGAGATACGCGGAAGATATCTGCCCAAGGGTGGACTTACGCGCCAGGCGGAGGAAATGTCTGATGAGACGCCGCCTATGACGCGTCCGTGGAACTTACTCCTTGGATAATTGTATGCCGATACATCGCTTCTTGATAATGACGTTGTGTAAACTATTAATGCAATTTTGAAGACAACATAGTGATGTTTTCTCATGTAAGTAAGGGGACATATGTACACTAAAATTATTGCGTATCATCTTGTGTGTGGTACTACTTCCTGTTTCACTTTTTACACCCTGTTTCATTATTTTAACTGTAGGCAACTTGAAAAACATTACTGTATGCTCTGCATTTTTATATTTTCCTGCGTCGGCTATGTTTTGAAATAAAATACCAAACCTCTTATGCAGTTTAACTTGATTGTCGAGACGTTCTCTGTGAGGCCTCCATTTGGTCGGAAAATGTTCCAAATGTCAATAAGAATAAATTTGATTGGAAGTATGAGCTTGTGTTCTGAAATTATATTGGCATTGTCTAGTCGTTTCATAATGTGTGTTTAAGCATTACTTATCGGCATATAAATGGGGCTGTCATATATCTTGTACTTAAAAAACCTGAGTATAATACCAGAGACAGTCTGAAAACATCGGGAAAACATTAGACTCTTTCCGTCAGCTTTACATTTTACAAGCATAAATCTTTTTACATTTTGTCAAACGCTACTACAGACGATTTACTATCTTAATAAAAACGCCACTCGACGGTTGACTATCTAAATCTCAATGAAAAGTCATTCTGATGTGTGATGAAGATTTTTCAATCAGGTTGATTTATTGTACATGACGTGAAATAGGTCGCACATCGGTATCAAACAAGGACGATATTGTTTCCGTTATTTTTTAATAACATGACAGTTCTTTTACCAGTTGGTTAAAAAGGACATGTCAGTTACCGCTTAAGCCTGGCAAAGATACACTGTCGCCTTAAACATACCTTGAGTTTTACGAAGCCTAAACGATCCGTGGAACACGTTATCACGTGTTTGTTTCAGTGCACTAACATTTGTCTGGTGTAAATGGGTGAACTCATAGTGTCAATGAAACCATAGATTAACCTTTTGGGTTTATCAATTATAAAGCGCATAAACATCGTAATTCGTTTTAACTCAAACATCATACTTAATCATTAATTGCATTTCCTTGTATGGCTACGACAACGGCATAAGTAATCTTACTTATAGCAGTTTAAAGACATACCAAGTTATTGGTTGTTGCAGAAGTTTGGCCATAACATTTCATTGTTAACGAAAACCATTAATTAAACGGGAAGCATTTCCAGTTTATTTACTGATTAAAGCAACGAGTGCCATCAAGTGTTTGACAACAATTATCGAGTACTCCTCAAAGACAAAGAAAGCGGTGTAGATGAAAACAGAGTAGCCAGTGTGTATGGATTAATTTGCACTTAAAAAGTAAACGTTTCGTGTGATTTTGAAAGAAACCGTGTAATAGTAGGCGTGTGATTGATTTCATATTATTTAATCATGAACTCATTGTTATAGCCAGTCGAGCATAGAATGATTTCTTATCACGATGTAAGGGAAAGATAAATTTACAATTTTTTTCCTTTTCATTAAAACCTGAAACTTTCAAACTATTACTTTATTGAATGTTCTGAATAGGCTGTGTGTATATTCTTTTATTAACTGCGACCCTGTTTTGATTTGCCATGGTTTCTGGTATGACACATAATTGAACTATCAATCTATCTTGTTTGAGATCAAAACAAGAATGAACAATTGTGAATTTTATATGTGTAACCAGAACAATTATCAGGATGAAACTTTTACCCCAGTAATGAAAAATGCAGATAGAAGTTTCTGAATCCTTCCCAGGAATATTTTCTTCTTGTTACCTTCGTAAGAGCGGTAATGGCGGGGATTCTTACGCTCAAGTCCTCTTTTACAAATAATTTGGATTTGATGAGACTGATACCTGAAGCTAGTTCTAATAAATTATACCCATATTATCGGGTTGTATTTCTATTTATGCAGCTGTTTGTTAGATCAGCCTTTCGTTTGTATTTTTAAAAGGGCACGATGACTAGGTGACAACGGTTTTGTGTAAATTGTTGGTATTCCACTTTTTAATGATCGCTAATTCAATGACAAAGTTTTCTGGATTGTCGGCTGTTGCCTTGGTCTTAAGAATTACACACTCGATTGTTTTGTTCGACTTCTGGTCCTGTACAGAACTCTGAAACTGCTAAAATATGGTATTTCAAACAGCTTTCAGCATTTTGCCGGTGTAGCTCATGAACATCAAGCTTCTGTGGTGTAACTCATGGACACCAAGCTCTGAGTGGGCACGCATGGTGTAGCTCATGGACATCAAGCTCTGAGTGGGCACGCATGGTGTAGCTCATGAACATCAAGCTTCTGTGTGGGCACGCCAGGTGTAGCTCATGAACATCAAGCTTCTGCGTGGGCGCGCCAGGTGTAGCTCATGAATATCAAGCTTCTGTGTTGGCGCGCCAGGTGAAGCTCATGAACATCAAGCTTCTGCGTGGGCACGCAAGGTGAAGCTCATGAACATCAAGCTTCTGCGTGGGCACGCAAGGTGAAGCTCATGAACATCAAGCTTCTGCGTGGGCACGCAAGGTGAAGCTCATGAACATCAAGCTTCTGCGTGGGCACGCCAGGTGAAGCTCATGAACATCAAGCTTCTGCCTGGGCACGCAAGGTGAAGCTCATGAACATCAAGCTTCTGCGTGGGCACGCCAGGTGTAGCTCATGAACATCAAGCTTCTGCGTGGGCACGCAAGGTGAAGCTCATGAACATCAACCTTTTGCGTGGGCACGCCAGGTGTACCTCATGAACATCAAGCTTCTGCGTGGGCATGCAAGGTGAAGCTCATGAACATCAAGCTTCTGCGTGGGCACGCCAGGTGTAGCTAATGAACATCAAGCTTCCGCGTGGGCACGCCAGGTGAAGCTCATGAACATCAAGCTTCTGCGTGGGCACGCCAGGTGTACCTCATGAACATCAAGTTTCTGCGTGGGCACGCAAGGTGTAGCTCATGAACATCAAGCATATGTGTGGGCACGCAAACGCGCACTATTGAGTGAAGGTTAAATAATCACGGCCTGTCAGGGTGGGTCATGGGTTTCTCATCAGAAGATATTGGTTATTAATAATACGATATAGCGTTTTAAAGAAACTGTAAACATTGAAATTTGTTTTAAATTAACTTTAAATATTACAATTTCGGAGAAATTTTCTCTGTGCATAGAACAATTATTAAGAGCAATGAACGCAATTTGCCATTTAAGTATTTCATTATCGACAAACGCGATCATTTCTGAGTTTCTCGACACAGTGTGTCACTGACGATCATTTTTGCTTTTCGTGCGCAATGCGACCACATACTCGTATTTGGGCAATGCATATGTCTTTGGCAATGATATCAAAATGGTTCCATATGATGCCTTACCTCCTAACGTCTTTATTCAACAGACAAATTTAACTCTGATGTACGCATCACAATATTATTAAGACATTTAACACCGCTCTTTTTCAAATGGTGAGTATTGAACAGATCCCTTTAACCCTTTAAAGTAGGGCGCCGAACACGTATTGATAGCGAATGTGTTATTCGTCAAACAGACGATGATGAATAATAATCTTGAGGTGTCCATTAAACTTTTAAAAGGAAAATTACTTTGCAAAATTAAGAATTTTGTATAATACATGTATTTCAAAACTTAGCTTCGTGATAAATTGCGTCATAAATGCTACGTCGGAAGGCACTATTTTGCTTCGAATAAATTCTTTAAACAGAGATTGATTGAGAGTATAGTTTCTTAAAACACTTCGACAAACCTTTTCACAATACGGCCGGCTGACGGAGCACTGTCAAACATTATTTAGGAAACATGTTTGTCGAAGTGTTTGATGAAACTATTAACCTTATCAAACTTCGGTATTAAAACTAAGGCGGGGCTCTTTAAGCTGCATAGACTGCCCTTTGTTTTATTTAAAATGGTGAAGTAAAAGAAAAGTTTTCTTTGATTTAAGTCTTCATTTTAAGCAAATAATGCCTTCTGACGTAGCATATATGACCTAATTTATCACGTGGTATACACACACACACACTGCAATAGCATCTTTAAAGTTTATAAAAAGCATCCATTGGCTCCTAAATTGTAACCAAAAGAAATAATGAAGTCGAAGTCTATTCAAAATGCCATTACTCGACGGTATATATTTTATTATTTTACAGTTATTTTCGAGTGTTAAAGATGCACTCTTACTCATAGATAAGATTTACCATAATAAATAATATTGATTTAATATTCCAAAAAGGATAACTAAATGTCAAAACAATTGTTCTTATGAATGATACCGAGTTAAATTTGAAAGAAATGAGCATTAAACACGGTATTTCAACCTTATGAGACTATAGTAAACCACTTAATATTTTTGCATTCACCAATCATTTAATATTTTTGCGCTTTCTGCTATTAAATACAAGGTTACAATCGTGTTATCAGTTATTAATAATTTCCATAAATGCATAATTTACTAAGTAGTTAAAGGTTTATCAGTCAAAATTGATGTTTGTTATACATGTTTATGTATTGATTTTGAATAAGAGTGTCACTTTAAATTTCAGATAATTAAGCGATATCATGGAAAGGCACATTTACATTTTAGTTTTTCAGACATAAAAAAACAATGGAGCGCTGTATTTCTTTAAAATCAAAAAATATTTTAATTTCAGAACTGCAGCCAATTATGATTTTGAAATGTGTAAAAATAGAAACAACAGAATATATCGTAAAAAAACATTTACGAAATTAAGAAGGAATGTATTTGACTCAAAAGTAAATTATTGTAATTATTTGATAAGAAATGAAAATACAATTTCTTAATTTAGAACACATTAATGCGGCAATGTCTGAGAAACTAAATATTGTTTTGGCCTTTCCAAACACTCTTCAAACAGTATATAAGTAAAATAAATATATGTTTGCATGATTATGTATTGAAGTAATGTTTTTGTCTCTCATAACACAACGGGGTAAGACCTGACAAGACACTTTAAGACTTCATAGTTCAAATTATAAAGTAGAGTCTTAATATATAACTTAATCTTATCCGCTTTAATAAAACCACCACATATAGTTTTTGTATTACACATCTGTAATATAACAATATCACTTCTTATATTTGTAAACAGTTCGATTGAAAACACTAATTGCTACAATTTGGTATTTATACATCAGTAAGGCATAAGTGTTATTCTAATTTTGTCTTAGTGATTAAGAGTTATTTTGTTTTTAATTATTCCGTATATCATATTTATGCAATGAGTGTAGTGCGGGAAATTGTACTGCTTTGTCATTTGTGGTATTCGGCTTACCATCAGCGCTGGTGAAGATGATTCTTCTTATTCTAGTCAACCTTTTGTTTGATAGTTGAACCTATATATTTAGTATAATGTATGTTACATTCTTCATAACCGTTTACAAGTTCAGCAGTAATAAAAGCCTAACTGTTAATTAGTCATGTAATATTCTCATATTTTCATAAATTACATTTTTGGTACACTCGGATAATGTTACGACGACTTTAAAATATACATATCTTTTTGTTAACGGAGTATTTGACCTATCTAACTAAATATAAAAAAAAAAAACAGTAAACATATATTGTTTAATTTCGACCTGCAAGATTGAGTGTAAATAAAGTGTCTCAACACACTTGTATAGGTTTATCGGTTTTGTCACTGGTTCAATTCTATTTAGGCTTTGCTTTTATGAAATATTTCTTTTAAAGGATTTATTGCAATGTATTTCAAGTTGACGCAACAATTTCAAAAGTGTTGATCAGTTCATTAGAAAATAAAAAAAAATGGATTCGAACCATTCACATGCGATCAATAATACAGAATATATGGGACTCCAAACCATTCATATGCGATCAATAATACATTATATATATATGGGACTCCGAACCATTCACATGCGATCAATAATACATTATATATATGGGACTCCGAACCATTCACATGCGATCAATAATACATTATATATATATGGGACTCCGAACCATTCACATGCGATCAATAATACATTATATATATGGGACTACGAACCATTCACATGCGATCAATAATACATTATATATATATGGGACTCCGAACCATTCACATGCAATCAATAATACATTATATATATATGGGACTCCGAACCATTCACATGCGATCAATAATACATTATATATATATGGGACTCCGAACCATTCACATGCGATCAATAATACATTATATATATATATATATGGGACTACGAACCATTCACATGCGATCAACAATACAGTATATTTGGGACTACAAACCATTCACATGCGATCAATAATTCAGTATATATGGGACTACGAATCAGTCACATGCGATCAATAATACAGTATATATGGGACTACAAACCAGTCACATACGATCAATAAAACAGTATATATGGGACTACGAATCAGTCACATGCGATCAATAATACAGTATATATGGGACTCAGAACCATTCACATGCGATCAATAATACAGTATATATGGGACTCCGAACCATTTACATGCGATCAATAATACATTATATATATGGGACTACGAACCATTCACATGCGATCAATAATACAGTATATATGGGACTCAGAACCATTCACATGCGATCAATAATACAGTATATATGGGACTCCGAACCATTCACATGCGATCAATAATACAGTATATATGGGACTCCGAACCATTCACATGCGATCAATAATACAGTATATATATATGGGACTCCGAACCATTCACATGCGATCAATAATACAGTATATATGGGCCTACAAAGCAGTCACATACGATCAATAAAACATTATATATATATGGGACTCAGAACCATTCACATGCGATCAATAATACAGTATATATGGGACTACGAACCATTCACATGCGATCAATAATACAGTATATATGGGACTACGAACCAGTCACATGCGATCAATAATACAGTATATATGGGACTACGAACCATTCACATGCGATCAATAATACAGTATATATGGGACTCCGAACCATTTACATGCGATCAATAATAGAGTATATATGGGACTACGAACCAGTCACAATACCAATGCCAATACGCAACGCTTGTATACGTATACAAATAAAGTGTCTTGTTTATAAAGTGTCCGTATATCGTTGGGTAAAATACTACTCTTAGAATTGAGGTCACGTGGCGGTTTGTGAAGCCTTACTCAAACCACAAGGATATACTGTGCTTAAATTGTTTAAGTCTATATGGCCACAGTGATATACCGTGTTTTACTTGTTTAAGTCTGTATGGCCACAATGATATACGGTGTTTAAATTGTTTAAGTCTGTATGGCCACAGTGATATACGGTGTTTAAATTGTTTAAGTCTGTATGGCCACAGTGATATACGGTGTTTTAATTGTTTAAGTCTGTATGGCCACAGTGATATACGGTGTTATAATTGTTTAAGTATGTATGGTCACAGTGATATACGGTGTTTTAATTGTTTAAGTCTATATGGCCACAGTGATATACGGTGTTTTAATTGTTTTGTTTAAACCTATATGGCCACAGCGATATACGGTGTTTTAATTGTTTAAGTCTATATGGCCACCGTTATATACGGTGTTTTAATTGTTTAACTTTATATTGCCACAGTGATATACGGTGTTTGAATTGTTTAAGTCTATATGGCCACAGTGATATACGGTGTTTTAATTGTTTAAGTTTATATTGCCACAGTGATATACGGTGTTTGAATTGTTTAAGTATTTATTACCACAGTGATATACGGTGTTTTAATTGTTTAACTATTTATTACCACAGTGATATACGGTGTTTTAATTGTTTTTGTCTATATTACTTTTATTTAACTTTTTTATCAGAACTGTGCCAAGTTCGTTTGAGAAAGAACCCAGCGATCTTGAACCGTAATAAACAGATGACAGATGGGTTTATAATAAGTCTGAAAAATGGAGTTGAAGTCCATCAATCAAAAATGCACTGCCAATTGCCACAATGTGGTGGCCCACTGAGTCCACGCGTTTTACGGTCTGTGCATACTGGCGGAAAATGACGGACAGAGAGCAATGGCTTCAGATTGGGGAGTTTCAGAAATAACAAATTAATAGTCCTTGTCAATGACTTAACCATTTGTGCCAGTGTGCATAATTTGGTGAGGCCGTACATTTATAAATTTTACTTATACACTGTACAAACGTGAATCTAAAAAAGGGGTCAGGTGTCAATCATTTTTTACTATACTCTTTAGCAATACAATATTCTTAAAATGTAAATTCCATGTATGGTCTCGGCTATTTGACGCGTATCTTTAATAGGACAACTATTAACGATTATTTCTGCCATTATTCCACAACGTTTATATCTGCTGTTATAATGAACACTTTAAGACCAAGATTGATCGCGATATCGGGCGAATTTTCTGCAATAAATTTCCTGAAAACTATTTCTTTGATTTTTAAACTGTTGCGCAGTCTGTAATTTTCGCATAACGCCGAGCGCCATCGCTGTAATCAAATCACCATTGCCGTATCAGAGCGCACAATAAATGTCGAACACTGGAATATTTTGCGTGACAAAATATTTTCGGGCGACATTTAAGGAAATGAAACCTATAATTGGCCCTTTTACGGTCATTATTCGGAATATTTCAAGTCTGTGATGAAAGAGGCCCGATACATTGGCAGAGGAAATTACAGTTGTTTTATCAGATTCGTTCTCTCAGTTGTCCATGGCGCTGTTGGAGTCTAACTGATCGATTATATCTAACCTATTTACTGATGCGTTTGATACAGGCGTAATTTGCCGGGCAGATTGCTTCACTCGACAATATTGTCTTGTCTTGTACGTACATGTAAAGCAATAATTGCAGAATGCGACAATCCTTCTTCCTGTGACATGCACGGTTACAAGTACTTGTACGTTGCCATGACTAAATGACTAAAAAGGACGTGTTTTTAGTCCAATAAGCTTATTGACATTCGTTTACTCAACCCTAAATAATACTTTATTATACTATAAAGAATGGTATAGTCATGTTGATGTTGTTCTTGTTGTTTCACTTCCATTTTTCACGGGCCTCACCCTTGGCAACTAGTTATAATATAATGGCAATAGGACTCATAAAAACACCATTAAATAATTCTATCAATGTTGCAAGTGTTTATATAGCCTGTTTGCCGTATAAGGGGCTTGCGAAATGATGCAAAGAAAGCGATAGTGCCGAGCGCGATAGCCAAATTGATTCTATGTTTCGCGTCATCTGGTTAGCAGATTTTGGACCATGGAAACAACAGGATTTTTTTAATAAAAGTAGAAAATTAATGAAGTTATTTTGATAGGAAGCAAATTTAATCCAAAAACAGGTTTTATGCAGTATTGTATAATGTTGTTGTTTTCTTTTTTCATCTGCGCCTGCTACATACACATCTTACTTGGACAATGTAAAACTGTTAGTAAATAAAAAGTGTTGTAGTTCTAAAGCCTCATTGCTACTTACGATTAAATGATTCGAGAAAAGGTGAGTATTTAACTATAATAGAGTCTCATATAATGTCCGATAAATTTCCAAGGTCCAAATGAACTTTTAGTAAAAAGAAATGTATGGTAAATACCAAATAAATTCAACTCTTAGTCACTGACTTACTATATGCTAATGAGGTAGATAAGTGGGCGAAGCAAAGCGCTTTGCAAACAGTACCTGGGCAATTGCCGGAATAGACTGGAGAAATAACTAGTGAAGTATTGAACACTTTCAACTGATATTTTACATAAAGAATTTAAGGTCCTGCTTCTAAAATAAATGTGATGCAAGTATTTTCGAATGAAATATATTGTTGTTAAGTGAAAAAAGCAGATAGGTACTCGCTTATGAATGTGTAAAATGCACTTTTTGTGTATGACGAAATAAAGTGTGACAAATCATTACACCAAAAGCTGAAACGCTTCAGCAAATGTTATATTATATTTGCTCAATTAACGTTTTTGAAGACCAAAATCATTCTATATTACCGTAAACAGCTTTGTTGTTACGTAACTGGTTAATTGTATTTATCACGTGATGTTATCAATGAATGCTTAACACGTCAAAATATCGATTGCTGTTATGAAAGTCCTGGTGGTTAAAACCAATATACTTTTTATACTATAACTATATATTATGTGCCATTTCGGTATCAAAAAGTAAAATACTGATAAAATAGGTGTCTTCAAATGCATAACCGGGATAACTTTTTAAACCAAAAATGCAAATCATATAAAGCAACATAGAAATTAAGGTATTCAGATTGTCACGTGTTATGCAATTCGTAATGACAGTGTGCGCACTAAATTAAGATTAACTTTCGGTTTTGTTGCATTTTGAAATTGCAATAAATGCATTTTTCTAGGCGTTAGAAAAGGTCAAAAAGGTAATAAGAAGTCATTTGGATATGAATACAAATAAATAAGTTTTCATTACTAAAATATAATGGGACTTAAAGTGTGTTGCTGGTTTTTCTTCCTCTGTTGCGTTTGATGGTCGTAGCCATATGAATGTTAAAGCTCATGTATTATCATAATGATAGGCAAATTCATGAAGGTAATGTCCGATGTTCGAACACGGCGTAAAAATAGAATCAATTTGGTAGAGCCTAGTTACGCTTTTGTGGCCTTGTTTAATTCCTATATATATATTTCAAGCTCATGACAAGACGGTCTGAATCCAGCAAAACAAACTTTATTACTGTAAACAAATCGGTAAACTTATATTAAGGTTTTAAAGACTTAAAACATATGTACTACAACGTGAGGAACTTATTTTTTACACATCATCATTTTATTTGTGCTTACAACAATGAGCAATTTTAGTTTTAAAATGATACATAATAGGGAAATTTGTACTGCGTTTAAAATAAAATATGCAAAAATCCATGATAGTCAAATGCGACCTTCCGGATCAAAACTAATAACCCTTTTATTATATACATTACTGGTTAGATCACTTAAAAGACACGTTATACAACCATTCTCACATAATTGCCACACTTTTAAAAAAATAATGTCGCCATCAAAAGTTCGAAAATGTCGATCAAGAACATAATTGCTTCCAGGTATTTTCTGATACACTTTCAAATCAGTTGAAACGATAGTTTGTGGTGGTTTACAGCGTTGTTCCGTTAGGGCTACCGTGTCTTCGCCCTTACACGAAGGAGCGAAGGAGCGAAACCACGAAGGGACGATGGCGAAGACAAGAACATGCATTTTATCGAACCGTAATGAGTATTCCAAATGCTTTACCTTCAAATAACGGCATTGTAATGAGAGAAACAGGTGCCCTTGTCCAAAAACTACAAATATGTCATTTCCTTAAGTCTTTCTGTTTCTCTTATTAAATTAGACAAATCGGGCAATGTAAACACGAACAGCACTAGTCAGACGGGGTCAAACTGACGTTCAAGGGTTCCAATGGCTTAATTGAAATATGTAAATATAGTGAAAGCTAGGAACCATATAATACATATGCTTGCAAACATTCTTTTGCCATAAAACACTTTTGTTTTTTTCCCAAAAAGGTTCGTTTTGGAATATTTAATCGATGTTGAAGTCAACTTAAAAAAAGTTATTTTTTCCTGAAGAGATAAATAGAGATATGGTATGAACAACAGAACTCCTCATGTTTTCCTACTTTCCGAAATGAAAAAAGTAAGAAAATGAAAAAGAAAGAGTTCATATATACGAACGTACGAAGGTGAAGGAGCGAAGGGGCGAAAAAGCGAGGACACGATGGCCAATATGCGAAAGTACGCATCTTTGTACTTTCGTGTCTTCGCCTTCGTCTCTTAGCTCATTCGCCTTCGTTCGTTCGTTCATTATTTTGCTCAACTGTTAAACTAAATTATTTCTCTAACCTGTTGCACATTTTTCATAGCTTTGTATCAGCTGCAATCAGTTTGTTAAATTTCACCGATTTGCATTTTTAAAAGTACTTAATTAGATTGTAATTTGATTTTGTTTATGATGATCAGGCGGTTAATATATTGATTATAACATGTGCGATAACAACATTAAGTACATATACCTGCTTAAGACATTTTATAAGAATATAGTTCAACAATGTATTTTATATCAACTGCTAAAATGTCATAATGATGTTATGTTAATCATTATTTGGCACATGGGTTTTATACAGTTTAACATTGGTTAAAGATTTATAACTAACATCATATCTGGACACAGAAATATGGTATTTCTTCTGCAACTTTTTGTCGGAAAGTGGTCATTACTGGATCATTGGCTATGCCATCATATATCTGTTTTTAACCAATGTTCAAAGTCCTAACTTTCATAACATTATTGTTAATACTTTGGCAAACTTAAATTTGGTAATATATAATTTGAAAAGGGGTAAAGAACACATCGCAAGTGTTTGTACCAAACCTTATTTAAATATGTCAACTCATTCCATGTCCTTTTAAGTTTGGACGCATTAAAACCCGGTATACTGACCGACCAAAAGTCATTCATGTATATATATATATATATATATATATATATATATATATATATATATATATATATATATATATATATACCTGCAAACATTAACTTTTTAAATTATGATCTATAATATCTTTACTAAGGTTACAGGATGAAAAACAATTAGATGTAAGACAGAATATAATTATTTTCTTTCTGCTATTATTATGTTATCATGTTTTTAATCTGAAAACGCATGACCATCTATGCTCCGTAACGTAGACATTATTTTCAGAAGGCCACATTTAATGAAATATACGTGTGATGTGTGCGCTAATTTTGGTACTTATTAATGAGGTCCAGTGCGTCCCATATTATGTCTTTGCATTAACGAGAAACATGCCAAGTTTTATCACTTTAAGTCACCCCTCGCAAAAGTTATTGAGCGGATATAGTTTATTCTATTTTAGTTACAGCGAACATGACCTTGAACCAGCATACCCCAAATTCAATCACAAAGTACGTCTGAAGTTTAAGGACCGTAGTCCCATGCATTCTCTATATATCAATCGGACAAGCTTTTTGTGTTCAAGGTCACCACGACCGTGACCTATGACAAACTGAACTCAAAATCAATAGGAATCACGTCCAACGTTTATACATAGTTTGAGGACCGTAGAACCAACCATTTTGTGGTGTCCATGGTCACCACCATCGTGACCAACGACTTACTGACTTCTAAAGAAATAGGATTCTTCTACTGGTTATGACCAGACCCCGTACCAAGTTTGAGGACCGTAAGATCAAGCATACTCTAGTTATCAATCAGAGGAGGCTTGGTCTATCGACGGACTGACATGTGCAAAGCATGATACTCTCACTTCTCCAAAGGAGCGGAGCATAATAATAAGCATAGTTTAATTGTTGCCCTAGGATATAAAACATTAAGAAAAGTTTTTCAGACTTAGTATTTTCAAGACAGAGCTTTTCAGCATTTAATTGTTTGCAGGGCACGGATGCAAAGATGTTTCGCGGTTAAATTATTTACGGAACCATCTTTTCCTTAAATTGGATAAACGAAATGAAACGTCGTGCACGGGCTCAGAATGGCTATATAGCTTTGGAGGGTGAGATACAGGTGCGTGCCAGATATAGATATTCACATAACAATGTAATTTATGGTAAATTGTCTTTAAAATTTCATCAAACTTAGGTACAATCTAACTGCAAGAACCTTCGTCCAATTTTAATGATATACATTCATGTATTTCAACACTTAAATAAATCAATCGTAATAAAAAATATTTCAATTAACAAGTTTTAATATATTAGAAATGCAACTGCACGAGGATGTCAATCTGTGCAATCAGGAAAGTTGGCACATTAAAGTTTTGGGTATGTAAGTACTAGGGATAATACGATACACAAACAGTGAATTATTTGAATCTAGAAAAAAAACATTAAATCTAGAATGCTTAGTCCAAGTTGAGATTTAGATCCGGGGTGTCCACGCAGTGCATCGACTCTATACACTATATGGATATGCACAATATACCGTGACAGTACCTACACTAGTGTTATATTCTATACCAGTATATACTGTGCACTATATTCTATTCATTTTTAGAGGTGTTGAAGCAGTGCTTGAACACCTCTGTTCTCTATGCAATGTATACAGCCAGAGATTTTGAAGATTTACTTCAACTCCTCTGTTATAGTCTATATACATTGTGGAAGCGTACACTATACTCTATTCATTGTCTAAGGTGTTGAAGCAGTGCTTCAACACCCCTGTTCTCTATACAATGTATACAGCCAGAGATTATGAAGATTTACTTCAACTCTTCTGTTATAGTCTATATACATTGTGGTAGCGTGCACTATACTCTATTCAACTTCAGAGGTGTTGAAGCACTGCTTTGAACACCCCTGTTCTCTATGCAATGTATACAGTCAGAGATTATGAGGATTTACTTCAACTCCTCTGTTATAGTCTATATACATTGTGGTGGCGTGCACTATTCTCTATCTGTAAATTTGAACCTCTGTTATAGTCTATATACATTGTGGTAGCGTGCACTATACTCTAATCATTCTCAGAGGTGTTGAAGCAGTGCTCTATTCAATATATACAAACGGAGATTTTTGAACAAAAAAAAATAGAGAAAAATGCACAAAAATAATTTTGATGAACTTATGTCATATCAGGCAACATATTTAATATACTTAAAGCATAGAACAATTACATGGCGCAAGAAATGATTTTTGGGGTAAAATGTTGGAAAAATTAAATGAAAATGACAATTCATGGATTTTGCCAATAACTCTGCCTTATTTTGCAATAAAATAACCAGAACTACTGCAGCTTATATATATCATTTAACAGTATTATATATAAAAATATACAAACACAGTTGTTTTTTAAAAATATTATTTTCTGGGTAAAATGTATGAAAAATTAAATGGAAATGAGAATATTCTGGAATTTGCCAATAACTTTTTCAAATATTGCAATTGAATGACCAGAATTACTGTATTTCATAAATATTATCTTACAGTTTAATATATCAAAAGTATAGAAACTACGTAATTTTGTGAAATGTGAATTTTGGGGAAAATGTTTGAAAAATTAAATGAGAATTTCTGAAATTCGCCAATTATTTGCACAAATTTTGCAATACAATGACCAGAAATTTTACTGTATTCAATATATACTATACTACAGTATAACAAACCTAAAGTGTAGAAACCATGTATTGTGAGAAATGTGATTTGGGGGGTAAAATGAAATTAAGTAAAAATCCACAAACAGCAGTTATCAAACAACACAAATAAACAAAAATCATTTTATGTGCATTTTTCTGAAATTGTCTCCTTAATTTTTGAAGCTCTGCATTTCCTCCTCTGTCAAATCAATTAACGTTGTTCTCTGTATTCATTTATGATGATCCCCTTTTAGTTAATAAATCTTTTGAAATCATTGAAAATTAACCTTTTTCACTGTCACCTGTGTGTCGATGAATTTTATAATGTAGATATTTGCCAGACTCGCAAAAATCAAAACAAACCATAAGCCCAAGGCACTTTTTCACGAATATAATGCGACAGTCACTTGGGTGTGAGAAGCCTTGCCCAGCAACTCTACATTTTCAAATTGTCATAGCATAAAACTGTCATTTCCCAACATGCCAACATTCAGACATATCCAACATGATAACTAAGGTCTCTCTAGGCTAAATACTTTTCCAGCTAGACACTAGAATTGGACCTACAGTATGAAGATGTCCATAAAACCCAATTCACATAACAGGACAGGAGACCAGGACAACCAAAAGACATGGTTAAGTATGTTATAAACAACAAGACTACGCATTTACCATAACTGTATCTATTTTGAACATGAACAGAACATTAGTAAATTTAATCCTAAGAATGTGATGTCAATAATCCTGTACATGTATGTATGATATTATCTATGTCCATCAATATAATAAGAAATGGAAGTTTCGTCTAAAACATACACGAAAACAGCTATTGTTCATATAAACCATAAAGGTGTCTTATAATCATGTCAACAAGAGCTGTCTTTGGACAGCACACTCAATTAAATGAGGCTTTGTCTTAAAAATGAATACAATAATAAACAATAATGTTGTTATATGTGCCTGTCGAAAGCAATAAAAAGAGTCAAATTAAAAAGTAAACTAGAAATGCTGCAATGCAACAAGAACTTCAGCCTTCATTGTGAGATTCAGTTTCAAATGTATTGAAACTGAAGTTATTCAGTACCAAGCATTTTTCAATTTTTAGTTACAGTGACCATTGCCCTAGGGGCCCAAATCAAATATGAAAAGGAAAGAAAATTTTGCCTTTAGACAGTTACTAAATGCCATTGTATATAAGTCAAGGAAACCTTTTTTAAGTTAAAATGTAAAGTGTACAGGTAACTGTCAAATTTAATGGTAAATAATAGTTGACAGTTACCTGTACATCTTGTAACATTTTAACTTTAAAAAGGTTTCCTTGACTTATATACAAGAATTTTAACAAAACAATGTGGCGAACAGATCAAGAATCTAGGTTTAAGAAGTGACATTTCTAGAGGCTTACCATGATTGTGCTCCAATATGTATGGAACTTAATGACCATGGTTTCATTGAATTTATACTGGCATATAGGGTAATTGTGCAATATATTTAACAGAACACTCAAAAGTACAATGAAACATTCAGGTTAGAAGTTAGAATATAATTAGAAAAAGTAGCCATAATTGACCAAGTCAGTATGGAAATTAACAACAGAACAAGGTAAGTAAAACAATATAGATTAAACATAATAATATATGATTTGCATTCATTTCATTCAAGTTTAAAACATACTTTTAATAATGAACTAGCTCCATTGTTACTAAGCAAGGTGCTTTATTGCTCACCTCAAAACCAGACACATTATTTGTTTCAATAATATGTTTACAAGACTTTATTCACTAAAATATGTGCCTAATTATTTACTTTTTACCTGTCATGCCTTATTTTTTGAAAAGTTGTAAGCACTAACTTTCTGGCAAAGTTGTGATTTATGATGAGGAAACGATACCTCTATGAATAGCAATTTTTAAGGTTTTTAACATTTGACTTAGTGACTCCTCTTTCATATTACTACATTCTTTCTTTAAGGAAAGCTTGGGAAGAGAATATGGCCTATAAAACTAGAACATTTTGACCAATAAACAAGTTTCACCTAAAAAAAAATTAACGTTGACGAGAATAAATACTGACAAATATCATGAAAATTAGATATATAGTTTCTGAAGCATTTACAGTTTCTATTATTAGAACAAACAACCTACATGCTTTTTGTCCAACCTGAACAGTTATCAATCTCTACTAAGATTTCTTTGGTAAACATATTCTGGCCAGTATAAATAAAGACCAAAGAGAAAATGTGTCCGCATGCTAAAGTGTTAACACGGTATGAAACTGTTAATAAAAATGAAGGACAGACTATGATCAATCACAATAGTTCAACACGAGCACTTTGTACTGTGTTTAGGTAAATGTTAAACATCTAACTCTATTTAAGGGTAATCTATTTTCAAATCTATAATGTATTTGGCTGTTAAAAGTTAAAATTGGTATATTATCATTCCAATTTTAGTGAATCTTTATGTGACGGATGTCTTGTCCATTAAGTTGTCTTCAATGAAGATTTTGAAGTCAGACTTTCTCTTGTTGGATGTGGGTATTTCCTGAAAGAAAAAGGAACATTAAGCAATACATTAACACAGTTCCATTGTTGGCTTTAAATATTGAACTCTTAAGGAGCTTTTCGTTCATTTGTGCCATTGGCTTCAATGTTAAAATTTGATAATTACCCCATATAATATTAGTATCATTTGAAAAGGCTTTGCATACTGATTACTTATATTTAAAATCAATGACAAGAACATATTTTCACCTTTAAAAGTTATTGCTGGCATCCCAAAATCACATTATTGTTCATCAGATACATTAAGTTATTACCCATCTTGCAAAAAATTTATAGTTGATTTTGAAATATGATAGTTCTAATACATATTATATATCTTTATATTAAAAATTAGCCACATTTTCTGTGATATGGATTTTATATATATGCATATAAAAATATTTAACAAAAAATAAACAAATAAATAAGAAATGATTAAATCACACAAATCTTAGTATATTTTACATTGATAGATATTTCATGTAAACTTTGCTAAACACAGAAAGAAAATAATTGTTCCTATTACAGGATTTGAACCTGGACAATTACTTTTAATGTGAATGAGCATATTTGAGCATGATCAACTGTGCCTTACAACAAAGGATAACATTGAAACCTAACAAAGGGCAACTACTAAAAAATACACCTTGAGTTATGGTTTCTGTGCACTGCACTTCTGCTAAATGAGATATATCTGTATATATATGAAGTTTGAAATCAACGCCTCAAAGACTTTTCAAGTTCTGCTGCAGGCAAAAACTCAGTATGAAATATAACAAAGGGTTATTATTAAAACAAACTGTAAACAGAATTATGGTCCCTTAACACTGCACTTCTACTCAATAGGGATCTATCTGTATATGAAGTTTGAAATTAACACCTGGGGGATTTATGCTCAAGATTACATTCCACGCGCGCGCGCGCACACACACACACACACAATTACACAATAACTGTATCCACTTTGCCTTTTGGCAAGGGATAATCAATAGATTAGTCCTCATCATCAGAGTCTAAAACAAAAATGATGAACATAATCATAGCATGCATAAAACATTTTACAGTTGTATCAAATCTGGAATAAAAACTGTACCTAGATGAATTTGTAACAGGTGACAGTCAGTCATCACTTTCCTGTTTCCTGTTTCGCAATGTGTCATTCCTGTCTTATTGGGTTTAGTACAACTCTGGCATGGTCCACAATTGCAACTGAAAAACAACTGAACAATTAGCAAAAGAGAACTTATACCTATTGTACATTAAATGTACATAATATACTGCTACTAAAAATGACTCATACTGTCAAACACTTTTGTTTCCATGAAAAACTACAGCTATCACCTATTGTATTAAGAGATTTCACTGAGAGTGATGTTTGCTTTTAAGCATACAGTAACCAATTAGGCAATAATAACTGCCAAGCACAAAATAAACATAAGAAAATAATTCTTAATATACCAAAAACAGAATAGTGTTTTGTTAATTTTAGTAAAAAATAAAAAAAGTTATGAAGAGAAGTAAAAAATAAAAACAAGAGGACCCTGAAGGCCCTGTATCGCTCACCTGATCCAATTCAAGTGTGAGAAAAGACTTTATAAACACAAACATTCTGACATAGTTTCATGGTGATCAAAGAGAGAATGTAACCTCTACAGTGTTTACATGATTTGACCACATAAATGTGGCCTCTAGAGTGTTAACATGCTTTTCCTATTATTTGGCATGGTGACCTAGTTTTTGACCACATATAACCCAGATTCGAACTTGGCCTAGAGCTTATCAATATAAACATTCTGACTAAGTTTCATGAACATACAGTCATAAATGTGACCTCTAAGAGTGCTAACAAGCTTTTCCTATGATTTGACCTGGTGACCTAGTTTTTGACCGCACATAACCCAGATTTATACTTGACTTAGAGATTATTTCTATAAACATTCTGACCAATTTTCATGAAGATACAGTTATAAATGTGACCTCTAGAGTGTTAACAAGCTTTTCTTGAAATTTGACCTGGTGACCTAGTTTTTGACCGCATATGACCCAGATTCGACCTTGACCTAGAGATCATTAATATTAATATTCTAACCAAGTTTTCTAAAGATACAGTAATAAATGTGACCTCTAGAGTGTTAACAAGCTTTTCCTTTAATTTGACCTGGTGACCTAGTTTTTAACCCAAGATGACTCAATATCGAGCTCGTCCAAGATTTTATTGAAGGTAACATTCTGACCAAGTTTCATTAAGATTATGCCCAAAGTGTGACCTCTAGAGTGTTAACAGTCAAATTGTTGACGACGGACGACTACGATGGACGACGGACACAGGGCGATCACAATAGCTCACCTTGAGCACTTCGTGCTCAGGTGAGCTAAAAATATAAAAATAATAATCAAGGTTTACAACTCTGACTACCATACACAATTTAATGATTCATATGCACAGCTATTTTTCTATCACGTCCAATATGTGCATAAAGTTTGAAGTTAATACCTCAAAAACATAGAAAAGTGAAAGAAAAATAATCAAAGACCAATAACTCTAAAAAACCATAAACAAATAAGTTTTTTTTGCACAGCACGTCTCCTCAACACATCTAATATATGTTAGAAATCTCAAAAGCATTTGGAATTATGATTAAAAGAAGACTTGTCCAAATGAGCCCTAACCATCAAGTGGTAGGAGTATAATAGCAAAGACAAATCATATGTCTTTATATTTAATATGTCAATATATATATAATTGCTGATTATGATTAGAATCTCAAACAGTAGGCTTGGTGAGAAACTTTTGTCAAAAATTCTTGAATGTACATAAAACTATGGAACAACTGTAGATCAATTGTAATTTGAACAGAATAATTATGTTAATTCTTATTTCTTGGCTTAACTCATATTTACATTGTTATACATATAATTAATCCAAAGAGAACTTACCATTCACTGACAAGATTTCCTCATTATACATAGGAGTATCTTCATACATTTAGAATCTCTCCATTTTTCTTCTCCATGGGAACTGCAATACAGAACACATAAGAAAGGAAATCAAACAATTGCATTTTTCAAAACAATTTGTAGAAACAATAAAACTAGCTTCAGACACATGCAGAATTATTTGCATTTATTTTAAGCAAGTTACAAGAGTAGCATTACTGTACCTTGTGCAATCTGAGTAAAATCTGCATGCAACAAACATGTGCATGCAAAATTGCATGGATTTTCATTTATTTGCTTAACAGTTTTAATTAAACGTAACAACCTGACCAAATACTTGAAATATCTTAAACTTGAATACTTTATGTTATACTAGTAAATGACATTGAGTACATGTAAATATGTGTTAAAAATCTACCTTTCAAATCCAATGCTTTCTTTGCATCAAAATGTTTGTCTGTTTGCCCTTAAATTGGTCCCTCAAGAGTATCTGGTCTGAAATAAATATAAAATTAACCTACTTTAAGCTAGAATTAGTTATTATACTAACTTGGCTGATCTTAGGAAAAATGAGTCTTAAAGCTGCACTCACACAGATTGACTGTTTTGACATTATTATTATCTCAGAGAATGAATGCCTTAAATTTCCTAATAATAATACATAAATCACAATAAAACAGATGTCATGTATTAAGAAATCTGCTTATTATTTCATTTTTTCTGAGAGTGTTCGTAAAATTTAAGTCACAGAACGACAATTATGAACGTATATATGAAAAACAGCGATCTGATCTTTTTTCAGCAGTTTTAAATCATGGTTTGCAGACATATGCTCTAACATTGCATGGTTCATCCCATGATGTAAAAAAAGGTGTCAGAATGGTAAATCTGTGAGAATGCAGCTTTAATAACAATCCCCAACAGTTGTTGAAGACAAGTCTTCCTCCAAAAGACTTATTTACTCCGTTTGATGAAATAGCAAAAAAAAAAAGAAAATTGACGAAAACTGACAAACTTGGTATCTATGTGTACAATGCATTGAAACTTACTAACTGAAGTACCGCATAATTTACAATATTTATTTTTTTCGCATTTTTTTCGTATTTTGCCATTAAAAAGATTACTAGGTATGTCTACCTAGTAGAATTCAGAATGCGTGATTGGCTAGTCAATGTTATCACGTAATATTACCAAGTTAGGTATATAGATTAAATATTCCAACTGTTTAGGGTAAGCCTTCATAGCACACTGGATACAACACTGGACTGCGAATTTGGCGACAACGATTCCAACCCATTCTCTGACTTGATTTTTTTTTTACATTTGGTATTTTTTTACCATTATGATATCAAAGTTAAACATTTTATTGAATAATTGTCCAGAGATTCATAACAGAAAAAAAATCTGGTGTACAGTCCCTTTAAAAACCCAAGCCTGTATAAAACTTCAGGAGTAGATTAATACAAAATAAAAATAAAATAATAAATAATGATTTAACGTTATTGAGGTGGTAGCCTGTTTATATGGACAAGAACAGGGGGTGCAACTTGGCTTTTTTTTAATGGTTAGCCTTGACGGCATTTCAGAATGACTAAGTCAGGGGAGGATCCAGAATTTGAATTAGAACAAAAAATAATTTGGTCTGAGGAGTTAAAGGTGGGTAGAGGTGGTGGGGGAGCGGGGAGGGCTTGCAGGTTGTAAAACTAAAAGGCGATTTCATTTTTTTTGGAGGGGGGGAGGTCCCACCCCCTTTCTGGATCCGCTAGTGTGGGTTACTTCCGTAAAATGAACTCAATTTAATTTGGTGCAAAGCTCTAATTAAAATTGGTGAAATCAATTAAATTGATATTACTAATTAACGTAAACAAACCAATTGCAACTATCCCTGAACAACCTCGAAATGATACCTAGTGATTATTTTCATTTGCATGATAACTAAGAAAATATAAAATAACACCCGAGTGTCCTGTATAGTCAATACTTACAACTTACATGTGCAGGAATCAGGAAGGAGTTTCATTCTACCAACTTTATACCATTCTTATTTGTCGTCTTCTTAACCGGATCCTTGAATTTTTGTAAACAAACCCCATGAACCCTGCATCGTTACACTAGACTTTCTCGCTTAAATGTTTACGCTCGGTTGTGCCTGTATCGAAGAAAATGAAGACCAGTCCAAAATATTGCGTCATTTAGAATTTAGCACGCGCGAGAGTGGTTCAAAACATCGAATTTGACCGACACTGATCAGAGGTAAATGGCTATTTTCTTTCAAAATATAACATTTTCTAGTTCAAAAGGTAATTGAATTTATGTAGATACGTAAATAATTGACAGTTTAACGAGTATATTTTATTGATATTTCGAAGTACTCCTTAAAGCTGCACTGAATTTTTTTTTATTGGCGCCGCACTGAAGTGCACGCCTATTATGGAATGGGAATTTATTTTAGTTAGGGGTAGGAGCGGTTTTTAAGTTGATTGACAGTTGGGTTTTACTGTTATTTTATTATGATTAAAAATGCAAATGGATGGCGATTGCATGGGTGTTAAAATGTTATTTATGGTTGAATAGATTGTCTTCAATTTATCTTCAAAACATTATATCGGAAGAACGACAAATAAGTTTAATAACTGTTCCCGATTCGTTTACGTTTTCCGATTGGTTACCTGTAATATCATGTGCCGGAAATGTAAACATTCGGAGGAGTTCCGAATGAAATGTAAAATGTGTGGACCGGTAATTATGTGAATGGGAATAATTATGTTTCATGTTGTTTTGTTATGTTTACTGCATTAATAAACCATGAGGTAAGCTGTTTTCTTTAATTTAATCTATATTGGAATTAAATGTTTACCTAACTTTATTTGTTAATGTGTTGAAGGTGACATTAGTAAAATTTTATTACGATTGCCCCCGAGTTGTTTATTTTTAGAACACTACACATATTCGGATGTTGCTATTTTTAGAACCAGACGGTATTTCCCCGCTATTCATAGGTCAATAATGGAATTTCTACGTCGTTCATTAATAGTTGGAAACTCGTAGAAGTTTTCTCATGAATATACGTTTAAAATCAGTAAACACTAAAAGTGTACACTGACAGTTGATTACGATACATCTAACAATTTGAGTCATTACAGTAAAACATGGATTATAAGTGAATTATACGCGTAAGAGAAGATTTTCTGTTGAAAAAACTAATGTCAACAATCAGCATGGAACTGGGATATTCGTATCAAAGGGCTATTCATGTAAGTATCCTTGAGTAGTTGTGTACGTTTATGTGTTCAAAAATGTTTGTTTTTTAATTTATCTTTGGAATTCTTAAATCATTTTTATTTGCTAAATGTTAAGACAGCGTTGTACTATAAATATACATGTTACATACTTTACATCTACTTATAATGCACCAGTCAATTGTAACCACGCCCCCCCCCCCCCCAGATCCGAGGAATAGCTGGGACTTTGACTTTCGGTCCAGCCAACCCCGGGTAAAATCCTCGTCCTGCGGGGACGAATTGATGGTCAAATCCTCGCCATATGTCCCCGTACCCCAGGGAGCCTAGGTAAGGCATATTCCCTGCTATAATTTGCTCAAAGACAAAACCACCGCATCCACCCGGCACTGCGAGGCCACCTGAAAGGTAAAAAACACAGCCCATTTCCCCGGCTATCCCTGGCATATCCCCAGACCTGGGGGCCGTGGTTACAATTGACTGGTGCATTATGTACATGTACCATATTTTTAAATGTACTTATGTGCATCATTTATGTATATGATATGAGTATGTAATCTTTTATTTGATTGTTTTATCTTAGAAAAATATTAGACTTAAAAATACCCATTATTTGTTTACAAACTGCATATTTTCAAAATAAAACTGTATTAAAAGATGTACATGGTTTCGGGCTGGAAGCCACGACAGCTTGGACACAAGCGACATTCATTTGCTTGGTGTAGGTCTAGTTGAACGCCATACTGTTGTGAATCATTATCAACCATATGCACACTACTACACATTTGTGCCTACCAACCCTTACTCTTGGCTAAAACGGATATTAGTGCAGAATGTATAATTAATACATGTGCATTTGTATTTTACGGTTGTAGTTTCTGTTGGTTGATATTCAGAAGTCTAATTTCTTTCAGGCAGGAAAATGACTGAATATTACCATTATATGAAGAATTCCAGCCTGCATTAAATACTTTGTTGGATCATTGAGGCAGATTTGACATCCATGTCTATCCACAAGGCAGTCACATCTGATAGAGATGATGTGAGTATTTCATACAAAACATATTTGAGTTGGTGTTTGTTGTTTTACAAACTCATTGTATTCAATAATCCAATGGTGGTGGTGGTGGTGGTGTTGGTGATGGTGGTGGTGATGATGAATTTTATTGATAAATTTAGTAATTTTCTTTATATTATATACAGTCATGTATGTATCAGCTTATTGTTGTTTTTTTTAAATAATGTTGAGAAATATTAAACTGTTTATATTTTATTTTGTATATGTATGGCAGTATTATTATCTATACAAATTAGTTAGAAAGTACTTTTTTTTCTTTTACAGCACTAAACATTCTAGATGGGTAAAGAACCTGTAGGGGCATGAAAACCAAATCAGCATTGACTCAGCATTGAGTAATTATCATCTGTGCACTCACTACAAGTACAAACGCATGGGAACAAACCAAACTTCAAATGTTGAAGAGTGAAGAATTATTGTGAAAAATTCTAAATGTTAGAATACCATTGACTAAATAAAACAAATAGACATCGATTACCAACAGAGACTGTTTACATGTTATAATATTAAAAAGACATTAGTTGAGAACTTTCACTCTGACATTTTTGGAGGGGCATTACCGCCTACTTAGTGTTCTTGTTTCTTTACATATATTTTAATTTACATTTAAAAGTACATTCATTGTTTTTAAATCTGAATTCTGAGTTAGTATCATAAGTAATATTCATTTATTTCAATGATTACATTTTATGAATAAGTCCAATTAAGCTTTATCAATTTTTACAAGAAAAAGGTTGATTTTTAAGCATTTTATTAGTTAGAAAAATGTATACTTACATGACATTATGTATATTTTCTTCAAAACTGAACGGTAAACTATCATAAATTGTCTTTTAAATTGTTCATTAGACATCATAGAAAATATTTAAAATGATTTCAGCAGGTTGTCTTATTATTAACTTTTTTTTATGAATTTATAAAACTGGTATATATTTTCAAACATCGAAATACTGCTCTGTTCCTAAGACTCACAAGATCAATCAAAATGATTTTTTTCCATGTGTATCAATAATATGTTCGGTTGAACTTAATTTTTCTGTTAACTGAAGTTTATTTTACCAGAAACTGTTGTGTTTATTTCATAATCTCTGGTAATGTGAAAAAAAAATCAAATATAGACAAAATATTTTTAATTCATGGTAAAAAATCTTCAAAATTTGGATAAAAGTCCCATAGTGTGCCATGATAATAACTATGGTGTCAGTAAAAGCTTTATAAAAGAGTGTATTACTTATACCTTAATTCAGTTTAAATAATTATGGCCTTTAAGGATTTGTGTTTTCATATAGAATTCCTGTTATATTGAGCTTTACCAATTTTTGTTGTTGTTTTGTATTATGTACAATTACTACTTCTATTTCCTAACTTTTGTCTCATTTGTCAAATTGAATTGTTACATATTTAAGTGAAAAAAACACACACACTATTTTCAAAGATGCACTCTTTAACTCCCAAATAAGACTTATCACAATTAATATTATTGTATTATTGTTTTGATTTTTTTTAAATGGGTTGATAGATGTCAACAACAATGTTTCTAATGAAGGATCTTGAGTTCAATTTGCTAATAAGAATGAACATAAAACATGGTATTTCTGCCTTGTGATACTATAGTAGACCACACTAAATCTTTTAGCAATCACCAATCATTTAATATTTGTCATGCTTTCTGCTATTATAAACAGGGTCACAAGCTTGTTATCAGTAAACAATATTTCAGTAAATGCATTATTTAGTAAGTAGTTATTGTTTTATCATTCAATTTGATGTGTGTTATAAATACAATTATATGTATTGATTTCAAATAAGAGTTTCACTTTAAAGATGCTCATTTAAAGATAATGAACAGACACACAAAAACTAGACACATTTGAAACTAATTATATGAATGATTATTGTTTAGGTGACCTCTGATTTGTTTTGGAGATATTCATAAATGGGTGTTATTCTTTATTGTCTTCAGTTTCTTATACATTAAAGGATTTTTATAATTGCTTTTCTGGTATATATTTCAATGTAATTTAATGCAAATGAAAACACACTTTAAACTAGACACATTTTATACTAATGATATAAATGATTATTGTTTACATGTACTCTGATTTGTTATGAAGATATTCATAAAGGGGTGTTCTTCATGTTATTATACATTTTGGACGTGATTTAGTATTGCTTTTCTGGTATATATTCATTTAATGCACAAAGAAATTATTTTAAGTGTTCAGTATCACTTTCACACATTGTTTACTATTATTTTTTTGCATATTTGGCCTAGTTATGCTTATATGTGCATTGTTGTATTTCAAAACCTTTGTGAAAAATAGAAACGGTTTTATTTCTTTCATACATAGTCTGATACATATTCAGTTTGAATGCGTTATTTTTATCATATTTGAAATATTTGCCATTGTCCAATAAGACACATGCTGTTTTTGTGTTAATATCAACTAAAAACATCCATTTTCAACTCTTCTTTACTATGTACATTTTAGTATTATTAAACAGCTAAAAACAAGGCATGTTTTGTTATAAATGCATTTCATCTAGTAAAGAATGTTCACTTTTTATATAACAGTTCAATAATTATGTTCTATTTATGTTTGCAACATTCAGACGAAATGATAATGTTTATTAAAGTACTACAAAAATTGTTAAATTGTTATTTCATATCACTTCTTCATGATGAGGTAACTTATTCTTCCCTACAAGTTGTCATTCCAGCATGGTGACGTTGCCCCCTCCCCCTATATGATTAGAACTGCAGTGTACATCAACAATAACTCTATTTCAGCGTATTGCAAGAGTTATTCCCTTTGTATCTTTTTCTGTCCGGAGCATAACTAGAAAACTACTTTTTTGGAATTTCATTAAACATCATTCAATGGTATTTAGCACAACGAGAGGAAGTGCAGTGCACAATGACTATAGCTGTTTTTAAGCTAATTACATAATTATTGCCCTTTGCCGTTTTCTCTTAACCAGAGCATTACTTTAAAACTACTTATGGTATTGAAATAAAACTTGGTATATGAGTAGGTGGCAATGACAAAAAGTACAGTGCACAAGCACCCTAATTATGTCGTGTTCATTAATGTACCCCACCCCTAATGAAATGTTCAACTTGAAACTCTTCAATTTCAATGTTTTTGCCTATGTTGTCAAGCAGAATACTACAATATTTTGAGAATTTCATAGATGCGGTTCAATGCATCATAATATGCTTGTTGGCCTTGACATTCCTTGTTTTTCAACATAAAACAAATGCATAAACTATAAAACGGCGCCCTTTGATGCTTTGCATCAATGGCCTTTCTTGTTTTTGTCTTGGAATGAGCCAGTTTCTGTGTAAATATATGCAAATAACAGACGCGTAGGAGCTGGTGCCGCATGTGCCGCGCAAGCAGCCCCAATATTCTCGCTAGTAACGGCAATTGGGCCGCGAATATTTGATTTTGATTTTTTTTTACAAATCGTATTTTAAATAAAGCTCGATCAATACCAGTCTGACACGATATTGAATAAACAGGGCACAATGTCATAAAAAAAACCTGTGACCATCTAGCATATTGGCGCGTGAATGGTGTGAAAACAGGCGGCAGATTATTAAAGACGGATAAGTGGAGGAAGAGGCAATAAGACAATAATTATTTGTATCGTTTTTGATGTTTCAAAAACTGTAGTTGATTAGGATAATTGCAATTACTCGTTAGAATAGAATTTTCATTAAATACCGGTATGTATTTGCTCAAACTCGTCGCATTAAAGTTTGACTTTAAAATGGACGTTCCAAACCTGCCTAAAAGTTTAAAATTTCCAAAGAGATCTTTTGGCACTAAAAAAACTGAACATAGGGCATTCAACTCGCCATAGTTCCAAAGTCACTCGTGGCTTCACTATGAAGAGGTAAACTGCGCTAATTTGTTATTTATTTGATATGCATTGTGAGGATGCGCAAATATGAATATTTAAAAGTGAAAATAATAAATAATAAGTGATATAAAACTGCTGACAAAAAATCAGATCGCAGTTTTACATATTCCGTTCAAAAATTTGTTTTATGGCTAAAAGTGCTATACAGTACTAACAGTTGGAAGAAAAAAGCATAAAACATCATTTTCTTAAAGCTGCACTCTCACAGATTGAACATTTTGGCATCTTTTGTCAACAGGCTTATATCACTTATTATAAGTGATAATAAAAAAGTTGTAAAAATGGTATATCTGTGAGAGTGAAGCTTCAACTTATATATATATGCAATCCAATGTTTTTTAAGCAGTCTTGTGTCACTGGTTTTCTGGCACTTTTGCATTAATTGGCTTCTATAAAGACAGAAATTAAACAGTTGTCAAAACATTTTATCTGTTAGAGTGCAAATTTAAATGTACTTGATGCTTGCCTCAATCATTGCCGCTGACAGATCATCAGATGACAGCACCAACATCCAACAATGCAGCGATATTTTTAAAGTCTCTTTCACATTATTCTGTTTCCTAATGTTATAATTTATTTAAGATAGTTGCTTATCAAGATGTTGAATGCATATTTTACAGCCTTTTAGGCTTTAGAGTGTATTCAATCTCATTTTCAGACAGAAATATCTTGATCGAAGCTAGGAACAAGCTCACAACTGGCATCAGTGAGTCATGCCTGTCAAAACTAATTTTGGGGTATGCATGTTTCTTTTAAAATAGAAAAGTAGACATCGCCTTTACAATGTACATGAAAACATAAATAACTAAAGTATGAATGCAAATTTCATGCACTTAAATTTAACAAACAACTGTAGATGTAGATCGTGTCAATGAGAACCAGCCGTTCGGTTAGCTCAGTTGGTTACAGCGCCATGGTAGTGTTCCAGCAGTTGTTGTTAGTTCAAGCCCCACACTGGGGCACTTCTCCTCCCAGGTTTACTTAAATGGTGGCAGCGGTAAATGGCAGGAGTGCCTCTGTCAGCTTTAAACTAATATATATAAAGGGTTGATGGAGAGGAGTGGAGTGTATTGTGTGTCACTGTCCGTGTGTAAGATCCAGCCGCTCGGTTACAGTCTGATCGTCAACTTTCATGGTTATTATATTTAGATTGTGGAAATACTTGCACCATAAGTCATGTTTTTAAGTTTATTGTTTAAAGTTCCATTTTCTAAAGCTGCACTCTCACAGATTGAAAGTTTTGACAACTTTTTTATTTTTTGTCTTGGAACGAGCCAATTTTTGCGAAAATTCATGGAAACCAGTTATTTAAGACAGCTGACAAAAAATTAGATAGCAGATTTTTATATTTAAGTTTAAAAAGTGACTTTTTATGCATTTTTATTAAACCATTAGTAAATGTTTAAGCCATAAAACATTAATTTTCGAACAGAAATATGAAAATCTACGATCTGATTTTTTGGCAGCAATCATATATCATTGGTTTGCAGATATTTACGCAAAAAATTGCTCTTTCAAAGACAAAAAAAAAGTTGTAAAAATTGTATAAATCTGTGAGAGTGCAGCTTTAATTTTTTATGATTTAACGACAACTGCCTTGAAATAGATACCTGATTTAAGCATAATGCCAATGTTTATAAATTTCTATTATATTTTACTGTGAAATAATGTCAATATATACATATAATTGTTTGTGCTAGTTTAAATTTGCTTGATTAACCTAATAATATATATTATTTCTCTTTTTTTTGTATTAACCCAATATTATGTCATATAATATATCTATGAGTATATAATACCAAGGTAAACACATGTATACAAATCACTTAATATTATGTATAGATAGTTTTTAATACCATGTAACTCATTTGCCTACATACATTTTGGACAATGTGGTCCATTACAGATAAAACCCAGATGTATACATGGCCTGGATTTCCATATTATGCTGCCGAGAATAAAAGACGATGCAGTACAGATTGTATGGCTTAATAATCTTCACCCAACTTGGTAAAAAACTTTGTCATATTATGAGAAATCCCTGTTGTTTTGTTATTTATGTTCATTCACATATGCAATTCACCAAGCAACACAAGACGTAATGTCCACTTGACACATATCTAGTTTATATGGCTTGTACATATATATCATCACTTTTCATAAGAGAATAAATTTCATGTAGGACATTTAGATTGCTCTAGAAATAATTGCAAAGATGTTTTGCATTTGAATGTTTAAAGCATACCTAACATTATTTGCATTTATTGTGTTCATGATTGTGTTGTTTTCTTCCCTTTTAAGATGCATCAGATGAAGTCTTTGACTACCTAGCAAGGGATTTTGTAAGCTAGTACTGGACATGGAGACAGTCACTTGGAAATGATGATTGTGCAACAGCAGTTAAACATATGCAATAAATCATGTATGGTAATTTCTTTTCACCTCAATGAATATTTAAGTGACCTACCCACAAATAAAGTGATTCTCTAATAATACCAATTTCCACTTTGATTTTGTAATCCGGTATTCTTCATTACTACTACCGGTATCTAAAAATAACATTATAATATTCATCATTTATATCATAAGACCATGTGAATATTCAGTAATTTATATATGTAATCAATTTGTTTTTGTGTATGTGGTGTTTATATGTTGGAGATTGTAGTTCATTGTCAGTGATTTTTATGGCTGTTTCCCCTTGTGAAAAACTGTCCATTTTCCCCCAAATTAAAAAAAAATACATTACATTCTGGATTAAAATAGCAATGAATTTCTTGAAATATAAACAAAATCTTGACAGGTCGTACTCTTTACAGCATAATGTATGCATAAAAAAGGTTAAAAAAATGTATATTGGCCATTATATAAGCTATTTTGGCCTGATTTTGTATTTTTCCCAAAGTTGACTTTTTACCGAATTTGCAAGGTACATTGTACAGGCAGTAAAAATAATTCATAAAAAAAAATCACTGATTGTTGTTAAGTGGTCCTTTATGAATATTGTTCAAGTTTTGTCCTTGGGGTCAAAGCTGTCCCAACCAGTGTTCCCATGTTACTGATAGACTTCTAGAAAAAAAAAGATACACATTCAAATCAGGCAATGACTGGCCATGCTCAGGCCCTTTTGTTTTGAATGTACATTTAGCTTATTCATTTAATTCAGCAAATGTATAAACATAGTGTACAATTCTGGATACTTTCAAGTTTTGTCAATATATTATCAATGTTTAAATTTTCAAACAGGTGACCAGACAGGGAGGAAACTAGGGAAATGGTTATCCACCAACAGCCCAAGTGCTTGGTTAATAAGAGGAGCCACAGCATTAAAAATTACTGCCCAAAGTGGTGTGCTTTGCTAACACCTATGATTGTGATTTAATAAAAAAGCAATGAATGAACGCTCATTATTCATAACTATAACTAAAACATTGATGTCAAAGGTTGTCAATTTTCAACATATATAGTATTTGAGATCCTGATCTATAGTTGTGTGCAATGGATTATCAAAGAAAAACAAAAGAGTGAACAACAAAATGAATTGCATAATGCACCAGTCAATTGTAGCCAAACCCCCGCCCCCCAGGTCCGGTGAATAGCGGGGACTTTTGACTTTCGGTCCAGCCTACCTCAGGTTAAATTCCCTGAACTGATGGTAAAATCCCTGCCAAATTCCCACGGACCCTAGGTAAGACAAAACAGCCGCATTCACACCCATTTCCCCAGTAAACCCTCGGACCGGGGGGGGGGGTATGGTGGTGGTTACAATTGACATGTGCATTACCCACTACCCATTTACACCAGTAATTGATAGACATGCCTCTTGTCAAAGGTCAGAACTACCTGCCCGTGGCCTTTCAAGATTTTATAACATTGTTAAACTAAAGAAATTATTATTAAGTTTATACTAGATCTTTGTTAAGAGTGACCCCTTTGATAATTCTGGAGAAAAAACTATTAGGTTTAGGTTCTGTATTTGTCCATAATTGTTTAACAGGTCATATGACATGTAAGCAGGAGTTAATTCTTTCAAAAAATTGTGAATCTTATATAATTATGTATTTGACATCTTATGAATTTTATCACACTTATTACCAATAATGAATTAGGGCAAGAATTCCGAACAGTATACATCTAGTATCATGTATGTTTGATAATTTTGAAATCATAGTGATTAAATCTAAAAGGATGTTAAAGCTGCACTGTCACTGATTCGGAGTTTTCGCATTTGCTTTGAAAAATTGAATTAAAATAGGCTGATTTTTGCACGAATGCCTTCAATCCAGTCATATAAGATAACTCTCAATGAAACAGAACTCAATTGTCTGAAAAACTGACAAAAATTTCAAATGGTAATAGGAAAAACTGTGATTTTGTATGCAGTCTAGTATAACTGTAATCAGACATGTGCAAAAAAGTTTTTCATTTCAAGTTAAAAATAATAAAAAAGTCTCATATATCTGTGAGAGTGCAGCTTTAACAATAAAAACAATTATTGAAAATGGTATTTCCAACTGTGTATAATAATGCTACAACAATTTTATAAGAGACATTGGCAAAAACTGTTTATAGATTGTGTTTTAAGGAAAATTACAACATATGTGTATGTTTTATAGACAGTACTCCAATTCTCTTTAATATTTTGTTTGTTTCATTTAAGGCTTTTAATTGTGTGTTTTAGGGCTGTTTCAGACCATTCATGAAGTGGTATTTTTTTATATACACCCGGCAATCATAATTGCATACCTCTTTGCAAAAGAATAATAAACAATGATGGAAATTTAACAATGACGGAATTTTTCGAATTTTTACTTAACATAAGAAGAGACTTTTGTATTTTGGCCCAGCTGATGTTATTATATTGTTGACTAACATAAGCTTACAAGCAAATTAACAGGCAGAAAGATGAAAAGATGAGCATGTAGTCTTGTTTTGCATACAGAAGTAAGGGGCTTAGCTAGCCCTTTATACGTGGATTCATAATTGCTAGGTAATCTCGGGGCATGCCCCCTCAGAATATTTTGAAAAACGTGGTGCATTCTGGGCGTTTTGAGGTGGTTTATTTTGTACTGGAAAATAAAAATGACAGTTTAAGGATCATGAAATGTACGCATACTGCAACTTTGGCTGATTTTTTTAATGTTTTGTCAGAATTATGTGGATTCATCCGCGTACTAGTGTTATATGCAGCTACATGCCTGGTAGCTCAGACAGCCATTTTTAGGCTTATGTAGACGTTTGCAAGGCAAGGCTTGGCAAACCAAAGTGCCTATCTCATTATATTGGTTACTAAGTGCTTTTGCATGTTGTTTGCAATTGTGCATTTTGCGAGACTGGTAAATATCTGCAATATAAAAACTTAAAATTCATTGACACCTAGGTGACCAAATTTCAATTTTTTTTTAATTCATTTGTCAAACATTGTGCCCCAAAAGCACATTTCACATAAGTATGTAGTTTCTTTACATAAGGTCTATTATATTTAAAAACAGTAATTCTGGTAATTTTATTGCGAAATTTGACAAAGTTATTGGCAAAATGCAGAAATTTTCATTTTTGTTTTCTAACAAATTTACCTAAAAATCATATTTTACAAATTACATAGTTTGTATATCTCAAGTATCTTATAATGTTATATAATATCTGTTTTAAATAGTTATTTTGGTAATTTTATTGCAAAATTTGACAGAGTTGATGCTAAGTCCAGAAATTCTCATTTTCATTTAACTTTTAAAACATTTTGCCCAAAAAATTATATTTTGTACAATGTGATTGTATTTTAATTATAGTATATTAAATGAGGTGTCTGATATGACACAAAACCAACAAAAAAAATTCTAAGCATTTTCCTCCCATTTTTTATTTTCACTGGACAAAGAATAAATAAAGGTGATGAGGTGTTGAAACTCTGCTTCAACACCTCTCTATTCAAGTAGACAATAGTGCACGTCACCACAATGTATATAGACTATAACAGAGGAGTTGAAGTAAAGTTTCAAAATTTCTGGCTGTATACATTGCATAGAGAACAGAGATGTTGAGGCACTGCTTCAACACCTCTGAGAATTAATAGAGTATAGTGCACGCTACCACAATGTATATAGACTATAACAGAGGAGTTGAAGTATATATCCTCAAAATCTCTGGCTGTATACATTGCACAGAGAACAGAGGTGTTGAAGCACTGCTTCAACACCTCTGAGAATGAATAGAATATATACTGTGCACAGTATTACTGGTATAGAATATAACGCCAGTATACGTACTGTCACGGTATATCGTGCATATCCATATAGTGTATAGAGTCGATGCACTGCGTTGACAAAGATATCAATCTCAACTTGGACTAAGCATTCTAGATTTAATTTTTTTTTCTGGATTCAAATAATTCACTGTTCACAGAACATCGATACTGTACAGATATTTGCGGTCGCCGATATGCATCGACACATAAGCCTGGCGTATCGATACGAATCGGTTGTACGTCGTAAATCATTAACTGTTTACAGTTTATTCGTTTGTAAAGCGACATGCTATTTTAGGTTAGGTATTGTATTAGAGCAGCGGATGGTATGATGGCCAACATGGCGGACGAAGAAGAAAGAGTTGAAAGGCTGTAGGTGCAACAAGCGATTTATTTTTACAGGCCATTAATATCCAATCCAAAAAATGTTCGAGGGCCTCCAAACTGTAACTGAAACGTGACTGTCATTACCTAAGAATAGCTAATGTAAATTGATTATTCAATTAGCTAGTTGCATAACACTAGCTGACAAACCAGTATGTACTAGGATATATGAACATTGCTTTAATATCGCAGAAGTATTGCTAGTGTAAAGTTCATCAAGTGAAACCCGATATCTGCTGATGACGTTTTGACTATTTCTAGAGGTAAAGTAAGCAAAGTATGGCGTGAGACCACAGTTATTTTTACTATATGTTTCATATAGAAACTAACCTGGCTTTTCACTTTGAAACAGTCATAATTGAAAAACAAGTAACTGGCTGCTGTAGAACAATCCAAGACACAAAATTTAATCACAAGAAAACATAGGGTTGACCAATGCGTTGTCTCATAAAATTGAGTAGTACTACATGACCCTGAGGTCAAGAAAAAATAAGGCTAAAAACAACCAATTTACATAGTTCCACAGGTAATGATTTTTTCCAATTTTTACACTGAAAACTAGCAATTTTTGCAATACAGTGTCAAATTATGTTAAGCTCTATGCAAAAAGGCCACCTGTTTCTTCTCTTTCATTCAACTTTAAACAAATTATTGATACTTGAACACAAGCACTCTTTTTTCTGTATTCACATCCGGATCAACGGGGGGCAGATAACTGTGTTCTTGAGCCGTATTAGTAAGTAGGTGCTACGTCTTTCAGACAACACATTTCCATTTTCTGCGTATTATCTATAATGATCGATTCCCTTTGTTCCTCACCAAGGTTTATTAAAGATTCTTCGGCTTGCTTTCAAATTCAAATTAATTAATTCATAATAAGTGTTATATTATGAACGTATTTAAATAAAATGGTCTTTTAATTCGCACTACTACGGCTCCATGTTTAGTTTGAGGACCATGGATGCAGGCATTGTCAAGTTATCACTGGGACAAGAATCTCGCGTTCAAGGTCACTGTTACCTTTGAACTGATTACATCAAAACATTAGGGGTGATCTACTGGTCAAGCCCAACCTCCAAGTCAAGCGAGAGGATCATTGTTTTACGTCAAATGGAAAGGATATAAACTAGAATTTCATTATGGATGCAGTGTTGTAAGCATAGAAACTGAAAACTTAAAAAGTGGAGTTATGGTACTCTTACTTAATGCTAAATAGTACAGAAGTGACCTTTAACCCATCTGAATTGCTTAGCAATTCAGCCTACTGACCAAAGTAAGTATGACCGGACAGAGTAATAGAGAAAACAACAAATTAAGTAAAAGTGAACTAAAATATCTTTATTTACTCATTTAAAAAAAGTCAAAATGTACATACAAAATATAGAGAACATTGACACCCCATTCTAAATTGACAAGTCTGCAAGTAAGCTTAAATTATATTTTCAATATTGAAGTGGACTGGTAGGTCAGTGCTAAGAATAGAATGGTTCATTATTAATTAAGTAAATATAATGACAACCTAGAGGACAGTGTTATAGGTCAGATTATTATGAACAAATATCAGCCCCCAAATGGGGTATTTTAATAATTCCAAAGTAATGAAACATGATATTAGTTACATAAACTAAGGTAAATATAATGCAATTTAACCTACTATATTGCATTTGTAGTCACAAGGTTCTCAAGTTCTTCTGCAGAAAAAGTTTGGGAAATACTTTTCTCCATGACCTTGACATTAGACCATCTGACCTCGAAATCAATAAGGTTTATAAGCTGGTCATAGGTAACCTTCTTTAAAAGCTTAAAAGTGCTAGTTCAAACGGTTCTGGAGACCCTGAGGGACAATTTTTACAATGTGTTTGACCATGACCTTAAACTTTAAGTTACTGACCTCAAAATCAAAAGGGATCATCTGCTGGTCAAGGGCTAACAACCACTTAAGTTTCACCGTTTTTGGTCAAAATGTTCTTGAGTTATTGTGGGACAACATTTTCATAAGACTTTTGACCCTGATCTTGACCTTTGACCTACTGACCCTAAAATCAAAATGAATCATTTATTGGTCAAAGCCAACCGTCTATTAACGTTTAATTCTCCTTTGTCAAACATTTTTCGTGTTATGGTGCATGCAAAGTTTTCGTAAGACTGTTGACCGTGACATTGACACTTGATATAATCAAAGGGCAACCCAAAACCGAGGTTAATGTTGTTTTTTTATCAAATCATTCTCAAGTAACTGTGCTGAAAATTGTTGCATTAAATGTTGACTGTGAACTTAACCTTTGACCCACTGACCTCAAAACAAAAGGGGTCCTCCGCTGGTCAGGGCAACCTATCACTGAGTTTTCATAGGCATAGGTCAAACCATCCTCTAGTTATTTTGTGGACATGTTTTCAAACATTGAACCCCTGTTACCTTGACATTCGGATCTCTAAAACATTACAGTCATCAACCCGGGTACAGCTTTATCACTTAAAAGACATGAAGTAAAAATTGTGTTCCCTGACTGCAGAAAACCCGTTTTAATCTAAGTCAGACCATTTTTTGTAAAATCTTAATGACTAAGAAGGACATGCTCGCTTTGTCTGCTCCATCCTTCTCAATCATTATGATTTTACGCAAATTGTTCTATTACATATTTACTATAAACATGATATCTTACAACAATTCATATAACTACTTCCGACAGTTAAAAGGTGAAGACAAATTTATAATGATGAGCCCAGCACAAATATTCGAAACCCATTGGCTAGGAACCCGCCAAAATACGTCAAGCCTCGCGAATATCGGGCCAAGTGGGAATGTTAACAAAGAGTAAAACAAAATCGGTCATTAACATCTAGTTCGAGCCAGAGAGTAAATCAAGCCAAGAAATATCGAGTCAACAGGTTTCAACTGCATTATTACATGTATATCTGAAAAATTCAATCAACCTGAACATTAAGTACCAGTAGTTTTTAAGATACAGTTGAATTCCCAGTGTAAACTTACCTTTAACAGATTCAGAAAGACAGGATGTATTACCTAGATATAAAGATCTTGGCCAATTGTAAATTGTACTACACATTACTCATCTACTGTTATATTTGAAGAACATTTATATTTTCTATCAACTTGACATATACATTTGTAAGTGTCTAAACACAATATATCCAAATGAATATTGCAGATCCTAGCTATTGAAGTGTAATATCTGCACAACCAATTTTACATAAAAGATGTTGAAAAAAATATTATAACATATAAGCAAATAATTAGCATGCATTTGCAGAAACATGAGTAAAGCTTTGATTAACAATTCTGCAATCGGCCAAAATCTATTTCAAACAAGCAGGAACAAGAGGCCCATGAGGATCTACTGGCATGGCTATTTGGTCATTTTCAATTTTATCAATTTAAATGAGCTATAACACAGTCATGCATGGGGGTATCTGGCAGTTTTTACGAAAGGAACCGATGTCTCCTCAATATGTAACAACTATGCTAGGTTGGTGAAGGTTAGAAAAAGAAATGGAGGCACTTTTGTGTTCACAGGCCATATAATAGCAATTTTGACAATTTCAAGGCCCATAACCTAGTCATGCATGGGCAGTCGTGGATGGTTTTGAAAGAAACATCATCAGTATCAGTCAGTATCTCACTGAATTTAAAAGTTTAGACAAATCCGTTACCCTCTTTAACAAAGGCAAGGGAGAAAAACAATTGCCAAAAACCATATCGGAATAGAAGTTGTCTCTCTGTTTAGGCAAGGAAAAGAATCAAAGCGCTGAAAACGCTGGAAGACTGTCGGTGATGTAACTGAAAAGTGATCAGTTGAGTTCATACCTTTGAGGAAGTCTCTTTAAATTGGATAAGAATGGATAAATGTGAATATGGCAAACACAAATTTATCGTCCCTACCTTATTTTGTATTCAATGGCCTATAAGATTCTTAATTCAAGTTTCCTAAGTTTGAATCACTTTAAATCAGTTTAATGCATATTCATTATGTTTGAAATGCTTCAATGTTTGCTTTTTGACATCGCTTATAACAGTTTCAGTAAGCAATTACATGCCTTCATCTAGTTAGGGTCTTTTGAAGCCAATGAAAATACAATAAAAACTATACGCAAGATTCAAGGGACATAATGAAAATATAATTTTAATATGATGCTCTTTCAAGCCTGAATATGCCTACCAGAACTTCTATCAACAGATTCCACGTATGTACAAAATTTGTTTTTTAGTTACACTTTCTTTGATTATAAAAAGTTGAAATAAATCTGTATGGTGCTGTGGCATCATCAGAACAAACAAAATCTTCAGACCTTCAACGTTTATTTTACTTTTGTGTGAGTATTGCAAAGAATGGTATTAAGATAATACAGAACTACTGTAAATTACTTGGTCAATTTCATATTATTTCCTTGCAGCAATATACAAGATTATCAACTTATTAAGTAGGTTAAATAATAAAAAGAAACAAAAAGAAACACAAAGAAAACAAGATATTTTCTGACAGCAAATTAAATGTTGTCTTATATCTTTTATCTTTACATGACATGCAATTTAAAACTTCTGCATTTTTTTATTCAAATGTGAAAATTTCTTAAAATAAAATAAAAATCTCTGGGTAATGGAACCATAACTACATTCTAAAACCTATTATGAGACTGCTAAGATAAATGTACGAATAAAATTAGTTCTAGGCATTTTAGCATTCTTCATTTTAATTACTAGGATAACATTTAATTTCAAAATCGTTCCATGGCAAACTGGGATTTAAAACACCAGGCAATTTTTTTCCACTATTAAAATACTTGCATTTATCAATTTCTAAAAACTCCAACGTCAAAAATTAAACTTACTTAATAGCCATGTCCAACGAAAAATGTGTCCATAGGTCCATAACCCTGCCTGAGCCTCATCTATGATCCCATTTTCTTCACACCATTTAGTAAGACGCTTTGTCATTATATTAACAAATATTTTTGTAAGCTATTTACTATTACTATTTGAATTACTATTTGTAAGCGAAATTGCTCAATAAATATTGGTGTCTTTTAATGAGCCCTTTTTTGTGAATATGGGTGATAACATTTTCACTCCAACCAGATGGAAAGTTACCCTTGTTAAATATGTTATTAAATAGATTTGTCATATACGGGGTAATCAATTGGGAGGTACATTTGAACATTTCGATACAAATGCCATCAGTTCCCGGTGAACTGTTCCCTCTTAAGTGTGCTATACTGTCCCGTCCTTCACTCTCTGTTATTACTTCATTCAATATTTACAGGTCGTGAAATATCATCAAAAGCTGATCGATTATCCCTATTATCGTAATTATTGGGGTCGCAAAATAACTGTTTGAAGTATTCGAACCTTTCACTGTCTGATATACAATTGATACACGGTTGTGTATTGTCCTTTATGCTTTTCAACGTACTGCAAAAGAGCTTTGGGTCATTTCTAATGCTAATGAGATCGTTTCGGCGCCTTTTTTTAAGTTCATATTGTTTTGATATACACGCAGCTTTAAAAGCATTTTTGCTATTATATATTGCTCAAAATCTGCTATTATTATTTGTAATACGAAACTTTCGCAGCCTGCTATATTTATCATATTTTAACTGTGTACAATCAACGTCCCACCAGTCAGGTTGTTCATTTACTTTTGTACGATAACTTTTGCATCGCTGCCTTTTCATAAGTGCCCCCAGCTTCTTCATATACATGTATACAATCAATTAACTTTGATTTATGTTTAATTATGGTGAAGTACGTGCGAAAACATGAAATAAGTCACCGAAAATATTCACAAGGTCACTTCTCATCGATTTCTTCCATTTGTACATGACCAGTAATTTTTAGTAAAACAATTGGGATGATCATAGGTTCTTATAAGTAAACTGTAAGAAAAAGTGCTACTGGTATGGTGCTTGAACCCATAGACCATAGGATCATTTTACCATTTAAGTGCAAAGATATAAGAACAGCTACTTCCTTTCTATTAAAATTGGCGTTTCCAGCATAGAGTGAGAAAAATAATTTTAACCGATTGTTACGGTAAGACCTGTGCGTTGATTTTGATAAAGATACCAAATAGATACATATGTTCGACGATTAAAAGGCACTTCTGTAAAAACAGTTCTTGCCTGGCTTTCAGTAAGCATGCAATACATCATGTTATTTATAGTAATGTTTGAAATAAACATTGTTTTTTCTCATTTGTTTTGCACAGAGAGCAACAACTCAATGCAAACATGGTCATTTTTGAACATACATAGACATCACTCGGATGCTTATAAATCCTGGAGCCGTATGCATCATTCTAATACGCTGTACGCAAAATTAAAATGAACATGTTCTACATGACTGTCATTTGTAATCGCTGTTTGTGTTAGCCAGTCTTTCATTCGTATTAAATATAATCTAAGTATCCATTTAAGTAGCTGAATAAATGAATATAATGCATATTGTAAAAATGAGTTTGCTAAAAAAAGTACATTTTGCATTTTAAAAGGCCCCTTGACAGTCTTGCGAGTGCGCAGATTCGATGCTTTGTTTCAACGGGTTTCTTGTAATTTTACAGGAATAATTTCTGCTTTTAAAATTGTGAATGAATAGATCGAGGGTGAACAATAACCTGGATTTATAGAAAAAAAATGTATCGTTTGTATTTTCCACTAGATTTGTACTGTGGTTACTTCCCATGATTTGCAACTGAGATTATAAACATGCGTCTGATGTGCCGTGTATGGAGGAGCGCGTGACTGGTGGTTTCCAGCTCATGCGTGTATATCCCTTCGCCGATTTCTTCGCCGGAGTGGAACCAATCAGTGATGGTTCCTCTATGTTGTTTACAATGAGTATAGTCGGATACCAGACAAAATTTGGGCCTAATCTATAAATAGAACTTATGCTGCACGTACTAAACTGCTGGTCAGTTAACTGATGATTATATAGAAATAGAGGAAAACTGCTAACGACAGAGGTGAAGAAGAATTTCGAAAAGTGCTGACAGTACAGACTAAGTGGGATTTTTTATAATTAAGATAAAAAGGTTTTGAAGAGTTAGTTATATTATGTTTGATGTATTCTTTTGACCCGTATAGTTTGTTGTTTGTGAAAGTTTCTTACAACATATTGTCAAATATCACGTTAATAATGACCTTGTAAGAAATCAAGTCTGTACAGCAAATTATGTTTCAGTCATTTGGTTTTATGATATATTTCTAGGCCTCATATCATATAAAATCATTGAATATTGAGTGAGTAAAATAAACTTGAAAGTAAATTGACTTGCTTGGTTTGGCATTGTATTTAAAACGCATTAAAGTTTATTTCCGTTTAAAATTTTAACTTTCTTTCAACTTAGCTTGAAGTTATATCCTATCACATGTGTATAACTGTATAACCTATATCAAAGGAACATCAAAATTTTTATGTTTGCACAATCCATAATTGGTCATTCGAATTTAAAAACAAATCACATTATTATTAATATTTTCAAAAACAAATGTAAATCACCAGTACCACATATGCGCAAGCAGTTGTATTTGAGTACATAAGATAAGTATAAAAATCATAATATTTGATAATAGTCATTTTTCTCCATCCCGGCTCGAAGTGAATCTAACATCTGGCCGCTCTGGCCGTGACGTCACGATCAGTTGACCATTTGGAAGATCCGTTACAACCACAGCTCGGTGTTTCTGTATAATGAAGTTGTTTTATTACAAAGTTTTATGTACGAAGATTTTTATATACACTGAAGGAGAATTTTGATTTAAATGGGTAATGTCAGCATTGTTGACAAGAGTCGATGGGGCCGCGACGGGTGTTGTTTACGTCTGCGACGAAGACTTTGAAAGGACTACAACAATTGGTGTTCATAGCCATACAGTACTTAAGGCACGGTAACTTGGACATCATAACATTGGTATCCCCCCCCCCACCCCCCTAGAATGTCATCGCCGCTTAAGCCGTGAACAATATCGCCTGCTGCTGGTATCTTTTTAGACGAAACTATCATAGCAGTCTCCACACATTGGGGGTCCTGAAGGTAGCTGCTTGTTGAAAAAAACACCAAAGATATACACTAATTATGAAACTAAAACAGAGCTTTAATAAAATGGAAATTTTAAATCCAAGCAAGAGCATAAAGAAATTATATAATAGTAATATCATATTTGCTGAATAGAAAATGCACATACTACGCTACCTACATGCATATATTCGATAAACAAAAATGTGTGTTGTTTGAATTTGTTTAAAGTGGACTTGTTATTTTTAGTGTAATAACATATTCAGTTTAAATATGTGTGCTATTATTTTCACGACTGCTTTAATAGTTGGACGTTCTAGGTAAAATCAGGCAGGTGTGTTCAATGTCCAGTGTTTTCTTATCCGAATATAGTGTGTGTGTATACCTCGTGAAAAGTGAAGTCAGAATGTTACGCCGGACGGCAGTATTTTGCTTCGGATAAGAAAGTGGTACACACACATACACACACTGACGGCGTGATTTCCTTTACAAAGGTCAAGAATTATATGAGTTGGTGGCACAGACGTAAAAAGAGTAAAATTCACCATGTCCTTCCTGATATAACTTCAAAAGTTCTCGTTGACTCTAATTGAAACTTGGTCAGAATGTCTGTATGCATTATATTTTATACGAGATTGAATATGGGTTGTTTTGGGTCAAACATTAGGTCACTAGGTCAAATCTTATGACAAAACTTTGCCTTAAATTTTCTTTTTCCTTTCATAAATTCTACTTTTTTTAGATCTTCATAATTTTTTTGTCGAGTATTTGTCTATATGATAACTCAGGATCAAATTTTATGACAAAATTTGCCTTATCGTGTCTTCTTCTTCTCATTTATTTTAATTTTGTTATCCAATCTTTCATTAACTTTGTTAGTTTATATGTCCGTATGATACTTATGACTGTTGTGAATATGGGCCATCTCAATGTCAAATCTTAGGACTATATTTTACTTAAAGGGACTCGCTCATTTTTGGCACCATTTTGTTCTCGGTCATGCATCTGAAAACACTTATTTTATATCTATTTTACTCTTATATACCGAAATTGCAGAAATAATACACTTACAGTATAACAAACATTATATGGTTAAATTGGGGAGCAAACCCATACCTGTACAGTCGATGAAAAATTAGAAAACTGAGAACTGCACCACACGACAACAAGGACTTTTACTCAAACTACAGGATAACTTAGCCTTTAAGTCTTTTGTTACTAACCCCATTCAATATCTTGGACTTCAAAGACAATACTTGAGCATATATATCAACATTTGTTGAAGGGTTCCAACCTTCAGTAAATTAGTTTTAACACTCCTAATGATTTGCCACACTTTTGTTCGTCATACGAAAACAGTACATCGTCATCTAGTAGTAGTAGTAGTAGTAGTAGTAGCGACACAGGCGGAATAGGGCCTATAGTTTGATTCCCCGTATGCAAGCATACAATAAGGACTGTGGATTTCACTCGTCTATTGTGAAATTAGTTTATGCACATCTGTATACTGGTCCTGTTGAAGATATAACATAGGTCTTTTGGTTTTGTCAGTAATAATTGTTAATCAAGTGTATATAATACTGATTGTTTACTTAATTTTTGGGACAAGGCAATCCGAGTTTAGGTTTATAGTTTGATTTAAGGTAGCGTGGTCGAGATCGCTATGGAAGAAACGTTACAATTTTATTGGGGTCAAAATACATTCTTACACCGGCTATAATGTTCATATTGCTTTGACCAATTGACTTTGATTTGTATATTATTATCTGGTTTATCGAGTAAATATGTTGTTAACAAATCAATATGCCACAAATGTTCTCATTCAAATCTCGTATTTTGAAATTGTTCATCAAATAATGAATAAATTATCTTGAGACTTGTGGGATATTTCATGTACTGTCAAAAAACACCTTTTAAATCAGGTGAAGTATTTATTAAAATTTAAAAGTGTTTTTTGACAATACATGAAAATATCCCACATGTCTCAAAATAATTCCTAATTTGCAACATCGTCCTATGTGATAATGCGTATTTTTAACTTTAAAACAAATTCAGCCTTCCATCTTTGTTTATCATCTTCGGCAAACTTGGACAGATATTAAATGCTCATGAGACAAGGCTTTCATTCTTTTGGCCCGATGTGTAAATTTCGACTTAGTTATCACCCTTGAAATGGTACAATAAATCACATTTCAGCTTGTTCACAGCATAATGTTTTGTAGAATTGATCAACTTTTCTGAGAAGTTACTTGAAGATATACGTCTTTCAGAACTCCCGATATAACATGACCAATTTAAGCAAGCCAGTATACAACAGTTCTTCATGAGCCTCTGGTTATCATTTTACAAACTTATACTGGGTAGTATAATGTATACTTTTCACAAATAAAAGTTTCTATACATTGTTTTTTATTCATTAAAATATTTAAAGCGTTTGACATTAACAACACATTGATTGATCTGGTCTACTCGACCCCTTCAATACGGTACTAATTCCCACGATAGGTACAAAAAATACATTGATAACCAAATCCAATTTAAACTAGCCAAACCATTTTTCCCGCCGTGTACTCTCCTTGTTGCAATTGCAATAATTGCTAACATGTACTTGTTCGTATATGTGCCAGTGTATACTGTAAATCTCTGACACGGGACCCCGTTGAACGTACTACCCGTTTGTGCAAAGTTGCTCAAGTGTTAAACTGCTTTATAATTGGTGCAATTTGTTCTCCTTCGAAAACGAAACGGCAGGAAATCAGGTGTATGCAATGGCAAGGGCAGTAATGTCAGGTGCGTCCTGGTTTCCTGGTTCGTTGTTTGGGATGAAAAACGTCCTCGGTTCGGTGAGTATTTACACAGTTTTTTTTATATATTTTTCAACGATATTTTTTAGAAACGACCATGTGCACCGAATGAAAAGCAATTGCTTGTTTACGATGACGCTTGTTTTAGATGAAAATTATGTCTGTATTTAAATGTCTCGTGAAAACAATACACGTTCTTACTTAATAGGCTTACCGACTCACTCAATGCATTTTATTCTTTAAAACTACGATTTAAAACCATTCTTTTTCGTGCAAATCTCATTCGATACCTTGTTTTAGTCAATGACAGTATTGTTTTCTAAGTGCAGATAGCCAGTTTTGGTAATAAATCGGTAAATTTAAGGAAATGCTTACGGGTTCATTCTGTACATTTTTAGAACCTATTATCATCCCAAATCTGGCACGATTAATGTCGATCAAAGGGCGTCGATTGCTTTCCTAATTCATATAAGTGTAATATAACACGTCTTAGAAGTAGATCTGTCATTATATTGTGAAGGTAATATAGTAAGTCAAGGCACGATTATGTCTTGAATTGAATTAGTGTTTACTGAACTTGTGACGAACTACATTTAAGACGTTATATTGTTGAAAGTTTCATAAAGGTTGTCTCCCCTTTTAATGTAATTGCCAAATTTAAACAATATGCTTAAAGACATCTACATAATCTACAAGGTTAACTTTTCGTTTCCATTAATTATTTTCCCCAAAAAGGCAATTTTAAATAATCCTGTATTTTATCATAAGTGATACGAGTTTAGTCTTCATCAACTCGAATGACCAACAAAGAAAATGCGGGATAAAACAATATTGAAGTAATATTGCAAGTGAGAAGTAAGAAGTGATCTACGTATTGTCATATTTTATTTTGTGTAAAATGGTGAGGCACCTCATTTAAATTTGCTTTGTTTACATTGTTCTAGCCAAATTGCTGTGTTAGTTTTTTAGCTTCGTCTACCATGTTTTGATTGATCTGTGATTACGAAATCCTGTGAAAATTATTTTATGAATGTAAGAAATAATAAGTACGTTTAATGACACATGTGTATCGAGTATAAGGACGCGTACTCCGCATCCTACGATGCAAAATATCAAGGCGCCTACTCTGCAGTATATTCCGCAAAAGGTAACTGTCATGAATGTAAATACAAACACGTGGTCGGGTATAAGCGTGCCTAACTATGCTTCAGTGCAGAATTTATCCGAGGAGGAATTTTCATCGCTTACGGCAGTAGGTAGTGTAGCAACAAATCGGAAACCAGTCAAGCATGAGTGACCACTAGGACGACAGGGATAGACGGATTATACGATTAGTTTTGTTAAATATACAGTGTTTAATATCCAAAAACGTGAACAAATTAGAGCAAGAAGAATTGCAGAATATTTTTAGCCAACACGATTTAGTTTTTCTAACTGAGACGTGGTCAAGTGATTTAATTGACATGACTTACAACGGTTTCACCGTTTACTCTTTACATAGATGGGAAAAATTGAAAGGTTCAAAAACGTCATCCGGTGGAATTGTTGTTATGTGAAAAATAGTATTTCTGAGTATGTGCTATTGTATTTATCTGATAGTGATGATATTTTGTGGCTTAAAATTTCAAAGCGTTTACTGAATATGGGACATGATTTATATGTATGTCTTTGCTATGTTATACCACAGGGCAGTAGTCGAGAACATTTTGTCGAAGCCAGTGTATATGACCGGATATTATTACATATGGTGCAAATATCAAACGAAACAAACGATACATGCTCGTTCATGGTCATCGGGGATTTAAATAGCAGGGTCGGGCATTTAAGCGATTTTGTGCCATATGATTTTACAGATCCTAGAGTAATTGTTTTGCCAGATGAGTATATTTCTGATATTGAATTGCCAAGGAAATCCCAAGATAGCCATGTAAATCAATGGTAGATATTTAATCGATTTTTGCAGAGAGAGTCAATTAAGAATAATGAACGGGCGCGTAGGTCAAGACGCAGAAATAGGTAAATTCACTTATGTTGGAAAATCGGGTAGCAGTTTAATTGATTACGTCATTTGTAGCCAATCTTTAATCAATATGTTTTCATCATTTTCTGTCGGGGATCCGAATATATTGTCGGACCATTGCGCGGTGTATTTTAGCTTGTTAGGGCAAACACGTTCTTCAAATAATTCAAAAAATGAAGATGATTTCAAAACACGCGATTTTAAATATGTCTTGAAAAAATGATAAAGTAGATGACTACAAATTAAAGTTAGAACAAGAAGATTTCTAGAGGACTTTACATAGTTTAATCGATTCAGTTAATTGTGCGCCGGACGGCACTCTTATCGACCAAAATTAGAGTTTATTTCTATAATGGGTAATGTGTGTGAGCCACTGTTTAGAAAATGTTCCGGCAAAAAGTATATTCCGAATAATTCTTCCAACCAGTCATGGTTTGATATAGATTGTCGTACGAAACGGAATAAGTTTAACGATTATCTGAAAAATTACAAACGTAATAAAAATGATGTAAATCGAATTCGATTATCGGAGTCGCGATCAGAATACAAAAAGTTGATTAAGAAAAAGAAGTAGGAAAACTGTTACCAAAAAATTAGTAGACGCGCGTTTAACGAACGCTAAGCAATATTGGAAAATGTTAAAGGATTCTTCAGTTAAGAGATTAAGTCCAAACTTAAGTGCAGACAATTTTCCGGGGTATTTCAAGGCTATTAATATCCAGAAAATCATTTCTATCAAGCCGACGCAGACATTTTAAATTTTAATGACAGATATTTGGATGGGAACTCCAGATTATATTTGCAGAGTTAGACAAAGAAATTACATTAGAAGAAATAGATAAATCTATTAAACAATTACGAAAATATACTAGCGGCGGGGTAGATTTATATTTGAATGAGATGTTTGTATAAGGTGAAAAGTATTTAATACATTATTTTCATGCTTTATTTAATTCGTGTTTAAAACGAGGACATTTCCCAGAAATCTGGTCTGAGGGTATTATTGTCCCGATACTCAAAAATGGTGATGGAAATGATCCGAGCAATTATAGAGGAATAACATTATTTAGTACATTAGGAAATTTATTCACACCGATTCTAAATAAAAGGTTAAATGAATGGGCGGAAAAATACTCAGTTTATGTAGAAGCTCAATCAGGTTTCCGTAAAGGCATGAGCACTGTGGATAACATATTCATACTGCACTGTTTAATTAGTAATTGTTTAAGTAACAACGACTGGCTGTTCTGCACATTTGTTGATTTCCAAAAGGCTTTTGATTTTGTGGTAAGAAATGTGTTATGGTTTAAATTACTTATATATGGGGTGAGGGGTAACATATTGAATGTAGTCAAATCTATGTATAAGAATGTTAAGTCAAAAGTCAAAATGTGCGATAACCTAAGTAATTCTTTCACATGTGATTAAGGGGTACGTCAAGGTGAAAGCCTTTCACCCTTTTCATTTAGTATGTATCTTAATGACATAGAAGAGACATTTATTCTACAAGGAGTGCAAGGTATCGAACTAGGAGATTTATAATTAGTTGTGTTATTGAACGCAGACGATATTATATTGTTCGCAAAAAGCGCTCAGGAACTACATAATTCATTAAATGTTTAAGCTGATTATTGTGATAGATGGGAGCTGTCTGTAAATATTAAAAAAAAAAAGTTATGGTTTTTCAAAAAGGCGGTAGACTACCACAAAATTTGTATTTCAAATATAAGAAAGAAGAAATATAAATTGTAAGTAAATTCAAATACCTTGGGATTTTATTCAACACAGGAGGTTCATTCAATGAAACTGATAAAATGCTAGGAGGCCAAGCACTAAAGGCTATTTTTAAAATGAATAAGTACTTATAGAAGTTCACCGATATTTCACCAAAACACATTCTTGATCTTTTTGATAAACTTTTAACTCCAATTCTCAACTATTCAGGTGAAGTATGGGGATTCAAAACTGGATTTCAGGTCGAGCGCACTCATTTAGCATTTTGCAAAAGGTTGCTTGGCGTTAAAATATCAACGCAAAATGACTTTAATTATGGTGAAACAGGAATATTAAATCTAATAAATGGAAGATATTATACTATTATTAAGTATTGGTTAAAACTGTGTATGTGTGGAGATAACAAATACATTAAATACGCCTATAATATGTTAAAAATTTCACTTGATGTAAATCCTAACAAAATAAATTGGGCTTCGAAAGTGCAAGTATTACTTTCCCAGTTAGGGTTTTACGCAGCTTGGTTAAAGCAAGGAGTAGGGAGTACTTAATTATTTTTACTGTTAGTTAAACAAAGATTGCAAGACAATTTCGTCCAAAATCTAAATGCAACTATACATGAATCATCTAGGTCAATGTTTTACAGAACCATTTTCAGTATTAAGTTTAGCGAGTACCTCAATCTAGTAAACATACCAAAATACAGAAAAGCTCTTTCTAGATTACGCTTGTCGTCACACAGGTTAGCTGTGGAAATTGGAAGGTGGCGTAGACCAGAAAGTTTACCTTATCACGAACGCAAATGTATGAAATGCGGGGTTTTGGAAGATGAATTTCATTTTGTGCTGGAATGCGATAGTTATAAAGATATCAGAAAAAAATATATAAACAACTACGTTTGGCGTAATCCAAGTTTCTTCAAGATTATGCAATTGATAAATAGTGAAAGTTCAGTCAAATTAAAAAAATCTTGCCACATTTACTTTTAAGGCTTTTGAAATAAGACGCCATTTAGTATATGACTTACGTGCTTTTACTTAATATGAATTGAATCGAACAGATTGTTGTCTCTCCCGACATGAAATTTTCCCTTCAAGTATATAAGTTTCATATTGCTATTTTGAATATATTATGTAAACTTACTATGCCAGATGACATCTTGCTGTACCAGTATATTATTATTATACGTTGTTGTTAATTCTGCTATGCTATGGATCTTGTCAGATTTGTTTGCATAATAAAATCTTCTTCTTCTTCTGTATCTTAAACTATATTATTTGCATGTATGTGTATATGACGAAATACAAGGGGACGTTGACAGTAAAGTAGTCCTTGAACATCAATACATAGTATACCAAATACCAGCAAGCATATAATAATTAGCAAAGGCAAACAGGAGCAAACGAGGAGAAAAACAGTGTACAATGTTCAAGTTTTAAACAATCATTTCAACAGTAAAATGTGAACATCTTATAATAATAATTATATAATCAAAGTATGCATACAAAAAAGAAAATTGTTATGATACAATAATAATACAATTTTTTTATATATATAACCAAGGGATTCAAATAGCAATCATCATAAAAATTCTTATAAATCAAGAAAAAAATATAAAGCTGTTGTCAGATTGAACACAATCTAAAAATATTTCCATACATAATTTTTCATCATGGTTGTTGGTGAGGATTGAGAGCAAACTCTAAGGCCCGAGCATCATATTTCACTTAAATGCCCTTTTCGTCTTAAAAGTGGACACGACTATTTGCAGCAGACTTCTGTGCTGTAAATTAAAGATTTTTACCATGAGCGAAGGTTCACAACATGTAATCATGCTCATTTATTTTAGTAAAATATTTTACAGCTTTTAATCAGTGAAAAGTAAAAGACACTATCCGTTTTAATTTAAAGAATTTCCCTGTTTAAGCCTTATTTATGACATATATCTAGTTTATGTTATCTTATGTTGAACACTTAATCATATGCTCAAGACGTCACGTCCGGAAAGCGTAAACTTTTGAAAACGGATCATTTAAAAAGCAGTTAAAGCGGCTTATTTAGATTCAGTACAAAATTATGGAGATACTTATGTAATTTATTTCATTGACACAAGAATATCGCGAATGCTGGTTCACGATGACGGATGTCAGCGCAGAAAGAAGAGAATATACACTTCAAGTTCCAAAAGCCTTAAAGAAAAAATGAAAAGAGACAGACATAAATTTAACAACAGTGGAAGAAACCGGAGGCGGTACAAAAACTACCTTCAATACCAGAACATATGAAGTATTTCGAAACGCTGCAGACAAGTTTTATTCCACGAACGACAGAAAAAACAGTTGCACAAGGATTCCGGTATTGGTCCAGAAAGACAGGCTTATCGAGGAAAATTTCAAATATTTGCACGGAAAATCACCTGTTAATACTCTGAACATGTATCATACAACATGAACATGCTTGGTGAATGGCAAACAGTCTGAGTTGTTTATGAATGATCATGTTAACGGAATTTTGACACTGATTGATACTCTCCTGATCGACGAAGAAACTTCTCTTGGTGCCGTCAACTCAACAATTGCGAGAATATCAAAAAGCGCGCAAAACGCACACATGTGAACACCCGTCCATTCAGGAGCCTGACGTCATAGCTAGCAAAAGCGAAACACAACCGGATCCGGAAGAGACCTTAGCAAGTGAAGATGAATGCCGATCCACTAGTTCCAAGCTTAAGGAAATTATGTCTTTCTTACATGAAATAAGGTCATCGCTGAGCAACCATATAACTTCAACTGCAAGTAGTTTGACACATATTCGTGATGAGATGACAGGAATAAAATATATATATATATAGGATCTGACACGAGTTGTCATTTAATACAATATTTTATTAAACGAGTTCATGAAATTTGTTAGTAAGCGAGCCTCTGGACGAGTTTAATAAAATTCTTGAATTAAATGACAACGAGTGTCAGATCTTTTTTATCACATGCTTAAAACGGTGTTTTTAATACCAATTAAGTTCCACTTTCTGAACCGATTGTTTGACAGCCAACGTACTCAGAGTAGAATGTCAACGATGCGCCATATAAATAGTTCCAAATTAAAATGACAAAAGTAACTAGAAGTTATCAAGTTTTAAAAGCTGATAAAGCGCTTAACAAGTCACAAATACAAAAGTGTGTAGTAAAATATCCAACAACATGAATAACGAACGATTTTAACCAAAAAACCCAATAAGTACACAATTTGATGACGTCACACTCAGAGTACATGCATTTACGCGGTTTATGTGACCTACATCGGTCTGTCAAGTTTTCTGTGTGCACGGATTTAAAAGTTATTCGCTGTCGCTTTCTACGATGATTTTGCAGCGTTTTCTTGGTGTACATGGTGTTTCACAACATGCAGATGATAACGGCGAAGCCTTACTCTGTACTGCATGGATGTTGCTGTTGAAAAAGTTAATTTTCACCAGGAATGTTTCCAGAGAACATGATGTTCTAGCCGCCATGGGATGTGTAATGAGATGCTTGTGCTGCGGAATTCGTATTTGTGTTTTCGGTAACCGACAGCTGATTAAATTGGCAAGCAAATGGCATTGATTGCATATTGCTTGTGCTGGTCAAGATGGAGATGTTTGAAATGTTCTTGTGGTGTTTGTCACTATTGTGGCTGTATTTGTTGACTGACTGGATATTTCTGTGACTAGTAATCTGCATTATTTGGTTGGCGGAACATTGTTATCAGAAAGTTTGTGTACAAGATGCTTTCTGGCACTATGATTCGTTAGCCATTTTTCTTCCGAAAGTCTTACAGCTTCATTATTACGGTAACTATTTGTTGGCATTTAAACCATTTTGTTTACAAACAATGCGGAGGGATATCTAGGTTGCGTGTGATTAGTCTGGCCAATCGAAATGTCTGATAGGTTATCTTACACATGTGTAAGATAAAGATATTCGTAATGGGTATATTACACGGAAAACAAGGGTAAGCATGTGATAAAAATGTATGTTCAAATAAAATCACGTCGAAATTAGAGAAGCTTGATGAGAACAGTGAAAAATCGTCAGACACATAAGTGCGTAGACTGCAGTCAATATCGAACGGTATTAAACACTTTCAAGTCTCTCAGAAAAGGTTGAGTACTACATCAACAACACAACTATATACAACAGCAGTAGCAGCCGGAAGTGGTCAGCCGGAGGTTGTGTCCACTGCAGCGGCACGAAAAAACAACATCCCATCAACTGAGATGACCATCCAAAGCTACTCACGAGCAAACAGAAATCATCAGACGTCGGGATCCATGTCGCCCAATATGGGACCATGCGGATAAAAGGACCAAGCCGGTCTAAAAAAATCTGCTATAAGGGAACAGCAAAAGACCCTTATCATTGGCGATTCCATTTTGAAAGGCATTGACATGCGCGGACTAGTGTCTTCGGTTGATGTTAAGACGTTACATGGAGCAACCATTGCAGAACTACGTACCTGGCTTCACTTTACTTCCCGATCTGCGTACAGCAATGTCGTTTCTATACACCAATTGACGGTAATGATTCTGCACAACACCGAGGCCGAGACGTTGGAGATTTCTACAAACAACTATGTGACCTCGTAACAAGTCCAAAGGGTGAAAATGTGACTGTTTACCTATGTACCGTTGCGCCAAGAGAGGATGTTGACGTCAAGCTCGTTAATCGCCTTATCCAGGAAGTGTGCGAAACTACGTTTTCACAACGCGCTAATATCTTCAGATCGTTCGTGTATGGACAGTGAGAAATTACTTTCTTCGTGAAGGCAGTCATTTATCCCGGTACGGAACTGTTGCGCTACTCAAATGCATTGACAGTTGTATTACAGTGCTAAAATCAAAACGCCATGGCATGTTTGGAGAGCAGACCCACTACGATCGCACCGATAATGCACGTCGGGTACCACGTGTTTTATATATGAACAATATGTTTTGTACAATATGTCGAAGAAACAATCATATGACAAGAAATTGCAGAAGAAAATGTTCACGGTAGGAATTCAGAGACAGACATAATTGACAGACATCAGATATTTACGGTATATACCACTACACAAATAATATTAGCTATTTAGAAGAATTATGTACTGAATGTAATGAAAACAAATGTACTTGTGTAACTGTTTCTGAAAATCATCATATATGTTTCATTACTATTGATAGCAGCGATAACAAAACATCATGTATGCCTTATTCATCTATTTATACACAAAGTTCTTCTTGCACTCACGATTGTGAATATTGTTTTGAAAATAATCCGAAAAATCAATCTCAGCATTTCGGCAATATTGATATTGGTAACAGTCAATGTTATGACATTTTTGAGTTCAATAACACAGGATTACACGTTGTCAATTTAAATATTCAACACTTGATGCCAAAACTCGATGAGATTAGGTGCTTACTTAACACTGTTGACATTGATGTTTTAGGATTATGTGAGACGTTTTTACATGAAGTGTAATCATATCGGCCAATCTCAATTCTTCCTACAATTTCTAAAGTGTTTGAAAAACACATCGCCAATCAGTTGAGAAACTATCTTGATAATATAAGTATCTATCATGTGTTTCCAGTACGGATAGAAAAATCTGACCAGAGGGCACGTGCGTAAGCCGGTAACGAGGCTTGCCGAGCCCGCAGCCCGCAGCCCGAGGGTCGGATTTTTCTATTCGTACCGGAAAAACATGATTGATATTTGTTCTTGCATATCTAAATTTATCAATTTGTGGTAAAAATGACGTTGAAAACGAACTTTTGTACAATTGCACCAAAAAGCGCGTGCGACGTTGTTTACCGACATCATAGAGCGCAGTAATTTTGAATAACTAAAATCATATCACATATTACATGATTTCCAATCCGGAATCACTCATGTCAAACAACTCTTATACGATTAGTTGATTCTTGGTTGAAAAATATTGATTCTGGTAAGATTGTTGGAACTGTTTTTCCATATCTTCGTAAAGCTTTCGATTTGGTGGTATTCTTCTACATAAATTGAGACTATATAATTTCTCTGATTCAAGCCTAAAGCTTGTAACCTCATACTTACTAATGCGTCGACAATGCATAAAAGTATGCGATAGAAAATGTACATTTCGATTTGTTAAAAGTGGTGTTCCACAAGGCTCCATTCTAGGACCTCTTCTCTTTTTGATTTACATCAATGCGTGAAGCAATTTCATTTACCAATAACACAAACTACTCATTGCGGTCTACCGCCCGTACTGATTTAAGTGTCCTTTACTACAAGACCAACTATGGTAAAAAGTCATTTACTAATTTTGCTAAATCAGTATGGAATTCAATACCGCTTTTTATTCGCGAATCATCATCTTTATTTGCATTTAAAACACAATTCAAAAAACACCTTATGACAAAACAATGATTTTAGTGAATGACTGTCTGTTATCTCCATTTGTTTTTTAAATGCGATTTATTCTTGTCTTTTATAATTTTGAACATTGTACTGGCTATATGTTGTGTTTGAATGTCGTCGTGTTTATTGTTTGAATGAGAAATGTATACTAATACGTTTGTAGAATCCATTGAAGACCACATTGTAAAGAAGATACTTATGTAAGTTAATGTGTTATCTTCATGAGATAAAGCTTAGTAGTAGTAGTAGTAGTAGTAGTAGTAGTAGTAGTAGTAGTGGTGGTGGTTGTGGTGGTGGTGGTGGTGGTGGTGGTGTTGGTGGTGGTGGTGGTGGTGGTGGTGGTGGTAGTTGTAGTAGTAGTAGTATTATATAGTACCTGGTTCCTTGTCATCTTCAAGCGTCTTGTTTTCTGTCTATTTAAGTTAGGGTGTTTTTTTCGTAAGTATAAATTCTGAAAGTATAAATTGTAAATCAGTACACATTCGTTTTGTATTAACTAATTAACAGAGTTAATTGTGGTGTGAAAATAAAAAAGAGCTGAAATGACTGGTAATAATGATAGGTATAGTGTGGTAAAAATTAAATTAACCAGATTTGGGATGAACCTGGGTTCTAAAAATGAACAGAATGAACCAGTAAGTATTTCTTTAAATGCGCCGATTTATCTCAAAATCTGCACTCGGAAAACAATAACAATATTATCATTGACCAAAACAAGGTATCAGATGTAGTTGGCACAAAAGAAAATGGTCCTAAATAGTACTTTTGAAGAATAAAGTACATTGAGTGAGTCAGTAAGCCTAGTAAGAACGTGTATTGTTTTCACGAAATATTTAAATACAGACATATTTTTTTATCTAAAACAGGCGTCTTCGTAAACAAGCAATTGCTCTTCATTCGGTGCACATGGTCTTTAATAAAATATATCGTTGAAACATAAAGAAAACTATGGTAATACTTACCGAATCGAAGATGACTTTCAGCCAAAACAATGAACCAGGAAACCTGGACGCACCTGACATTACTGCCCTTGATTGAAACCATTGTTGAAAAGCGAACGTTTATTAACGAACATGTTAATTCAAGGCTTTGAGGCTTATTTCACAAATGTATTTGCCGATCCCCTTGCACAGAACGACAAATATGTAAACGCAGAATTAAAGCAATAAGCGAATAAGAAAGATAATGACCTAACAGATGAATTAACTAATAATAATACTATACAGCATGTAAAGTTGAAAGTGCAATAAAATGTGTTAAACTGAAGAAAGGCCCGAAATCGATGACATTCTTAACGAACAAGTAAAGCATGTCGGGAAAGTTATTATTATTGCAATGAAAGGACGCCAAGCGAATGGAACACTAGTTTGCTAATTCCAATCTACAAAGAAAAGGGTGTAGTGAAGACCGATCCTATCAGTTACAGGCCAATATCTCTTAGCACATGTTTCAGCAAAATCTTTGAAAAAGTAATTTTGAACAGACTCGATAACTCAATAAAAATTAAATAAGTCGCATTTCCCTGCGAACAGCAGCAAGGATTTTGCAAAAAACAACAACTCACAACTTACCTACAGGAAAGTATCTATCAACAAATATAACATAATTAACATCAACTTATTCGTAGGCATGCTCGACCAAAAGGCTGCCATTGACTCTGTATAGCACGAAGGCCTCTTTCTCAAGATGGGACGATTTAGCTTAGTTGGAAAAGCACACGAACACTATTAATGTCTTCATATCGACAGAGACTTAAAATGTATAGTGAAAAATGAACGGTATTACTTCAAAGAACATAACTATACGGATATCAGTTCGCCCCAGGGGCGTTCTTTCCACGTTTTATTATTTAATTTACGAGGACCAACTACTAAAAGATCTAGAAAACAGTAACCATGGCTGCACCGTACAGTCAACAAAGGCCGGTGTAACGTTGTAAACTCTCCCCCATAGAATAATGACCCCCGGTCATTATTTTATATAGAATAGTAACTTCCCGGTCATAATATTATGATACCGATGCCTAGTTGTGCAGAAAGAAAAAAAATGAATTTGCTCCACCTGTTCGGGAGTTATGGCCCTTAAATTCTAACATCATCTTATTGTCATAGGCGTCAAAGGTCATAAAACATGGGACTTCCCCACAACCGATTTGCATATTTTATGCCCTATATTGATATGATTGTTTACTTTTTCTTCTTAAACACGCCTGAAAAGTGAAACAAATACCCCAAATCCATAGAAGGATGTCTCTTCAACAATATACTGAAATTTGAATAATTTCTAACGACGAGGAGCGTCACAGGTAATAAAACCTTTGCTACCCCACATCCGTTTCGCGTATTTTTGGAGGTATATATGAGTGACATAATGGTAACATAAAGAAGGTTAAGGGTATTTGCCATCACTTTCAGGGGTAACATAAAACATTGTGCTTTTCCACGTATGAATTTTTTACAATCTTGCACTCCAGAAAATGAACTATTTTACCGTCAATAGCATTTTTTCGTTATGAACCCGCGAGTCCATGCTATTACAAAATTAGTGCAACATGTAGGATGCAATACCAAAAAGATGTTTCTTCTAAAATTTCGGACAAAAACATCGTTACTATAAGTTCCAGAATGCTTACACTACAAAAACACCGTTACTATAAGTTCCAGAATGCTTACACTACATTGTATAGAAGGTTAATAAATAATTATATAATACATGTATGCGTAACATAATGCGATGTCACAAAGTTACGAGGCTGTTAAAGGTACTATCTCAACGAATTGTGGAAAAATCTTGGAAAAATAAAACTTAAGCCTGTTGAAATACTTAAAGCACGTTACCTTTATAGGTAACAAAAATATTTAGATCTAAAACATGTTCTAAACCAAAAGTTTATCAAATGCCATATCTAGAGAAGCAAAGAAACAAATCTTCTCCGTAAAATAGGCTATATAAAGGCCCAAAATCGATGACGAACCAGCATGTAAAATATATTTCCAAATGTTTCTATTTTCGTAAACGCTTTATTTCTAAAGAATAATCTCAATTTCTATCAAGAAAACATGACCAGAATCATTTCCGATGACTAATAAAAGATGATAATACACTGTTTGTAAACAAAACCAAATTATCCTCCATCATAAATATCGGTTCTCTCTATTTCTATAGTAACCTTAAATCGACTTAGGTATATCTTCTATTATTGTAAGACTTCGCTTTTAGTACAATAATGATAATTCAAATGAAAACCAATTTTAATTTCATTTTCAATAGATGTACGCTTATTTCTTAGCGGAGCCACTAAGTTATACTGCCGTTGTGTCAGCTGTAGACGCAGCAGCAGCAGCAGCAGCAGCAGCAGCAGCAGTAACAACAACAACAACAACAAATATAAGCAAAAGAAACACGACAGTGACTTGAATTGATATAGAGTATGTTGGTAATGGGTAAGGTGGGGGTCAATATTTTATAGATAAAATCGGGGGGGGGGGTCATTATTTTATAAGGGATGTCAGTATTTTAAAGAAAGGGGTCATTATTCTATATAAAATAATGACCGGGGGTTCATTATTCCATGGGGGTCAGTTTACAACGTTACACCGGCAACCCTTCGTACGCAGACGACAAAGCTCTGATAGCGTTGTCACCCTGCAACCTACAGCAAATGGTGAATGTCGTCATACTGTCAGCCATGGAGAATCGATATTAACGTTAAAAAAAGGAAAAAAAATTGTTTACAGCAAGAAACATGAACCTCCTAGTGTTGCGATTATGTTTGGAAACAGTATTATCACACAGTCAAATTCGGCAACTCACCTGGGTGTTAAGCAAACTGCCAACATGAAATGTAAACCTACAATAGAAACGAGATGTAAGAAAGCTAAAAATGCAGGTTACGCAATGACGGCTAAAGGTGTCCACTCAAAAACTTTAATGTTAAGAAATATTTCACTTTACAGCTAGATCTGATTTACGTGTGTGAGTCCATGCTGGGACTTAACAAGTTATATTCGTCTGTAATAATCCGGAAATTGCTGTTTTTACATTTACTTCTATGTCTTGACTCTAAATGTTCTAGTAAGAAATAATTTTAAGAGGATACTTCCAGTACGTCCAAGATGAGAATGTAACTTTAGGTTTTATACCTGACATCTGTAAAATTTTGTGTGCCTTTGGATTCATAAACTTTATTAACCATGCTTTAATACACCGTGAACAAATACCATCAAGACACCAATGGAAAACTACTGTGAACTGTCTCGTGCATTCTAAAGAAACTCTGCTGTGGGCAGATAGAACTAATGTATGTCGGACGAAGATTTTAGACTTTTCAGTGTTACACCCAAATATTTCTAAAGCAACAGTGTATTATGTTTTTGAAACGAACTATTTCAAACACATCCGAATGTTAATTGCTACGCTCTGATGCAAAATACCAACGAACTGTCTCCAACGACGTTACAACTGTGTTAAAGAGGTGTCCATCGCTGACGTCACAGAACTTGACCTCAACCTTAAACGGAGAAACTATTTTCCTCGCACTTCTTGGCACAGAACTCATAGTTCCTGACTACCAGCTGACTCGTAAACAGTTCCTGAGACGATCGTATATGTTAATATATAAGTGTCTGAATGTCTAAGACAAAGAGCGTTTTAAAACATGTAACGCTGTTTCTCAATAAAACCTTGCATTTGAGATTGGGAAAAATATCAAATCAATCTTTTATATTTCCCATTTTATTAGGTCCCATTTGGACGAAAGGTATATTACTATGAAATTTCCAGAATGATTTCAACAATCTCATGTTCATTTTTTTATTAGACACACCTGAGCGAAGATACTATATTTTTACTAGTAACGTAGGTTTCTTTGGTAGAGACAAGACATTCGTATATAAAAATAGTTTTCAATATGGAATATGGTATACTTAAATGTCATGATAGAAGGATTTTTCTATACAAAAAGATGTTTACTGGACCACAGAAACGGCTGTTCACAAAATTGCAGCAAATTGAAAAACTAACATTTTGGCAAAAACACGTTTTTTTATGTAAATACTATTTTGTTTTCATTTCCAAAAGTGTACATTCACAATACATAGCTTAACTAAAATTAAACAATAAGAAACATTAACTCGAAACATCTAACTGGAGAAAGGAACAACTATTTGGTAAATTAGCTTATCCCTGCTAAGATTAAAACAACGATAATCGTAACCACGTGAACAGTAACGTATGTTTCAAAAACAATTGAGGTATCTAATACTTTTGAAAAATGAAATTTAAAAAGAAGTTAACCGTAGTTGACATGTGAACTTGTTCTGGAACAAACCAATATCGCTTATATGATTTCGAATAACAGTTGTTAATGTGTTCATAAGTACATGACATTAATTTCATGTAGCTATTGTATATAATAAAAAATATAATACAAAAACTGCATATAATGAAAGAAACTAAGTGTTTTGGAGAAACTATACTGTGCTTGTTGACATTTCAAAGTATCTATAATGATGGGATTATATCATTTGCTTTTTTAAATTTTTTAGCGAAGATTGTGCATTTAATTTCCTTATGTAACGTATGTTTCAGTTCACCTTAACATTCAATATCAATACAAGACCTTCACTACCATATTGCATTATACATTTCCAGACGATCAATAGAGATTTCATTACATTACAATATCATGCATAAAGTAAGATTTATAACTATTTATCCATGTATCATAAACATAATTGCATAGAGGGACATACGTACCAGTATGTACATCAGTCTTGTTTTAGAAGCGGACGTGCGTGTATGCTGTCAGTATTATGTACATTTACCATAAGGAGACAAAGCCAAATCGCTTAATATATCGATCACTAACAATACAAAATATTTCAATCTATGGTTCCTTTAAATATAGATATTGACATCTTGTTATCTGGGTGTTCGGCTACATATTTCTGGTGTAAGTTTGCCAGATAATCAGTGAAGATCTGGCTTTGGACTTTTGCTTCTTCGCACTTCGTCGAATCTCTTACCCGGCTGAATGCTACCGTTGTCTTTCCTTTCAAAGAATTTGGTGACACGGTTCTTAATGACTTTTGACAATTTGTTTCTTTTTACATCAAGCGCCGAAGCAAGCATGGAAATGCACTTGAACTTTTTTGGCAATTGCATTATACAAACTCGTATTGCGGCCTGTATCACCTTTTTCTGTTTTCAAGTGGTGCAACATTGCTGAACGAAAGCCGCTTTCTAACCTTTTCTCCTTTAATTCCAGAAGATTTCATTAACAAAGCTGTTTTTCGTCTTGGTGTCAGGATGCCATTGTTGCATTTTGGTTAAGATAATCGTTGCAATTTTCTTTGCAAAGTTTTGACCTTCTTTTTTGTTTAAATATTATTCTTGATAACCTTTCTGAGTTTGGCGTTTGCAGATTTCAGTGCCGTACTCTATCTCTTTTTTGGACCATTTCTCCTAGTAAGATATCTTACGATCACTTGCCTTGGAAGTGACTCTCGAGTTCAGCTTGAACTAGAATTCATTTCATCTAGATCGTCAAAATTATTCCTGTTCATCATCCGTGTTTGACGGTGTTTTGCATACGCGTCTTAATGTCATCATTTCGTTTCTTTCTCTCTGAGGCCGACATCTGCGTTACTGGTTTATAATAACTCTGTTGTCTTCTGCGCTCCTTATGGAAAAATGTTTCACCCTCTGATAACTTCTTCTGTTATCTGTATCTCTTTTGTAACTTTGCTCGTTAAAGCGGCATTCTGAAACATACGTTACCAGAATGTGTCAATGTTTGTAGTATGTTAAATGTTTGAAAATCAGAAAGGCTTCAACAAGTTTAACGGGTCACAAATATGTGGCATTTAATTGTTGCATTTAGCGTAGTTGTCAGTACTTTCAAACCTTTTCGGAAGACTATCAGCGACACATTTGGAAAGCATTGAATTTTTAAAGGGTATGCACTTTCAACAATATATCTCATTCGAAGCATGCCTCCAATGATGAATTTCCTTATTAAAATATTAAACTAAAGCTAAAACAGCATTACTAAACCCAAATATAAGAATTAACCCAAACCTTTTTTAACCATAGACAGAGATTTGTTCGTTGAAACAAACGTTACCTTTTAGTAACGTATGTTTCAGTATTTAAGACGAACAGGCCTCGTCGATGAACTGGAAAGAGTATGAAATGTTAGTGTTTGTTTTCATCGTAAAACATTCAGTAATCTTTAAAAACTCATACAAACATATCAAACAAAATATGCAGTGGATAATAAGCTCTTACTTGGCACGATGCTATTTCAGGGTAAATCTGTAATCATCTGGTTGCGATAATAATCAAAATTGGAAAATTTAGCGCCTTCAAAACATCGGAGCGATTTTGTTGGTGAGGTCACTGAATAGTAAAACCCGTACGCGATTTGTACCTTAACAATTTGGTAATATTGAAGTATCTTGGTAACGTATGTTTCGTAACGTTTGTTTCATTTCAACATTGTAGCCATTCAAAAAGCTAACGTTGCTATCTTAGCCTGATCGAATTATGTTTCATGAAATAATAAATGTATTATGACATGTGGTTCTTAAATGCCCTTGTAAAAAATTGGGACAAATGACACAAATTCCGGAATTAACTGAAACATTACCATTGTTTTTACTTTAATTACAGTTTATAGGCATAAGAGCTGTTGTTAAATGTATAAACAATTGAATTTTTACTATTTTATGTCGATAAAATATAGATGCAAAATGGGGTATTATGTGTTTACAATAGTTTGGCGACATATTAGGAATAATAATTTAAGCATATATAAGACATTCTTTTTCTGCGTTGACGTGTGTAAATATTCATATTATATGTCTTTATCAAAATCAAATAAATAAAACAACAGTGGCAGCACAACAGAATTGCATTAACATCTCAAAGTTAAAAAATCGGATCGGCGACAGTAACGTATGTTACCTTTTCGGTTCATTAAGACACTCGTTTGTCAATATATTACATTATACGGAAATAATTGACTGTTCTCCAGTTCGCATATATATATCTACAATTGAAACATATAATCCGTATACCAGATGCATAAGAAAATTAAATAGACCAAAGAACATCAAATGCAAGGTTTAATTGAGAAACAGCGGTAAGCGACATAATGATTTTTGCATTGTAGAATTGTATTCAGTGCCAAAGTAAAACGTTTTTCTAGCACACCGAAAAGGCATTTCCGGTAAACTCAGCCGTGCTGGAAAACTCCAGCAGCAGCCAATTGTATAAACAGATTTACCCAGGGTAATATTTTACCGGCGGTAATTTTTCTGGTAATTTGGCGGTAAGCAATTGTATAAAACAAAATTAAGATTTTACCAAGCCATTTACCGCGGTAATATTTACCCTCTCGCCAGAGGTGGAAATTGATTTACCGTCTCAGTTACCAGAATCAAGATGGCCGACCAGACATAAACAAACGCTCGATTCACAACTCAATTTGTCGATTTTAAAGACATATTGAAACTTCGTGAATAGAAAACTGTTCAATTACATCCATATCAATAGAAGACAGGAATACAGAGGTAAGAAATCGCCAATAACCACTGTGTGAACAAATTAATGCATTAAAAATATTCCCAGGAACAAATAGTCTAAAATTATAGACGTGTTATATAATACGGGATTCTTCCGATCCCTAGCGTCTAAACGGGTTTGTGCAAAAACCGGGGGTGTTTTGAAAAAATATTGAAATTGTAATAAGTGAAGTATTTTATGGTTTAAATTGATCATTTATATTCATATTTTACCATGTAAGTGAAAAGTTATTTTGTACAAAACAAGCATTTAATGCATTAAAACACATTATTTACCTTTCCAATAAAACGAAAGTTGACTGACACAGACAACAATTATGCCAAGCGGAACAACTCGACCTCAATCGCAAAACCTCGGCCACCTCCGACAAGCTTCGATATAGACCTCATAAATACAATCGTAACAACTCGGCCATGGCCGAAATGTTCCGATTGTTTAAAAATTGTGCCCTGAAGCCTTGCAGGTGCCCTTCATGTATCTATCGCTATGTTTTGACATCAAGAAATGAAAAAAAAAACGTCAAACTCATAATTATTCGTAGGATATGACATTTTTTATGATATGTTTTGGATGTTAAATGCTTTAACCCGGAATCCCGATCGGAATAATTTGTACGTGAAGGATTTGCCATATCAAAAAAACGTAAAAAAATCCGTAAACGTACAAATATTTGGACTAGATCTTACTTTGTTGAAATGTATCCCACTTTGCACATATTTTGAGTATTTTGCACATAAATATTTACAATCGAATTGAACCGCCTGTAAACATTGAACAATATATAAATGACAGCTGTGACGTCATTTTCTATGAAAAATATCTCAGTCTACACCATAGTCTATTTCTACAGTTTTCTTTTACACGTTTTATATAGAGGCACACAATGGGGTGATTGCTAACCAAATACTGTATATGTAGAGTGCCTTAATAATATAAAAGTTTACTGTAAAGTATTTGATAAAAACAACAGCTGTGGTATGACAACATACCCAAGTATGATTTTTTGAGTTTGTTAAAATGTATATAAATTATACTGTTACATATACAGTACAGTTCTGTGATTAACACTTGTATGTTCAATTGTACACAACCATTTCATAATTGTGATAATGAATATAAATAATCATTTTAGGCTTTTCATCAGCGAAAGCCAGCAGAGCCAGTGTGATGTTAGAACATATAACAGGCACATGATTAAAGACACCACCAAGAGCAATGAGGTAATAATAAGATGTTTTTTTCTTCTGTTAATTAACAGTATACTGTTATTTGAGTGAAAGCAAAATATTAATACATGTAACTGGTTTGTTTATTGTGAATGCCATGATCAGTGGCGGATCCAGGTTTCTCAGTTAGGGGGGGGGGCGTAACTTCTGAAATTGACTTCTGTTGGCCGCTAAGGCCCCCATGTGTTTTCATGGTAATTCAGGGGGTCGGAGGCCTTCGCGACGGCCTCAAGCTCTTAAACTATTGCATGTGTTTACTATGGAACGCCGGGGCTTGCGAAATGCGTTATACAAATGCTATATATAGAACAATAGTTTCATTTTCGACCAATCGAATGGCCGGGTACAGAATTACGGAAACTCGTGCTGTGTGAAATCTAAATATAGTAACACCTCCTGAATAACGGATTTCCTTTGCATCTCGCATTTCGCATGAAGCATTTTAAAAGCATTTAGCATCTCGCATTTTGCACATAAATCATTTCCCAAAAAGCATTTCGCATATGGCATAACACAATTAAATTGAATCGGACTAAATATTGTGCACGTTCCGAACTGCTCCCGGCAGAGAAGGGGATGTATGACAGGCTACTGATACTGCTACAAAAATATTATTATACGGTGGAAGAAACGATACTCTTTCTAACCTAACGCGTTTACAGCAATATACAGAGTTGCACATCTTGCTATTCGCAATCTAACTGACTTTCGGCATATTTTCTCTAGGACACCTCTTTACTTTACCGTTTCTGAATATTATATTGTATTGGTGTGTTTATATATGTTATTCTAATGAATAGACACAACAAACGTATTATTTTTCACCTCTATTACATGCAGATAAAAGTATTTTTCAAATTAATGTGTTCCTTTTTTCATTTCATACAAAATGATTCTGCTCAACTTATGCTAACAACGGTAAAAAATATTGAATCGAAGCTTTTCGCATTTCGCAAAAAGAATTTCGCATTAAGCAATTCGCAAAAAGCATTTCGCTATAAGCATTAAGCGTTTTGCAAAAAACATTAAGCATTATGCAAAAAGCATGAAGTATTTCGCATTTCGCAAGAAGCATTGCGCCCCGGCGTTCCTTAGTTTCCTCATGTCAAGTTTCATTTAATGCATTAATTCAAGCAATCCACATAGATTTGCATGAACTGTCGTGGAGGCTTTTATTTATGTCTTATGATCTAAAGACACCTCTGACTTTTGCACTCGGTAAAATTGATATCTTACTTGGCGATTAATGAGGATGATGATGATGATGTTAGCATTGTACTACAGTAGGACAATGTTTTTGTCCGATTAAGTATTCTACGTTACGTGTCGTCTGATCTGAGCAGGGTCTTAACTTATCAATGTAGACAGCATGTGGTTATTTTGAGTTGTTAACAGTGCAGAGTCGTACATCCAAAGCAGCGTCTGATCTTATTCTAAATTTACTGCCATATAGTCGCTTATAGTAATAAACTTTAAAATACTTCCAAAGTCATAGAAATGTGAAGACAAATAAACAAAAATTGTTTGCACAGAACGTAGTCTGCTGGGTGCTATTCTGTACATTGTATTTAGTCATTATGACGAACGATCCGAAAAGTGAAACAGACGAGCAAACGTCTGTTTCACTGACTTCTCAGGGTTAATACATTCAACACAATGTCGAATAAAACCAGAACATATTTTATTAAAATAACTGTTGTGTCCGATATTCCCCGCATGTATTTCAGCCGTCCGATATTCACTACAAAACTACGCATGTGTCCGATTGAACGGCGTTTTACTTCCTGCGTATAGCCGTAAAAACGGAGGATAGCCAAACGCTAACACATTCTACTGAATACGTCATAATTTAATCGATAAGAGCGTTCCACAACGTCTCGGACCAATTATGTTTCGTAAGAGTCCAATGTGGCCAAATAGATGTTCGACACAACCATGGTAAATCGAGATCTATTTTTTTGTGTGGAGCAAATCATAACCTTAAAAGCTATCTACAATGATGGAACGATATTAATAATTTATACATATACTTGGAAAATTTTAGGGGGGGGGGCGGACCCGGCGAGCGCCTATGGTGATCTCTTACCGACGCTCTTGTTAACTTACCTTTCAAATTTATAGAAACATTGGCCTCTAGAGAACGACGCCCAATATTCATTAATCAGCCATTTAAGATATACTTTGATTTTGAATTTAAGACCATTTATAGTTGAATGTAAATAGAAAATAAATCTTACACTCCATGTATATTGACTTAATGCTCCTGTAAAATGGAAATATGGTGACAACATGATTAAGTACTTCTAACACTTAAATTTGACATCCACAATGGGACAGCTTAGCTTTTAAATAGTTTAAAATATTATTAAATAGTGCTGACAATAACTGAAGAGATCATGTTTCATTTTAAACAGAAACAATGATGACATATAAAATAAGCAGACACTCATAATTATACAAAGATATATATATATATATATATATATATATATATATATATATATATATATATATAATTATATATATATATTACAAACAAGATCAAAGAAAAAGATTATTTGGTCATTAATAATTAACATAACTGATATATTTTACAAATGTCGCTTGTAGTTTAATAATCTTATGAATTTGCAAAGTGGTTGCATGCAGCATTTGATAAATGGAATTCTTCAAGAAATGAAATTTCACATAGGATATATAAAATCAAGTACACTTATAATATGTGTCTGTATCAATTGACACTTAAAGAATCAGTGATGTTTGCTTACATATATTTTTAATTACCGCAATAAAATAATAAAATGTTGTTTAAAACCATTTTGGGTACATACAATGAGATAAACAACACATCTGAAGATATTTAGTGTCTTTGATATACAAAAAAGAAACGAGGCATGTACCCAAAATGGTTTTAAACAACATTTTGGTGACAAACAATGATTCAGATGCCTGTGCTTAAATGAGAATAAATTCTATGAAACCTAGTGCATCATTTCTATGACAAGTTGAAACTGACTATAAATTCCTTAGGTGTCAGCGTGAGAAAAACGGACGATGCCATTTAATAAGATTTTTTTTTGTGTGTTTTGTGTAAGCATGTATAATTTCTTGACAGTTAATTTCTGTTTTTAAAGTTTTCAGATACATTGTGTCATTGCAATAATGTTCGCATTTTCCTGCGTTATTCGTTGACCGTTTTTGGACGGTGTCCCTCAGGGCCCGTCCTAAGTAGGCACATCAGCCGATCAAACTACAAACCAAAGCACGCCAGTGCGCTCAGTAAATAGTTCGCATCATTGTTTTGAATACACAGCTGATTTATTTAAAGTGGCTGTTACATAGTTTTTTTTCTAAATTATCTGGGCGAATAGTGAGAGAAGTGGGTCATCAATCGGAACTCCTCGGCTAGTATCAAGATATGGCCTCGGATATAATATGGGTCGTAAGAAAATAGTCCATCATGGCCGACCAAGAAGATGTTCAAACAACCAAGAGATATGTTAGTCCAAAGACAGAATGAGGAGCGAACTTTTACCACTTATTTGTGTGTAAGTGTTATTTTTATACTTATTGTATTTTAATAAAATATAAAAATAGTTTTAAAAGAGCCCTAATGAGAAACTAATTGGAAATGTCATTAATTCTTAGTGGGTGGGGTAAAGTCTTCTTTCATTTGACAGATTCTTATTTAGTAAATAACAATTTTGAAGCTCCAGTGATCAGTGGCAAAAATTAAGAAAACAAATACTCTATTTGTTTTTTTTTAATAACAAATAAGTCTGAATCTGACTTTACTTAGATCGATAATAGGTTAGACTTTCTTTCTCAGTGTATTTATACATGTCATATCATTAACTTTAATTTTTTATAATTAAAATTTACATTCTTTTAACCAAGGATGTATGGTTTATATGTCCGTGAGTGTAGCGAACAACTTAATGTAATGGCACAATTGAATACCTCGGCCCTGTTCACTAATATAGTTCTCTAAATAAATTAGATCTTCATTCTATTGGTTTAACAAAATGAGTTTGAACGCATAAACCAGCACACATTTCTTTCAAGACTAAATTCTTTGATATCCACCAGTGGTGGTGATGCATTAACATTGAAAAATGCTGACATTTTTACTGTGCCAATGAAATGCAGACATTTAAATTTTAATCTTATTGTCATTTTCAGTGAAGAGTATGGTACCAGGGGTGCAGCTGACTCTGATTCCCGGCTTGTTCTAATGAAAAAAGGCAGATGAGGTAATGGTTGTGCTATTTTCGAAATTCGGACAATAATTTAACAGTCAAGTATCCTATTGGTTAAAGCCCAAAAGTACCTGCATGTTTGTACAATTAACCAATAAGGATTGACAGTATTAAAATATTAACATTGTAGATGAATTTAAACATGATAACAATTTCATTTCATATTTTTTAATTAACCAGTAGTCCAGAGCTAAAAGCTGCTCTCTCACAGATTGACAGTTCTTCTTGGTCATTCTTCAAAAGCCCAAAGGAGTAATTAAATTAAATTTACACATATAATTAATTATATGGCTTAAAGCAATAGAAATTTATTTTTTTTCCAAACAATTGAAATCTGTTCTATTATGTGTGACCTTATATGACTAGTTGGAGGAATTTTTACCAAATTTTCAAACTTGTATATGAAAGACTGTGATCTGATATTATGTCAGCAGTCTAATATCACTGGTTTCCATACATTTGCACAATAATTGCCAATTGGCTCGTTTAAAGACAAAAATAAAAAAGGTGTCAGAACAGTAAAACTGTGAGGATGCAGCTTTAAATTGGTGTTGCACTTAATGTTTTGTGAATACTTTTCTGTTGTTGTACAGGCTTTTAAAATAATGATCTGAAAATATAATTCCTATTATTGTTGTATTTTCTGTTTTCTATTTCAGGCACTGGAATCCGAATGTAATCAAAAATGCCATTGTATGAGGATTGACCTGCAATGCATGGCAATCATCTTAACACAACTGCAACGCCTTCCTTGGAAAAATGAGTGCAAGATGGAAACAAAGCGCTCAGTGGAACATCTTGTCATCTCAAATATTTGATGACTTACATACTGATGTGAAGTTGAAGATAAAAGTCATCTGTTGGTCCGTGATTATTAAATAAATCCGAACATATATTTTAAAAGGGTTAAATGGTTAAGGATTTATATACGCTTTAAGTGGTTTTCCTATATTATGGAGGGAAGATAACTACAAAAACAGAAACAGATGGCATCGGTAGACCAAATAAAGGAGAACTATTTTGTTCAGTTCAATTTTTAAGACTTCAGAAAATCCGTTAATAGGGCACATCCTTGCAAATGCCATATTGTAAACTGGGCTCTTTAAAATGTGAAAAGGTGAAAGTGGTCTAGAGGATAAGCCCCAAATTCAAGGTTGTGAGTTCAAGACCTCCAAGATACTTTCTCTTGACCTCAGGAAAAGGATGTCCATACTTGTTTCTTCTTAGGCAACAGACTTAAGAGTGATTTTGTAAGCTTCCAGCTTGCATAGCAATCTGATAAGGCATAAAATAAGATACTAGCTGACTTGCAAACAGTTTTTCCATTTGTGTTGATTTATTTTTCAGTCTGTTGGAATGTTTATTAGAAGTGATGCGCATTGCTTACTTCAACCAATATTTATTTTCTTTATTAAGTTGAATTTAACGAACACATAACATGACTTGTGATTTTACAGATGCATGTTTATTTCGTTGATTGTATGAGTTCATTTTCTCAAATGATGTAATAAAAGTTATTCTGAATGACTGTCCTTTTTTGTTTGAAGAAAATGTGTTGAGGTTTTGGCATAGCATAGTGTCATCATCATCATCATCATTGTTGTGTACAAATAAAACATTCAAAACAATGTATTAAAAGCCAAACTGTCAAGCCAAGTACTCAAAGAGGCACAAGGATATTGCTAAAGAGACCGGTAATACAATTAGACAAATAAAATGTAAAGAAAGATCTATAATTCTGACGCATGGTAATGCTTTAAATAGTCCTCTCATTGTGTGTTTATGGTTAAAGTGGAGACATACAGTATATTTTGTAATGAAGACTTAAATTTGTATGGCAACTTAAAGCCATATATGGGGATATAGCGCCAGAAATATTGTGAAGTCTCCCAAAAGACTCAATGCACTTAAAAGGGCTTGGCACAGAAATGAAAGTAAAAATGGGAGCAAAACCTAATTTATCATTAGTTTTACATTGGATTGCATACACATGGCTCTGTTATTACTTGACTAATATTAAAAATAAAATTAAGAGGCATGTTGATCCAAACTGTAATTATTCTTGTTTGCATTTTATGGAGTTGGACATAAAAGAGTCATTTGGTGAAGAGTGATCTAAAGGCTAATTATTCAAAATAGATTAAGTATTATTGAAAAAAGTCTGGTATACATTGCTGAAAAGTTTAGTAACCTGGCTAAATATTTGTTTAAGGATTTTATTTACAAAAAAAAAATCAGTTGAGTATCTTATCAGTTACTCTTTTGGTGTTGTTGTTTTTAATAAAAAATGACAATTTACTCAAAGATATTGAGACTAATAATTATAGATTTAAGTATAATGTGTAAGGAAACTTCTAATGAGTGGGTTTTATCCACAGCCTAGGAGGAAAAGTGAAGCATGATCTGCCTTGAACAAATACAATTTTAAGACAAGATCTGTCAACTTAGTGCACCAGTCAATTGTAACCCCCCCCCCCCCCAGGTCCGGGGGAATACTGGGGTTAACCAGGGGAAATGGGCCGTGTTTTTACCTATCAGGTGGCCCTGCAGTGCTGGTTGAATGCGGTGGTTTTATCTTCGCTTAAAATATAGAGGGAAATGGACCTTACCTAGAGTCCCTGGGGTGTGGAGGCATTTGGCAGGGATTTACCATTGGATCGTCCGCGCAGGGTGGGGATTTTAGCCGGGGTTGGCTGTACTGAAAGTCAAAGTCACCACTATTACCCAGACCTGGGGAGGCCGTGGTTACAATTGTCTGGTGCATATCCACATGAACGTTGTATTGGTACTCTAACAATTGAGCTTACTGCGTGGATAGTCACCGCCCCACCTCAACCCCACAGAACTGTTTACACAAAAAAAATCTGCAGCCCAAACCCAATAATGCTGAAGTAATGGCATGCATAGATTTCAGCTGGTAAAGCTGACTGGGTGCCAAGCTCACACCCATCCTACCACAATCCACAAAAGTCTGCACAATGCAATCAATGATTTTACAGAATAGTAATGTTGTTTTTATGGCAAGGCATGGTGTGAAAAATAACACGGCAAAGTATGACTTAAAACTTACATTTCATAGGATATTCCTATAACTGTTGAGAAAATGTTGACATTTAGTCCATGCATGCATTTAATCCGATGTAATGATTCATGCATGCCATGAACCGTATGATCATTTCAATGACTGTCAAGTACATTTTCTGTGTGCTCACGATTTTTCTAGAGGAAATAGAGTGCTTCAACTATAAGAAAACATCTAAATATTCATAAAACGAACATTTTTTGAGGTTACAATAAATATATTCTCTTAAACAAGCACATTTAATTTAACACAATCCATTTCCTTGTTGTTACAATGGGCCTTCTTTACGCGGATTTAAAACGGTGTTAATCGCCGGCAGCCGCATCGCAATTTCGTATATCCTTACTACTATTTACGAGGTCTATCTCGAAGCTTGACGGAGATGGCCGAGTTGTTACGATTGGTGGGTCATGTATAATTTATTGACAATTGGTACTGAAATCAAATATTTATATTGATAAATCATTTCGCCAATATTGATTACTTTATGTAAATAGTTCCACTACATTACTACAAAACTGCATTCGGAACTCCTCGGCCATTTTACTGTATCGATAAAAATAAATCCGTAAATGTTTCGAACTGAATACTGAAGTACATTGTTGCTAAACATAATTAATTCAATACTTTGAACTATCGAAATATTTTAAAATATATATCATACTGTAGACTCTTTAAGTAGAATCATCAAAATATGATGGCATGACTCAAAATGACCCGGTTTATCCAAGATGGCGGATGAATCATGTCCGTGGAATTTTCGATGTCAAATCGGATTTAAGGCATCACACTCGAGTTTTACAATGGATTGTTAGTGCTAAAAAGGAGAATTAAAAATAATTATTTGAATAACATCATCACCTTGTGGTCAAATTGGCTGAATTTAACGCAATATAATTAATGACTGAAATACATCTGGTGAAAGGTCACCCACTACTAAAAGTAAGTTGCAGTAAAACACGGAAATACAAACTTAGTGAAAATCCAAAAAACAATGATGTCGTTTTGCTTCGTGCCATTAGTAGATGTTAATAATTGTTGCAAATATTGATGTGAAAAATAATGATAATATAAATAACTCGAAATAACTTGCATCTGCGTCACAGTTGTCATCTTTCTGCATAAAACATATATTATATTACAGTACAGTAGGGTATTTCAGATTTTCTTTAAAATTGTGATATTAATGCACCAGTCAATTGTAACCACGGCCACCATAGGTCCGGTGAATAGCCGGTGAAATGGGTCGTGTTTATGCTTTTCAGGTAGTCATTCTAAAATGCCGTCCAGGCTTTTTTTTTAATGATGGTTAGCCTGGACGTCATTCATAACAAAATTCGTAAACATGTAAAAACTGTCTATGAAATGAAATGTTCTTCATTTGTATTCTGTGGCTTAAGACTGCCAATAAATACCTTAATTCTTATCAATAACCATATCCATTTTGCAAATTCACAAGCTATTTCTTCAAAAAAGTAATTTAAATACCTGATTTCAGTTGACAGGAGCTTTCTTACTGCCAAAAAGAAAAAAGGTTACACACAACTATACTTTAAGGTTTCAATCTGAAGTAGTATTTTTAGTATGGATTACCTTCCCCTAACACTATCATTATCAGTTACCACACTTTTGTACTTAATGAATTTGAAAAACATTTATCGTCACATACAGGATTCAAGATTTATTTACAAACTATTCTATGGGCAATGTGGACAATGCATACTATTATACACATGTATTTAACATAAGACTAAATATTAAAAAAAATATGTATATCAACAGCATTGTTACACTAAGTGAATCAAAATGTTTTATTGTGTAACCTATTAATCAAAATTCGACTTCAACACGACAATCCAAGTTTACAATAATCAGAGATTTTGCTGACTTATCAATTTATTATGTGTATATATATATATATATATATATATATATATATATATATATATATATATATATATATATATATATATATATATATATATATATATATATATACAGATTCGCTAGAACAGATGTTTCATGATGATATTTTTAGTAACAAATACCTTATACCTCACATCAGAAAACCTATACAAAACTCAACTTAAGGGAATCTTCAGGAAATTACTATTTTTAAAGGAATTGATAGAAAAACATAATTACAGACATTGCTGTTTGCCTTTTTTCCGACTAGAGTGCGTTTTATCGTCAAGCTTAAAGCTTATAGGAAAACAACTAGAGTTAGAATTGTTGTGTGTTTTTTAAAAGAACTATATTGGTAAACAGAAGTAACACTTATGTGTTTAAGGGGTTAAAACATGACAAAGCCGGGACTCTGTGTGAGAATTGGCCTTCATGCTCTTATAGAATATGCCTCGGGTTGTTATGGGACACTTGTGCAATCTTCGCCGACTTTACATTTAAAATGTCATCTTTAGAAGGTCATATGCCCAGTTTGTGACGTGAACGCGCCAGCGGTTCAAAGAGACGCTATAAAATTTAAGAAAGCTTATAAAGGCAAACCTCCAAAAGGGACTTATCATCACCCATGGACGATGCAGACACCAAAAAGTATAAACTGTCTGAATCAAACACAACAGTACATATTGAAGATACCAGTGGCATCGCCCCTTGTGCACTTTCCAAAGAAGATCTGTTTTATGTCTCAAAGCAAATATCAGCAACATTTCATGATGACATGTCCACTCTGGTTGAGACACTGATATCAAAGTTAGTGCCTCCTCTTGTCAAGAGTATTCATGCTGACTTAACATCACGCATCAATGCTCTGGAATACGAAAATGCAGAACTTAAAAGCAAAGTCTTTAAGCTTGAAAATGAAGCCGATAGAGCTGAACAATATAGTCGGCGAAATTGCTTGCGTGTTGCTGGTGTCGCAGAAACGACTAGCGAAAATACTGACGACATCGTTTTGGGCATATCTAATGCTGTCTCGAGCGGCTTATTGATCGAAGAAATTGACCGCAGCCATCGTGTTGGGCCGGTGCGCAACGATAAAAAGCCGCGCGACATCATCGTGAAGTTCGTCTCGTATCGCTCTAGGCAAAAACTGTACCAGCGTAGATCAGCTCTCAAAAAGTCTAGCGAGCACTCGTATGTCTACGTCAACGAAGACCTCACCAGAAAACGAAGCTCTCTTCTTTATGAAGCTAGAAGACACGCCAAAACTGGTTCCCTGTCAGGCGCTTGGTCGTCCGACGGGAAAGTGCTTATTAAGGACAAGGCAGGCAAAATACATGCTATTAACTGTCCTGATGAAATGTACGCTGCTCTACCTGCAATGTCCTATGCCTCAGCGGTGCAGAAATAATACACATTTTCGTCATATGACACAGACTTTTTTGTTCTGCAGTATACTTCGATCGTTATTTTGCTCGTCAACTGGCGAGTTCACCTGTACCATATTCATTGTAATCTTGTCTTACTGGCCGTTCTGCATCCGTGATCCTATAATATTAAATTAAACAATTATGTTCAACATATCATTTATCTTTTATTATTATAAAGTGATTGTAATACTGATAAATGATCTTAGTGACGACTGAACAGATAATCCGTTACTATTCTTTGAAAAATAGCAGTGTTATTATGTCACCATATGCTTTTTATAAACTGGTATAACATGCATCGTACTGATTAAATAATAAGCTATTCACTCTAAGCTATGTTTAAATATATAAATTATCGATCTTGATATTTAAATATAGCCTTAAAGATATATTTGGTAATATCCATAAAATATTGAAGATATTGTTACTTGTTTTTAAACATTTGGATTATACCAACATAATATTTTTCATAACTATAATATATATAGTGTAGATAAAGTACTTTTGTTGCCAAATTTTAAGAGAAAACAATACAAGTCCTATTTGTAAGATATTTTATGCACTATTGTTTTGACCAATTCACCATTATCATGTATCGTGGAACATTATATTTTTGTTCCGTTTTTCTTTTTACTTCCATTTTTGTTCACTCATTGTGTCTCCAAAATATTACACTTTACTCTGTAAACAGATATGAATTCAGCGACCGCACTGTTGTATACTTCCTTATGCGACTGCGTCTCTTCTGTACACTTGTTTCACATATAACCTAAATATGCCCCTTGAGTTTGTTCATTCCCCTACTCAACAAACCTTTGACATAGGATCAAGACTTACTCGTCTCTTAACCCTGTTGTTTTCCCTGGTAATATTGTTCAACACCATCTTCGCTTTCTCAGTGCTTGTGAACTTAAAGTCACTAGACACCTGTGGTAAGATATACCGTGGTCTGCAATCCAAGAAGTATGACCTAGCAGGAAGCCGAGTGTTCCAGTGTAATAACACTTTTATTAGGAATTGTATACTCACACTATCCGTATGTACTCTTTGCACCTGGTTGGCAGTACTTCTTAACCAGAGTGGTGACATCCATCCTAATCCAGGCCCTGCAGATCACTCATCACGATCATCGTTAGATTTGTCCCATAATTTATCCTTGGTTCATTACAATGTCCAAAGCATATTACCAAAACTTGACATAATCAAAGCTGAACTTCTAGACTTCGATGTTTTAGCGTTTTCGGAAACTTGGTTATCACAGTCAGTTGACACCAACAATATTCTTCTTCCACATTTTCAGGCTCCTGAACGCAAAGATCGGGCAACCAACAATTATGGAGGTGTTATTTTATATGTCAAGGAAAATATATTTTATAAGAGGAGATTTGATCTAGAAGTTCTGGACACTGAATGCATTTGGATCGAGTTGGCTATTAAACCTAACTTGAAGATGCTTGTTGGATTGTTTTATCGACCCCCAAACACTTCTGCTGTCTTGGATTCACGTATTGAGGAGTCTATTGACACGGCTGTAAACACTGATATTTCTAACATTGTTTTGGTGGGTGATTTTAACTTAAATGCTACTCCATATTGTATCAGTCCTAAAATAGTGTCTTTATGTCAGCAATATGGTCTTACCCAATGCATTGATGAGCCCACTCATTTTACCGAACATTCTTCGTCTATTATTGACCTGGTATTTTTAAAAAATACTAGAAGTTTGCTTCTCTGTGAAGTTGGTGATCCCTTGTTTGATCAACAAGTTCGCTATCACTGTCCCACTTTTGTCTTCTTTAAGTTTTGTAAGCCAAAGTTAATTTCTTATCGTCGTCTTGTATGGCTGTATGACCGTGGTGATTACAATACATTTAGAGCACACCTCGAAGATTTTGATTGGGACTCGATTCGCTCCAATGATCTTAATACATGGGTTTCTCGTTTTACTTCTACTATTCTTGATGGTGCCAAGCGCTATATACCTAATCGTATGATCACTATCAGACCTCAAGAACCCAGATGGATTTCATCGGATATCAAGAGGCTCATTCGTCGTCGCAAACGCTTATATAAAGAGGCGAAGAGGTCAAACATACCATCTACATGGAGGAAATTTAGAGAGCTACGGAATCTTATTATTTCTAAAATTAGAGAAGCCAAGGCTTTGCATATTGACTCTATCTCTAAATCTCTACTCGAAAAGAAACATTCCAAAGGCTGGTGGTCTACCATTAAACAATTCATGTCCCCTAACTCTGGCTCTCTTTCGATTCCACCTTTAGTTGTTGAATCTGGTATTATTCATAGCAATGCAGATAAGGCTGATGCTTTCAACACTTTTTTCGCCAATCAAACACATCTCACAGAGCCTAACAGTGAACCTGTACCACCGACTTACCATATATCCTCCCTACTAGCAACAGTCGTTTTTAGACCCTCGGATATAGAGCCTCTCCTTCGTTCTTTGCCACTAGGGAAAGCTGTAGGTCCAGACACGATTAATAATCGTGTTCTTATTGAACTATCTGCCGTCCTCGCAAAACCACTTAGTGATATTTTCAATTATTCGATGTCTATTCCATCCTTTCCTGATTCCTGGAAGATTGCTAATGTTTTCCCTATCTTTAAGAAGGCTGAATCTAATCTTGTCGCTAATTATCGACCTGTATCTCTACTTGACTCACTTGGCAAAGTCTTTGAACGTGCAGTCTATAAGCACTTGTTTAACCATATTGTAGACAACAATATATTGACGGATTTTCAGTCTGGCTTCCGACCATGTGATTCAACTGTGAATCAACTATCTTTTATATATAACAGCTTCTGTGAAGCACTTGACAACGGTAAGGAGGTGCGTATCGTATTTTGTGATATAAGTAAAGCCTTCGACCGTGTCTGGCATAGAGGCCTTCGTTCGAAATTGCATGCTATTGGCGTCCGAGATAATTTGCTTCACTGGCTTGGTAGTTACCTACAACACCGCAAACAACGTGTTATACTTCAGAATTCTTCGTCTTCCCTTCGTTACATTAAAGCAGGTGTTCCTCAAGGTTCCATTTTAGGACCCTTGCTCTTTATCATTTATATTAATGACATTGTTCGCGACATCGAAGCTAACATCAGTCTTTTTGCTGATGACACTAGCCTATCTATGGTAGTCGATACCCCTAACAATACTGCTTCTGTTCTTAACTCGGACTTACAGAAGATAAGCCGTTGGGCCGATACTTGGTTAGTCTCCTTTAATCCCCAGAAAACCAACTCAATGATGATTTCCAGGAAACTCCACCGACCCCTACATCCCCCTTTGACTATGCTTAACCATAACATTTCAGAGACTTCCTCCCATAAACACCTCGGTATGTTTCTTTCTAGTGACTGCTCCTGGTCTGCCCATATTGATTATATCAAAGACAAAGCATGGTCCCGTGTTAATATTCTACGTTCGCTCAAGTTTACTCTTGATCGTCTCACCCTTGAGACAATTTATATGACCTTTATCCGACCATTGCTTGAATACGGCGATATTATATTTGACAACTGCACTGCAGGGGAAAAGCAGGAACTTGACAAAATACAACACGAGGCTGCGAGAATCGTCACAGGTGCAACAAAGCTAGTTTCTATTGATAAACTTTACAGTGACCTGAACTGGCAGCCCCTTTCAGATCGCCGCACCAACCACAAACTTATTTTTATGTTTAAAATCAAATCCAATATTAGTCCTACATACCTTTGTTAATCTCATTCCTTTACGCCCAGCCGATCCTAGGTACAATCTTCGAAACTCTTCGGATATTCCACTTATACATTGCAGATCCACACTATACTATAACTCTCTTGTTCCGTCTGCCATTCTTGCTTGGAATACTCTCGATTCAAGTTTCAAGTCCGCTGACTCAATACAAAGTTTTGAAAGGCTGATTAGTAATACTCCTAAGGTTCCTCATTATTTTAACACAGGACCTAGGCGTTTACAAGTCCATCACACTAGGCTTAGGCTAGGCTGTAGTCTACTTAATTATGATCTTTACCGGAAGAATATTGTTTCCTCACAAGCTTGTCTCTGTGGTGTCTCTGAATCTGTCCGCCATTTTATGTTATTTTGTCCCCTTTATACCTCCTACAGAGAGGATATGTTCGAGTCAATAAACTTGCTCGTCCCTGGTACAGCTATCACGCTCGACTTATTGCTAAAGGGTAACGTTCGATTTACTGATCCCGTCAACTCGCAGCTTTTTTCTATTGTTTACTCATACATTGATTCTACCAAGAGGTTTCTTTGAGTACTAACTCTCTAAACAGCTTATGTGTGCGTTGAAATCCATCTAATCTGTTTACTTTGAGACACATCATTCCCATAATCTTCTACTGTTTCTAATGATTTTGTATTATGAGCGCTTAACTCATTTTATCTATATGTTTGACTTACTAAAATATTTACATTTTACTATAGCAGTATTCATTTGTAGTACCGCTCAACTTAAAACTTGCTCTATGTTTGATTTATTACAATACTTAAATTTCATAATAGCATTATTCTTCTACATTTATTTTAGACATATTCATCTTCTTGGTAAATATAATAAATGATATTTTGTGCGACAACCTTTTTCTGATTCGTAAAGTATACATGCATACGAAAATGATCTACATAAGCTATGCTTTCGATCAAATTCTTTGTTTTTCATTGATGTATATATGTTGTCTTGTGTTATTTTCCTCAATAAATATGTTTAAACTAAACCGGTAATTTTACCCAGTATTCTAATTTCTGTCATACAAAGTAAAAGCACACATATAGTATTTATAATGTATGGTCGTTTTTAGACGGGAGGCTAGGTGCGTGTGAGAAAGGGGAAAGAAATGTAGAAATGTTTTTATGTCAAAAGATGGCAATCAAAAACCTCCAAATAATTGCAGAATTTCAAACCGTCATGGCAGGTTTTTGTCAACATACATACAAATGGTCGTTCACTGGGGAACACCAGAAAACTTACTCGCCTACTGGTAGGAACAAGGTAGGGAGGAGAGAGCTCGTACAATCACAAGTTGGTACCTGAGGTTGCTCTTACCACAAGTTTGTGACAAGTAGTACTTGAAAAAGTTTTTTTTGTTGTGTGTCAGAATCTGGATGCTTTAAAGAAACCAAACAAAGGATATTAAGCATACAAAAGTTCAAAGACATCCAAGTGAGCGCAAATGAGGGGTAAATTACAAGAATAGAAAATAATGATACGAACTGAAAAAAAATGCCATGCATGCAAATGAAAATTCTTCCCATACTTTGCATGATAACATTCCACAAACTTAATTATTGCTATTTGATTCATTTTGCAAAAACTAAATGTCTTTATTCCAATATACTAACAAAAGTAATTAATGTTTGTAAACACTTCATTCTTAATTTATTTTGAATAATTTACAGGTTTACAATAAGTTGCCTTAACAAAACCACTGCCAATGACACTACAGCTCGTACTGAGCTGTACTAAAGTAACTAATAGTCATGTGTAACCTTAAGCAGAAAAAAGAAAATGCATTTGGATATTCTCGGCTACATTCGTTAACAAAAACAATGGTGTTTGGTGAATTTTGATGGTGTTTGAAAATGTATGTTGTTTTAACAATTCGGAACGTGATTATTTTATAATATATATTGCAATTGATGTAAAAAGGATTACTTTTAACAGGTACAGTGTTCTTTTTTTGTTTAAATAGACTAAATTGGAAAATTCTTAATAAATGTGCGACCAAATTCTGATCGGCATTTTGAACATGTTTACGAATTTTGTTATGAATGACGTCCAGGCTAACCATCATTTAAAAAAAGCCTGGACGGCATTTTAGAATGACTAGCTTTTCAGGTGGCCCCACATTGCCGGGTGAATGCGGTGGTTTTGTCTGTTTTAAATACAGCGGGTAATTGGCCTTACCTAGAGTCCCCGGGGAGCAGGGACTTTGGTGGGGATTTTACCAACTGTTCGTCTCCGCATGGCATGGAATTTAGCCGGTGTTGGCTGTACTGAAAGTCCAGGTCCCCGCTATTCCCAAGATCTGGGGGTGGGGGTGGGGGGTGGGCGTGGTTACAATTGACTGACCAGTGCATAATTTGGTTCCCTTTCTGCCATGTTGATCTGATTCATACCATAGTAAAATATTTTCTTCAACTGTAACAACACTTCAATATCAAACATTGCATTGCAAAATAGGAACACGAAAGTTTCACATAATTTATCTTGAGCCAATATTATTATTTAATCACACAAGAGTGTATAATTACACAAGTGTTTCATTAAACACTTAAATTCCGATCAGCTTCTGTCAACATAGCATTGCCATTTTGGACCTATCTAGCTGATGCACGTCATCTTGAAGCTCAATATACATCGAGTCGAAAATTATAGATGTGTTCACTATGTGATGTGCCATATCAAAAATGGTTAATAATCATTCAATGTACAATTATTTGAACTAAATAAACTTAGTGCTTGAAATGTCATTCTTGGCTAGGAGAAAAAGTTGGATGTGGACATGAAGACTCGCCAAAACAAAACTTGTCCAAGACTCTGAAGTTGCTGTTGATTTGGACTAGTCAAGTATTAAACTTTTCAACAAGATAAAGTTACTATAAATGATCCTGGCATTAGGACACGGAGCTAGCCTGTCTGTATTATCTGGATGGTGCTAAGTCCCTGGTTAGCCTTAAATGCCTTGATTTGAAATCTGCCACTTATTATTCTCTATCATTGACTACACATTTTTCAGGTAAGTGTAAATTACAGTATTTTCTTGTATGTTAAAATTAACAATGGTAAAAGATAATGCATAACTTAATTGTACATGCTGGGGATATCAATATTGTATACATGCATATAGCTTTACGGATATTTACAGTGTTTAAATAGCTCAAAAGGGTCTTACTCAATGAAAAAAAAATCAAAATACTAGAATGTAGACAGGATTTTGACATTTTTTGGCAATAAATTAAATTCAAGGGCGTAGCCAGGCTGTACTAAATGTGAGAGGCTATGGGATGGGGAATCGCTGTAACCGTAGGAGGTAGAGGGGGGGGGCTGCTCCCCACGGAAACATTTTTAAGAGATTTTTAAGGCTGTGTTAGCTATCTAGCACAGAGAAACAATGCTTTCTATAGCTGATCTTCCATTTAAGGTTTTATTCTGATGTCAAAACATAACCCTCGACTTTGATGCCATGTTTGACCATTTTTTTCATTTTTCAAATTGATGTTACGCATGTGCATAAGTGTGTAACGCTGGCTACGCCCCTGAAATTGTTCTGTTGCAATTTTGGGCAAATCATTCTCATTGGTATGCCTATCAAGCATCAAACATGTATGTCTAAAAAAGATCAATAAAAACAAGCCATATTACTGAAATGTTCAAGGCCAACAGATCCCTTCAGAGAAAATGATGCATAACCCTTTTATATACATATATTCTCCCTCCAAACAGAGACCTGGTATGTTAATTTGCATATTTAATCCAGGACATCCACATACTATGAATGCACTTCCCCCTTTGGCAGAATGTTACATTACCCTTATTCGTTATTTCAATTTATTTCTGAAGACAGCATGAACTTTTATAGAAAAGGAGTGTCAGTAATTTAGTCTGACAGCCTATGATTATTTTTTTTTTCAATCAGAAGGAAATTTTGCAATTTTAACATGGCCATGTTTTGACATGCTTGCACAGTGTGTGAATTGTGATCAAAATTGTGCTTGGTTAATTTTGTGCTAATGCGTATATCTTGGACTTGATATATTTCTTAGTTACCACATGGCTTGTTCCAAAGGGTAAAGCATTTGGAAATGTCAGTTCAAACCTGATAAATATGAAATTCTTTTCCTTAATTCAATTTTGATATTTTCAAAACACCCTCTTTTTTAAAAACTTGTTTTAATAGATGTTTATGGATAAGAAGACTCTTAATTTGAACATCAACTTGTTTAGACTAAGAAATAATGAGCCCTTAAAGCTGCACTCCCACAGATTGACAGCTTCTTTTATTTTTTGTTTTGGAAAGAGCATATTATTGCGTAAATATATATGTGCAAACCAATAATAAGATATCTGACAAAATATCAGATCTTAGATTTTCATATTTATGTTCAAAAATTGATGCTTAATGACTTAAACTGATACTAACGGTTAAAGAAAAAATGCATAAAACATCAATTTTTGAACTTAAGTATAAGAATCTATGATCTGATTTATTTGTCAGCAGTCTTATATTACTAGTTTCCATGGATTTTCGCAAAAAAATGGCTCGTTCGAAGACAAAAAATAAAGAAGTTGTCAATACTTTCAATCTGTGTGAGTGCAGCTTTAACAACAAAAATAGAATAAACCTACAATTAAGCAAATGAAATTTCAGATAGGCATAAATGAAGTGCTATCCTTAATCATTAACAATTTCATTCTTCAAGTTTGGTTTTTCCTCAGCCTACTGTCACTCACCTGATGCACAATCCCTGCATAAGATTTTACGTCGACAATGAATTAGACAATGAGGTTGTTTTCTTAGTCAATTAAATGACCTAAAGTAACTAGCTTAATGATTAAGAAGGGCTCATTATCATCAATCACTCCACCAATTCTGAATAATGTTTATTCATAAAGATTTTTTTGTTCGTGTTTTTTTTATTTACTTGTATACTTTATATCCACCCGTGCAGAAATTACCAAGACATTCCTGAGAATTTCCTGGGAATTTCCTGAGAAAAAATCCTGAGAAAATCCCAGGAAATTCCTGGTTTCCTGGGACCCAGTCACGGTATTGGAACAGGAATTTTCCAGGAACTCCAGGAATGAAATTTCTTCAAAAAAATCCTGGGTCCAGGATTTTCTTAGGAATTACCCCGGATCTCAGGAAATTCCTGGAACCAGGAAATTCCTGAGAATTTCTGGAGACCAGGAAATTCCTGATAATTTCTTGGGACCAGGAAATTCCTGGGAAATTCTTGAGGACCAGGAATTTCTTTTGAGAAGGTAGTTTTTTTCTTGTCCAAGAAAAATACAGGACCATATTTTATTAAAAGTAAACCACAACTTTAATTTCATTCCACTTCTTATTGATTTACTATTTACAAACAAACGATGATTTTTCAATTTTGTTATTCGCTGGGTAAGTTCCTTTGGCATATGATCTCAAGGCATAAGCCAGTCTCAATTTAGATGACACTTGTGTTCACACCGAACCTTTTGTGCACCACATCTGAAAAAAGTATGAAAATTTGTATATATTTTATAATTTCTTTAAATAGGCCACATCAGGTTAGAGCAATTGGTCAAAGGTCATTGTTAGATTCTAAATTAAATTTCATGTGTGTTATATCTAATTCAATTTATGCAGATAAATAAAAGGTAATGACTTACGACAAAGGTCTAAGCTACATATTTATATAAAAATGGTTCCTAGAATTCGATATTAACAATATTAATGCTCAAACTTTGGTAGTGATAAACTGCATTTTACATGCACAAACTTTCAATTTGCAATTGCCTTAAAGTGTTGCCCTAATATATGCTTATTGCCATGATCTATAGCTAATTACATCAGGAATGTAATTGTTATTATATAATTTATAAAAATAAAATAAAGTTTGAAAACTAAAACCTAAATTGAATAACAGATATTCAGCAACCTACCATGTGGTTGAGCAGGGATTGCCATTAATGTTCTTTAGCTTTCCAACTTTCCCATCAATTTTTTATCTTGTTTGGTCACAGGATCCTCATCTTTGCCACAGACACAACAATGGTCATCTATAGTATTAAAATAATAAGATAATGCATATACACACCCACATGATCATAAATAATAAGTTAATGATAGCTCAATTCTAAAATTGTAAAACTAATATAAAAAAGAGAGTATAAAGTTAAATGCAGCTTATACTTTCATGTAATAGCACTTGTGCATATATTCATATAATTACACACAATGTTTTACAGTCATGAGGCTTCAAAACATCCCAACATTGTGTTAATGGAGGTAAAAGAGAGCATAACACAGAATCTTTAAATGCTGTCAGATAAAATTGCAAAAACTTTAACTTTATCACTAACCATATTGTATTTATGTTCTTTTTACTGTGTAATAGTATTAAAGTTACATGTTGAAACTGTTCTTACCTTTTAAATGATAAGGAAAAAGGTTTATCCATTCAAAATATGAAAAGCTTCAGAAACCACCATGTTTACTTTCTTCTCCATACATTTGAATTTCCTAAACAAATGAATGTTAACCTGATGCTGATTGGCTCAGATAAATCTCTGCCGGAAGCTTTCTGCCTGACCTTTCAATGGGCTGATAAGCCCAGGATGTGAAACACCTGGACTCATGAAGAGTGAAAAAATTCTTGAACATCAGCAATAATAAACCTTTCAGCAGTATACTTTCTGTTCATTTAAATATAAATGTTAATTGCCATAAATGTATGATAGAACAAAATATAACATGGTTTCATTTAGGAATAATACAATAAAAAACAGTTACTTGTATTTTATTTATATATATATATATATTATTAAGTTTGAAATGATTTTGACAGTATTCTAAATTAGTTATTAGTTATATATTAAAGTTAATTGTATTCATGAGAATGAAGATTAAGTTATTCGGAACAAAACCTTCTTTTTGAATTATGCCTGCTATTGCAGGAAAAACAGGAATTTTACTTTTGAATGTTTCCTAGCTACCAGGATAAACAAGGAATTTTGTTTTGTTGCTGAATTTTTGAGAATTTAACTAAATTCCTGACTTTCAGGATAGTTTGAATGTAAAATTCCTGGTGTTGACTGATAAATTCCTGGTTATCTTATTTGCTAAAAGAAAAGTCCTGGAGTATCTTGGAATTGTCCTGGTCCTTGTCTCTGGGTAACTAAAAAATCCTGGTGTGCCTGGAATACCAGGATACCTGCTCCAGGAATCACGAGATTCTCAGGAAATTCCCAGGATTTTGGGAAGACCAGGATAAATTTCTGCACGGGCTGAGTTAAATACAGCCATCACACATTTTTTCTCTCCTAAATACACATGGGGATATCAATATCACATTGGTCTATTTCTATTGGTCAAAAAAATATCACGACTCCAATATTTATGAAACACCGCTGTTGGTTAAGGCCAGGTCACGCGGTGACACCACATTTTTCCATTTTCCAAATTTAAATTACACCAAAATGGCGTCTGTATTCGGATTTGATGAATATTTCAATGAATAAATAAAACATTTAAACAGGGTAACAGGTTGTCAACGTTATACTTACATTACGGGGTTAGTAGGTGACATTGTATTGGAAATATGAGGGGCAAGAATCCATATTTAGGTTCGAGCTTCACTCCACCGCAATATGGTTTCCTTTACATTGAATATCCCATATCGCGGGCTACCTACTGACTATGGAACTTATAGTATCCTTCCACATGTTTTTAAACAAATTCATAGACAAGAATGTTTTTTTCAAATGACAATTTGTCATTTTGTATTCATTGTGATGAAAAAATGTAAAATTAAATTTCCAATCAATTCTTAAGAGGAAAATGTGATATTTATCTTATCTCCTGATAAAAACTTTCAATCACGTTGGGTACTGAATGGGGTACTATATTGGTTAAAATAGGAAAAGACGTCATGAACACATAGTAATCTATGACTTCATCTTACTGGTGACCATTATGATGTCACAATTAAAAAGAGTTTAGTTTTTTGTTGTTATTCCTTTCTGCTGTACTTGATATCACCTTTATATGTATTCTTCTTACAAACAGTGTGAGAATGATCGCATGATTCTTTGGTTTGAAATTTGTCCTAATACAATTTTTTGCAATGCATGCTTGTAGTGCAGAGAATAGCATCGCTTTAATGGTACATGGATTTATCCTGTTTTTAGCTTGACTATTCGAAGAATACGGAGAGCTATACTACTCACCCAAGCGTCGGCATCACACCTTGGTTAAGGTTTTGCATGTAAGCACCTTTAAGTCATTATCTCAGCAAATACATCATGTATTGCATTGAAACTTTAGATGTGTATTCCCAACTATCTAACCTACTAAATTAATGAAGTTAGATAACGCTTATTTGAATTTAATGCAAAAAATGGGCCTTTATTACTTGACTTTGAAATTCTGGTTAAGGTTTTGCATTTAAGCACACATAAGTTGATATCTCAGCAACTATTTGATGCATTGCATTAAGATTTTATACAATGGTACTCAACCATCCAACCTTCCTAATTAACCAAGTTAGATAACTCTAGTTTGCATTTAATGCAAATAATGACCCTTTATTATTCGACTTAAAAATTCTGGTTAAGGTTTTGCTTTATTATTTGACATATAAATTCAAATACATCATGTATTGCATTGAAACTTTATACACAGGCTCCCAACTATTCAACCTTCTTAAATAATCATGACAGATAACTCTATCTTTTATATTTTATCATTTTTGCCCCTTTATTATGCAACTTAGAAATACTGGTTAAAGTTTCAAGTATTGGACTTAAAATTTTCCATGTAACCACATTCATGTTAATATCTCAACAAATACATAATGTATTGCATTGAAATCTAATCTAATTTTACAGTGATCCATGTTTCGCCAAAATTTTTAAATCCTTACACTGAACAGCGCCGTAATAGTCGAGCGCGCAGTCTCTGTGACAGCTCTTGTTTACTAGAGAAGTAAAACAGGTAAGTTGTTTTTGCTGTCTTTACTTAAAGAATATTTTGATAAAAAGATACTAAGACTCGTCATCATATAATAGACTGTATTATACAACTCGTCAAGGAAATATGTTAGTATGATCGACAAAGGCTAAGTTATTTACACATTTCCTGAAGTTGTTGAATATGTTTTTTAAAGCTTCATCAATGAAAAGTTGACATCTGTACTGTTTTGAAAACAAACATATATTTATATATGTCGTTCTCGGATGACCCTGACTGGGACCTTTTTGACCTAATTATTTTTTTAGAGCTATAGCATTTTAGACAGTTTTGAAAACAATATTTAATATTGCCTTTGGGTGACCTAGATTGTGGCCTTTTGACACACATTAAAATTTGAAGCTTCAGCCATGAAATTAAGACCATTGATTCGAAATCAAAAATCAAAATTGTGCTTTGATAACGTTTATTCTTTCGACATACTTTCCTATTTTTAAGCTACTTCAATGAAAGTTTTTTAGTACAGTTTTCAAAACAAAAAGCAATGTTGTGCTTTGATGACATAGAATATGATTTTTGACATACATTCTATTTTTGAAGCAACAGCAAAGAAATTTAGACCATGTGTATAACTTTTAAGACAAATATCAATATTGTACTTGGATAACCTTGATAATTACCGTTTGACCATCTTTTCTATTCTAAGGTACTGCAACGAAAGTTCAGTAAATTTTGCAAAACAATTATCAATGTTGTCCTCAGATCTTCTTTACTGTGACCTTTTGACCCTCTTTCATAAAATGTACTGCTTTAAGAATGATTATAAATGTTGTGTTTGGCTAACCATGATTGTGACATTTTCACTTACTTTTTTTATTTTTGTGGCCTCTGCAATAAAATGTTGCTATGTTTGGAAAACAATTCATCATTGTTGTTCTCGGGTTACTTTAAAGGGACTGTACACCAGATTGGCACCAAATTTTTTTCCTATAACGCAACTCAGGACAATTATTTAATAGAATGTGTTAAGCTTTGAATCATAATTATAGAGAAAGGACAAAAATGTAAAAAATAGCAGTCCAGTGTTGTATCCACTGTGCTACAAAGGCTTACTCCAAACGGGTGGTATATTTAAGCTATATACCTTCGTAGACATACTCAGTAATATTTTTAATGGAAAAATACAAAATCACTGCTTAGCTAAAATAAATTGTAAACTATGTGGTACTTCAGTTAGTAAGATTCAATGCATTGTACACATTAATACCAAGTTTATGTCAGTTTTCGACAATTGTTTTTCTTGCAAATTGATCATCTTGTGCACAGTTGCTTCAGCTAAGGCCTACGTTTTTAATTTTGAGTACAACATTGAACTTTGGACCATGTATACTGTTTTAAAAAACATCTGTTAATGTTATGCTGCAGTTATCTTGATTGTGTCCTTTAGGCGTATTTGTTATGCAACTGGAATGAAATTTTGACTATGAAGTAGTTCCGCAAACAAACATTAACGATGATATTGCCAGGTGACCTTTTCATTAACTTTTCAAAGCTACAGCATTAAGATGAATAATTATGTTTGGAAAATAAATATCAAGCTAAGATATTTGGTTTGAAGCATTGTCTAGTTGTCCTCACCTAAGAGTGTTCAAATTATGCTTCTTTATTCAAGATTAGGTTCCGATGATTTTCTGTGTTTATAAGAGGAAGGACTTAGTTCTATACTTGCAGCCGACCGAACAATGTCACCGTCCATCAGCACTTTCAGTGCTTTGATTTATGAAGTAAAGGGTAACACCCCTGAATTCAGAATAAACCTACCTTATTGATCAGCCACGGGAGTAGCTTATAAATGCTTTGTACTGTTTTGTTGAATATTTACCATGTAACTTGTTAGACCGATTTAATGAATTTTGTCATTAAACCTCTCCTTTAGATTTTTTTTATAAAAATGGAATGTGGACGTACATTTTTTTTATAAAAAAAGATACCTCTAATCATTCGGAGCTCCTCGGCCATTTTATCGAAAACAACCTCGTATGTATGCCGGTACATCTGTTGAAGTAGTTCGTAAAACTTTGAATTATATCATTAATTAAATGTAGTGTTTTAGAGTTGTATTTATTGATCTAAGATTAAATTGATTGTCATTGAATTGTATTATTGCAAACATAATGAAGAATCCAAAGAGTTAAGTCACAAAGGTTAACTGCTAAATAAAATTACTACGCAATCTACTTGTAGCGGACTTAAACGTACCACTTTTTATACGCCCGAAGGGTCGTATTATGTTATGGCCTCCATCGTCTGTCCGTCTGTCTGTCCGTCCGTTAGCAATTCCGTGTCCGGGCCATAACTTGGTAACTAATAAAGCGATTTTCTAATAACTTTATACAAATCATCACTACATTAAAAGGATGTGTCGCGCGCAATTTCCAGGTCCATACCTCAAAGACTAGAATCACCATGGGGGTGCGTTAGCAAATCCGTGTCCGGGCCACAACTTGGTCACTAATAAAGTCATTTTCAAATAACTTTATACAAAGCATCATTACATTAAAAGGATGTGTCGCGCGCAATTTCCAGGTCCATACCTCAAACACTAGAATCACCATGGGGGGGGGGGACGTTAGCAATTCCATGTCCAAGCCATAACTGGGTTACTACTAAAGCAATTTTCAAATAACTTTATACAAATCATCTCTACATTAAAAGGATTTGTCAAGCATGCTTTCCTGGTCCGCACCTCAAAGGCTAATTTCACTGGGGGGCGTTAGCAATTCCGTGTCCGGGCCATAACTTGGTAACTTATAAAGCGATTTTCTAATAACTTTATACAAATCATCACTACATTAAAAGGATGTGTCGCGCGCAATTTCCAGGTCCATACCTCAAAGACTAGAATCACCATGGGGGTGCGTTAGCAAATCCGTGTCCGGGCCACAACTTGGTCACTAATAAAGTCATTTTCAAATAACTTTATACAAAGCATCATTACATTAAAAGGATGTGTCGCGCGCAATTTCCAGGTCCATACCTCAAACACTAGAATCACCATGGGGGGGGGACGTTAGCAATTTCATGTCCAGGCCATAACTGGGTTACTACTAAAGCAATTTTCAAATAACTTTATACAAATCATCTCTACATTAAAAGGATTTGTCAAGCATACTTTCCAGGTCCGTACCTCAAAGGCTAATTTCACTGGGGGGCGTTAGCAATTCCGTGTCCGGGCCACAACTTTGTGTTACTACTAATAAAGGAATTTTTAGAAAACGTGTCCTAGCCACAACTTTGTAACCAATAAAGCAATTTTTAGATAACTTAATACTAATTATTGCAATTATTGCTACATTTAAAGGATGTGTTGTGAGCACTTTCCAAGTCCTGCTACTTTTAAACTTGTATTCTCAGATTTTCTAAGGAAGTTGTTTCAGATATTCTATTTTTTTATAAAAATATTTCATTTCATAAAATCTGATTCCATATTAGTACATCCTTCATTGCACTACTTACCAGTATGTATGTTGTTTTACAATTATTCTATGTTGTAAAAAAATACTGTTGAACAAAGGTTTTTATTAGCACTGCTAACATAAGTATCATTAAAGTTTCAATATTGGAAGTTTAAGCCTTTGTTGTAAACACTTCACACCTAGTAAGCAGTATACTAGCATAACCTAAATGTTTATTAAAGACCTCAAGCCGAATCTTCTTCGGGCGTATAATGCTCCGTTTCGCGGTGCTCTTGTTGAATATGTAAACCGTCCAAATACATCCGAGGTTGTTTTTGAAAAAAAATGGCCGAGGAGTTCCGAATGACCTCTAATCTGACAGCTCAAACTCCGCGCAGTGTTACTTCCCTTGCAGTACAGTAATCACTGCCTTCACAAATATCACGTGATGATAGAAACGGCACGTGATTGCAATTTACAAAATGGACGGAACACCTTTAAAAGAAATTCCAGCAACATGTTTCATTTGTTTAGAAAATAAACGATTTTATTCCATAAAAGGAAAAAATGCAACGGAAGACGAAAACGTTCGATACATGTCTGAATAGCTAACAACACATCCATGTTGATATTGTAATTTGTAAATCCTACTTTCAATTTGAAAAAAGACCGAACATTTCCGAATGTTTTTTTTTAATTGTTATTTTTTTATAAAACATATTATGCCTATCAACTGGCGTAAAGTAATTATTTAAGAAAGGATATAAGAATAAATATATATGATTAAAAAAAATGCCATTAAAAGTTTTCATCCAATTTTGGATGAAAATCTTGTGGTGGCAGTGATTACTGTACTGCAAGGGAAGTAACACTGCGCGGAGTTTGCTGACAGCTGTGCGGAAAAATGACGTCACACTATTGCATTATGGGACATTTTGGTAAAATTTATCCTGGTACATTTACCGCCTTGGTAATTTCCTTTAAACAACGTATTTACCGCCATGGATATATTTCCACGGAATTGACCGGTGGTTTTACTTACCGAGGTAATAATTTACCATTGTTTATACAATTGGCTGCGGCATCCCCCCATGCCATGCCAGATGAGTCACGCGCTGTGACGTAATACTTTTAATTTCTTTTATTAAACACCTAATGTAACCATGGTTATGAGATTTCAATTGATGAGTTCCATTAACATTAAATTTAAAAACAAATCCTTAAAAACAAAACAAAATAACCCTTACAAAGTGATATCGAAGGAACTTATTGACGTATGCAGTTAATACAAATTACTGCGCGTCATGACGTCAGTAAACATCATCGCACGCGCTTTTTGGTGAAATGTACAAAAACGCGCCTTCTTATGTATTTTCTGCACAAAAAAAATGTAATTAAAAGTATGCTAGAAAAAATATCTGTCACGTGTGTCCGTTCGGGATAGGAAAATCCGACCCGAGGGCACCTGCGTTGCCAGGTAACGAGGCTGGCCGAGTTACCGGCTACGCAGCGTGCCCGAGGGTCGGATTTTTCTATCCGGAACGGACACACGTGACAGATATTATTAATCTGCTTATGTATACAGTATAACCATTTCTATTAGTAATTACTATTTGTATATAATATAAATATCACCACGTGTGGTGGAAATAAAGATAAGTTGAGTTGAGTTGACGGTTCAAAGTTTAAGAACTCGGTACACATTTCCCAAGATCACCATCAAATGTAATAATGCCCATACCCATTTTTCGGCAGTTGCTGTCAACAGTGTGTGTATACCACGTGATAAATTGCGTCATAAATGCTACGTCGGAAGGCAATATTTTGCTTCGATTGAAGACTTAAAACAATGATAACTTTTCATTTTATTTAACATTTTAAATGAAACATAGCGCAGTCTATGCAGCTTACGGAGCCCCGCCTTCGGTCTTATACCAAATTTTGATTGAGAGTTTAGTTTCTTATAACACTTCGACAAACCTTTTCACGATACGGCCGTCTGACGGAGCACTGTCAAAACATTGTTTGGGAAACAGGTTTGTCGAAGTGTTTGATGAAACTAATCACCTTATCAAACTACGGTTATAAAACAAAGGTGGGGTTATTTAAGCTGCATTGACTGGCCTTTGTTTCATTTAAAATGGTGAAGTAAGAGGAAAGTTATCTTTAATTTAAGTCTTTATTTTAAGAAAAATATTGCCTTCCGACATAGCATATATGACGTATTTTATCGCGTGGTATACACACACTGTGTCAAGAGCTGTGTGGTCTTGGGGCATTTCAACGAGTTAAGGTTGTGATAATTAAAAGCTATTATTTAATTGGTCGGTTGATGTAAAACCAATTCAAATTGTTCATTGATGGATGTTGTTCACTGTAAGTAGTTCATGGTTATACGTCTAAGCATATGGCAGATTTCACGTTTTGGTGACCAAAAAGTTCCCGGCGAATATTGATTTTTGAAATTTATTGCAGATTTGTAATTTCAACATAATCTTTTACAGCAATTTCTTATCTATCATATTTTAGAACATTTGCAATGATTTATTCATGCATTTTTATAAAAAAAAGAATTTTGTATCACCATACCATTTGTGCTAGTGTTACAATATTGATGGTAAAAACTTGTTTTTTTTTAATATTTTGATCCAAAGAAGTATTTTGTCTTGCACTAAATGGTTCATTTATCTATAAAACAGATTGTACAGACAAAAAATAAAGATTGTTTCGTTTTTCTCAAATAAATTTATTGAAACAAACCCTAATTGGACAACAGGACAGAAAATGTTTTCTGCAAACATAGGTTTTCTTTTTATATCAGATCAGATAAGCTATAAACATAAATGTTTTGTTGTGGTAATATAAATGTCTCTAGTATGGTGCAATTATCATTACCTTTGATATTAAACATATATATTATAAATTGCTAATTGTGAGTATGTGCTAGTGTTACCACAAAACAGAATGAGTAACATTAGCAGTATGTCACATTAGCAGTTGGACAAAATGTTTCACAACAAATTAAAATACAGACCTACCACAGACTGTTTGAGCTTGATACAGTATAAAACAAACTATATAAATGATTGATAAACACGGTCAATTGATAATCACAAAAATTCTTAATTCTGTCCAATAAATAACGATATCAAACACAAAAGCGGTATGAATTCAATATAAACTACGTACCTAATGAATGAATACTTACAAACGATAGTTTACAGACGACATTGTTATGTTTGAATAATTGACTCTGGGAAAGTCATCAAATTTCAACGATTTTCTTGCTTTATTAAGCGCTTGTCTTAATGCTAGCGTGACATAATGTTAACGTTACATCGAAGGACAGAATGAGCCAAACTTGGATTAAGTTTTTATCAACGGTATTCACCACTATTTTTATCATTTCAATGTCAACTGTGAACCAGTCCAATATAAAAGTAATCGCTACCCGGATGTTAACCCTCAGTCGGTGTAAATTATTCACGAATAGAAAAGGTGCTATCGTCATGCTAAAATGGGACAGAATCGATTTTGAGTAACATTAACACATTTTTAGACCTAAAAAACTTTATGATCGGGAATGACCAATTTCTTGTTACATGCAATACTGTTTTTATCCGACACGAAGTCTTTGTTTTCAGTGATTTAATAAAGGTGTGTTTAGGCTTAAAACAGTTAGCAGTGGATCATGTCTGCTAATGTTACACAAAAATTCGAGGACAGATTACCGTAACGTTATCACCATGCGCAATTACCGAAAATTTAAGTATATTACGAACGAAATGCAATCATTTTAGATATATTATTGTTTTAATTAACATTTCTTGCAAACATTATTCAACAGACAAGAATAAAATACTTACCAGATGTTACTGAAAAGCATCCTCAAAAAAGTGGTATATTGGTACCGGGAAGATTTTCTGTCTTTTTTGTCCTAAATATCGGCATATTTTTACATTTTTTTACCTTATTTAACACAATATTTTCATTATTTTAATACAAATCACTTCTATTAGGTGTTCTTATTGGGTTGGGAAAGGCAATTGCTGTATATATGACGTTGACATGCAATAACAATAAATGAAAGCAAATGGGCCAAATAATTGCCTTTTTTGTGAAATCTGCCATATACCATAGACAGTAGGGTTTTGCTTTAAAATTCATTTGACGGCTTATAGTTGCGATTTTTCAATGCATCAAAAACTAAGTGCTAAGTTTATTTAAATACGGTAGTATTATGACTAACCTTATGGCGTTTTTGTTGGTAATAAACAAGTTTAATATGGTTTTATATCGGTTTCACGAACTGTGTATTTGGTGTAACAATTTGAAATAAAATGAAAACCAGCTTTATCGTTTGTTTTACGAAAGCCGAAACTGCCTCTGGAGGGTGTGAGTTTCGTCGATTCATTCCATCCGAAAACAAGATCCTTTTGAAAAAAAACACTGATCCAACACCATTGAAACACCAATGAGCTAAAACAGGCGAACGACCATCTGCTGTATCATTGTTTTGACGAAATACAAAAAATAATCGCTACATGCAAAGGCTCCACCATGATTTTGAAACTGTACATAAAACCATTCATTTGTTACTTTAAGTAAAATATTCGAAACATGTTCACAAACCGCCGAAACCATTGAAACCAAAACTAAAACTTGTTATGCATCAACAAAAACGCCTTTAGTGTAAAGCTAAGGAACATAACAACGTGACCATTATATTACATTTGATCAATTTAAAGTGACACTCTTATTCAAAATCAATTACACATGTATAACAAACATTAATTTCGACTGATAAACCTTTTAACTTCTTACTAAATAATGCATTTTTGGAAAATATTAATTACTGATAACAAGATTTTAACCGTGTATTCGATAGCAGAAAGCGCACATATATTAAATGATTGGTGAATGCTAAAAGATTTACTCTAGTCTCATAAGGTAGAAATACCGTGTTTTATGCTCATTTCTTTCAAATTAAACTCCGTACCCTTCATAAGAAGCGTTGTTTTCGACATTTATTCATCCGTTTTGGAATATTAAAACTGTATTATTAATTGTGGTGAATCTCATTTGGGAGTAAGAGTGCATCTTTAACGCGAAACATATATTATGTACATTTTACACAAATTTGATTTATTTATCTTAAAGTTTTATCAACAATTTATGGTCATGGTGAAGCACGCTTGTACAACACATCCTGGCTGAAACCAATCATCCTACTCCCAGATCCTGACAACGACAAATTGAAAATATAAAGTTTTTATTTTATAAAATTACATGAATATAGTCATGAACAAAGAATATAATCACAAGGTTTTGAAAATGAAATGATTATTTACATGCATGCACAAAATAAAAAAAATACTAAATTTGCATCCAAATAAGCTCTTAATTCATTTAATAAAACTTGAAATGACATTATTTCCATGACAGTAATAGCTGCCAACATGATCTATTTTTCGTGCATGTCAGTGCCCATCGTTCAACTACGATCTTGATAAAACATTTCCATACAATCTCATATATCACCTCCATGTATTTAGTTTGTATAAATTTATGTAACTATTTTGTTAAAGGGACTAGCTCATGTTTTGGCACCAATTTTGTTCCCAGTCAAGTATCTGAAAACACTTATATTATAACTTTTTTACTCTTTGATACCGAAATTGCAAAACTAATTAAATTTAAAGTAAAAATATGATTCTGCTTTTAGTGGGGTGCGAACCATTTGTATGCTGGTACAGTCTAACCATTAGTATGCCGATACAGTCGAACCATTAGTATGCCGGAACAGTCGAACCATTAGTATGCCGGTACAGTCTAACCATTAGTATACCGGTACAGTCGAACCATTAGTATGCCGGTACAGTCTAACCATTAGTATGCCGGTACAGTCGAACCATTAGTATGCCGGTACAGTCGAACTAACCATTAGTATGCCGGTACAGTCGAACCATTAGTATGCCGGTACAGTCGAACCATTAGTATGCCGGTACAGTCGAACCATTAGTATACCGGTACAGTCGAACCATTAGTATGCCGGTACAGTCGAACCATTAGTATGCTGGTACAGTCTAACCATTAGTATACCGGTACAGTCGAACCATTAGTATGCCGGTACAGTCGAACCATAAGTATGCCGGTACAGTCGAACAAATGAGAACACTGACAACAAAACCAACATGAACTCATAAACAAACATAAGGATAACATTTGTTGAATCGTGTGACTTATGCTATTTAAAATCGTGGACTTTAAAGACAATATCTGAGCATATACCAACATTTGTTGAAGAGTTCAAGTCGTCAGTATTTTGTAACACTTCGAACGATTTGCACACTTTTTTTCGCCATACAAAAAAGTGAATTTTACCACAACATGAGCAAGTCCCTTTAAAACACAATGCAGACTGGAAAGTCTAAATTCAGTCTCACCAATTTATTGGATGGAAGAGAAAAAGGTCAGTGTGTATGTCATTTAAAGAATCTTACAACCTGTTCACTTTGACCCTTCCAAATGTACCTCAATAAAAATAATGAAAATGTAAGGAATGTGTTTCAGTGATAATCATAGCTTTGCAACACCAAGCAACAGCACATAGAATCAACAGATTCAAATAATCATGTCAACATGTTACATTTACAGAAATGTAATATTCTTATGTAAATTGAACAAATGCTTTCAAGTGATTTTGCTGAAGTTCCCTTTTTCAATGATATAATTAGATGTATGTGTTCACCTTTTATAGGTCTTATACAGCAAATAGGCAATATTAGCATTCAGTCATACACTTTACATGGAATGTTTAAGGGAATTTGATGACCCAAATATCAAACTAACAGTGTCTCAAATGAAAAAATAAGACATTCTCTAGAATATGACAGTCAAGGACTTATTTAACACATATTTACACACCATTATTTTATAATTTGAAATGGAATATGTACAAATAAAGCGGTAAAAAAAGGAATGCATAGCTCATGGTAATTAATATCACTATTTTTAGGGGCGTAATGTGGCCTAACATTACTGTTATCAATGCCTGATGTTGGACTGTGTACTTGATGGTACAGGGGTCCAGGAGTCCTCCCCCGAGGAAAAACCCAACAGTGACTTTTAATGAATTTCAATAACAAGGAATTGTTTTACGTTAAATTTAAATATTAAATGGCAAAAACTCTCACTGGAAAGTGAAAGCAATAATAATTTTAAACATGGTTTAATAGTACGTAATAAGAGATCACGATCAAGAATAAAATATGGTGAAAAAATGTAACTCTTGTTTCAAAAGTCCTTAGTTGTTAAGTTTTATTCCTACATATAGGCAAGATAACTTGAAATATTTATAGGTCAATGGAAAAATAGCATTAACTAAATGAGTTAACATGTTTTGAATATATCTAGTATTACTTAGAGCAGCAATATTACTGATATTGTCAAGTTATTTGTGTCAAGCAAGAAAGTTAAAAAACTAGTGGTAAAACATATATAATTTAAGCAAAAAAAATAAAACTTCTGGTTTGATAAATGTATGTACATGCTGTTCTTAAAGTTCATGTAGAGGCTTTTTTCAAATATCTATACAGTTATGTAATGTAAATAAGAGTCACCTATTTAGGATCACTTAAGAAACATATTCTGTACATCATACCAATTTTTAACAAGAGATGTGTGTCAAACATTATGCCCCCCCTGAGCGCCATGTTGTCAGGATTATATGGACAATTAAATGAAATATGCATGGACCGAAATGACAGCTGATTTGTTGCTGTTTTAAGATTATGACCATTTAAGTGTGAGGATAAAGTGTGTTATGACCGTCATGACCTTTGACTCTATGAACTCAAAATCCAGAGTCATCAGCTGGTCACCAGAAACCTAAATGTCAAGTTTGAGGGCCATGGCTGCAGGCATTGTCAAGTTATCACAAGACAAGTTTTTTTCGATCAAGGTCACTGTGACCTTGACCTTTGACCCGATGACCCCTTAAATCATAAGGGGTCATCTACAAGTCAGATGCAACTCCAAGTCAAGTTTGAAGGCCATGGTTTCAGGCATTGTTGAGTTATCACTCAGACAACCTTTTACCATTCAAGATCACTGTGACCTTGACCTTTGGCTCTATGAATCCTAAAATCAATAAGGGTGATCTACTGGTCAGGCTTAACATCCATGTCAACTTTAATGATCATAGGTTTAGGCATTGTTGAGATATCCGTGGGGGAAGATTTGTTAACTTTTTTTGCGTTAAAGGTTACTGTGACATTGACCTTGGCCTGATGACCCCCAAAGTCAATAGGGGTCATCTACTGGGCAGGCCCAACCTTCATGTCAAGTTCGATGACCATAGGTCCAAGAATTGTCGAGTTTGCTTTCAAGATCACTGTGACCTTGACCCCTAAAATCAATAGGGGTCATCTACTGGTCAGGCCCAACCTCCATGTCAAGTTTGAGGGCCATGGGTGCAGGCATTGTCGAGTTATCACTTGGACAACCTTTTATCATTCAAGGTCACTGTGACCTTGACCTTTGGCCCAATGACCCCTAAAATTAATAGGGACAATCTTCTGGCCAGGCTCAACCTCCAAATCAAGTTTGAGGGCCATGGGTGCAGCCATTGTCAAGTTATCACTCGGATAACCTTTTACCATTCCAGGTCACTGTGACCTTGACCTTTGGCCCAATGACCCCTTAAATCAATAGGGACCTTCTTCTGGCCAGGCCCAACCTCCAAGTCAAGTTTGAGGGCCATGGGTGCAGGCATTGTCGAGTTATCACTCGGACAACCTTTTACCATTCAAGGTCACTGTGACCTTGACCTTTGGCCAGATGACCACCAAAAACCATTGGGGTCATCTCCTGGTCAGGCCAATTCTCCAAGTCAAGTTTGAGGGCCATGGGTGCAGGCATTGTTGAGTTATCAATTGGACAACCTTTTACCATTAAAGGTCACTGTGACCTTGACCTTTCGCCCAATGACCCCCAAAAACAATAGGGGTCATCTACTGGTCAGGCCCAACCTCCAAGTCAAGTTTAAGGGCCATGGGTGCAGGCATTGTTGAGTTATCACTCGAACAACCTTTTACCATTCAAGGTCACTGTGACCTTGACCTTTGACCCATTGAGCCCAAAAAACAATAGGGGTCAGCTGTCAGGCCCAATCTCCAAGTCAAGTTTGAGGGCCATGGGTGCAGGCATTGTCACGTTATCACTCGGACAACCTTTTACCATTCAAGGTCACTGTGACCTTGACCTTTGGCGTGATGACCCCCAAAAACAATAGGGGTCATCTACTGGTCAGGCCCAACCTCCATGTCAAGTTTTAGAGCCATGGGTGCAGGCATTGTTGAGTTATCACTCGGACAAGCTTTAAAATTATTTTACCATTAAAGGTCACTGTGACCTTGACCTTTGACCCGATGACCCCCAAAATCAATAGGGGTCATCTACTGGTCAGGCCCAACCTTCATGTGAAGTTTGATTACCATACGTCCAGGATTTGTTGAGTTATCACTCGGACAAGCTTTGGTCTACCGACGGACCGACCGACATACCGACATGCCTGTGCAAAGCAATATACCCCTCTTCTTCGAAGGGGGGCATAATAAACATATTCTAGTTAACTTTACTAAAGAAACTTTAGGGTATGGAACACAGATCTCTTCTTAGATGTTTTGGGTTATAAAAATACTTAAAAAAAAATTTGCATGCTATAAAATTCATATGCAACATAACTCAAAATAAAATGGATTTTTAACCACTTGAATAGCACTTGAAAGATTGTCCAGATTTCAAATTGATGATCATAAATGTTATAAGAATTTTATGAGATTGAGAAACTCATGGGTGAAAACAATGACGTTAAAAACCTTCAAATTTACATTAAACACAGAGCAAAATCCGTGTAAAAAATGTTTTGCATTAAATTTTTTACATCTTTCCCTCACATCTGATCATTTATACATTTGATAGGAATGTACATAGGTTTTTTCCAAATTAGGTATACATTTTAACAAATTATTGCTTAAAACTAAAGTTTCCTGACCTTGAAAGTGTTTTTAATTAGGCACCTTTAGACTGTTTTCATGAGCATTGCGGACACTTCAACTTACTAAGACATTAGAAAACTAGAAGCGCCCCAATGCGACAACACAAGGTTTTACACAACCTATTCAAAATAACCTTGACCATAACCCCACCTCCCTCAAATGCAATCCCAAACTAGATCATCATATAAGTTATCTACACACAAATTTTATTCACAATCCATCAATCCTAACTAAAGATATGGGGCTGTAACTTATGTTTAAGGACTGCCCTTTAAACAGGAAACCAAACTAAATTGGAGGTCTAAATTTAACTGATCTTTATAGTTGCATAATATAAAATGAAGAAAATACACAATAGATTAAAATAGTGCAAATATGGGCAAATTACAGTCTTTGAAATAAATTGCTTTTTTTTACTTCCAACCCCGTGTCGTGTCAAACTGCAGTGTCAATAAGAAGTTGTTGTCAAAAAATGCACATGGAGCTTAATATCAATATTTTTTAATGAAATTACAATTCTTCTTCACAATATATGTAAAATTGTTTACTTTAATAATTGGTGGAACACCAATAAGTGACTATTATTAGTGTCATTTTATTGTATTGGAATACTTTTCAAAAGTGTACTCAAGTGAGTACTTGAGTATGCCACACGACGCCTGATTTCCTATGACATTAACACTTTCTTCACAATGTAAATCAGAAACAGACAAAGGGACATAACTGGTTTCAGCCTGCTAAATACTTCCGCGGCAGAGTTACATCCATTCCAGTCATTACAGAAACAGTACGAGATTTTGTCATCTGTCGTTTCAGAAGGATTCCAGAAATCATTTTTGCGTGACGGCTCACAGTAGCCATGGCGACGAAGGACTGGCATTCTAAGGCGGTGGTATGTTGATTTCATCAGCTCTGATTCACACTCACGGATTATTTTTTCTTCACCTGTAACAATAATAATTAATCATAGTATTAAATGTTGTTAAATAAACTGGTATAACTAGAACTCATAGCACTGGAATATATTTGTTAACAAGGCTTCAAGCACTGATAGTTTTCCAAATTTTAGCTTGCTCTCAAATCATTAAAAGTTCATTTAACATAAATTTAATACAGTACACAAATTTCATGATGGCTATTAAGCATATAATCTGTCAAGCATCCATACCATCTTCTCTGGTGATGACCTTAACACAGAACTTTGACTCTCCACAATCCCGCCATGGAAACATACGCCAGACCACCCCATCCTCCCCACAGCCACCCATGGCACTGAAACACCTATGGCACATGATCCCCTCACCTGAAAAAGCAATTTATATATAACTCTGTGACTGTCTACCACCTTGACTGATTATAATCGCCACCAACAACAGTGACTGATTATTATCGCCACCTACAACTCAACTATGACTAATTATTATCGCCACCTACAACTATGACTGATTATTATTGCCACCTACAACTATGACTGATTATTATCGCCACCTACAACTCAACTATGACTGATTCTCATCGCCACCTACAACCATGACTGATTATATCGCCCTCTACAACTATGACTGACTATTAACGCCAACTACAACTATGACTGATTATTAACGCCACCTACAACTATGACTGATTATCATCGCCACCTACAACTATGAAGTATTATCATCACCACCAACAACTATGGCGGATTATTATCGCCACCAACAACTATGACTGATTATTATCGCCACCTTCAACTATGACTGATTATTATCGCCACCAACAACTATGACTGATTATTATCGCCACCTTCAACTATGACTGATTATTATCCTCACCTACAACTATGACTGATTATTATCACCACCTACAACTATGACTTATTATTTACGCCACCTACAACTATGACTGATTAATATCGCCACCTACAACTGTGACTGATTATTATCGCCACCTACAACTGTGACTGATTATTATCGCCACCTAAAACTGTGACTGATTATGGTCCACGTACAACTGTGACTGATTATGGTCCACCTACAACTGTGACTGATGATGGTTCACTTACAACTGTGACTGATTATGGTCCACCTACCATTGTGACTGATTATGGTCCACCTACAACTGTGACAGATTTCGGTCCATCTACAACTGTGACTGATTGTAGTTCCCCTACAACTGTTACTGTTTATGGTCCACCTATAGCTGTGACTGATAATGGTTGCCACCTACAACTGTGGCTGATTGAGGTCCCCCTACAACTGTGACTGATTATGGTCCACCTACAACTGTTACTGTTTATGATTGCCACCTACCACTGTGACTGATTTTGATTGCCACCTACCACTGTGACTGATTATGGTTGCCTCCTACAACTGTGGCTGATTGTGGTTGCCACCTACAACTGTGACTGTTTATGGTCCACATACAACTGTGACTAATTATTGTTGCCACCTACAACTGTGACTAATTATTGTTGCCACCTACAACTGTGACTAATTATTGTTGCCACATACAACTGTGACTAATTATTGTTGCCACCTACAACTGTGACTGTTTATGGTCCACATACAACTGTGACTAATCATTGTTGCCACCTTCAACTGTGACTAATCATTGTTGCCACCTACAACTGTGACTAATTATTGTTGCCACATACAACTGTGACTAATTATTGTTGCCACCTACAACTGTGACTAATTATTGTTGCCACCTACAACTGTGACTGTTTATGGTCCACATACAACTGTGACTAATTATTGTTGCCACCTACAACTGTGACTAATTATTGTTGCCACCTACAACTGTGACTGTTTATGGTCCACATACAACTGTGACTAATTATTGTTGCCACATACAACTGTGGCTGATTGTGGTCCCCCTACAACTGTGACTGTTTATGGTCCACCTACATCTGTGTCTGATTATCGTCCACCAACCACTGTGACTGTTTATGGTCCACCTACCACTGTGAATGATTATGGTCCACCTACAACTGTGACTGATTATGGTCCACCTACAACTGTGACTGATTATGGTCCAAACACAACTGTGACTGATTATGGTTGCCAACTACCACTGTGACTGATAATGGTCCACCTACAACTGTGACTGATTACGGTCCACCTACCACTGTAACTGTTTATGGTCTGCCTACCACTGTGACTGGTTACGGTCCACCTACAACTGTGACTGATTATGGTCCAGCTACAACTGTGACAGATTTCGGTCCATCTACAACTGTGACTGATTGGGGTTTCCCTACAACTGTGACTAATTATGGTCCACCTATAGCTGTGACTGATAATGGTTCACCTACCACTGTGACTTATTATGGTTGCCACCTACAACTGTGGCTGATTGTGGTCCCCCTACAACTGTGACTGTTAATGGTCCACATACCACTGAGACTGATTATTGTTGCCACCTACAACTGTGACTAATTATGGTTCCCACCTTCAACTGTGACTGTTTATAGTCCACCTACAACTGTGGCTGATTGTGGTCCCCCTACAACTGTGACTGTTTATGGTCCACTTACCACTGTGACTGATTATGGTTGCCACCTACAACTGTGACTGTTTATGGTCCACCTACAACTGTGACTGATTATGGTCCACATACAACTGTGACTAATTATTGTTGCCACCTGCAACTGTGACTGTTTATGGTCCACATACAACTGTGACTAATTATTGTTGCCACATACAACTGTGACTGATTATGGTCCAGCTACAACTGCGACTGATAATGGTCCACATGCAACTGTGACTGATTATGGTTCACATACAAATGTGACTGATTATGGTTCACATACCACTGAGACTGATTATTGTTGCCACCTACCACTGTGACTGATTATGGTTGCCACCTACAACTGTGGCTGATTGTGGTCCCCCTACAACTGTGACTGATAATCGTCCACATACCACTGAGACTGATTATTGTTGCCACCTACAACTGTGACTAATTATGGTTGCCACCTACAACTGTTGCTGATTGTGGTCCCCCTACAACTGTGACTGTTAATGGTCCACATACCACTGAGACTGATTATTGTTGCCACCTACAACTGTGACTGATTATGGTCCACATACAACTGTGATTGTTTATGGTCCACCTACAACTGTGACTGATTATGGTCCACATACAACTGTGATTGTTTATGGTCCACCTACAACTGTGGCTGATTATGGTTCCCACCTACAACTGTGACTGTTTACGGTCCATCTACAACTGTGACTGATAATCAGGTCACTACTTGCCACTGTGACTGATTATGGTCCACCTACAACTGTGACTGATTATGGTCCACCTACAACTGTGACAGATTATGGTCCACCTTCAACTGTGACTAATTATGGTCCACCAACAAATGTGACTGATAATGGTCCACCTACAACTATGACTTATTATGGTCCACATACAACTGTTACTGATTATGGTCCACCAACCACTGTGACTGATTATGGTCCACATACAACTGTGACTGATTATGGTCATCCAACGACTGTGACTGATTATGGTCCACATACAACTGTGACTAATTATGGCCCCATACAACTGTGACTGATTACGGTCCACCTACAACTGTGACTGATTATGGTCCACCTACCACTGTGACTGTTTATGGTCCACCTACAACTGTGACTGATTACGGTCCACCTACCACTGTGACTGATTATGGCCGCAACCTACCACTATGACTGGTTATGGCCGCCACCTACCACTGTCACTGTTTATGGCCACCACCTACCACTATGACTGATTATGGCCGCCACCTACCACTATGACTGGCCGCCTACTACCACAATGACTAATTATGGCTGCCACCTACCACTATGACTGGCTGCCACCTATCACTATGACTGATTATGGTTGCCACCTACCACTATGACAGATTATGGCCGCCACCTACCACTATGCCTGATTATGGCCGCCACCTACCACTATGACTGATGATGGCCACCACCTACCACTATGACTGGCCGCCACCTACCACTATGACTGATTATGGCCACCACCTACCACTATGATTGGCCGCCACTTACCACTATGACTGGCCACCACCTACCACTATGAATGATTATGGCCGCCACCTACCACTATGACTGATTATGGCCGCCACCTACCACTATGACTGATTATGGTCCAACTACAACTGTAACCAATAATGGTCCACCTACAACTATGACCGATAATGGTCCACGTACAACTGTGACAGATAATGGTCCATGTACAACTGTGACAGATTATGGTCCACCTACTACAGTGACATTTACCACTGTGACTAATTAAGGTCCACCTACAATTGTGACCGATAATGGTCCACCTACATCTGTGACAGATAATGGTCCATCTACCACTGTGACTGATTACGGTCCACCAACAGCTGTGAGAGATAATGGTCCACCTACATCTGTGACAGATAATGGTCCATCTACCACTGTGACTGATTACGGTCCACCAACAGCTGTGAGAGATAATGGTCCACCTACAACTGTGAAAGATTATGGTCCACCTACCACTGTGAATGATTATGGTCCATCTACAACTGTGACTGATTATGGTCCACCTACAACTGTGAGAGATAATGGTCCACCTACAACTGTGAGAGATTATGGTCCACCTACAACTGAGACTTATTATGGTCCACCTACAACTGAGACTTATTATGGTCCACCTACAACTGAGACTTATTATGGTCCACCTACAACTGAGACTTATTATGGTCCACCTACAACTGAGACTTATTATGGTCCACCTACAACTGAGACTTATTATGGTCCACCTACAACTGTGACTTATTATGGTCCACCTACAACTGAGACTTATTATGGTCCACCTACAACTGAGACTTATTATGGTCCACCTACAACTGTGACTGATTATGGTCCACCTACAACTGTGAGAGATAATGGTCCACCTACAACTGTGACTGATTATGGTCCACCTACAACTGTGACTGATTATGGTCCACCTACAACTGTGAGAGATAATGGTCCACCTACAACTGTGACTGATTATGGTCCACCTACAACTGAGACTTATTATGGTCCACCTACAACTGAGACTTATTATGGTCCACCTACAACTGAGAGAGATAATGGTCCACCTACAACTGAGACTTATTATGGTCCACCTACAACTGAGACTTATTATAGTCCACCTACAACTGAGACTTATTATAGTCCACCTACAACTGAGACTTATTATGGTCCACCTACAACTGTGACTTATTATGGTCCACCTACAACTGTGACTGATTATGGTCCACCTACAACTGTGAGAGATAATGGTCCACCTACAACTGAGACTTATTATGGTCCACCTACAACTGAGACTTATTATGGTCCACCTACAACAGAGAGGGACTATGGTCCACCTACAACTGAGACTTATTATAGTCCACCTACAACTGAGACTTATTATGGTCCACCTACAACTGAGACTTATTATGGTCCACCTACAACTGAGACTTATTATGGTCCACCTACAATTGAGACTTATTATGGTCCACCTACAACTGTGACTGATTATGGTCCACCTAAAACTGTGAGAGATAATGGTCCACCTACAACTGAGACTTATTATGGTCCACCTACAACTGAGACTTATTATGGTCCACCTCCAACTGAGACTTATTATGGTCCACCTACATCTGTGACTGATTATGGTCCACCTACAACTGTGACTGATTATGGTCCACCTATAACTGTGACTGATTATGGTCCACCTACAACTGTGAGAGATAATGGTCCACCTACAACTGAGACTTATTATGGTCCACCTACAACTGAGACTTATTATGGTCCACATACAACTGAGACTTATTATGGTCCACCTACAACTGTGACTGATTATGGTCCACCTACAACTGTGAGAGATAATGGTCCACATACAACTGAGACTTATTATGGTTCACCTACAACTGAGACTTATTATGGTCCACCTACAACTGAGACTTATTATGGTCCACATACAACTGAGACTTATTATGGTCCACCTACAACTGTGACTGATTATGGTCCACATACAACTGAGACTTATTATGGTCCACATACAACTGAGACTTATTATGGTCCACCTACAACTGTGAGAGATAATGGTCCACCTACAACTGAGACTTATTATGGTCCACATACAACTCAGACTTATTATGGTCCACATACAACTGTGACTTATTATGGTCCACATACAACTGAGACTTATTATGGTCCACCTACAACTGAGACTTATTATGGTCCACCTACAACTGTGAGAGATAATGGTCCACCTACAACTGAGACTTATTATGGTCCACATACAACTGAGACTTATTATGGTCCACCTACAACTGAGACTTATTATGGTCCACCTACAACTGAGACTTATTATGGTCCACCTACAACTGAGACTTATTATGGTCCACCTACAACTGTGACTGATTATGGTCCACCTACAACTGTGACTGATTATGGTCCACCTACAACTGTGACTGTTAATGGTCCACCTACAACTGTGACTGATTATGGTCCACATACAACTGAGACTTATTATGGTCCACATACAACTGAGACTTATTATGGTCCACCTACAACTGAGACTTATTATGGTCCACCTACAACTGAGACTTATTATGGTCCACCTACAACTGTGACTGATTATGGTCCACCTACAACTGTGACTGATTATGGTCCACCTACAACTGTGACTGTTAATGGTCCACCTACAACTGAGACTTATTATGGTCCACCTACAACTGAGACTAATTATGGTCCACATACAACTGTGAGAGATAACGGTCCACCTACAACTGTGAAAGATTATGGTCCACCTACCACTGTGAATGATTATGGTCCATCTACAACTGTGACTGATTATGGTCCACCTACACTGTGAGAGATAATGGTCCACCTACAACTGTGACTGATTATGGTCCACCTACAACTGTGACTGATAATGGTCCACATACAACTGTGACTGATTACATGCCACCTACAACTGTGACTGTTTACGGTCCACCTACAACTGTGACTCATAATCAGGTCACTACCTGCCACTGTGACTGATTATGGCCGCCACCTACCACTATGACTGATTATGGTCCAACTACAACTGTAACCAATAATGGTCCACCTACAACTATGACCGATAATGGTCCACGTACAACTGTGACAGATAATGGTCCATGTACAACTGTGACAGATTATGGTCCACCTACTACAGTGACATCTACCACTGTGACTAATTAAGGTCCACCTACAATTGTGACCGATAATGGTCCACCTACATCTGTGACAGATAATGGTCCATGTACAACTGTGACAGATTATGGTCCACCTACAACAGTGACATCTACCACTGTGACTAATTAAGGTCCACCTACAATTGTGACCGATAATGGTCCACCTACATCTGTGACAGATAATGGTCCATCTACCACTGTGACTGATTACGGTCCACCAACAGCTGTGACTGATTATGGTCCACCTACAACTGTGACTGATTATGGTCCACCTACAATTGTGACCGATTACATTCCATATACAACTGACAGATTAAGGTCCACCTACAACTGTGACTGTTTACGGTCCACCTACAACTGTGACTCATAATCAGGTCACTACCTGCCACTGTGACTGATTATGGTCCACCTACAACTGTGACTGATTATGGTCCACCTACAACTGTGACAGATTATGGTCCACCTTCAACTGTGACTAATTATGGTCCACCAACGAATGTGACTGATAATGGTCCACCTACAACTATGACTTATTATGGTCCAGCTACAACTGTTACTGATTATGGTCCACCAACCACTGTGACTGATTATGGTCCACATACAACTGTGACTAATTATGGCCCCATACAACTGTGACTGATTACGGTCCACCTACAACTGTGACTGATTATGGTCCACCTACCACTGTGACTGTTTATGGTCCACCTACAACTGTGACTGATTACGGTCCACCTACCACTGTGACTGATTATGGCCCCCACCTACCACTATGACTGATTATGGCCGCCACCGACCTCTGTCACTGATTATGGCCACCACCTACCACTATGACTGATTATGGCTGCCACCTACCACTATGACTGGCTGCCACCTACTACTACGACTAATTATGGCTGCCACCTACCACTATGACTGGCCGCCACCTACCACTATGACTGATTATGGTTGCCACCTACCACTATGACTGATTATGGCCGCCACCTACCACTATGACTGATTATGGCCGCCACCTACCACTATGACTGATTATGGCCACCACCTACCACTATGACTGGCTGCCACCTACCACTATGACTGATTATGGCCACCACCTACCACTATGACTGGCCACCACCTACCACTATGAATGATTATGGCCGCCACCTACCACTATAACTGATTATGGCCGCCACCTACCACTATGACTGATTATGACCGCCACCTACCACTATGACTGATTATGGTTGCCACCTACCACTATGACTGATTATGACCGCCACCTACCACTATGACTGATTATGGCCGCCACCTACCACTGTCACTGATTATGGCTGCCACCTACCACTGTCACTGATTATGGCCGCCACCTACCACTGTCACTGATCATGGCCACCACCTACCACTGTCACTGATCATGGCCACCACCTACCACTATGACTGATCATGGCCACCACCTACCACTATGACTGATTATTGTTGCCAACTACTACTATGACTGATTATGGTTGCCAACTACTACTATGACTGATTATTGTTGCCAACTACAGTACTATGACTGATTATGGTTGCCAACTACCACTATGACTGATTATGGTTGCCAACTACTACTATGACTGATTATTGTTGCCAACTACTACTATGACTGATTATGGCCGCCACCTACTACTTTGACTGATTATTGTTGCCAACTACTACTATGACTGATTATTGTTGCCAACTACTACTATGACTGATTATTGTTGCCAACTACTACTATGACTGACTGATTATTGTTGCCAACTACCACTATGACTGATTATTGTTGCCAACTACCACTATGACTGATTATTGTTGCCAACTACTACTATGACTGACTGATTATTGTTGCCAACTACCACTATGACTGATTATGGTTGCCAACTACTACTATGACTGATTATTGTTGCCAACTACAGTACTATGACTGATTATTGTTGCCAACTACCACTATGACTGATTATGGTTGCCAACTACTACTATGACTGATTATTGTTGCCAACTACTACTATGACTGATTATGGCCGCCACCTACTACTTTGACTGATTATTGTTGCCAACTACTACTATGACTGATTATTGTTGCCAACTACTACTATGACTGATTATTGTTGCCAACTACTACTATGACTGACTGATTATTGTTGCCAACTACCACTATGACTGATTATTGTTGCCAACTACCACTATGACTGATTATTGTTGCCAACTACTACTATGACTGACTGATTATTGTTGCCAACTACCACTATGACTGATTATTGTTGCCAACTACTACTATGACTGATTATTGTTGCCAACTACTACTATGACTGATTATTGTTGCCAACTACCACTATGACTGATTATTGTTGCCAACTACTACTATGACTGATTATTGTTGCCAACTACCACTATGACTGATTATGGCCGCCACCTATTACTATGACTGATTATTGTTGCCAACTACTACTATGACTGACTGATTATTGTTGCCAACTACCACTATGACTGATTATTGTTGCCAACTACCACTATGACTGATTATTGTTGCCAACTACTACTACGACTGATTATGGTTGCCAACTATTACTACGACTGATTATTGTTGCCAACTACTACTACGACTGATTATGGTTGCCAACTACCACTATGACTGATTATTGTTGCCAACTACTACTATGACTGATTATTGTTGCCAACTACCACTATGACTGATTATGGTTGCCAACTACCACTATGACTGATTACGGTTGGCCACCTACCACAATGACTTATTATGGTTGGCCACCTACCACCACTTTGACCAATTATGGCTGCCACCTTCTTCTAGGATTATAATTATAGTCGGCACTTACAACTGTGACTGATTAATGATGTACAACTATGACTGATTATTACAATATTGTCATCAGACTATTACTGAAAACATTTATTTTCTAGATATATAGTTAAATACATGTATATTATCATAAATATCATGAACACATTCTATTTGTGATTAAGCGGTAACAAGCCACTGTCCTCAAGTTAATCCATTTTAGTGTCAAATGTCATATTTCAGGGATTGAAAATTCCTTTCATTTTTGTGTGTATTTTATGAACAAGTGTTGTAATTTATTTTTGGCCTAATTGAATTGATTCCAAGTGGTTAAGGATCAGTCATGACAATAGGCAATTGGTACAAAATGTAAACAACTGTTAATCAAAGTAAATAAGTTTTCTATTTCAAAAGCAAGTTCGAAGGGTCTGAAATGTAGGAATTTAACATTTGTAACACCTCAATGATGAGGTCCTATGAAAGATGTTCTTAATATTGACAGAGGACTGCAAAACTAAACTACTGTGGTGTTTTTCAGCTTACTTTAATATACCAATTATCATTGGTTATTTGGGAAAATTACCTTTCCTTAAGGTATCCGCATAACCTGTATATTTGTCTAAGAAAGTGGCTTTTTACCTTCAACTTTAGCAAGCATTATCCTGGCCTCATGCCTTGGATTTGTCTCCGCTCTTCCCAAGTCCTGGTTCCCGGTTATCTCCCTTGGACTAATCTACTAGGAATTATGGTCATTTTGTAAGCTTACCATTTTGTAACTGCTCATTCTTGGTTATTTCGTAACCATTGTGTTAGTCATTTCGTAACCGTTGACAAATCGATTGGTCATTTCATAACCATCAGTTAAACATTTAAATGATGGATAATATATACTTTAATATAAATAATAACATTTTATTTTCCAAATATAAGTTAGTAAAAACTATAAATGTTGAAGTGCATTCTATGATAATTACTATCAAGGTGTGAACAAACAATGGAATTTAGCAAGACAGCTTTAATTGCAATCAATTTAATTAGCATGACTAATTAACATTTTTATTCAATTAATATAATGATTTGTCGGAATGTTATAAAACAATATAATTATATGTCGCACTATTCGTATCACTTCAGTCTCCAATATAAATATGCACTGCAAAAAGTTGATATTACTGCATTTATTGCAACCATGGCTACAACTACACAGTATATATGCTTTAAGCATGCTCAAGTCGTGTACACTCAAAATATTAAGACACGCGTGCTAATTACAACAAGTTAAGAACAAAAGAAATAAAACCATATCCAATAGACAGAGCTGTGGGACCACTTTAGATGTCATTCATCGTAGGGCTTGTGGCATTTTGGGTTCAAAATTACTAATTTTGCGATTATCCCACACAAAGGTGGGAATAAAACTCCCCCTTTGGCATCAAAAATATGTTTTAGTCACACTAGGGGATGTGACGGGGTCAAGCCATAATGCAGCCACTATAGGGCGCGGGCAAACCTTTATAAACTCAACAACACACACGTCGTGTACACAAATACCACCAGGCAATAGAATGTGATCAGTGCAAGGGTTGGCAACATCGTGTATCTCCAAATATCTGTATGCCAAGATGAAGAAGGGGTTGGCTCTACCTCTGTTACCACATTCCAGCTGTGTTCAAAAATCAACGACAGAAAGCTGCCGGAAATGAACAACGTCTTCAACTATGTCCGTGACACCTGGATACAGAACCCCATATGGAGGGTGGCTGACTGGACTGTTTACGGACAGCCGGTCCGTACAAACAATGACTGTGAGGGTTGGCACAGACGCCTAAACACCCGTGCTCAGAGCCCCCACCATTTTATATCTTAAACGATTGTCAAGTGTTTACAGTAAATAAGCAATCATGTTATGTTATGTATTATGTACACGGAGTCATTCATGTCAGTTTTATTATATCATGCGTGTGCCTATTTGATATGTGATACTTGTTTATGTATTGCAATGTTGTGTTTAATTCAGATGTGTTTTTTATATGCTTATTATGTGTTTTAAATGTGCTGATTTGTCTTATTGTGATCTAATACGTGAATGGAAATTACTACAAGAGGGCCATGATGGCCCTAAATCGCTCACCTGAGTAAAAGAGTTTAACCTTTGTTATTAATATAGCTTGTTTCTCAAAGAATATTGAACAAGAGCTGTCAAAGTATGTGACAAATGCCTCCCAATGTGACATTGATCTATGAACAAGTACATAAAAAGTTGATCTTGCCTTTATCGAAAACATAAGGCAAGTCATTTTAAAATCTGTCCATATAAGAGTAAGTCACAGCGCGGACACGACAGCCTATATTTTCCTTCAGGTTGCCATGGCAACCAGAGTTCTGCATGGAATTAATTTTTTTGAACAATTTTGCTGAAGATCTATCAAGGGGTTCATGCGAAGAAAATGTTAAGTTTTTTTTACTAATTTTAGCTCTGGTGGCCAAAGGGGCCAAACAAAATTATTTGAAAAGACCTGACAGAGGCCCATGCTAGGATGCTTCAGACTTGAAGATCCATCAAGCAGTTAATAAGATCAAGTTGTTTAAAGGTTTTTCTATTTTTTGCTCTGGTGACCCCTAAAAGGGGCCAAACAAAACCATTTGAATAAAGTTGAGAGAGGACCATGTAAGGATGCTACATATCAAGTATGGAGTCATTCTGACCTTTACTTTCAGAGGAAAAGATGTGACAAGACAATGTAAAAACAAATGACCCCTGAGCATTCCAATTTGACCCCGGGACAATAATTTGAATACCTTTGGTGTAGGTCCACTAGGTTACACTATATACCAAATATGAAAGCTTTAGGTCTTATATTTTGGAGAAGAGGATTTTTAAAGTTTTATTATATAAGACTATATAAAAATATTGAAAACCTAAGCCTATGAACACGGGGCGTGGCCACTTTTGACCCCAGGGCTAAAGTTTAAACAATCTTAATAGTGGTCCGATAAACAATGCTTCATACCAAATTTCTAAGGCCTTCGCCTTTTGGTTTCGGAGAAGAAGATTTTATAAGTTTTCATCATATACATATATAAGGAAACCCATGACCGCCCGGGTGGGGCCATTTTTTGACCCCAGGGCCAAAGATTGAACAATATTGGTACAAGTCAACTAGATGATATATCATGCCAAATATCTAAGCTCTTGTCACTACTTGATTTTACGTGTGTATCTATATATGTATATTTGTTATTAATTGTTGTATGTGGCCCATATTGAAAATTGGTATGTGTACTAAATATGTTATCCAGTTTAAATTAAGACGTTACTTGTCTTTGTGAGTTCGGAGAAGATTTTTTAAGTTTTCACTATAACACATATAGAGAAAACCCATCAGCCCCGGGGTGTGGCCAATTTTGACCCCAGGGCCATAATTTGAACAAACTTTGTAGAGTTCCACTAGACGATGAATCATGCCAAATATCTAAGCTCTAAGCCACTAAGTTCAGAGGAGATGATTTTTGAAGTTTTCACTATAAACATATAGAGAAAACACATGACCCCCGAAGGGGGTGGGGCCAATTTTGACCCCAAGGCCATAATTTGAACAATCTTTGTAGAGGTCCACTAGACGATGAACCATGCCAAATATCTAAGCTCTAGTCCAAGTAAGTTCAGAGGAGAAGATTTTTGAAGTTTTAACTATAAACATATAGAGAATACCCTACCCCCCCTGGGCGGGGCCAATTTTGACCCCAAGGCCATAATTTGAACAATCTTTGTAGAGGTCCACTAGACGATGAATCAAGCCAAATATCTAAGCTCTAAGCAACGTAAGTTCAGTGGAGATTTTTGATTTTTTTTAATATAAACATATAGAGAAAACCCATGACCACCCAGGGGCGGGGCCAATTTTGACCACAGGGCCATAATTTGAACAATCTTTGTAGAGGTCCACCAGACGATGAATCATGCCAAATATCTAAGCTCTAGTCCAAGTAAGTTAAGAGGAGAAGATTTTTGAAGTTTTAACTATAAACATATCAAGTATACCCATGACCCCCCCCGGGGCGGGGCCAATTTTGACCCCAAGGCCATTATTTGAACAATCTTTGTAGAGGTCCACTTGATGATGAATCATGCCAAATATCTAAGCTCTAGTCCAAGTAAGTTCAAAGGAGAAGATTTTTGAAGTTTTCACTATAAACATATAGAGAATACCCATGACCCCCCGGGGCGGGGCCAATTTTGACCCCAAGGCCATAATTTGAACAATCTTTGTAGAGGTCCACTAGACGATGAATCATGCCAAATATCTAAGCTCTAGTCCAAGTAAGTTAAGAGAAGAAGATTTTTGAAGTTTTAACTATAAACATATCAAGTATACCCATGACCCCCCGGGGCGGGGCCAATTTTGACCCCAAGGCCATAATTTGAACAATCTTCGTAGAGGTCCACTAGACGATGAATCATGCCAAATATCTAAGCTCTAGTCCAAGTAAGTTCAAAGGAGAAGATTTTTGAAGTTTTCACTACAAACATATAGAGAAAACCCATGCCCCCCCGGGGTGGGGCCAATTTTGACCCCAAGGCCATAATTTGAACAATCTTTGTAAAGGTCCACTAGACGATGAATCATGCCAAATATCTAAGCTCTAGTCCAAGTAAGTTCAGAGGAGAAGATTTTTGAAGTTTTAACTATAAACATATAGAGCATACCCATGACCCCCCGGGGCGGGGCCAATTTTGACCCAAGGGCCATAATTTGAACAAACTTTGTAGAGGACCATTTGGTGATCCTACCTACCATATATCAACGGCCTAAGCCTTTTGGTTTGGGAGAAGAAGATTTTTAAAGTTTTTCCTTTCCATTGCCATGGCAATCAGAGTTCTGCATGGAATTCAATTCTTTGAACAATTTTCAAAGGGGACCACCCAAGGAACATTCCTGTGAAGTTTGGATGAAATTGGCTAAGCGGTTTATGAGGAGATGTCGTTTAAAGTAAAAGTTTACCGACGGACGGACGCCGGACAAATTGCGATCACAAATTTGACAGGTGAGCTAAAAATATAACATGATATGAAGTGTATTGTAATGTTGTCTTTAATTTCAAACTATTTTATATGCTTGTTATGTATTTCAAATGTACTGACATCTTTTATATGTTTTATTGTTAAAAACGGGATTTAAAAAAACTTAAATAAAAATATAAAATTTAAGGCTGTTTTTGTTGTTTGTATGCAAGTATGCAGAATGGAATGTGTCATGAAACAATTGAGTTAATGGTAATTGTTAGCTTGTTAGCAAGAATTTGTTGAATATTTCCCTATTGTTATATTGGTTTCTGTGCAATTTGTGTTATGTATTGAGCAATAAACTTAACGAGGTGATAAGTGTGCCATTTAACACCTCGTTAACCGATGGTTACGAAATGACCAATGGATTTGTCAACGGTTACGAAATGACTAACACAATGGTTAGGAAATAACCAAGAATGAGCGGTTACGAAATGGTAAGGTTACGAAATGACCAGATCCCTCTACTAGCTGGGTACCAGTACCGAACGATACCACACTTCTGCTTTATTATTCAATGCAAGCAATATCAAAAACCTTTTAAGTTCAACTTAAATTGAGCAATCACTGACATTCAGTTGAAAAAAACTATAAAGTAAAATCAGTGTGTGTATACCACGTGCTAAATTACGTGATAAATGCTACGTCGGAAGGCAATATTTTGTTTCGAATGAAGACTTGAAACAAAAATAACTTCACTATTTCTTCACCATTTGCGATGAAACATAGCGCAGTCTACGCCTCTTAAGGAGCCCCGCCTTCGGTCTTTTACCAGAGTTTGATTGAGAGTTTAGTTTCTTAAAACACTTCGACAAACCTATATACAATACGGCCGTCTGACAGAGCACTGTCAAAACTTTATTTTGGAAACAGGTTTGTCAAAGTGTTAGATTAAACTATTAACCTTATCAAACTTCGGTAATAAAACAAAGGCGGGGCTCTTTAAGCGGCATAGACTGCCCTTTGTTTTATTTAAAATGGTGTTGTAAAAGAAAAGTTATCTTTGATTTAAGTCTTCATTTTAAGCAAAATATTGCCTTCCGACGTATCATATATGACGTCATTTAGCATGTGGTATACACACACTGAAAATAAAAATACTCACGTTGAACACAAGTGCAGCCATATGACATTCAGGGATACTTATTTTATCATTCTGACATAAATTTGTAATGTTATGTACATGTATGAGTCTGCCAAGTAGAAAAATTGTCAGAAGACTATGACACTGATTAAGATTGAATAACATTGTAAGTTTTTCTCAAACACAATGTTTTCTTTTTTCTTTATGAAACATAAAAGTGACTGAAATGCATTTCAAACAAATTCCTGTTACCTTGACATACATGTACCATACGAACAAAAACTTATTTACAATAAATTAATTCGTAATACTACAAGTAAATGCACTGTCTGATCTGTTTCCCGAGCCCGTTTGTTAACATGATTTCGAGTTTTAAACAGTGCAAAATGGCTGAAATATTACCACTTCCTACTTCTAATTTAAAGTATTTTACTTCACACCTGTAATTATTACAGGTAATATCTTTTTTGATTTTTTTTCCACAAAATTACTGCAAATGATATATACATAGACATATTCTTACCACAGTGGATTATTGCCGTAAATACTACGGAAACTATGATCAAATTCGGCAACATTTTAAAATTTGTTGAGTGAGTCACATCATTCGTGGAAGGTGAAGGACAAATACCTTTTGTTGACAGAAGTGAGACACCTAGCGGGCCGGTAAATGAAGTTTCTAAAACCCGTTCAGTAACGTACCTATACACCGTCACCACAACTGTATTACTTGTATAGTATACTGTAATGTGTAATATTATGTTAATGAACGTCTTTAAATGAAACGAGGCTGTGTTTAAACATTTTTAAAATTGAAATCATAAAAACAGAAAGCTGCATTTAAAGGCAAAATAAATATTCACCCATTCGAGCAAAGAAGGACGTGTCATTTACTTTTATTGTCAGGGTCATTGAAACCAAAGGTGCTCGTCACATTGCCTGGATACAGTATGACATTTTTTTTTTGTTTTTAATATATATTGTTTTTTTTTAATAATTATTTATTTTGGTTAAAATAGTGAGTATATTCACTATCTTGACCGAAATAAAATAATAATAATAATATTTTTTTTTTTTTTTTTTCAAATATGAAAAAATAATGTATTACTGTATCCAGGCAATGTGACGAGCACCTGTGATTGAAACGGTATCCGGACATTTCGGCCCGCTGCCCTGAGACATTATGGCCAAGGTAATTTGTCACACTTTATTTCGTCATAAAAAAGTGCTTTTTACAAAACATGAGCGAGTCCATTTAAGAGTATTCGATAAGGTTATCATGATGTACTGTAACATATATAATTAAAACAAACTAATAATTAAAACATTTGTAGACAAGGTTTCAGTGGTTTGCAACCTCAAAGTATCTCCTGAAAAGTGCGTTTCTATTCAAGACGAAGTCAACTTTCATGGACAACTCAATTAAAAATGCAGTATCATTGCCCGCGTTTAAAGGTAAAATGAAATCTATGTATACTGTTCCCAAAGTCTCTACATTTTATATCGAAGGCGAAAGATCCACTTCAGTTCATCATGCTCGAATGCGTAACAATTGCAGCAACTTAAATTCTGATCTTTACAATAATCATATCGCAACGTCTCCTAACTGTGTCTGTGGTACTGAAATCGAAGATGCTGAACACTTTCTTTTCAAATGTAGTCGTTTTTACTACACAAAGGCGTCAGTTATTCCTTGGCAGGCAATATCACCCACTGAATGCCTATAAATTACTACACGGCTATATTAATTTAAATAACGAACATAATTCATATATTTTTCAAAGAGTGCATACATATATTGTTGCATCTAAAAGATTTAAGACAACTGAAGTTCAATAGGATGCCTGTTTACTAAACACTTAACACTTGAAGGTTTAGCCAAAGTGGACTTGGCGACAACGGATTCGTTTCAGATACCATTTCTCTTCCTATCTTTCTCCCCCCCCCCCCCCCCCTCTCTCTCTCTCTCTCTCTCTCTCTCTCTCTCTCTCTCTCTCTCTTTCCCGCTTACTTATTTCTCAAACCAATCTCGTACTTATTCGAACTTTAAATATAGAACCATTATAAGTTACTTATGTATTCACATGCATATAGACATTGTCATAACTTTTCAATTCTAACGATAGTCTGACACATTTCTGGGAGGGCCATTTTCTAATGTTGTCATAACTTGTGGCCCAACCCAATTGTACAATAATATTGTTTGTCGAAAATATGTATACCACGTGTGTTTATTATTTACAATAAAATACGATTAAACTAAACTAACTTTCATGGACATGCTGTGCGCCAGTCAGGAATTGAGACGGAAGCAGCCAAGATTATAAAAGTACGCGACTGGCCTACCACGAAGAATGCAGATGACTTGCGATCGTGCCTTCGCGGGATATAACAGACGCTTTGTAAAGGACTTTAGTAAAATCACCACCCCATTTTTCGACTTACTACCATGAACCCCCCAAAAGAAGAACATATACGGTAAAATAAGGAAGACAGAAAAGAGTGGAAGTGGACCGAAAAGGAACAGACAGTATTTGAACATCTGAATACTAGTATTATATCGCCAAACCCACCGATCCTAGCATATTCAAATGTTGACACCCCTTTTGAACTACATACATATGCTTCATTCAAAGGACTTGGTGCTGTACTTTATCAATTACAGGGTAATTTGAAACGGGTAATATGCCTTAATATGCCAGCAGATCATTGACAAAATCAGAGAGAGAAAAAAAACAGCACATAAACTTGAATATTTGGCTTTAAAATGGGCAGTAACATACAATTTCTCAGAGATGGGCATCGGAATTAGCGCAGTATGTTTTTGTACTACAATATCGAGCAGGATAACATACTCCAGATGCTGATGAAATGAGTAGATATCCTCACACAGAAGTACAGACAGAAGATGGAAAGGAAGTGGATGAGTAATTAGCCTATCCCACTTTACATGCATACCGGCAATGGCAATAAACAGAGTAGAGATGATAGAAGCACATGGAGAAGTCATGGCTCAGAAAGAGGTCAAGGAAATCAGGAAAGACCAAAGAGAGCATGAATTGATTGAGAGATGGCGACGTAGTCATAGATGAAACACGACCTAAATCCAATCAGGGAAGAGATGATATGACCATGAAGCGACACTTCAAGAACATGAAGATGAAAAGGGATATACTTACAAGACACTACATGAAGAAAGGGGTACAACAGATCAACTAGTATTTCCAAGAAAGTATAGATCTGAAGTAATTCGTGGATTGCACAGCGATGTAGGACATCCCGGACGGGAAAGAACTGTAATTAGGGAATATTTTTATTGGCCAAGAATGACAGCTGATGTAGACATAATTATGGATCAGCAAGTGTGATCGCTGTTTGAGGAGAAAGTCACAGATGAACGCCAGAGCCCAGTTAGTGAAACATTTCAACAACATATCCTTTAGAAATGTTTGTGCATATACCGTTTCAACCCTTGAACCATCCAAAGGTGAAAGAGCAAATAATTATACTAGAAGTGAAAGACCACTTTTCCAAAAATGCTCAGGCCATACTAACTAAAACCCAAACTGCCCAAACCACAGCTGAAGCTATTTACAACAATTGTTTCGTTCACTACGGAATTCCTACCATCTATCACTCCGGTCATGGCGCTAATTTTGAACCTGAAATAATTGCAGATCTTTTTAAACTTACCAACATAAGGGACGCAAAACAGCCTCTTACCATGACATTGGAAATGGATTTACCGACAGAATGAATAGGACGCTTCTAGATACACTAGAGAAATGACAAAAGAGAGACTGGAAGAGATACATCGCGCCACTACTCTCTGCATATAACTGCACGCCCCACGAGTCCACTAAGATAGCACCATTTGAGTTGATGTTTGGCAGAAGACCTAAACTACCATTGTTCGCATCGTTTGATTTGAGCACCAATGAGAAACCGCAGACACTAGCAGCAAAGGAATACACAGATGACATGTTAGAAAGAATGAGAAAAGCCATAGAGAAACACACAAATTGAGGCCAAAATAAAACAGAAAGTTTACTATGACAGGAAAGCAAGGGCTGCGAAGATTATAGTATGAGATAGAATTGTAGTAAAGATACTTGCATATGAGGGCAAACACAATATTTCGGACCGATTCGAAGAAGATCTATATAGGGTGATAGAACAGACAAGAACGGGCATACTGGTGTACACGATCAGATATGAGAAAACACACAATGACAAGACTCTACATAGAAAATTATCTTATTTCTATGAATAACGAGTATGATACTGATGAATTTGACGTAGAAGAAGAGAACACCAATGAGATGAAGGAAGAAAATGTTTAAGAGATTGAAAAAAAAATAAAGCACCAAATATTGGTGGAAGGAGTATAGAGATATAAGAGACGAAGAGTGACGTCACTGGAGATGAATCAGACGAATCTGGTGATAACACAGATTGTTACTATGTAGTACCTACATATAAGCCTGGGGACACCCAGATACCTGTAAAAGATGCAGAATAGACACACATAAAATCGGAAATTGATGGAAGTACTGATGAGGAAAATGATGTAAATGAATCTGAGGTTATTTCAGCTGAAGCTAATACTGAAGCCAGGCCTAAATGAGTTGAAGGTGGAGTAGAACCGCCTACAGAAGATTTACACAGAAAAAGAAATAACATTGAAGAAGCAAGAGATGTCCGTGAAGAAATGCCTTGGAATATTACACGTGTCAAGGAAAAACATATACGGCCCAGAGCCGAAGTCGAAGACAGACATGCATGATAGACACACGAATTCAGAGCGGTGAACGAAAAACCAGGAGAGACAGGAAAACAAGTTTTGGTATAATAATGAACTAACAAAACTTATTACATGTATTTTAAAATAAAAACCAATATAAGTCCGCCATACCTTCAAAATCTGATTCCTGTCCGTCCACAAGCTGCTAGATACAACCTAAGAAACTCCACAAATACCCCACTTATACATTGTAAAACGTCGTTGTATTACAATTCTCTTATTCCTTTTTCCGTCCGGGCATGGAACACACTTGCCCCTACATTATAATCTGCCGATTCGGTACAACAATATAAAAGATTACTTTGCAATGCTCCTAAATTGCCGATCTATTTTAATACTGGCCATCTACAGATTCTTCATACAAGGTTAAGACTTGGCTGCAGGTCATTAAATCACGATCTATTTCGCAAGAACATCGTTCCCTCGCAAGCTTGTCTCTGTGGGGAATAGAATCTGTTCGTCACTTTATGCTCACTTGTCCTCTATTTAACATCAAAAGAACACTTATGCCAACAACAATACACTCGCTGTCTTGTTCCTGGTCTGGTCACCTTAAGTTTACTCTTAAATGGTAGTGTACGTTTTTCAGGGGCCGTATTCAATAAGCATCTTAGTTAATATTTTCAACTTAGTGAGAATTTCGTAACTTTTGACAACGATTATTTTAAATACCCGCTACTTTTCATCAGATTTATTCATATGCATATATTGTTTAGACCATTTTCTTGCTTATTTTCATATTTTTGTTGCACAAACATTGTTCGTTTTCTTAAAATTCAAATTTAAAAAATGGTAATTTTGCACTTAATTGAAAACTATTACTATGATGCTTATTGAATCCGGCCCCTGATTGTACTAATTCAAAAATATTTTCTTCCGTATACTCCTATATTGATTTTACTATTTAAAAGGTTTCGCTGAGTTCAATTTTATTTGCTGATTTACATGTGACTCACAATTTATCTGTTTACCGAAAGACACAAATATGTTTTCATTTTTTATCGCTCAATGATTATTCTATATATTATATAAATTTCATGGATCTGCATATATGTTTTATTTCATTAACATATAAAACATTTGTTTAGTTCCATTGCGATATATACATTTATCATGTATTTTGATGTATTATTTATAAATGCACTTATCCTTAAAAGACAACAACATTAGTATATTGAACTGCCTTCCACAGAAGAAAATGATCTTTATAAGCTTTTAGCTTTCGGTCAGATTCTTAAATATTTAGAATGTAATACATGTTGTCACTTGTATATTTAAACCAACAAAACTTTGACCTGATTTGACAATAAAAACAAAGTTGTAAATTTAGAACGGAAATATATGCATTTATGACAGGAATTGACTGGTGACCAATAAATAAATAAAAATTGACGATTAAGGAACTATTTTACAGGTACAGAAAATATGTTCGGTTTTGATACTTTAATCAAGGATAATAATCAAAGTGCTGAAAGCACTGATGGGCTAGGGCTTCATTCAGGGGAATGTTGACAACCATGTTCTAAGCATTGAAAAAATCGGCTCACATCACAAGGGGTCACTGTTTAATGGGCTAGCTTAAACTTTAGACTAAAACTGCTTGCAAGCTGCAAAGGAAATTTGAAAAATCTAGTTAAGTGTGTGAAGAGTGAGGGGGAAAGGCTATAAAGCGTTAAATCAGATAAAGTCATAGTTGTTTTGAATTTCTCAAAGTCGTTACATCAGACTTGTACAAATTAATTTACGTGGTTGGCACACATACTTCTTTAATTTGTCCACTTCCTTTTATATCGAAGGACTGTTATTTGTAGTTTCAGAGAAGATTTTCAATGATGTAATTATATACTATATAGAAAACCTGTCACCCCTTTTTCAGGGGAGCTTTAAACCACAGGGCCATACTTTGAACAATCTTTGTAAAATACATCTACATTGTACACCTATGTCAGACTGCATACACAATGCTATTAGGAAGTAGTTTTTATTTAAAAAGTGAAGAATTATTTTCTTCCTCTTAATTTGTGCTTGGTATTCAAATCATATAACATGTTACCATGATAACTTAGTGCTGTTGATAAATATTAGGCACTGCCTTCTGTCTAATGCTATTCATATTGCTGCTGCAGACTTTTGTACATAGCAAAGCAAGTTGAGTAAACTAAGATGAGATGAATATCGTTTTTAAAGTATGAAATATTGAAATGTCTTTTAAATACTTTGACCATCAAATTTCATAACATGGTGTCAGCAGTTCATCACACTGCTAGTGAGAATGGAATACCAAACATAATTTTATTCTTTATTTTATACCCATCATCAATCCACATGCAATACATGTTACAAAATACTTTAACCCATATTCCGCTCCAGTGCAATACGGCCATATATCACTCTTGTGACGTCACGTCATAACAAGGATGTTGCGCAATATTAAAAGGAAATTTATTATGCAAAGATGTGGCTTCTAAGTGATCTAATCAGTAATGTATATAATAAAAGGGTTATTAGTACTGCGTTTTGATCCGGATATGGCGGAATTTCATATTTGATTCTGGTAGTTTTTTTGTAGATTTTGATTTTACTCGGCTTGTGCCTTGTGAAATCCGCATCTGCAAAAATCTACTTGAGTCGAATACAACCTTCTGGATCAAAACGCAGTACTTATAACCCTTTTATGTACAAAACATGTTACCCCGTGGACAGAGCATCTTTAACTCACAGGGCCATTGTAACTTTGAACAATCATTGTAAAAGACAACTACATACATTTGCAAGATGCTTAAAAAAGTAGTTTGGAAAAATTTAAGAATTATTTTCTCCGTCTTAATTTGTACGCATTAGATAACTCAATAAATGCAGCAGTTGGTCATTTTTGTATTGTCCTCTGTCACTGTCCTGATAGCTCCCTATCTCAATAGATGCAAAAGGTTGTAGGTTCATGATTCTCCTTGTCCAATATGTCATACATAAAGAAGATGTTGAATGTAGAATCAAGAAGCTTTCTTTTCAGGCACTCCAAATTGAATAGTACTGTAATTTGGAGTGCCAATAATTTGTTGGATTCCTAGGCAACAGGTATCAGGTGTTGCAGTACATTTGGCAAATACTTTTCACCCATCCTTGTAAATCTAAAAAAATGTTCATTTCGCAAAAGTAGTTCATATAACTATATTAAAGTTGCTAAATCAGAGTTTGAATAATTCTGAAAACTAGATGTGCCTTTAATTGCAGCAATTTGAACTCCCAACTCATAATGTCAATTAAACTGGTTATGCAATACTGCAGTGTATTAACATGCATTTTTCTTGCTCTGATTCCATCCAAGCCTTAAATCTTAGATCAACAAGTACTTGGGGCTATGTGTAATATCAATGAGAACTAAAAATTATGTTCAATTTAGTGCCAGTTATGATATTTCATTCCACATACAAAAACACTAACATGTTCAAACCAATATCCTATGTTATGATAAAACCATTGCCAAGTTGGTAATTTGAAAAGACAGGAAATTGTATCTGGTCACGGTTTGACATAGTCTTTCTAGACAGCTGGACTTGTTTTGCAGTTACTTTGAAAATCTTCAAAAGCTAAACTGAACAAGACTCGAGCAAAAAACTCACAACATCAAATGGGGTTTTAAAGACTTACGAGATCATTCTCACATCACCTATACCATTAGTTCTTATGTACAAACTTAAGTCAACGAACATAATAATTAATGTTTTACATAAATATTGCAATGAATAAAACATATTGCAATAAGTGCCAATAACATAGCAATCAAGTATGATCACTATAGGCCTAAACATGAGATTTCAACTTTTCCTGATAAACAATAAATAATTTTACTTAACAATTTTCTCATTTTTTACACAAGCTGAAAAAATGGTCTCTTTTTGAATACTTCACATATTTCATGGCTTTCATCATTCAAACTAACATTTCGCTTGTTATTTCAATATTCAATGATTGTGTAAACATTCATAAACGATGGTTAAAATTAACATTCATGCTAATCATGCCTACCAAAAGCACCTGACCGACCAATCAGTATCCAATTTTGTCAGGGCTTATTGGTGGTTCATTGAAATCAACCATGACCTCCCACAATCTGCACTGATCAACAGTAGTTAATGAATTGTTTCAATTGTTCTTATTTTTATAAACTTAGAAAACAACTGCAGTGAATAAAATTTATTCCTCATCAGTGAGAGAAAGTTTAGAAAAATGAACGAAGCCGAGTTACATCTAGTAGGATATCAAATCCTACATTCATCATTTTATATAACCGTATTTAGTAAATGTTAAATTTTTGAAAGTCTAAAAAGTTTCATTTTTTGGTATATCAAAGAACATTTGTGTGTATAATTTTGATGATATGTTGTTATTCATTTAGTTTCATTCTTGTTTCATTTAGTGTTCAATCCCAAGCTTTCTTCTTCACATTTAAGTGCAAGAAAAGTCACTGATCTGAATAAATTCATTATAATGTAAGGTCACATAAAGAATATATTGTGCTTTTTAAAAATAACATTTTTCATCTGTTTAAAATTATGTCAAATGAAGTGCATTGACATTTTATTATGAGTTTAAAGCTGCACTCTCATTTTGACAACTTTTTTTATTTTTTTTTGTCTTGGAACGAGCCAATTTTTGCGAAAATCCATGGAAACCAGTTATATAAGACTGCTGACCAAAATTTAGATGGCAGATTTTTATATTAAAGTTAAAAAATTGATGTTTTAAGCATTATTCTTAAACTGTTAGTAACGGTTTAAGCCATAAAACATAAATTTTTGAACGGGAATATGACAAACTACGAGCTGATTGTTTGTCAGCAATCTGATATCATTGGTTTGAAGATGTTTACGCAAAAAATTGCTGTTTCCAAGACAAAAAAAAGTTGTAAAAACGGTAAATCTCTGAGAGTGTAGCTTTAATTTATGACAGGAATAATTCAAGGGAAAGATTTTTTTTTATTTCTAGCATTAAAATTATCTGAATCGCATGAACATTTATAAATTATGTAAGGTATTCTGACATTGGTCACACTTTTTGAACTTTGTGCTGTCTTCTTTTTGTTTGTCTCAAATTAATACAGCATTGGCTTCACTTGTTGTTTATAAAAGGGACTGTACACCAGATTGGCACCAAAAAGTTGTTTTTTTCTTGTAACAAATCTAAGGACACTTTTTTAATAAAATATTTTACTCTTTGATATCGTTATTGTAAATAAAATACCAAAAATGAAAAAAAAAATGCAGTGAAGTGTCGTATCCACTATGCTATGAAGATTTACTTTTACTGGGTGGAATTTTTTAGATGTATACCTAACTCGCTAATATCATGTAATAACATCAACGGCAGATCACGCATAAGGAATGAATTATACTCGGTAGACATACCTAGTAATCTTTTTTAATGGAAAAACACGAAATAACTGCTATTAATAAATCATTTGTAAACTATGGGGATCATCAGTTAGTAATTTTCAATGCATTAATTGTACACATCGATACCAAGTTTATGTCAATTTTCTACAATTTTCTTTAAATTTTTGCTTTTTCATCATTAACTGAGTACAGCCCCTTTAAACTGTACCTTATAATGTCTGTGACTTATCAAATATTTAATAGTAATGGTCTACAGCCAAGATTTGTTTTAATTATCCAGGTTTCAAACTGCATTGTGTATGCGATTGGAAAGGTAATCTTGAAAGCTCACTTAGTATAATTTTTACAAATAACATTCACCCTGCAAGGTACTCATATTTGGATGATACATAAAGATTTGCACAGTCATTTATGTATACTTGCATTTATTGATAAAGGATACCTTTTTCAAATCTTTGATTTAGATTACAAAATATAACTTATATAAATAAATATACATTCTTAACTTTATCTGAATACACAAGCTAATGCATCAGTCAATTGTAACCATGCCCCCCGCCCCACGGTCCCGGAATAGCGGGGACTTTTACTTTCGGTTCAGCCAACCCCAGCTAAAATCCCCACCCTGCGGAGATAATCTGATGGTAAAGTCCCCACCAAATGCCCCGCACCCAAGGGACATTAGGTTAAGCCCCATCCACACTGTATTTTCCGGGACCACCTGAAAGGAAAAACATGGCCCATTTCGCCGGCTATCCCCGGTATACCCCCGGATGTGGGAGCCGTGGTTACAATTGACTGGTGCATAATGATCCATAGTGATCCAATCTCATGCCAAGATGATTTACTGTATCTCTGACTGATTTTTGATTTTCATTGTTGGTTAGAAACAAAACGTGAGCACAAAGCGTCTTCAGAAAAAGAACTTGTAAAGTATGCACCAGTCAAATGTAACCACGCCCCCCCCCCCCGAATTTCCATCAAGACAATCCCCGATAAAATCCCTGCCCTGCGAGAACGAACTGGTGGTAAAATCCCGTGAATAACCCCACACCCCGGGGATCTAAGGTAAGAGCAATTCCTTGATATATTTTGAGGGAAGACAAAACCACCGCAATCACCTGGCGTTGCGAGGACACTAGTTCTGGTTTCCATAACATTAATGTTGATATTTTTTTTTGATGTTTACAACACGTCTAAAAAGGTAATATATAATGTGTTCGCTGAAGTTCTTTAGCTACGAGGACACCTAAAAGGTAAAAACACAGCCCTTTTCCCTGGTATATCCCCGAGGGGGCCGTGGTAACAATTGACTGGTGCATTATATAAGAGAGGAAATCAAAATTGAGCATGCAAGATTGTTTTATCAATGGCGATGGTTTATCAAAATGTCATGTACTTACACTGAAGGTGGCTCCAAGATTTTTTCTATGCACATAGGTAAACAATCATCTTATTCATAGATACTGTGCACATATTCATATATTTGGCTTCATTTAGAATGAAACTTCATAAATAAATATGCGCATATTTGATATTTTTTATCTCCATTTTGCAAAATTGAAATCACATGATTTTTTCAAACGAACTTGTATTGCTTGAAAATTTACGTGTCAAATTAAACATGCTACCCACGGTAAGATGAAAATAAATCCGTTTGATGGTGGTAATCATTCAATGGCGGCTTTATTGATAAATTTCCTCAATAAAACACTATGAAATTCACATCATCAGCATCCGGAAGTAGTGATAACATACATGTCTGAATCATTCAGCCACTCTGATCAGAGTAAATTTTGAGGTCAATAAGTAGACTGGTACCCTGATTTACTTTTCCTCAAAAATATAAAGTTATACAGGTACGCGGCATATGGTTTTTAGTTAACATTAATAGTATTTGAACAATAAATACCAAAAATCATGTTGTATTTAAAAAAGTGCCATGCGATGATTAGTTAAAAAAACTTTGTATCGAAAAGAAAATATCACGGAAACATGCAAATTATGTCGAAAAAAATATCAGGGACCGACTTCGGAATACCAACATTGTATACAAAGGATAACAATACTTTTTTTAAACCAACTTTCCTGGTTGTTTTCTACTTAGACCGCATGCTGTATTCACTTTACGTATGAATTCACAAGACATTTCGAATGCGAGACGGGCACCGCGGTTAGCTGATACTGGTTTCTTTTCGGATAAAAGAGAAAGAGGGTACCAGTCTATCAATACACAGCATTGAACGGAAAAATTTCGATGCGTACTTTTTCAATATGTTCATATTCTTATTGCATATTATCTGACCGTATGCAAGAACATTCATGTAGTTAACCCGATTAACTCACTCGCTACTTATGAATTTCTTGTGCTTCATTAAAAGAACATACAGTTAGCTTAAATTGTTAGGAGAACTATTTTTATTGAATATTTTCATTGTAATCAGTTCTGGTACTACTTTGATTATTCAAATTCGCTAACGGCAATCCAATCAAAATATAGCGTATGAATACATTACGTCAGTGAACCACCCCAGATGCGGCTTGAGAATGCAGATAGCGCGTTTATGGCTATGAACTAGGCCATAAGTGCCCTAGTCCAAAAACGAGTGTATATATTATGTTTTGCGTTAAAGTCTTAAACAAAAACAAAGAAAAACAAATTAAAACTAAAGATTTTTTTTTTTTGGAAAAGCGCTTGTCTCCACCATTTTGTGGTCATAGGTGAGAAATAATCAATGATGTACATAAAATTGTAATTTTGGACTTGAGACAAACAAACATAGCGTTCATCTACAGCATGGTCATGACCAATCTGCATCATGCCCAAGTATGAAGTTCCTAGGTCCAAGTATGAAGTTCCTGTGTCCAAATTTCAGCCTTATTTATTGAGCGGTAAAGAAGTGTGACCTATACGGACTGGTGACCAACAAATTGTTTTTCACCTGAAAGTCACTGTGACCTTTACCCCAAGATCAATAGGGGTCATCTACTGATCATGACCCACTAGCAAACGAAGACGCTGGGCCCAAGCGTTCTTGAATTATTCAGTGGATTCCGTTAATTTACTTCAAGGTCACATTGACCTTTGACTTACACGCCTGAAAATCATGGCCAACTGGCATTCCAAGAAAGTTCCTGGGTGCAACCCGTACGAAATAAAGGGGCGGATTCCGGGCTAAATTGGCAAGGAATCAGTGAATTCCGCCTGGAGTATGGACGGAATTATTATTCCGCCCGCTCGAAATATATACATGTTTCATGTAGATTCTAGGCGTAAACTTATTAAGTTCCAGGCAAAAACAAATTACAGGCGTATTTATATACTTCAACAACTGTGTGAAACGGAATTTCGTACTTTGGTTTTCTATGCAACCTTTGGAGCGGAATATTCTACTTAAACATGTTTGTGGAGCGTAAAATCGAACTTTATATTTTCAGCCAAAAAATCCAAAATAATTCGAAAGTCATGAGAAATTACTGAATTGTGTTTGTTCCCTTTGTTAGTTACACTTCACATAGCAGTGGTAAAAGGTGAACATGTACCATATGTTATTATCTGTACACCGCATACTCCTTGTAAAATAAAAGATGCAACACAAATATAAAACTTAAAACGGTAGTCAAAAACATAGAAAACATAACGTGACCCAATGATATATACTAAACTTTGAAGTCCATTTAATGTTACTTGACACTCTTTGGGATATTATAGCATCAATTACTTATAGCGATTGAACTAAACTCGGCCCAGAAATATTTATCTTCCACTCGATTCGAGGCCATCATGTACAATATTGTGCTCACCGATAAGACCCATGGGCTATCAATGGGGTAGAAGAACTATGGGTACAGCTGTTTACAAGAAAAAAAATTGATGCATAGCATCAAGTCGGCACAATAAAATTAGAAGAAAAACGTGCATGTAGGTAACCAAAAAATGGTTATTATTTCAATGATGATATGTTGGGTATACATATGTTCGATGGTCATTATGGTTGATAATATTGTTACAATAGTTTAAGCACAGAATTATAGATATTCCGTTTTTTTTCCAAGCTAATCCTTCAGTACAAACTAAATTATACCAAAAATATACACACGTTTCTTCGGAAGAAATAGAGTCAATGGTCTAATACATGGCTTTCAATAGCATGAAATTCACCTTTTATTTGTACCGGCATGTTATGTAAAATCCTGGCTTTATATATTGTAAATGTTTTTGTGAACACATTTTACTCTTATGAGTAAACAGAACGGGGATCAAAAATACTATACATTAAGATGGAACTATCTGGAGTTTATTCTTTCGAATGACATTTTCAAAACAAACAATTAAGCTCGATGTAAATTTTTCAAAACTCGCCTTTTTGCTGTCGCCAAGGGAAATTACTGTGTAGGAGGTTTAGAAACATAAAGGATGTTGTAATAGTACCGTGAAACCTTCATCTATTTGGGGGGAAGTTGGTATCAATCGAAACACTTCGGCCAGTATCTACCTCGAAGCTTGCCGGAGATGGCCGAGTTGTTATGATCAGTGAGTTGGTATTTAAAATCAAAATTTTCAAAATGATAAGCAGGGCTATTATAGTTTAAGGTTTCATTATCAATTAAATCAAGTGTAAAGTTTTATAAAACATAATCAACTTCATATTTTATCATGCAACGTGGAAAATATTGAAAGCATTGTTCTGCAATTTATGAACTAGTCCCTTAGTTTTTCCTTAGTTGGAATAATTCTAATGTAATATCAAATGTAGAAGGGCGCCGACTATGAACTAGTCCATTAGTTTGAATGATTCTAAAGTAATATCAAATATAGTCGGCGCCCAGAAGGGCGCCGACTAGGGCATATTTGATTGTCAATGAATGCGGAAGTGGTTGACAGCCGACTTACAAATGCACTGTAAACGTGTATGCTTTGGGTCGTTAAGCTGTCGTATTCATAGTATTTAAGTTGGATCATTTTCGATGTAAAAAGAGGGAGGGATAGGTATTTCACCCGGTCGAGTCCTTTCTGGACTGGAGTGAGGTTGTGGGATAAGCTTGAATGTTATGCTGTATTTAGAACTATATTTTTATACCTAGAAAGAACGTAGTAAAATAATGAATTAACACTCGAACAATTGTTGTTTGTTAACTGTAAGAGTTATAACAAAAGTTGAGTGAACAGTAGTATTACGCTACACGTGGTGTTTTGGTGCCGTGCCCAGGATAGCAACGACGAAATAGGTTGCACAGCTGCGGGAAGTTACACAACGAGCGAGAAGTACTCACGACGATGCAGGCCAAATGACGGATATCCATGTTAAGCTAGAGTTTAGCTTTATTACAACTACTGGGTATGTAGTATAGTGGTCTAGAAAGACCAGGTTTCTTGAAAGTGATTGGAGATGATATATTCAATATAGATATTGAATTTCAACTTCATACTTGGGACTCCTGTGAAGTCACTTATGAAACTGATTATTAGGTTATAAGTTATTTGATGAATTAATTGAATCACTTGCGGATTAGTTTTCTTAAAATAATGGATTAATTAAGAGATTGTAAGTTATCAACTGATAAGCATGGCAACTCATATTAGGCTTGTTGATTTGGCCTTCTTACAAATAACATATTTTGATCTAAATGGCTGTGTTAGTGATCTGGTGATAAGCAGGACAGAACGGAATTAATGCACATGTTGAGTGAAAGGTGTGGTAAAGGTATATAAGTTTTGTAAAATATTGCATGAAAAAGGAAATGTTCTGAATATTAAAATAAAAATGCTGTTCATGAAAATAAAATGTTCACAAAACTTAGGACAAACATTGATTAAATCTTACATACAAAACACTGACGTGCAGGTACGGTAACCAATTATAAATGGGGCCACCTTCAAAATATTAGCCTGCTAAACATCCATACAATATTTTATTGGTAAAAGCAACACATATGTCAATGAAAGGTTTTAGAAGTTCAAGTAATATGTCACGTTAGACGAACAGTCAATGTCAACACACTTTCTTCAGCGGATATCAAGATAATAACCCTTTTGGCGATATTGTGTTAAGTGGTCATCGGTGTTTCATAAAGGAACGAACTGTATTTTGGTATTGCGTATGTTTGATGTGCTAACCAGTTGGTTACACTTCGGAATATCCAGAGGAGCTAAACACACACTCTCTTATGACCTGTGCTCGGCTGGACGTCACATGATTAAGTCTTTAGGACCGTGATGATTCTTGTGTGATGAACAACACCAACTTGGGATCGTTTGGTACTTAATTCCAGTGTACATGAACACTTGCACGCATCTATCTTAGCATACTTCACGACTAAACAGTCGTATAATGGTAGAACATTTGGAAACAAGGTCAGATGTGGTGGGGACATACCACAATCAAGCAGCCCTTTGGCTATAAACTCTACAGCTACAACAGCAGCAGCAATAACAACAACGATGATTCCCTGTCATCAGAATGATGACGATGAAAAGCAGCTCTACATAAAACATTGACTAAATACAAAAGTGACAACAGTACTGTCAGTGTTAATTACTGGTAGTCAATTTGCAGTGTTATTTTCTAATAATTAACTATATACTGAAGACGTTTATTAATTACCTGAGGGCTAATTACCAATTAGTCTATATTCTGTCAAATATTTGGACAAATAACATGTTAGTTTACTTTCTATTGCATACGAAAAGAAAATATTGCAATAAAAAGGAACGGTATCTAGGTATCTATACAATTTGATCATCATGTTTGGGGTTTAAGCACAGATTTTCTTTGCGTATTTTTTTTGTCAGAATTACATTTTTTTTTAATTTCCATGTTTGGGGTTGAGAAACGTATTTTCTTACGATATTTATCTATTCAATTTTCACCATTGTTTGGTGATGAAGCAAAAGTTTTCTTAAAAATCTTGATGAAAAAAAGAAATGAATGTAACATAATGATAACCATTGTTTTGGGTTGAAGCAAAGATTTTCTTAAAAATCTTGATAAAAAAAGAAAGAGACGAATATAACATAATGATATTATTCATACTGAATGTTAAGTAATTATTGTTGGGCATATTTGATTGTCAATGTGGTTGACCGCCGACTTACAAATGCACTGTAAACGTGTATGCTTTGGTCGTTAAGCTGTCATATTCATAGTATTTAAGTTGGATCATTTTCGATGTAAAAAGAGGGAGGGACGGGTATTTCAACCTGTCGAGTCCTTTCTGGACTGGAGTGAGGTTGTGGGATGAGCTTGAATGTTATGCTGTATTTAGAAATATATTATTATACCTAGAAAGAACGTTCTTTAACACTCGAACAATTGTTGGTTGTTAACTTAAAGAGTTATAACAAAAGTTGAGTGAACAGTAGTATTACGCTACATTTTGCCGGTTCTCACTTTCACAACTGTTTTGTTTGAAAAACATTAGTTTATCCTTTTCTTCGGTGGATCTCGCAATCATTAAACTTCGCAAAGAAATTCATATATGCAACGAAAAAATCTATCAACATTATTATCAACATTAACCCTCGGCTATCCGCGAACGTTTCCAAGCAGTTATGATTGCTGTCGGTGTTATCCTTTTTTAAGCTTGCCGGAATCTGCCGAGTTTATATATTATGTTTATTTTAATATGTTCATATAAACAACAGAATGTCAATTAAGCTCTGCACTATGATGGAAAAATAGTTTTGGTCTTATTTAAAAATATCCTTAAATGAAAGAACTGTATAATTTTTCAGCAGCAAAATAATACTCGATTAAGCCTTTATAGTTCTAAATTAGTGTACATGTATCATAGATATGATATAAAGTTTTTATTCAAGATAAAATATGGCTAGAAATCAGGGGGTCCAACGTGTTTTGTGTTTGTCGACTTTTAAGTGAGAGAATTGTGAGAAGCGGAATAAAATGGCGATATTTTGGTGTTTTGGGAGGATATTTTTAAGACACTCGCTCAGCTTATACATTCAATAACTTTTTTGTTAATGCCTCTAGAATGATAGGTTTAAAAACTGAGAGAAGCTTACACGTGTGGCCTACGGGTAGGCGTATCTATATTGCGAGAAAAGTGATAACACTTACTTACCAGGTGAAAATATCCTCCCAAAACACCAAAATATCTTCGAACACCGCCATTTTATTCCACTTAAAATTCGGTAAACACAAAACACGTTGGACCCCCTGGAAATGAGAGCAGTAATATAAAAATAATATGGTTTGTGTAAACAAATAAAATTAAGTAAACATTTAACTGTTATAAGGTGATTGTTGCAATTAATCAAACCACTTTAACAGTTCCACCATAGTTATGCAAAAAACTACAGAGAAACAAGCTCAGTAGCAAAAAGTTTAAACATCTTCACTTCTGTAACCTAAGAATACATATCAGTATTGCTAAACCTTCTGTATGCAAAATAAATTGCGTTTTGTAATTTATTTTAAAGCGTATTCAAGAACATTTTTAATCATCACGTCTTCTGACGTCCCGAAACATAATTATGTTCTTAACTTATATTATGTTCATACAAACAACAGAATGTGAATCAAACGGTGGTTACAGGAGTCGATGTAATCTTAAAAAGTTCATCTATGAAATTTCAACTACTAACAAAATGTGTTATTAACAGTTTCAGTTATTTTATTGGCAATATCACCAAATACATGCTTTTGGCCAAATACAAACACTATCATATATACACAAATGGCCACATAGAAGAACAATTAAACATATTTTTATCTGACGAGTATGTACAAAGTATATGGATATCAATAAATAAAGCAATACATTGCATCAAATCATGAAGCAACGATAGCGAGAGCTTCAGTTTGTTTCTTCATAGCATTGAATATAAATTTTGAAAGATTTCTAATATTCCGACTGTTATTACTTGACATAATGGCTACACATTTATTTATAGTATTAACAGATCGATTCAGGTTAATTTTAGTTCTCATGTCAGTATATAGAGAACAAATACACAAAAAGGGGTACTCTGATTCAACCGTATTAGTATTATATATTTTACATGTTCTGTTCCCTCTAACAATATTGTTATATCTATCTGTTTCTATTTCAAATGAATGTGCACTCAATCTAAATCTTGGCAAAGCAGTTCGATGATACTCGTTATCAATGATTTCGATATATTTTTCAAATACAAACTCCTTTTTAAATTTTACGTAATATTCTAATTTACTTTGGGAACAATATCAATCCATTGTGGTACATACTGATCTCTTAATCTTTGTTTAAGTCAGAGGAACCAGCGTGTTTCGTTGTTATAGTTTAACAAAATATTACTAAAACCTAACCCATCGAGTAAACCTTTTAACGCTTTTGCCCAGTTCTGTTTAATATTTACGTTTCCAAAGGATTGTCTCGAACAGTATTATAATAAACCGGTACAATTAAAGAGTTAGGGGAGTTCATAGCTTTACACCAAAACTTTAGAGCTCTCTTTTTACAAAGTACAGATAGTGTAAAGCGATCAAGTTCCCCCAGAACAGCAGCATTCGATGTCTGCTGACGGACGCCTAAAATATATTTATAAATTTGTGATGTAACTTGTCAACTTCATTCAGATTATTAATTCCCCACACCTCAGATCCATATGTTATAATAGGCACAACTAAAGAGTCAAATATTAGCAGTTTAGTTTTTACATCCAGTTTAACTCTGCTAAATGAAGATAAGAGATTGTTAGAAACTTTTAATGCTTGTTCATTTAGTGTTTTCACAGCATCATTGAGAGTGCCATTGTAGCTAAAATTAATTCCTTAGTATGTAAATCGATCAACTATGTCTATGCTATCACTATTTAATGACCATACATAATCCACTCTTGACTTCATTTTCTGATTAAGGAATGGAATAAATTTATCTGTACACTGAAGCATAAAATAACTTCAGTAGGACTGTCATTAGTACTGTTTACACGGGGAAAATTGAAGATTTGAATTTGCTGTACTCTTTCCGACTAAAGAAAAACACGAGAATTGGACATTGAATTATGCTTGTTTGTCTAAAGACACTATAGATATACCAACATATCGCACACCATTTTAAAGGTAATTGACTCTTCTTTCCATGTCACTTATTTAAAAATGGATTGTTTATATGCTGGTTGAGAAATTTGCATAAAACTGGACTCTACCGTGAAATCGGGTAAGTTTGAGTTACATACCTTGTTTCTTTTTTGTATATCAAGGACACTAAATATCTTCAGATGTGTTGTTTATCTCATTGTATGTACCCAAAATGGTTTTAAACAATATTTTAATGACAAACAATGATTCAGATGCCTGTGGTTTGAACGCCATGTGAGGAAACATTGAAAAAAATACTTTATATGAGTTTTTTTAAACCTTTCATTTCTGAAGCACACGCAGAAAAAGTCATGAATGATCAAGGACTATGGCTAAAATCCGTTTCTAAAAGAGGTATCGTTATTATCGGTTTTGGGCCAAATTATCATAAATGTGACATTTCACTGCGAAAAAAACAGTAGGCAAAGGAATTTGTAACTGGCTGCTACATCGGAAAGCTCGATATATCTTTAGAGGACGACGATATCTAACATTTACGGGGTGAAATCTATCCACGTCAGAGAAAAGCGGATAGCCGCCATGTTGTCAACATTGAAATCGAAACAGAGGAAAAGCGTGTGTCTGACGCATACTAAAATTCAAACAAGGGTAAGTTTAACTTTTAATAACACCGATCATTCTTACAGGATAGTTGAAACAAAGACTAAATCATCACACAATATGAGTAAATCATGAATGGCCCGAATAGGGAACCCGGAAGTGACATTAAATGACAGTTACATGCCAGTTATATAACTTTATACTCAATAGTATGAGCAGATCTGGATTATTAGGGTTATGCATGTTCAGTTTCAGTTCTCAGCGACTAACACTCTCCCTTATAGATAATAGTGGAATAGTTGACAAGTGACAATCGTGGGTGATACCAATCTGTAACTTTTGCATTGCTTAAACATTCAAATGCTTTGATACTTGCATTTCAATACAGTTGTGGAACATGTTCATGCACTCTGGCTGTTAAAGTCAACCTGGGAGGAAAAGTGTCCTCGGTGTGGGGCTCGAACTCACGACCACTAGGACGGCGCTAAAACCAACTAAGCTGACCGGGCAGGAGGGTCTCCTGCTGTTAACCGCTGCCACCATTAAAATATTCTAATTGATGGATATAAGGAAGTCCCCCTTGTAATTGTCTTCAACAAGCCTATCGCAACAGGGGACCTAGAGTAAGACCAAACTGAGAGCCCCCCCTCCCCTCCCCCCATGATATTTGTCAGTCCATGTAATGTCAACCGCAAGAGAAACCCAGTGATGGCAAATTTTACAAATAATCAGTAAGACCTGTTTTAAATCTTTTTAAAACATTTAGTTTTACTTTGCTGTATAAAACCATAAGACCGAATATAATTTACTTTAAATAAATTATTAATTTCAAGTTGAATGTTTAAACAATAAGGATAATGGACTATTTGTACAGAAAAAAAACAACAACCACAACACATACAGTTAGTTATTTTCTTGTCAATATCTCATTATTATATACAAGTAGAAAGCAAACATCAAATGCAGTAGCATTTACAGCCAGAATTAAAATATTTAACAAGACATGTAACTGATTTGTTTTAATAGTGGCATATTTTGTTTCTTTCAGGAAAGTGTGGTCTTTTGAAGAGAGTCAAGAAGTTGTTCAGCATATGGTGTTGTTGGATTCTTGGAAGGATGTACCTCTATGGTGTTAGCTTCAGTCCTGGAATATGACACCAGTTGTTGCATATTTAATATCAGATTAATTAAATACATTGTTGTGTTACTTAAACATTGATATGTCTTTGGTGCTTATGTATGATATTGTAGGTGTACATCTCTTTATTGCAATGGCAAATATATTTTAAAATATAAAGCATAAGCAGAAGTTATTTTTCATTATTAAAGCTGCACTTTCACAGATTAATCGTTTTGACAACTTACAAAAGATCCGATTGCATTTATCCTATTTTGCCTCAAAGAGGTTGCTTTGTGATTTATATATTAGGACTTAATTTAATGAATGCCAAAATAAGCCGATTCTGAGACAAAAAAGTGTCAAAACAGAAATCTGTGAGAGTGCAACTTTAAGAATACTGGTAATCGGTATGTACATGTGATCCGGAAGCTGAACATGGGATTAACTATCATTAAAGATTGTAGATTTATGTAAATGGCACCAAATATAAGAATAACATTGAAATCATGTACATATTTGATTTGTTCTTTATTCATAATAAGAGCTAGTCTAAGTCTTTACAGCACATGTTTGGCAGAATCAAGGTCTAATGAACTTATAGTAATTGATTTAAATGTACAGTGAAATAAACTGACTTATACAGCAAATAATACCTTAATGATTCAGACCGTCCTGTTCTTGTTTTTTTTTGAGGCTCAGATAATAATCTGATTTATGGAAGAGCTCTAGCTGGTGTGAGCTGTTCACAAATACGTACGTACAGTACCTGCTTGAGGGTCAGGGTTTTCTTGATGGAGGGTTTCCAGTCGAAAACGTGCTGATATGAAAATTAAAAAAAATCTGTGAAAATGTGTCGAAATGACAGCTACAATAACCGTTGTTTTCATAGTACGAGTAAATGAGATTTGGAAGCATGCGACGTTTCGGACAAAAAAATAAGTAATTTTAGTTGTACAATACTTCTTTTTTACTTTGAAGAGTTTATTAGCATATATAAAGGTATCAACAAAAATACCTCTATTTTGAATGAAATCGATCGCGTCCATTGAGAACCTGATTTAAAAGGTCATAAGTTGTCGATTTGACTTCACAAGCGAAACCATAAATGTACGATGTCTATAGTTTAATCAAAGCGCGAGGCGCTGAAAGACTATCTGCGGGCAAATATGTGAGAGTTGCAAATTTTATTTGAACAATGGGAATGGGTGAAGGGCACATAGATAAAAGTGAAAAAATGTGCCGAGGGCCAAGAGCTCTTGTGCCCACACTGGGCGAGGAAACAAACATATTGCGACGAATTTTACCACAGCCGTATTAAAATAGTTGACTGTAACCTAAAAGGTTGTTTCTCTTTTTATTTTGATAGTCAGTTAGATAGGAATAATTTAAACCAATCAGAATGCTGATTGCAACCAATCAAAGTGGTTGGTTTTTAACCAATCGACGCGCAGTTTAAACAACCAATGAAAGCATTGCTCTGCTTGAGCGCTTTTAGCGCCGTATAAAACACCGAGTTTTTCATAATTTGGTCGATGCAGCTACCGTTCAGTCTACATCAAGAAATAATTGGTATTATAATCAACTTGAACTTTGTATTTGCCTGTCTAAAATATTAACTATATTAACCGAAAAGCGCAGCTTTGACGTATTGTATAGTTAATAGCTGACGAGTGGACCGGGTTGTTGTTGAAAGATATGATAGTTAATTTAATGCCTACACTTCTTGCTAGAAAGCTCAGCTATCCTGTGAGGCATAGTAAGTTGAAACTTCAACAATCTTTCAGAGAAAGCCTCCTTTCCTGTTGGATGAAGTAAGAGCGTATTTATATTTAGATTGTAGACGCAAAGAAAGAAAGTAAATGCATTTTATGTATATACCACGAAAACTCGGCTATCTGGTATTTCATAATTGAGTAGTATTTTAAGTATTCTAATTTTGCAAGTTACAACTCTGTGTTTTATGCAAGAAAGCCTAGCTTTCTGTTAATTCACAGAGATCACTGACATAGCAGTGGATTAAGAGAGTTTGAAATCCATTATAAACAAGTCGATCACAGGCATTTGTCCAAAAGGAAAATTACATATACAAAAGTTCTTTTATAATTATTTTGTTATATAATTTATTTGGAGCTTAATCAAAATCGTTTGTACACAATCAAAAGGTTAAGTAAACTTAAGGAAAATTATTATATAGTTTCATCTTTTGTCATTTATTTAAGAGTTCTGCCATAAATTTGATAAAATATTTTATGGCGTCTTGTGTCATTTTGTGTATGTAAATGCCACTTCAATCGTCGTTATCCCCTATCCCCATATATTTAATGTTACACAATGCATGCACCTTCAATCGTTTCTAAAGGGTTCTCGTTGCTTTGATTAGATATTATACGATAGGAAAATACAATACATCATATATTATTTCCTTTTATGAACATACACGTTTTGTTTAAGGAAAATCATTTTTTTACAAAATACTTCAGCAATAATTCCATTCAAAATGCACAGCTTATCACTTCAGTCGACGTATCCCCATGTATTTAAAGTTACAATGCCTGCCCCTTTCAATTGCTTCTAAAGGTTTTTCGGTGCTTTGATTAGATATCATACGTAAGGCAAGTTTTATGAACATACACGTTTTAATTGTTTAAGGAAAATGATTTTATTTTTACGAGCAACTTTACAAATAATTCGTATCAAAATGCAGAGCTTATCAGATGGTCGTTTTCCGTTGGATATTTTTTGTGTGTGTACAGAACTAATATAAAATAACATGATTTGGTAATATTTCTTGTTTTTATTATATTTTGTGATGCAATATGCTTTAACCAGGAATGCCGATCGGAATAACTACCCACTTTTCATACAAAACTTGTACATATACTGAAATAAAACACATCGTCTTATTTGCATAAATTTGACGTATTACATGTGGAAAACCTTGAGTAGGCTGTAAGGCATGAAAATTTTGTATGAACTATCCCTTTGTCAACTTCTTTGATACACATTTTTGAGACAAGCTTGCCTGAACTTTGATAACAAATTAAGATACACAGTGGTCGAAACTAGCACTACCCTGAAAGCAAAAACCTAAAAGATTTTCTCTCGGGCCGGTGATCATCCAAATGTTATAATTACCAGACCAAAATGGGTTGTGTGCAAATAGTTTTACATCATATTGTACCAGTGATTAGATAAAGCACTCGCCTCAACATAAATAAACGTAAAGTAAGGTTTTTAATTTAATTATTTCACTGTCATTTTTAATAAACATCTTTTAAATTGCCACCTTGAAACCTTATTACTTGTTTAAGAACTGGTTGAGGCTGTAAATGCTTCTGTAGCTCAGTGTTGTTGTACTGAAAATGAACCTTAGTTCCATCATTTTTCATAAAAAAATTATTGTGCTTATAAATTGTAATAAATTCCTAAATAAACCATATCATTAAAATGTAAAATACTTATTTGCAGATGCCCTCCATCAAAGAACCCCTTGAAAAAATCAAGTGGGCCATACCTAAGTTATTTGAAAGTCAAAATATTGCGGTATACTGCAGCAGCCCAGGTGGCATTTGGTGATAGCAATGATTTTATCTTGCCAAGGTTTATTGTGACACCAATTTCAGCAAATCAAAAGTCGGATGCTCTCTACCATCAAGAGACATTATTTGGAAGACTGAGGACAAGACAGGTCACATTCTCAAAACACAAAAGTCCTAGTAACAGTTGTTTGAGTGTGCATGAAATGCAAAGGCTCATCGGGCAAGCAATTGTTCAGGGGCCGCCATTGTCTCCTCCAGGTGGCTCGCCATTCACCACAGAAAACAAGGGTGTGTGTCTCCGGCATAATCGTTCAGGTATGGAATCTTTCATACATTTCTTAAAAATCATTTTATCTTCAATATACATGTAGCACTCTTGTCTGGATATGTGACCACCAACAAAACTCACAGGCTTCGAATCGAACCCATGTCGCCTTGTTTTGAAGCTTAAACCGTTCCAAGGAAATGTGTACCTTCATCCCTTTCAAACACCATAAAGAACATATGAAGCTCAGCACATAATGACAAGGTATACAATGTAGATGGAGAAATGGAGGGCAGGAGACGTACTGATGTTGTGCATAAATGATGTCATTGCCAACACCCACAACTCATTCACATCACCTTTTACACCAAAAACAAATATACAGGTAATTAAACTTTTGAGCCAGCTCAAAATCATTCTAAACACATTTTCTGCATTGATGGAGCTACTATATTGTATCTGCTATAGCCATCAGTTCACCCCTGCCAAGTCATACCTTTAATTTCCATTCAACTAAAATAAATATATTTGTTTACATGAAATATCATTAAAATTGGGCAGTACTAAATTAACAAATCAAAATACATTTCAACTAACTACTATGTACACAGAATGTTCAAGAATAAAATTTAATAATAGTATGTGTGAACATTTGCAGAAAATCTGAGCTAAAGAGACCCAAGAGAGCATCAAGGTCGTCAACCTACTGCAGACTGGAGTTACATTTGGCTTATGTCACAAGGCCGACTGTTTCCATGGAACTGATTTTGCTTCCTTACCCTTCCTACATTTTGATCAACTGACAGCAGATCAATTGCATCTTAAATAAAACTGTTTTGACATCTGACAGCAGCTTCGTCAAAATAGAACTGAACCGCTTGGAATTAAACCAACTTTAGTCATAAACACACATTTAATGTGTGCTTGGACATTTTGTAGTGAACAGTTTAGTTCTTAACATTATCAAAATAAGCTTTTTTAACATTTTGAACTTTCAATTCTCTGCCTATCCTTCATGAACATTTTTTATGCCTAGAAATATCTTTATATGAACAATCAGTTTAAATAACAGCTTCTCACAACATAATATTTTGTTAAGTTTTAGAAAACATACTCAAAAACACTTCAGTAATGAAATTGCTTTTTAAAAAACATTTCATTAGTTTACAGTATGAAATAAATAGGTATTTCATCAGCAAAGAGAACCTCTTAACCTGAAAATACATGAAATTTAACTTCAATAACATTATTTATAAAAACTGGAAATATTTACTATTACTATGTGTTTTGAAATTTGTTTGTACAAATCGCTGCAATATCAACTTATATTGTTCTTTCAATTGTATCATGTATATTTAATCGTTTGCACAAATGATTAAGTTTTGATCTCATTTTATGTTTCTCTTGTCTAAAACAAATGTTACTCAATAGATTTTTATGAAGGGTATACCTTCTAGTTTTCCATGTAGTATGTGATAATTGTCAGCTGCATCTTTTCATTCAGGAAAATCTGTATCTAAATTTCTTTGCAAGCCACCGACCCATTCTTTGTCTCAAATGTAATGATACATGTATGCTTTATTTGGTTGCTGTCAGAACAGGTATTAATATTTATGAACCCGATAGTCAGTACACGAAGTGCTCAAGGTGAGCTATTGTGATCGCCCTGTGTCTGTCATCAACAATTTGAGTGTTAACACTCTAGAGGTCACAATTTACGCACAATCTTAATGAAACTTAGTCAGAATGTTACCCTCAATAAAATCATGGACGAGTTCGCTATTGGGTCATCTAGGGTTAAAAATAAGTCACCAGGTCAAATTGAAGGAAAAGCTTGTTAACACTAGAGGTCACATGTATGACTGTATCTTCAGGAAACTTGGCCAGAATGTTAATATTAATAATTTCTAGGTCAAGTTCGATTCTGGTTCATGTGCAGTCAAAAACTTGGTCACCAGGTCAAATTGAAGGAAAAGAGGTCACATTTATAACTGTATCTTCATGAAAGTTGGTCAGAATGTTTATATTAATTATCTTAAAGTTAAGGCAAAATCTGGGTCATGTGCGGTCAAAATCAAGGTTACCAGGTCAAATCATAGGAAAAGCTTGTTAGCACTCTAGAGATCACATTAATGACTGTATGTTCATGAAACTTAGTCAGAAAGTATATATTGATTAGCTTTAGGCCAAGTTCGAATCTGGGTCACGTGTGGTCAAAAACAAGCTCACGAGGTCAAATTTAAGGAAAAGCTTGTTAACACTGTAGAGGTCACATTTAGAATTGTATATTCATGAAAGTTGGTCAGAATGTTTATATTAATTAGCTCTAGGACTAGTTCGAATCTGGGTCATGTGTGGTCAAAAACTAGGTCACCAGGTCAAATAATAGGAAAAGCAAGTTAACACTCTAGAGGCCACATTTATGAGCATATGTTCATGGAACTTGATCAGAATGTTATTCTTGATGATCTTTAGGTAAAGATTGAAACTGGGTTATCAGAGGTCAGAAACCAGGCCACAAGGGTCAAATCATAGAAAAACTTTGTGAACACTGTAGAGGTTACATTCTCTCTTTGATCACCATGAAACTATGTCAGAATGTTTGTGTTTATGAAGTCTATGTCACACTCGAATTGGATCAGTTGAGCGATATAGGGCTTTCAGGGCCCTCTTCTTAAAAATATTTTTTTCATTTGCTCAATTGCTATGGTAATTTTTATTAAGTTTCAAAAAATCAATCTTGTGATATAGCTTTCGTGTTGCATCCACCATGACCCCAAGCCTTACCTTTTCTTAAACATCTGAATATTCAAGTAAAAACTACTAAAAGTCATGATTTTCTGTTTTGTCAATTCACAAAAATTAAACAGACAAGGTCGGATATCCAAATGGTACTAATTGTGTACTGCCAGAAATGAATAATTTTATGTCAATAACTTGAGCACACCTCACCTGTCAACAGTCATTAATTCTTTAATAATTACTTCATTGTTGACATACATTAAAGTAAGCCTTCCATTCAACTGCAAATAATCTAATAAACTCTGGTATGACCTTTTCACAATAGGACCTTCTGACAGAGGCTAGAGCACTGTCAAAACATTTTGGAAACCCGTTTGTCATTGTTTGATGAAACGTATTGCCTTATCTGCCTTTGGTAATGGAACGAAGGAGGGGCTCCTTGAGCGGCATAGACTGTTCATTGTTTTATTTACAATGATGTCATGAAAGAAAAGTTATCTTTGATTTAAGTCTTTATTTTAAACAAAATGTTGCTTCCGAAGTAGCATAAATTACGTTATTTATCACTGTGATATACACGCACTGTAAATTATGCTTTGTGTGAATTTGTTAATGTGGTTTTACAAATTGAACTGTGGTTGTTGAGGCATTGGTATCACAGTGGTCTATGTGTTTGCCTGTTATGTTTTGAATTGTTCTGGAAATCATTTTTCCAATAAATTCATAAAGGTATGCACTTCTATATTTCTTGTTTTTATTTTATTATGAAGACGAACATTTAAGTTGTTGTTTTAGCCTTTGTGTAAAAGTTATCGCTCCAGATTAATGTATGATGTATGGTTCAAATCCCTATTACATATATTTACACTACCGAATGTTACATTGATGTTGCCAGCATTCAGCAGTACCGTCCCTCAGCACTTTCAGTGCTTTCATTACAAAGGCTTTTACAGTTTGCTACCTAACCAAAGGAAATGTTAGGTTTTATCCCACACACACACACACACACACACACACACACACACACACACACATATATATATATATATATATATATATATATATATATATATATATATATATATATATATATATATATATTGGGGAAATACAATCTTGTATATGTGCTACACATCATCCATCTTCCTAGTGCTCGCAGAAGTCCCTAGTTAAGACTCCTGGATGTGAATAAATCCATTCATTTTCCACGTTGTCAGAAAATACAAAGTAACGAACCACAGTGACGAATATTTAAGATTATTTAAAACCATTTACTGTGACATGGTTTATAGGTCCATGACTGTGAATACGAACCTTTTATTCTATGGCATTTTAATTATCTGTATAGAGATCAGTTAAACAATTGCAGAGTGGCTAAGCAAGTTTTAAGCAGATTTTGCTCTCGGAAATTTATGACCCGTGACATGCAAAAAATGATCCGTATCTGATCAAATCACCACACACAGGATGATGTTCTGCATTAAAGACCCAACTGGGGTATAAAAGGGAGGTAATGGCGGGTGGGTGTTTTCCCCTGTTTTTTGAAAGAATTTCAAATCAGGGAAGCATTTTTCAAAATTTAAACCTTAAATCAAATTATTACAACCCATAAAAATTTAGGCATGTAGTTTGAAAGTTTGTTCATCAATATGTATACATATATCATAGTTTTATGTTAAAAAATGGTCTTGATAATAAGAAATGCATATCTTCAATTTCAAAATTTGAATATTGTAGGAGGAGCTAATGGCTTGATCATGTGATCTTCGGTTTGTAAACATGAGCATATGTTAGACAGGTCTATCTAGAATCAGATTTTCAATAATGTAAATGGCATGCATATATACTTACTGAGTTCAGCTGCATTTTTCTCACAACAGGGACAAAAAATAAAATTCCAGTGAATATAACACAGTTATATCATTATGGTAATGCCAGCTGTATTTGGGTATTTTGATCAGACCAATTCAAGTACACATCTTGGCATTATTTCTCTTTGCATTCTGAATTATTTCTCTTTGCATTCTGAATACTGTCACATCAACTCTGTACATGTTCCATCTTTTAATAAACATCATTTTCATCAGTTTCTAATTTTCCTGTATATTATAATATTATTTTCCAAAATGCTCCTTCTGATGTCGAAGGCAATGTATTCTCAGTTGATGTTTATATTCTAAATTATTATGTAACACATCCTGTTGTTTTGACTGTTCATTCACATCCATTTCTTTGTAAACTTCAATGGTTAATTTATGCTCCTCGTTTGATAAAATTGACAGATCAAACTGCTTATTTTCATCCATATTCAATGTGATGATATACAAAAGAATTACTGTGAGAGCAATAAAATGGAGCCAAAATCATCCAGCCAGAAATAAACTTTCCTATTGAAATATAATAGGGTAGGTCGCTTATACACAAATCATTTTTTAGAATAATTATGAAAAATTGTGTCAATATAAATTAACCATTCTTTGAAAATGTTCAAGAACATAGATTGTAGATTTGAGTGGTGTTACGTTTTAAAGCAATAAAAACACTTAATATTAAAATGCAATTTTACTTCAAAAGAAATACCACCCATTCAATATATGAACTGTTCCAATTGGCATGGGTCAGTTGATCAGGGCTAAAGACTTCGCATTTTGGAACAGTTCTAGGCCAAAGTTGTAAACACTTTCTTATATAATTAATCTGTTAATTGTGCCCCTATATATCAATTATCTTACAACATCTGAAAGCATTCCAACAAAGTAGCTATTCATTCAGATATGGGTTATGTTTGTTTACATTCTTGGGCTATAAATACTTCACAGGTACTAACCCTAACTGATAAGCCATCCCTCTTCTATAGCACATTTACACCCGATAGTCTGATCAAATGTTGGGCTTCACTGTGTTTTCTCCTAAGTGCGTATATTTATTCAATATTGAAACCAGATGAACAATTATTATAACTACTGACAGAATTCCCTTCTTTACCCCTGGAGAAAGCCGTCAGGGCTAAGGGCTTTAAAGTGGCGGCACTAAAATACATGAAACTCTTACTTGATTCAGCTTAAATCTTTGATTAAAAAAACCATGGCATTATCCTAAGCTTTCGTTTTCATGTTTAGAGTTATAGCTTAGAATTCATGTGAGTTGTGGTTTATTTATAGTTAATTGCACAATTATTATAAAAGAAAAAGTGGCAATATCGACAATACAAAAGTCTTTGGCCATGAACAGTAACATAAAACATGTTAAATGAGATGCACACAAAATACAAAGGTTTAAACAGTACAGTGTTTGATATGTCCTAATACATCAATATACTTGACGATATTCAACTAAGAAGCAACGGCCCGTACGAAATTTTTCGCCCGGAATTGACACGTAATTTAACTATAAGTTCCGGGCGGAGATATTTTCCAGGCGTATTTTGAATAATATAATGTTTAGTGTTAGAGGCGGAACTTTAGATTACGTGCGGAATTTCAGATTCAGACGGAATTTCAGTTACTGGCAGAATTTTAGTTACCGGGCGGATATTCATACATATATCACATGGAAATTAAATAATTTTAATTTTATGTGCGCAATAATTTACATGCGAAAACTATGATTAATTAACGGAGTGAAAAAGAATGTGAATAACCATATTAAAGCTTACTCAATTTATTCTGCATTTCAAATATAAATACGCAGAATAATAAAAGTTAAATTATCATATTGGCTATAAAATATAATTCAAGTCACTAGTACACTTCCTTATTGTTCAGTCATCTAGTATTTGTCAACTGTTATCGCGCATACGTGTTCCTCTTGTGGTGGCCAGATTTAAATCTTCTTCAGGGAACGTCATGGCAGCATTTTCCGTCACATCACATACTCTGAAAATAAGACATTATAATTTTTTTTATTAAACTGAAAGTATAAGCTTTCTTATCATAAGAGAACCGAAAGCTTTTTTTCTCAAAACAACAACAACACACTTATAAAAGTGATATAAGACGAGTGCTATATTGCTTAACTCTGTGTATGGATAGCTAAGTCTTCGGTAGAAAATTTTGCATAATGATTTGTAAAAGGGTAACTATGAGCCTTTACTTCTGCCTTATGTTTATATTTTAGGCAGTCTACTTGTAATACGGTATCTACCTTCGAGTATTGCCAGTGGCCAAGCATATGCTTTCTTGCCTCACCAGGGCGAGGTTTCCCAATACCAGTTCCCCATGGAGTTCGCCAGTTTGGTAATGGTGAACACCTTGTCAATGAGGTCATACATCAAGTTGTCTCCTTTTGTCCCCTTTCGGATAGCATTGGTACATGTTTCGTTCTATAAACCTCACTGTGAGGTAATAGCCTCACCTTTAAATAAGTTGAAACTTGGGAAAGTTATCTTATACTGTATCTTGTAAATAAGGTTTTAATGATTTCCTTCTATTGAAATTGTGTATTTCAGGTTTTGTTGATAGTATTGTATAATTTACACTCCTGAATTGAAACATGATCTATGGATAACCCTGTAACACATGTCAACAATTACAGAAATAAAGTCATACGTAACATGCCATTTAAGTTGCATGTCATAGTACAAGGCTGGTTGAATTGTATTTCAAATAAATGGTTATTAAAGTCAGTTTAGTTAAGTTAAATGTTATTTATCTTTTACAAAGTCACAAACTTCTGAGCGTAAGGTTTTATTTGCAGTTATAGTATCATAACATTATGATCAAACAAACAGGTTTAACTAAATTTGTAGTGTTTCTTGCAGCACACTCATTAAGGTTGCAACGACTCCTGGAATAACCGTTTGATTAACATTCTGATATTTGTATAAACAAAATAAGTAGAGAACATGATTATGTTTCGGGAGGCCAGAAGACGTGATGACTGAGCAATATTGAAATGTATTCTTAACACAACAGAGTTGCCTGGGGTTACAGGGTGGAGATAGTTGGCATGGGTTTTCTTGCGAAGTTGACCTTTTAAGTTGCTCCGATAACTGTAAAAGTTGTTTGATTAATTGCAATAATCACCTTATAACAATTAAATGATGACTTATTTTATGATGAATTACATCTTTATAAAATATATATGGTACATTAATTAATTAAGCACTTTAGAGGTTTACTCGAGAAAGCATGCATTTCCTTTGCTGTGAAATTTGTTGATGGAGATGCAGTCGAATTCTGCGTGTGAAAGTGGCTGCTGAAATATCCAGAAGAACACAATCATGTACATTAATTGTATAATGCGTTTATTTCTGTTTAATAAATTTATTAACTTTAAGAGTGTTTTTAAAATCAAGACTTAAACCGTTATTCCAGCATAATGCAGAACTTAATTAACATTTTGTTGTTTAAACAAACATATTAAAATGAATATATGTGAACCCGGTAGATTCCGGCAAGCTTCATTTTGATAACACTGACAGCGTAATTACTCGGAAACTTTCGCGGAAAGCCAAGGGTTAATGCTGATATATTTTTTTTGTTGCACATATGAACTTCTTTGTGAAGTGTAATGATTGCGAGAATGCTTTTCGGGTGAAAATTATGTAACAAGGCAAATATAAGGTAATATGGTTGTAATAAACATAGTATTGATACCCAACCAAATATTTTGTAAAGCATAAACTAAGCATTCTTAATCGCATCGAACTTACTCGATGCAAATCAAACAAAATAGTTATAAAAGTGAAAACAGACAAACACAATTTCAAAACCAGTACTGGTAAAACGAGAAATAGAAAAGTTACCTCCATCTTTCACGACCACGTACCCCTTTGAATGGTTGCATTTGATTATCCGCCAGTCTCACACATGCATTTTATTTCGCGATTCAAAATTTGTAAGACATCTCTAGTCCGCGTTATTCTTATCAATCACGGCTAATGTTCCATCTGTTGGTCAATACACACAACCATACGTTTTAACTATAACGTTTCTCACGCAAGTTCAAATGTTTTCTTGGTAAAAGTCTAGTTATCCATTATTCGAAAGCGCGGTACATGTATGTCTATCAGTAATGGTTTCAGTGTGGGCATCTTGAGAAACACATGACCGGAATAAATAAAGGTTTAGTTCTCAAAGGGAAATCCGACCAGATTTGTGCAAGATAAGGCGAGTATTTATAAACAGCTGGATCTTGTACCCCATTGATATCCCATGAAGCTTATCGGTGAGTCAAATATTGAAGCACAGTATTGTACATGATAACCTCGAATCGAGTGGAAGTCAATTATTTATAGCCGACTGGGCTAAGTTTAGTTTAAATTGCTATTAGTGGTTGATGTTTATGATGTCTCAATTAGTGACATAAGTAACATTTTAAGTGGACTTTAAAGTTCATAAAAGCTGAGTGTAAATTTATATCATGGGGTCATGTTTTTTTTTTTTCCTTTATGTGTTTGACTCCCCTTTGTAGTTTTTTTTGTTGCATATTTTATATTACATGGAGTATGCGGTGTTCAGATGAAAGCATGGAAGATGTTTAGCTTTTAACTCGCTATGTGCAATCTAAACAAAAACAATTCAATAATTTTCATGACTTTCGGATTTTTTTGGATTTTTTGGCTGAAAATATTAGGCTAAGTTCGAAATTACGCTCCACTAAAATGTTTAAGTATGATATTCTGTCCCAAAGGTTTCGTAAAAAAACAGAGTACGAAATTCCGTGTCACACAAATGTTAAAGTATATAAATACGCCCGTAATTTGTTTACGCCTGGAACTTCCAATATGTTTACGCCCAGAATCCACTAGAAACTTGTAGGGATATCGGGCGGAATAATGATTCCGTCAATACTCCATGCGGAATTCACCGATTCCGTGCCAATTCCGCCTCAATTCCGCCCGTAAACCGCCCCTTTATTTCGTACGGGCTGCATCATTTGAGACAGAGCAGTGTACAAGTATAGTGTACACTGGAGTACATAATGAATTTAGCCTGAGAGTAGGATTATTGGTCCCAGATTTAGCCAAACATCTTAAACGAAGTGATATTTTTATTTGATGACATTAAATATGTTTTTCCCTATGCCTTTTGTAATTCTGTAACATGAATTTGTCTCATTTCTTTTGTATGATTATTATTATTTATACGTTTCTCTTCATAATGGATGAAATAAAGAATCTCTCTCTTTCTCTCTATACTAACGTTTTTAGAAAAAATGATTTACGGCAGTTTTCGATACAATTGAGATATACGCTTCAATGAGTTATGCACCAGTCAATTGTACCCCCCCCCCCCCCCAGGTCCGGGGGTATACCGGGGTTTGCCGGGGAATGGGCCGTATTTTTACCTTTCAGGTAGCCCGCAGTGCCAGGTGAATGCGGTGGTTTTGTCTTCGCAAAAATATAGCGGGGAATGGGCCTGACCTAGGGTCCCTAGGGTGCGGGGGCATTTGGCGGGGATTTTGCCATCCGTTCGTCCACGCAGGGCGGGGATTTTACCCGGGGTTTGCTGGCCCGAAAGTCAAAGTCCCCGCTATTCCTCGGACCTCGGCACTTTTATTGATGTTCAAATTCTAGTTTGTACGTCAAAAAAGGGAGAATGTGTGTTATTGGTCTCATGCCAAAATGAGTTCGTAGAAATTTGGGACAGCAAATAAAATTATAGTGTTTATGTATGCACGCACGGACGTACAAACCAAGTCCGTGAGGCACCACTTTCTCGCATTTTTCTAAAAATACATTTTAATAGAATATACTCAGTAAACGCTATGTTTGAGTCCAAGCTTATGTGGAATAAGGTTGTGATGCAATTCAGACTAGCGTCGACTTATTTCGGTAAAACAAAGCACCATCTGTATCAAATTTCATGCCACGAATGCACCCTCATAACCGCAATATTTACCAGCTCACTTCCGCTCCACGTTGACAAAATACGATTGGTTGATCTGATCACATGATATGGATTATCGGATATGATTGGTCGATAATAGATCAGTGTCAGTGGCAAGAAAGTGAGTTGTGCCGACTTAAAGAATCATTTCTGGATTATTCTCCGTCTCAACAAGATTTTCTCTTCATATTCAGTGCAGGTTGGTGATTAATGTTATAATTGCATGGATTGGATGTTAGAGAGATTTATTCATTAGTACATTAGCGAAATAATGTGTTTTATTTATCTGTCAAAAATCATCTGAATCTTTGGACGCTTATTGGAGTTTTCCATTAATTGTCCACGAAAGTGGTAGTTTTACTGATTAATCAACAAGAGTAGTTTCACTGATTTGAATTTTATTTAAAAAAAAATCGTTTTTAAAATAATTTAAAACAAACAAACTTTTGAATAATTTGTGCACTTTTTCAAAGTTTGCACTTCGACATTAATCAAAATCATATTATGATTTGTAAAGAGTTGTGTCTAACATTGAAATGTTTAATCATGACAAGGGGATTGGCAATAACATAAAAAAGGAGCTTGTGATAAAATACATGTACAATGCATGTTAGTCATTCTATAATGCTGTCCAGGCTTTTTTTTTAAATGATGGTTAGCCTGGACGTCATTCATAACAAAATTCGTAAACATGTTCAAAATGCCGATCAGAATTTGGTCGCACATTTATCAAGAATTTTCCAATTTAGTCTATTAAAACAAAAAAAAGAACACTTTACCTGTTAAAACTAATCCTTTTTACATCAATTGCACTATATATCATAAAATAATCATGTTCCGAATTGTTAAAACAACATGCATTTTCAAACACCATCAAAATTCACCAAACACCATTGTTTTTGTTAACGAATGTAGCCGAGAATATCCAAATGCATTTTCTTTTCGCTGGTTAAGGTTACACATGACTATTAGTTACTTAAGGTATTAGCCATGTAATACAACTCGGGAAACATCGGGTAACATCAACATATATCGCCACTCGCTGTAACAGATCGCGACGAACATCGGGCGTATTCGGCCTGTACCGGATGTTGCTATTTTTAGAAACAGAAGGTATTTCCCGGCTATTTATAGGTCAATAATGGAATTTCTACATCGTAGGATTTGGAAACATTGTGATGTTTTTCTCATGAATATACATTTAAAATAAATAAACACTAAAAGTACACGCTGACAGTTGATTACGATACATCTAACAATTTGAGTCATTACAGTTAAACATGGATTATAAGTGAAATATACGCGTAAGAGAAGATTTTCTCTCGAAAAAACGAACTGTCAACAATCGGCATGGAACTGGGATATTCGTATCAAAGGGCTCTGAATGTAAGTATCCTTGAGTAGTTTTGTATGTTGATGTGTTCAAAAACGTTGTTTTTTTAATTTATCTTTGGAATTCTTAAATCAGTTTTATTAGCTAAATGTTTAGACAGCATGTTCATATTTTACATGTACTTATGTACATGTTGCATATTTTTATATGTACTTATGTACATAACTTATGTTTAAGATATAATATGAGTATGTAATCTTTAAATTGATTGTTTTATCTTAGAAAAATATTAGACTTAAAATTTTGTTTAAAATGATGTGTTTTGGTACGTGACCTATTTCTAACATACCACAATACATGTACATACCCGTTATTTGTAAACAAAATGCATATTTTCAAAATTAACCTGTGAAAAAAAGTTGTATGTGGTTTGGGGCTTGAAGCCGCATCTGCTAGGACACTATTGACATTCATTGGCTTGGTGTAGGTCTCGTTAAAACCCCATACTGTTGTGAATCATTATTAACCATATGCCCAACAACTACACATTTGTGCCTACCAACCATTACTCTTGGCTAAAACAGATATTAGTGCAGAATGTATAATACTTGTGCATTTGTATTTTACGGTGGTAGTTTCTGCTGGTTGATAATCAGAAGTATAATTTCTTCCAGGCAGGAAAATGACTGAATATTACTTAGTCAACAACACTGGGTTATGAAGAATTCCAGCCTGCATTAATTACTATGTTGGATCCTTGAGAGCGGATTTGACAGCCATGTCCATCCACAAGGCAGTCGCATCTGATCGAGATGATGTGAGTATTTCATATAAAACATATCTGACTTGCCGTTTTTGTTTTTATAAACCTACTGTATTCAATAATCAAGTGGTGGTGGTGGTGATGGTGGTCAAGTGGTGGTGGTGGTGGTGGTGGTGGTGGTGATGATGATGATGATGATGATGATGATGATGATGATGATGATGATGAATTTTATTGATAAATTTAATAATTTTCTTTATATATATACATGTATGTATCAGCTTGTTGTTCTTTTTTTCTCAAAATAATGTTGAGAAATATTAAACTGTTTATATTTTATTTTGTATATGTATGGCAGTATAATTATCTATACTAATTAGTTAGAAAGGCTTTAAAGTACAACTTTTTTCCATTACAGCATTAAACATTCTTGATGGGTAAAGTACCTGAAGGTGCATGAAAACCAAATCAGCATTGACTCAGCATTGAGTAGTTATCATCTGTGCACACACTACAAGTACAAAGCATGGGAACAGACCAAACTTCAAATGTTGAAGAGTGAAGAATTATTGTGAAAAAAACACTAATTGTTAGAATACCAATGACAAAATAAAACAGATATTCATCAAATTACCCACAGAGATTGTTTACATATTATAATATTAAAAAAAAACATTAGTTGAGAACTTTCACTCTGATGTTGGAGTGTTGGAGGGGCAAGCCCACTTAGTGTTCTTGTTTCTTCACATATTTTAGTTTAAAAGTACACTTATTTGTTTTAAACTCTGTATTCTGAGTTAGTATTATGAGTAAAAATCATTTATTTCAAAGAGTACATTTTATGAATAAGTCCAATTAAGCTTTATAATTTTTTACAAGATAAAGGTTGATTTTTAAGTATTTTATTAGCTATAAAAATGTATGGTCACATGACATTATGTATATTTTCTTCAAAACTGGACGGTAAACTATCATAAATTGTGTTTTAAATTGTTCAATAGACATCATAGATAATATCTAAAATGATTTCAGCAGCTTGCCTTATAGTTAACTATTTTTTATGAATTTTATAAAACTGCTATATATTTTCAAACATCGAAAAACTGCTCTTTTCCGAAGAATCATAAGATCAATCAAAATGAATTTTTTCCATGTGTATCAATAATGTGTTCGTTTGAACTTTATTTTTCTGTTAACTGAAGTTTATTTTACCAGAAACTGTTGTGTTTATTTCATAATCTCTGATAATGCGAAAAAAAATCAAATATAGACAAAATATTTACTTGTCGCTCTTTGTAGCCCTTGGAGTTTGGGGGTGGGTGTAATAAAACATAAATAACTTTTTTAATTCACGGTAAAAAATCTTCAAAATTTGGATAAAAGTCCCATAGTGTACCGTGATTATAACTATGTTGTCGGTTAAAGCTTTTAAAAAAGTGTGTATTACGCGGCTAATACCTTAAGTATGAGCTGATAGTGTCCTTGGCAGTAGTTTTGTTTAGGCAACTTAAATGCTGTATTGTAAACCTGTAAAATATTCAAAATAGAATAAGAATGAAGTGTTTTCAAACATTAATTACTTTTGTTAGTATATTGGAATTGGAATAAAGGCATTTAGTTTTTGCAAAATGAATCAAATAGCAATATCATTCAGTTTGTGGAATGTTATCAAAGTATGGGAAGAATTTTCATTTGCATGCATGGCATTTTTTTTTCAATTCGTTTTTATTATTTTCTATTTTTGTAATTTACCCCTCATCTGCGCTCACTTGGATGTCTTTGGACTTTTGTATGCTTCATATCCTTTGTTTGGTGTCTTTAAAGCATCCAGATTCTGACAAACAACAATTTTTTTTCAAGTACTTGTCACAAACTTGTGGTAAGAGCAACCTCAGGTACAAACTGGTGACTGTATGAGGTCTCTCCTCCCTACCTTCTTCCTACCAGAAGGTGAGTTAGTTTTCTGGTGGTCCCCAGTGAACGACCATGTGTATGTATGGTGACAAAAACCTGCCATGACGGTTTGAAATTCTGCAATTATTTGGAATTTTTTAATTGTCATCTATTGACATAAAAACATTTCTACATTTCTTTCCCCTTTCCCCCACGCACCTAGCCTCCCGTCCAAACACGACCATACATTATAAATACTAAAGGTGTGCTTTTACTTTGTATGACAGAAATGAGAATACTGGGGAAAATTACCGGTTTGCCTTTACAAGCTTTGTGAAATTTCATAGAGTCTCTTTGAACCGCTGGCACGTTCACGTCACTAACTGGGCATCTGACCTTGACAATTTAAATGTTTAGTCGGCAAAGATTGCACAAGTGTCTCATATCAGCCCGAGGCATATTCTATACGAGCATGAAGGCCAATTATCACGCAGAGGCCCGGCTTTGTCATGTTTTAACCTCTTTACCAATATAGTTCTTTTAAAAACACACACAACAATTCTTACTCTAGTTGTTTTCCTATAAGCTTTAAGCTTGACGATAAAACGCACTCTAGTCGGAAAAAAAGCAAACAACAATGTTCTGCAATTACGTTTTTCTATCAATTCCATTAAAAATAGTAATTTCCTGAAGATTCCCTTTAGTTGAGTTTTGTATAGGTTTTCTGATGTGAGGAGTAAGGTATTTGTTAATATAAATATCATCATAAAACATCTGTTCTAGCGAAACTATATAATATATATACACAGAATAAATTAATAAGTCAGCAAAAACGTAATATCTCTGATTATTGTAAACTTGGATTGTCGTGTTGAAGTCAAATTGTGATTAATAGGTTACACAATAAAACATTTTGATTCACTTAGTGTAACAATGCTGTTGATATACATGTCTTTTTTAATATTTAGTCTTATTTTATATACATATGTATAATAGTATGCATTGTCCACATTGCCCTTAGAATAGTTTGTAAATAAATCTTGAATCCTGTATGTGACGATAAATGTTTTTCAAATTCATTAAATACAAAAGTGTGGTAACTGATAATGATAGTGTTAGGGGAAGGTAATCCAGACTAAAAATACTACTTCAGATTAAAACCCTAAAGTATAGTTGTGTGTAACCTTTTTTCTTTTTGGCAGTAAGAAAGCTCCTTTCAACTGAAATCTGGTATTTTAATTACTTTTTTTGAAGAAATAGCTTGTGAATTTGCAAAATGGATATGGTTATTGATAAGAATTAAGGTATTTATTGGCAGTCTTAAGCCACAGAATACAAATGAAGAATATTTCATTTCATAGACAGTTTTTACATGTTTTTGAATTTTGTTATGAATGAAGTCCAGGCTAACCATCATTAAAAAAAAAGCCTGGATAGCATTTTAGAATGACTACAATGCATGTGAACTAGTTCATGCTGTGCAATAAACTCATTTTCATATATCTTTTGTTTTAGTTCTTGCTAAATATCAACCTAATTTTCATTTCAAAAAAGCCATATTGATGAAGTTCTTCACACACACATTCACTTTTTATTTTTATTAAGTATAAACCCCTGTCACCTAAGTGCCACGTTCCTACGTCTTCCAAGAAAACCTATCTGTACGCAGTGGAATCACAAGCATCACTGCACAGGGTTTGCACAGACTTGAAAAGTGCTTGAATTTTGGGCTGCTAGATGAAAAGTCCTTAAATTTGAAAAAAACTCCTTGAAACTACTTGAATTTTATTGTTGCCTTGAAAACTGCTTGAAAAGTGCTTAAAAAGTAAGAAATGGTCCTTAAATTTCCTTTCAAGCTTAAAAATCAGTTTGTCTGTGTATTTTATGTTCGTAGTAAGAAAGACAGAAAGTAAAAACTTTACATAAATAGTTCGGTTTAGTTTGGGTCTCGCTTAAAGAAAGAGAATTTACGTCAGTGTATCGGTACGGATAGTGTACGGGGCTTTGCCTGCGTTGCTATTTTCACAATATAAAATATTATATAAAACCTTTTCCGTTTTGGTTTCCAAGATGGCGTGCGTCTTCAACATTTCTTATTATAAGAAATGGTTTTTTTTATACCCTTGGTTGGTAGATCAGGACAACAAGCACAAGGCAATGTGCAAACTTTGCTCCAAAGTCATTGATATAAGTTCTATGGGCGAGTCTGCGATCAAAAGCCACGCGAAATCAGACAAACATAAACGGAATATGTTGCCGTCAACTTGTATGCTGGACATGTTTACCACTAAGAAAAGTGATGAACTGTTCTACTGGTTCTACAAACATTTTTCCCTCTATACCACCACCAACACAGCAATTGACCAATAGCAATAATAATAATTTGAAAAGCTATTTGAACAAAAACACCATATTGAAAAGCGAGATTTTGTGGACATTGCAAACAGTTGTGACTCATTGCAGCTACAAATCTAATGAAAATATAAGTGATGTATTTAAAGCAATGTTTCCATTGAAATTGAAAAAAATAAAGAAGAAAAAAGTGACAATTGCAAATGACATAGATTATTTGGAAAAAAATGCTGATTGTCTGTTTGAAAAAGCCGAAAATACAGGCAACTTAAAGTTGTTAACGGAAGCAAATTGTAATAGGAGAAGAGCAAAAGAAAAAAAGACAATTAGAAATAGCCCTTCTGTTGACAATTTGGGTGAAATTGTATGTTCTAAAACATTGAAATAAAAGTGGAAATTTTATATTTTGTTCCAAAACTTTTAAACATTTGTCGTTTATGTAACTGATAACGAGTAAAGATATAGTCCTTGAAAATCAATTATTAGTCCTTAAAAACTCCTTGAATTTTAAGCCTGACTTGCTGTATGAACCCTGCTGCAGCAACACAATGGCTTCGGATTGCAAAGAATGCTGAGCGACGGGGCACACTTTGAAAATGCCCTATACAAACACCGTCGCTCGGCGTTCTGATAATAGTGCAGTGTGATCGCCTTGAGGTCACCGTAGCAGTTTAGTAAGGTCTCCTACACTGCCACAGGATCACTGCAGTGGTTGCAGTGCGAACATAATGGTAATTGGTAGCACTAACCCTGCCTCGTACAGCATTTTCTGTGATGACACTGCGTCTCTAATGTGCATAAACAGCGGGTCTATGGCGCTTACAAGGAGTTATATTTTTCTTACTGCGCTCTAACAACTATTGTATGGAGCAGCTAGGGCGGTCATTATGCTCCCAATGCGCCTCTTCCACATCAATGGGCGTCTGCATGACAATGAACAAATCCAACAAAATACATGTATTATAAAGGAATAATATATGCAAATAAACATTAATTTCACCATGACTGATGTTCAACAGCAAGCAGGGCTACTGCTTGCCTATATGCAGGTCCAGCAGATCCAGGATGCTTCAGGATATCATTGATTGATCAGCAAATTACTGATTATAAGTTAATTTACTGATAATTATAAACATAGCGATAACTGGACCTTTTATTGTGCAGGCTAGATAAAAGACACACTGGATCTTGGACAGTATGTGCATTTTCTGTAAATGTCAGGTTATTTTACCCAAATTGATTGATTAACCACTGTTATCATTATTATTATAATGTTGTCAGCTGTCAGAACAGAGATAATAAATATCTAAATTAGTGTATAAATTATAAATTAAAGTTGAGCACCTTGGAATATGATTGGTTTATCTTTTCAGGCTGCTTACCATGAAACTAAGTTCCGCCAGTCTGGCCCTTGCTCTGCTGACCAGCAGCTGCTGTTCTGCCCTTCCTCCAAACAAGGAACACAAAGACAGGGTGATGGATCAGGTCAAAGTTTATATATATTTATTCGCTGTTTTGATGAAAAGTAAAGATGATCATGCGGGAATATTTTTTTCTCTTACCCTCTTCGGCTAATCAGTGAACCAAAGAATTAGGAACACTGCGTAAATGCAGCGGGTTCAGGTTTAAATTGACTAAATTAACAACATTTTGTGATTGTTTATCTGAGTTATGATATTTGATGTCATAATGATATAATTTTCAGCAAACAAACCTCTCACAGTTATTTTAGTGATACAAAGCCATAGAAAGTTAGCAATTGTTTTTAAAAAGGATCGCCAAACAGTATTCAAGTATGAAATTGATATTACATTATAACTGAATAATAAAAATTAAATATTCCACTATTATGTATTAGACATGAAATAGAAAAGGTTGCTATGGAAACGTACCAACCATGATTTTACCAAAATTACAATAACCCTTTTGCCAAAACTGCCCATTACGGCATGTAAACGCAGGTGGCCGACTCTATTGACTACTGGATGTAAATGAGTTTGACTGCATTTCAAATGGGTCAGTGATTTTTATTTAAATTTTCAAAACCACCTGTGGCTTTACAATTGGGAAAATAAGTGCGTTAATTCCCAAAATTGGGAAAATACAATGAACATTAAAATGGTCATTTAAAATAACCAGTAACAAAGAAACCTATTAAAACTGTTTCAACTCTCTTTAATGACAGTTACTATCATAAAAACATGTAAAACATGATTTTTGTGCCAAATGACCCTGTTGGGAAATTCTTCATAAATAATAACAAAGGATATAATTTATATAATACTTTAATGAATTACATTGGTATTTTCATCATAATATGCACTGACTCTGTTAACACCTTACATTGTTTAATCCCTTGTTTTAACTCTTTGAAATAAACAATTTCTTAATTCCTCTTAAATTGGATACAAAATCTGCTGTCTAATATAAATGATGACTTTCACACTCATAGAGAGAATGGAATTAATATATCAATATTTTTATTTTTTCCAATTTCCAAATTTGGTGTTTTGATCAATTGCAAACAAGACTATTTATAGTCTTGTTTGCAATTGATCAAAACACAAAAATGAATGAATTTTGTAAAATCTCATCAACATGTTTCCTTCGGCATTCATCAAAAAGTAAATACACCATCATTATAATAAATAAATATTTTGTCATTTCACCCAGTTGTCTACTTTCAATTTCATTTCTCAGTTCTGTCATTTTCCGATATTGGCAATGAAGGTCAATGTCATGTATGTAAACATGTAGGTGAGGCATGACAAAGAACAGCATTGTCTATTTAATTAGTTATTTTAATCCCCTCCTGCACCGAATAATTTACTGTCACTTTTGAATTATAAATCCTTTTGTTGACAATGACACATGTTTTAACACAATGTTTTTAACTCTTAATTTGTTACATACTCTCTGAATGGATAAAAAAATATATTTCAACCAATGAAAATCCACCTTTCACCATGACGCGGATGTTACATCATTGTATGTCTCTTTGAATAGACGCTTGCATGTAAGGGAAATAACTGTTTTGTTTACATTTCCATCGTCTTTTATTCTTATTATTTTTAGTTGGAGAACTCCAGATTTGGAATTTGTAATCAGTAATGGGGAAAAAAAAGGATACTTTATGACATGAATACCGGCTATAAATATTGCCGAAAAAAACCCTGACAATTCATAATTGTATTTTTTATTCATTTCTGAGGGGAATTGATAACCTTTTTTTGGGAAAATATGACTATTTTTTGGGAAAATTGGATGATTTTCGGCGAGGGGAAACAGCCGTTATTCGGCGGTAAATTTCACGAAAAAAAATCACTGACAACATCTCCTTAACCAACTTATTTTGATGAAACATCACAGGGATGTTCCATGGGTGGTACCCTTTCAAATTTGTTAAAAAAAATGTATTCCATGCCGAACTCTGGTTGCAATGCCAACCGAGAAAAACAATGTTAGAAATCTTCTTGACAAAAACCATGGGGTTTAGAGCTTAGATATTTGGTGATATATATATATATATTGTCTAGTGGTCCTCTACCAAGCTTGTTCCAATTATGCCCCTGGGGTCAAAACTGGCACCACTCATGAAGTAAACCTGTACCAAGTTGGTTCAAAATATGCCCCTGGGGCAAAACTGGCCATCCACTGGTCCAACTTTTTTTATGCCCCCCTTCGATGAAGAGGGGTTTTATTGCTTTGCACATGTCGTTTGGTCTGTGGGTTAGACCAAAGCTTGTCCGAGTGATAACTAGACAATTCCTGGATGTATGGTCATCAAACTTGACATGAAGGTTGTGCCTGATTAGTGGATGACCCCAATAGATTTTGGGGGTCATTGGGTCAAAGTCCAAGGTCACAGTGACCTTGAATGGTAAAAGGTTGTCAAAGCTTATCCGAGTGATAACTTAACAATGCCTAGACCTATGGTCATCAAACTTGACATGGAGGCTGGGCCTGACCAGTAGATGACCCCTAACAATTTCTGGGTAATCAGACCAAGGGTCAAGGTCACAGTGACCTTGAATGATAAAAGGTTGTCCGAGTGATAACTCGACAACGCCTGCACCCATAGCCCTCAAACTTTACTAAGACTTTGAGCCTGACCAGTAGTTGACCCCTATTGGTTTTGGGGTTCATCGGGCCAACGGTCAAGGTCACAGTGACCCTGAATGATAAAAGGTTGTCCCAGTGATAACTCAGTAATGCCTCACCCCATGGCCCTCAAACTTGACTTGGAGGTTGGGCCTGACCAGTAGATGACTCCTATCAATTTTGGGGGTCATTGGGTCAAAGGTCAAGGTCACAGTGACCTTGAATGATAAAAGGTTGTCTGAGTGATAACTCAACAATGCCTGCACCCATGGCCCTCAAACTTGACTTGGAGGATGGGCCTGACCAGTAGATGATCCCTATTGATTTCAGGGGTCAAAGGTCAAGGTCACAGTGACCTTGAAGGCAAACTTGAAAATTCCTGGACCGATGATCATCAACCTTGACATGGATGCTGGGCCTGACCAGTAGATGACCCATATTGATTTTAGGGGTCATCAGGTCAAAGGTCAAGGTGACAGTGACCTTGAATGATAAAAGGTTGTCTGAGCAATAACTCAACAATGCCAGTGCACCCTCAAACTTGACAAGGAGTTTGTACCTGACCAGTAGTTGACCCTTTTGATTTGGGGGTCATCGGGCAAAAGGTCAAGGTCACAGTGATATCTGCAAATATCAGTCATCATCTGAATATGATTTAAAACTGTACCTACTATATTAACACTTTAAATGGTCATAATCTTAAAACTGCCTCAAAGGCATTTAATGTCAATAACAAATCAGCTGTCATTTCGGTCCATGCATATTTCATTCAATTGTACAAGTAATCCTGACAACATGGCGCTCAGGGTGGGCATAATGTTTGACAAACATCTCTTGTTTAAAATCGCCTCTGTTCATGGATTAAGTTTTGTGAAAGCTACCCTTAGTAGTTCAATTACGAATAAGGTAGTCAGTTATAAATGTAAAATACTGGTAGCAAAATAGTGGCCAGTATTATTATTTTGATGGAATGAGCGGGAGGTTTACAAATTTTTAATCAGGTTAAGCATTTTAGTCCCAAAATCAGACAAAATATCTATTAAAATGAATCCCTGTCACTTCTTTTAGGGTATGCAAGTCTATAATGACAAATGTGCGAGTTACTGAAGAACCTGTCCCTCTAATCTGATCTTTATGAATGAAGATCATATCTAAGAAATCACATTAATTTAGACAATGTTTTCAACCTTTCTTCTTTTACAGAAATTGAGCGATAAAGAACATGAACTGAATGGTGAACACAACAACGACTATGACCATGACGCCTTCATGGGAGAAGAAGCCAGTGAATTTGAAGATCTAACTCAAGAAGAGAGCCAAAAAAGACTTGGGTAAGCTACAAAAATGTATGATACTTTTGTAGTATCCTATTTAAGAAATTATATTACACACCACTGAGGGTCATATATGGCATTTTAGGGACATGCCAGTCAGCCAACGATAGTGTATTTATATTACCATTCAATATTTTTAAAGTGCTTTAGATGTGTTTTATTGAACAAAGATAATAATGTTAACTTCAGACAAATTATCGCTGTTGTGAAAATAGCAAGCCGCACTTACCAGTTGTTTGACGTCAGCTGTCCATATTACATTTTTGGCAAGATCCGGACTTTCAAATTATGAAATGGACTGCTGACGTCATAAAACTGGATTTTTATGAAAATACTGTAATATACGGATCGATCAACTTTATATATACAAATAATTAATGATATATGGTGTTTCATAGAGTGTGTTTCATGCTGTTTCAAATGCAGTCAATCCGTAGTCCAGGGTTTCCGTCAGATATTTATGACATTTGGGGGCGGATGCCCTTCATGCGACAAGGCTAATTAACGACACACGTTAATGACACCGCCATGCCTCCTTTCCCGCAGGGACGATCTTTATCAAAATAGTCCTCAATATTGACAATACACAGTTTATGTTTACCTAATAGTTGATCGATAGCAAGAACGCGTGTTGGCCATATAATCAAGTGCTGATCTGCTATCATAATGGTTAGCTGAACGCCAGAAGGCGTGTCGGGAATATTTCACTTGATGCATCATCCATTTCCGTTCGTGGCTCTCACCAACTCCTCCAATAATAAATTGGCATTAGGGGGTAAATAACTTCATCTTTTCAATCAATAATATTATTGGCCTTCGATTTTGAATTAAGCAATTATGTGTTAATTGATGGGTGTACTCAATTTTTAATCTAAGCGCGAAAATTTCACGCTGCAAACAGCTTTGCATCGTTCTACAAAATTCTCTCGAGTTGAAATTTTGAAATGGCATTGCATCTTTACAATACAATGAAAATCTAAAATATTTCACTCGTTTAGAAGCAGAAAATAGCGTAGTTATTTATAGACTGAATATTTTCATATCTTTTCTGAGAAATTTATGTCATTTTCTTGCTTGTTCACATCACATGACCCGTGGTGACCCATGTGAGAAGCCCATTGAGTAGTGATGGGCAATCTGTTGAATTTTACAATTGATTATCGGTTACAATCGGAGACCATAAACCAATAGACATCGGCTTTAATCGGATATTATAGAGCAGTGGTTGCTAGTGATATACTTGAAGGTAATGGGTATCACTTTGTCTCTGTAAGCTGAATTTTATGTATAAATCAAAGAATAGAACTAACATATTTATTTTCAGGAAACTAACAAACATAAAACAGAAATAAATCTATTTTTAAGGAAAAAAGCACAAATATTAAACTGAAATGTTCACATCAGAAATTCCAACTCGCTCACTTGATACAGATGAAGCCTGGCAACATAGATACTTTTTGGCCAACTTAGACAATCTTGGGAATGAATCTTCATGACCCCAGGACTGGGGTCCACTTTGGCGACAAGAAGTTTCAGCAATGCATCATCTATAATGGCCTGTCTATCAGAGTTGGGTCTCGGGGGCGCGAAACACAACTTTGCATGGACTGGTTGTTTTGTAGCTTTCTTCATTTCACCAGAAGAATCATGGGGATGGTCATGTTGTAAATGAAACTGAAAGTTTGTGGTATTGCCTGAAATGAAAATGAAATGTTCTAAAGCATCTTCTATTGTCAAAAGCATATAAACAAATAATTTTTCATCATTTTAATTATATTGTCAACTTCATTTTCGTGTCAACACAGTCACCTGACCATTTCAGTATTCTACAATTTATTTGCAAAATGTTTTTTTACAAAATTAATTTGTTAAGTGATATTTTCGTATCAAACAAGATAAAAAAAAACCCATCATACTCCTTAGATGACGAAGTTTAAACAAAAATAAATCTGAACAGTCATGACAAAAATCAGTGATGAGCTTACTTATCTAGTCACTGTACCTTTGTTTGCGTAAGCCTTTTTGCAAAGGCGTCAATACGCCTTTCTAATGTCAAGGTTTTCTTTGGTTGGAGGTCCTGGTTTGATTTTTTTAAATGCAAAGAAGAGCCAGACTTTGATCTTCCACCCGGATAATCGTACAGCACATCGTCATTTTTTGCTGCCATTCTTATGAATTGAACCCAAAGAAAAATGAGCGGAAATGTCAGCAAAATAAAAAAATTGTAAATGAATGCTGAGTAACCTCCCTTGATAAATTTGTCGGATGTTCCGCGTTAATCGATTATGATCATTACAATTGATTATCGCCAATTTTGAAGTTTTCCGATCAATTTTCAATTATAATCGAGCATAGGCCCATCACTACCATTGATGTCACGTGATTCCTTACCCTGACATTGCAATTGACTATCCAGTGCTCCAGCTAGCCCGTTTTTGAGAGCATTCCGCCCGTGGCTCTTTTTACCACCCTGCCCCCTTTTTATACGCCCATCTTACTATGGCCGTATTATGGGAACACCCATGGCGGGCGGGCGGCTCCACAATGTTGTCCGCTCTCTAACTTGAACATTTCTCATCCAATTTCCACCAAACTTCATGAAAGTGTTTGTTGGTGAAATATCTAGGTCAAGTTCGATAACCAGCCAAATCGCTTTAGGTACTCCAGAGTTATGGCCCCCTGAATTTGTCAAAATTGGCCATTTTAGCTTTGTCCGCTCTCTAACTTGATCATTTCTCATCCAATTTCCACCAGACGTCATGAAAGTGTTTGTTGGTGAAATATCTCGGTCAAGTTCAATAACCAGCCAAATCGCTTTAGGCACTCCAGAGTTATGGCCCCCTGAATTTGTCAAAATTGTCCATTTTAGCTTTGTCCGCTCTCTAACTTGAACATTTCTCATCCAATTTCCACCAAACTTCATGAAAGTGTTTGTTGGTGAAATATCTAGGTCAAGTTCGATAACCAGCCTAATCGCTTTAGGCACTCCAGAGTTATGGCCCCCTGAATTTATCAAAATTGGCCATTTTAGCTTTGTCTACTCTCAATCTTGAACAGTTTTTATCCGAATTTCACCAAACTTGCTACTTTAAATGTTTGTTGGTATATATTCTTGGCAAAGTTCTATAACCAGCCAGGCTCTTCAGGATTATGGCCCTTGAATTGGTCAAAATTTGCCATTTTTGCTTTGTCCACTGTCTAATTTGAACAGTTATCATCTGATCTTCACCAAACTTGCTGAAAATATTTGTTGGTAAAATAAATCGGTCAAGTATGATAATCAGCCAAATGCCCCGAAGCACTTCAGGATTACTGCCCTTGCCATTTAAGCTTTGTCTACTCTCTAACTTGAACAATTCTCATCTGACCTTCACCAAACTTGCTGAAAATGCTTGAAAAGCTTGCTTCTCAAAGGGCCAATGTGACAGTAAGTTTTCTTAGAATCCAAGAAATTATTGATGGGCGTATTTTGTGAGTGTCACTCTTGTTGGGTAGTGCCTTTTTCACAAATGCTCTATTAACCCCATCTATCCCGTACCAAACTAAGATTCGTCCCCTACATATTTGTTTTTGTTTGTGTATTTATGCCATTATGATTGTTTCAGATGTTGCACTTTCTTTTCTTTTTTTCAATTTACATGATTTTACGAGAAAAATGTGACATTGCACTAAAGAAGACTCCAGACAAGTACAATCATACTACCACAGACAAATTTTAATTTTGATATTCAAACACACCCTTCTAAATTTTGAAAAAACAACAACATTTTGTTCAAGTCTGGATATCATGGAAAATGATTTAAATTGAGTTATAAAAAAATCTCAACATAGGGAGTGGACATCCCTCCCAAACCCACCCAATTACTCAGTTTCGACAAGCCTTCAGAAAATCCTGGCAAAAACCCTGCGGTATCCACTGCCATCATTTGCAATTATAAGAAAAAACACACAACAAACAAAACTCCAAAAGCAAGTGACTACTGCAAAAAGAAATGGGTGTAGATCTATACTGGGACCCAAGATAATGTAAAATGAATCAAAAACTATAAATAAAACCAATATTGGTGAACCAACATTGTGAACAAATAAATTAATGAACAATTTGAGGCATTTGAATAAACAAAATATGTGTCTGTTTGTTTGGAAAGTTACCGATTTCTCATTATTATTATTTTATACCGTAAATGACTGGGTATTAGACGCACTTTTTTATGCCCCCTTTTGAAAAAAGTGGGGTATATTGTTTTGCACATGTCGGTCGGTCGGTCGGTCTGTCTGTCGGTCGGTCGGAATACCAAATGGTTTCCGATCAATAACTTGAGAACGCTTTGACCGAGGGACCTCATACTTGGTATGTGTATTGGTCATCACCAGCAGATGAACCCTATTGATTTTGAGGTCAGTGGGTCAAAGGTCAAGGTCAGTGTGACCTTTACATGAAAAACGGTTTCCGATCAATAACTTGAGAACGCTTTGACCCAGGAACCTCATACTTGGTAGGTGTATTGGTCATGACCAGCAGATGAACCCTATTGATTTTGAGGTCAGTGGGTCAAAGGTCAAGGTCAGTGTGACCTTAACATGAAAAACGGTTTCCGATCAATAACTTGAGAACGCTTTGACCCAGGGACCTCATACTAGGTAGGCTTATTGGTCATGACCAGCAGATGAACCCTATTGATTTTTTAATTTCTTAAGTTGACCCACATGAACAGAAAAAAAAAACTTGTGTGCAAAAATAACTGTTGTTGTAAATAAGATAGAAGTTTTTTTTGCTTTACACTTTTTGCTTTTTTCAAATAAACAAAAATGTATAGTATAATGAATATACATTGTATAGATGAGTCTCAGAACAATTTTTTTATGCCCCCCTTCGAAGAAGAGGGGTATATTGCTTTGCACAGGCATGTCGGTATGTCAGTCGGTCGGTCCGTCGGTAGACCAAAGCTTGTCCGAGTGATAACTCAATAATTCCTGGACGTATGGTCATCAAACTTGACATGAAGGTTGGGCCTAACCAGTAGATGACCCCTATAGATTTAAGGGCTCATCGGGTCAAAGGTCAAGGTCACAGTGACCTTTAATTGTAAAATAATTTTAAAGCTTGTCCGAGTGATAACTCAACAATGCCTAGACCTATGGTCATCAAACTTGATATGGAAGTTGGCCTGACCATTAGATGACCCCTATTGTTTTTGGGGGTCATCGGGCCAAAGGTCAAGGTCACAGTGACCTTGAATGGTAAAAGGATGTCTGAGTGATAACTCGACAATGCCTGCACCCACGGCCATCATTCTTGACTTGGAGGTAGGGCCTGACCAGTAGCTGACCCCTATTGTTTTTGGGGCTCATCGGGTCAAAGATCAAGGTCATAGTGACATTGAATGGTAAAATGTTGTCCGAGTGATAACTCAACAATGCCTGCACCCATGGCCCTCATAATTGACTTGGAGGTTGGGCCTGACCAGTAGATGACCCCTATTGTTTTTGGGGGTCATCGGGCCAAAGGTCAAGGTCACAGTGACCTTGAATGGTAAAAGCTTGACCATGTGATAACTCAACAATGCCTGCACCCATGGCCCTCAAACTTGACTTGGAGGTTGGTCCAGACCAGTAGATGACCCCTATTGTATTTGGGGGTCATTGGGCCAAAGGTCAAGGTCACAGTGACCTTGAATGGTAAAAGGTTGTCTGTGTCATTACTCGACAATGCCTGCACCTATGGCCCTCAAACTTGACTTGGAGGTTGGGCCTGACCAGTAGATGACCCCTATTGTTTTTGGGGGTCATCGGGCCAAAGGTCAAGGTCACAATGACCTTGAATGGTAAAAGGTTGTCTGAGTGATAACTCGACAATGCCTGCACCCACGGCCATCAAACTTGACTTGGAGGTTGGGCTTGACCAGTAGATGGCCCCTATTGATTTTAGGGGTCATTGGACCAAAGGTCAAGGTAACAGTGACTTTGAATGATAAAAGGTTGCCCGGGTGATAACTCAACAATGCCTGCGCCCATGGCCCTCAAACTTGACTTGGAGGTTGGGCCTGACCAGTAGATGACCCCTATTGATTTAAGGGGTCAGAGTTCAAGGTCACAGTGACCTTGAAAGCAAACTTGACAATTCCTGGACCTATGGTCATCAAACTTGACATGAAGGTTGGGCCTGACCAGTAGATGACCCCTCTTGACTTTGGGGGTCATCAGGCCAAGGTCAAGGTCACAGTAACCTTTAACGCAAAAAAAGTTAACAAATCTTCTCCCAGTGATATCTCAACAATGCCTGAATCTATGATCATCAAACTTGACATGTAAGTTGGGCCTGACCAGGAGATGACCCTTATTGATTTTAGGAGTCATTGGGTCAAAGGTCAGGTTCACAGTGACCTTGAATGTGAAAATGTTTCAAGTGATAATTGGACAATGCCTGCACCCATGGCCCTCAAACTTGACTTGGAGTTGTGTCTGACCTGTAGATGACCCCTTATGATTTAAGGGGTCATTGGATCAAAGGTCAAGGTTACAGTGACCTTGAACGAAAAATGCTTGTCTGTGTGATAACTTGTCAATGCCTGCACCCATGGCCCTCAAACTTAACATTTAGATTTTTGGTGACCAGCTGATGACTACTATGGATTTTGAGGTCATAGAGTCAAAGGTCATGGTCATAACACACTCTATCCTCAAACTTTGAATGGTCATAATCTTAAAACTGCCTCAACGGCATACAATGTTAGCGACAAATCAGCTGTCATTTCGGTCCATGCATATTTCATTCAATTGTCCATATAATCCTGACAACATGGCGCTCAGGGGGGGCATAATGTTTGACAAACATCTCTTGTTCCCTCAGATTTTGATGTAAAAAAATGCCTGCGTATAATACCCAGTAACAATTTTTTGAACTTTTTTTCTGAGGTCAATTTCAAGCCGAGAGTTTGTTTAGATTTATGTAGAAAGGGATGTTACTTGCGTCATATTGATCGAGTATATACGGGTTAAAACGGCAGTTGAAGATCGGGATACGGTATATCGTAAGACGTTTATAATTTCAACAAAAATATTTTTTGATTAAAGTTATCGTAATTCACCTAAGAGTTCAGACACTCTAAATATTTGGACACCCATAATTATTTCCCCCCAAAATTTATTTTGCGTACCTAATTTTCGGACACCCAAAGGACATCAATCATAACTTTCATAGTTACCCAGTTTCACAGACGAAGATTATTGATTTTTATCTTTACAATGCCTGGCTAGATTACCTAACCGTATACACCACTGTGACAATTTAATTAGTAACTACCCATCCTAAACGATTTATTGCCTGTTGAAAAGGAAGTGTGATATATTTATTTGAGGATTAAACAAACAACAAGGGCAATCAAGGGATTAAGAAAACATCGACATGACATGTTTGTAAAACGATCTGCCAATAAGCTTTCAAACTTGTACCACACTTATAGACTATATGAAACAATAACCGTACAGTTATACATTAATCCTGCATAGCAATGTCCATGCTCTCCACGAGATCCTCGTGGGTATAACTGTAAGTTATGTGACGTCACACAGTGTGACTCTTTGATCTGAAGCCGATAGAATGTGTTTATTCAGTTCAGTGCATGTATAAAATGGTGTTTTAATTAACTTGATGAAGGATTTACACTTATAGGCGTAATAAATAAATTTATGACCATTGATTACTACGGATAAATTAATAAGTGGTAAAAAGTAAACAAGTTTCAAGTTTATTCAGTAAGCTCATGTCATACAACATGAAGAAAAAAGGCAGGTTAAACAAACATGTAAATAAAATGTAAAAATGATAATCTATGTATTCGGTGAGCGAAAAAAATGATTAATTTATGGTGTCCGAACTCTTGTGAATTACGGTATTCAATATTATTTTGAATAATAAATTGAATTAAACAATAATCAAACTTACATATAAAAAAGCAAAGTTGGGCATTGTCAAAATATTTTTTGCATAACATAACTTCATTCTCGACACTATGGCTGTATGGTTTTAAAGATAACCATCGCCATTTTAACGAAAAAAAAATTTTTTTGTCACTGTCAACAAACATGGTGGCTGAAAATGCCGGACGATTTTGACATTTTTTCTATGCGTCTTTTAACCAAAAACTTTTCACAGATTTTTTTCCCTGCGTCTAATACCCCCTATCGTCTTATACCCAGTCATTTACGGTATATAAAAATGATTCTTGTTATTTTCTCATTAAGAAATATTCTTTTCCACTCACTGGTTCTTACCTACATGTAATGTTATAATAATCTCTATATATATATATATATATATATATATTTATATATATATATATATAATTTAACATGTATATAACTTCAAAATTGTAAGTCAGTCAGAAGTTACCTTATAGGAAAAGCAATACTTAAGATTCATAGATACTATTATATAATATATGGATGCCTGTAGGAATACAATGCTGTGATACAAGTTTTGATGTAATGTCAACTCATGTTTAGAGTATGAATATTTACAGGATTATTGTTGATAAGATAGACAAAGATCATGATGGGTTTGTGTCTGAGGAGGAGCTACAGCAGTGGATACAGTATGTACAGAAGAAGTATGTTATAGAGGATACAGAGCGCATGTGGAAGGACCATGACCTAGAGGAGGGCACCCTCACTTGGAAATCATACAGGCAGAGAACTTATGGATATGAATATAGTATGTGGTCCTCTTGTTAGATTTCTCTTTTGCAAAGATAAGATACCAGTACCAGTATATGCCCAGAGTCCTCACTCTTTAGGGGAAAGGCGTCGCAGCCCATCAATTTGCTGGATGACACAGGATATTTCTACCATATTTCTGTGTGTTATACACTTGAACATCAATGTTAGCTTTTTATACGCCCGAAGGGTCGTATTATGTTATAGCCTCCATCGTCTGTCCGTCCGTCTGTCCGTCCGTTAGCAATTCTGTGTCCGGGCCAATACTTGGTAACTAATAAAGCGATTTTCAAATAACTTTATACAAATCATCACTACATTAAAAGTATGTGTCACGCGCAATTTCCAGGTCCATACCTCAAAGACTAGAATCACCATGGGGGTGCGTTAGCAATTCCGTGTCCGGGCCACAACTTTGTCACTAATAAAGTCATTTTCAAATAACTTAATACAAAACATCATTACATTAAAAGGATGTGTCGCGCGCAATTTCCAGGTCCATACCTCAAAGACTAGAATCACCATTGGGGGGGGGGGGTTACAACTTTGTCACTAATAAAGTCATTTTCAAATAACTTTATACAAAGCATCATTACATTAAAAGGATGTGTCGCGCGCAATTTCCAGGTCCATACCTCAAACACTAGAATCACCATGGGGGGAGCGTTAGCAATTCTGTGTCTGGGCCACATCTTTGTTACTAATAAAGTGATTTTCAAATAACTTTATACAAATCATCACTACATTAAAAGGATGTGTCACATGCAATTTCCAGGTCCATACCTCAAAGTCTAGAATCACCATGGGGGGATGTTAGCAATTCCATGTCCAGGCCATAACTCAAAGACTAGAATCACCAATGGGGGGCGTTAGCAATTCTGTGTCCGGGCCACATCTTTGTTACTCGTCCGTTAGCAATTCCGTGTCCGGGCCATAACTTGGTAACTAATAAAGCGATTTTCAAATAACTTTATATAAATCATCACTACATTAAAAGGATGTGTCGCGCGCAATTTCCAGGTCCATACCTCAAAGACTAGAATCACCATGGGGGGGGCTTAGCAATTCTGTGTCCGGGCCACATCTTTGTTACTCGTCCGTTAGCAATTCCGTGTCCGGGCCATAACTTGGTAACTAATAAAGCGATTTTCAAATAACTTTAACAAAACATCACTACATTAAAAGGACCTCAAGCCGAATCTTCTTCGGGCGTATAATGCTCCGTTTCGCGGTGCTCTTGTTAATCTCACCGGTGATGAACAAAAAAAGTCACGTGACCACAGATGCAAACGCAAGTAGTATAATGGCTCGATTGATTGTCAATCCAGGTAAGTTTATTATCCATATTTTTGTTATTCGCAAGAGTTCGTTAAAGTGACATAGCGCAAAAAAAATGCATTGCAGGGTTCGACACTAACGGTAGTCCGGTAGTCCGAGACTACCAGTTTTGTGTTCGGACTACAAGAAATTTTAAGTCAATAGTCCGTCGGACTACTAGAAAAAGTAAATATGACATCAGGAAATTGAGCATAAAATATTTATTACGTTTAAACTTGCGTAAAACGTGTTGCTAAAATTAAAAAAAAAGCCGAGTATTACCGGTAAATACTCATTCTAAAGTTTGCCGAAGATGGCCGAGCAGTTCCGGACAACCTGGACTGTTAAGCGAGTTTCGCGCGCAATTCGTATAGCCTTTCGATCAATATTTAAACCAGTCTGTAGAATGTCTTTATATAGAAAGGGAAAAACCATTTTGCACTGTATGGTGTGTTTTAATCGTCAGACACGTGAAAGTCTGCCTGTGTCAGCGAGGTAGATTTGGGTTTAAAATGAGGCAGAATTTTTAGATCCCTTGCATTTTCAGACAGAAACAATGATAGATACGATGTTAGCAAAAACTTGATGGTTGTTACAATTTTTAGATTTTCTGGTTATTTTTTTATCGTTTAGAATATTGTCAATTGTCAGTGTTTTGATAAAGCAGACAGAAGGAACATTATGTATGGCTTGTGAAATATTTTAACTGGCTTTTAGAAGAGCAGCTTAAAAAATAATCATACTGCTCAAAAATGTCTAATTCAGTGTAAGTGCAGACGACGGCAAAAATTGTGTGCGTTAATTTTCGCACCAAAAGGTCGTAACATTTTATACATTGAAGTGAGGGCCAATAACAACTCTTATCTTTATATACTCGCAATTAATTAATAACATTTTGGGAATTAATTTCAGTATATTTTTAAAGCATTATTGTATGTCGTTTTAATAGATTAACAAAGACTTCTGAATATTAGGATGCCAATATCAATTATCAAATAGTCATTTGTGCCGTAACTTAGCAACGATCTCGGTCGAGGTGTCAATTCATTTATTGCACCATTTTCCTGAAAGTGACAGATTATGGGGTATTTTAGCATGGTTTTTAGATTTTTATTCTGGGGTATTTTAGCATGGTTTTTAGAAATTTTAAGGTTTTAAAATTGAAGGCCAAACATTGTTTTGAAGAATGTGGAATTTTTTTTCAGAATTTTTGCTGGACTACCTGGATTTTAGATCCAGTAGTCCGAGGGACTACCTTGTGAAAAATGTTAGTGTCTAACCCTGCATTGTTTAGTCTTTCGATCGGTGTATTGGTCATGTTTGCATAGTTTCCAAGAACTCTTCGATACAAATACTGACAAGGAATGCAAATGCTTGTAGCTAGTGTTTTAATGGCATAGCTTCAGACAAAAAGCCACATTCTTTTCAAATATATTCCTTTTAATTGCTTAATAATGGTTTTTATTTGTTTTATGAATATTTTGTCCGATGCAATTTTTACGAAAATGCATTTTCTAAAGTATTTCAAATTTGGCAAACGCACGTTGGCATTTTCATGAGGCAAACGCACGTAGTCTATCTAAAATGGCAAACACACGTAGGCATCTTATATTAAGGAGTTAACGTATTTGTCATTAGCCTTTAAAACTTAGTTTTTTTTATTTCTTCTAGATCTAATATCCATTACTTTTGCAGTAAGATTTTTGAATTTATACATTATTATTATCATAATGCTTACGGTCATAAGCATTAGGGAAAGTGAAACGCTTTGTGTAATTTCATTAAGCTAGATAAGCCACCATATTAAGATTTAAAAAGGTGTGTGTTTGCATGAGACATATTATATATGAAAATGCCTCTACAGATGATATTCTTTTAACAAACTACAAATTGTGTAATATATTTTGCGAAGTAAATCAAGTGACGCTTAATTAACGAATGTCATTGTCTGTTTCAGTGATGTCATTTGTTTACCGGGTTTGTGGAAATGTGTTGAAAACGGCATCGGGGCTGAAATTGCATGAGCAACGACATGACGGTGTAGGAGCATTGACGGTGTAGGAGCATTTGCATGCTGTAAGAAACATTTTACACCACAGATAGTATGACACGATGTAAGTGTATTCTGTGTTTTCTATGATAACATTTTTTTTGTATTATATTATTATAGTATTATTCTATAATTAAGCAATTATCTACAAGTCACAAGCTTAGGCGTTTTCATGAAAGGTTAACAAAATATTGCAATTACAAGTATTTTAAATTCAAATACAAATAGATATACTTTTAATGGCATATACATATTTATACAGGTGCACCACACATGGATCCGATAAATAGTTTCTGTGCCTAAAAAGCATGCAGGAGTTCACCACACAGACAGACCTAAACAGGCATTGGCGAGGAGAAGATGGCATGACAAGTGTGGAATTTCAATGAAGGAGAAAATAGACCTGAAGGCTCATATGGACGGCAACACTGGCGATAAATCATACCAGTGCGCTGAATGTGGGAACTGTTATCTGCATAGAAGTAGCTTGTGCAAGCAAAAGGCAAATAAAACATCACAATTTAGATTATAAGTATCGTCCATGGCCGAGAGTGCAAGGTTCATCCCGACCCGAGCGAGGATGTTTGGGATGAACCTATCTTTCACGAGCGGCTATGGTAGATGTTTTTTTCTCCCACCTCAGTAAAACAAAAAAAGTAAAAAATAAATTTCGCTGGATCGCCTTTGTGCATAGTGAAAATAATGTGCATATAGATATGTAATAATTCGTGGTAGTCATAGATATGCGCGCAGTGATTCAGATTATGTAAATAATCAAACCGTTTTTAGATAGTTTTGAAAAGATGACAGCATTAATGCCACGAGACAAGGTTTCCATGATGCTACAGACGACAGTCGTCAACAAGAGAGGTAATTGTGTGATCACAATAAATAATGAGTTCCACACGGGTACTTGTTTTATCTTTGCCTGTGGGCAAAAGAAGAATTTCCAGCACAACCAAATTTTTAGGTCTACTTATGTTAGGTAGGAGAAAGAAGAATCTCAGGCAGATCATAACAAAAGTATTGCTTATTAAATATTCATTATGTTATTTGATTACTTATCTGTGATTTTTACTGATTATCTGTGATCGCTTTTATTGTCAATCATTTTATTCAATGTATAGCTGCAACAAGCAGAAACATGTCTCATTATTATCATGACAAAGTAGTGTAGTTCTATGGATTTGATGTTTCTTGAAACTTATTTGTATGCATATACATGGCCTTTTGTACACTTGCCTTTTCGTGTAAACTAATCTAAGATAAACTGTTATTGAATAAATGAACAACATTTCCATCATGATTTTGTCTTTATTTCTGTAATATAGCACTTAAAATATGCATACAGTTGACAGAATATTTTCAGTAATATAAACATTGTTCTGTGTAAAGCAATACATTGCCTTTGTATCATCACAATATCATTTTATGGTTATCATTATCACAATATCTATCATTAACAATTATCATGACAGTATTATCATCACATAACATGAAGGATGGGAAAATAAAACATGTTTAAATAATGTTCAAATTAAACGTTTATTCTCATGCGATCTGTTACGAGCATCTTAGAATCGTTGTGTCTGGCTCGCTTCCAGCGTAATGCATAAATTTCAGTCCCGTACTTAACTGTACACCGACTCTCCGTATCCAATGTGTAGTTCCTGTAATGTGACATTAAAACAAATGTTCTAAATGTTGGAGATTAACATTTAACAAGCACTGTTTAGTTGCATAGTTATTGGACTCTCTGTATACCACCGGTATGGCCGGATGTGAGTTTGTTCGTAAACTCATATTTCCCGCAACACTCGGGCACAATATCGTGCCAATGTTTGTTACGTATCATAATTTTATATAACTTTCTTTACAAAGGGTATTTAATAATGAAGCTGATGAAAATCTTCAATATCTTGAACACTTTTTAGAAAGTTTTTAAAGGCTAACGACATACGTTAACTCCTTATTATAAGATGCCTACGTGCATTTGCCATTTGCCTCATGAAAATGCCAACGTGCGTTTTCCAAATTTGAAATACTTCAGAAAATGCATTTTTGTACAAATTGCATCGCACAAAATATTCATAAAACAAATAAAAACTATTATTGAGCAATTAAAAGGAATACATGTGAAAAGAATGTGGCTTTTTGTCTAAAGCTATGACATTTTAATACTAGCTTTGTGCAGTTGCATTTCTGGACACTATTTGTATCAAGTGTTTTTGGAAACTATGCAAACATGAATGTTAACCAGTACACTTATCGAAAGACAAAACAATGCATTCTTTTTTGTGCTATGTCACTTTAACGAACTCTCGCGAATAACAAAAATATCAATAAGAAACTTACCTGGATTGACATTCAATCAAGCCCAAATACTACTTGCGTTTGCATTTGTGGTCACTAGACTTTCTTTGGTCATCCCTGGTGAATCGGAAATGGGTATTTTTATGGGGGGGGGGGGGGGGGGGTATTAAATTAAGATGACCCCAGCATTTTTTTACCAAGTGATTGAATGAAATTATGAAATTTGGAAGTAATGGTACCAGTCCATCTTCAAAATACATTTACAGATGAAATAAAATCATTTAAGAATTTATCATTGACACTATTCATTTGGTTATTCAATTATCTGTTAAAAATATATTCACATAAATATCATTGACACTATTCATTTGGTTATTCAATTATCTGTTAAAAATATATTCACATAAAAAAGATTTGGCCACAATTATTGCGAGTTATATTGATCTAAAGGTCATACTGGTATATAAATATGCACTTTTCCAATATCCTAAAAAATGGCTTATACAAATAAGGACTGCTTATCAGGAAGTTGACTGTTGACAGTGAGGTCTTATCAGGCCACTTGCCGATGTGCTATAGGGTTAATGTATTTTTACATGCAATATATTATAACTTTTCAGACCTACATCATTGCATGTTTATAAGAATGTTTTCTGACACTTTAGATCCAGATGAAGAACAGGACTTTCATGATATGGTGAAACGTGATGAACGTAAATTCCAGAAAGCTGATGCAGATGGTGATGAAAAACTCACAAAGGAAGAATTTGCTGCATTTTTACATCCTGAGGAACATGAACATATGAAAGATATTGTTGTTTCAGTAAGTATCTTTCATGAATGTGCAATAGTATCTACCGTAAATAACTGGGTTTAAGACGATCAGGGGTATAAGACCCAGGCAAAAAAATCCGTGAAAAAGCCGAAAAGAAAACTTTAAATCTATGTTTTGGGTTAAAGGATGACACGGGTTATTCCTGCCATATTTTTGTGTATTATATACTAGAACATCAATGGTCTGCTTTTTAATCCAGATGGGTCTTTTTTATGATAAGGGTTATAAAAATTAGATTGATCCCAGCATTTTTTAACCCCTTGATTGAATGAAATTATGACATTTCAAAGTAATGGTACAACTCTATCATCGAAATGCCAAAATTGATCTAAAGGTCATACTGCTGTATAATTTTTCACTTTTCCAATACCACTAAAAAGGGCCTATACAAATAAGGACTGCTTATCAGTAAGTTGGCTATTGACTGGGAGGTGTAATCTGGACACTTGCCTAAGTGCTAACGGGTTAAACACCTGGCAATTGTTAGTTCATTTTGAAACACGCTTTCGGGAAAATTTGTGAAATTATTACCTCGAGGTAATCATAAAATTTTGCACATGATTTGTGGTTTTGGGACCAGCAATGGTGTTTGAGTCCTCAACTTAATTTGGTTTTGATCCAGTATATTTTATATCAAAATAGAAGGAATAATGGTCGGGACTAATCCTTTACCTCGATCAACTAGTTCTCTTAATGACTGTTCGAACGATCACAGTTTAACTGTATGCTATACTCAATTGTGTAGACAGCTGGAAGCTTATGTGAACATCTTGAGCCTTTTACCAAGGTAGAAACCAGTACTGACTCCAAAGTCAAGGTAGAAACCAGTACTGACTCCAAAGTCAAGGTAGAAACCAGTACTGACTCCAAAGTCAAGGTAGAAACCAGTACTGACTCCAAAGTCACTTAAGTGTCCTTTTAGAGTTGCCAAGAGAATGTCACTGGTTGGACATGAACCTATGACCTATGTTGGGTGAGAGCCTGACACCTATACTCCATACAACTCACTCCTTGGCTTTCAGTTTTGGTGACAATCAAGCTAAAAGAATTATGTATGAACTATGTAAACTTCAAATATATTAAAATGCTTCAAACTTGTCCCATTATGCTAGTATGATATGCTCAGTACATATATAAAAAATAATTATGGCACCAAAGTGTATGCTAATTTGTTAAAGTGATTTTTCAACCTCTGAACATACTTTTAAAACTTAATAACAATGCATTGAAACTATTAATCTAGAATGCAGAAAGACATTTGATATGTATCACAACTTCAGAATTATGACAGACACATGCTGTAGAGTTATATTTTAATAGTGTGGAAATCAATACGTCTGGGCAATCACTGGCGCTACCGATAATTAAACCCTCAGCAGCTTACGTACTCAGCATAATTCCGCGATTTACTTGTAAAACCCTAGAGTTACAGAGAAAAGTGGAAGTTCGCTAGGAGTACATTGTATCTGCACAAACAGGTCAAAATACTAATGGCTAGCTATCCAACAAGGCCATCTGGGGGCATTTGTTTCATTTCTGTGACATCTCTTGTTTCTAGATTAATGAATCATTTTTTACACATATCAAATCAAGAACAGACAAGGACAAGATTGCCTTGTGTCGCCTGACTAGGCGACATATAGGGGTTGTATTACTATTGTCGGCGGCGGTTGCGGTCACGTCCTGTTTTCACTTGTCCGGGGCATGTCTCGTAAACTATTAGTGATATCAACTTGAAATTTCATATGTAGATAGATTACATTGAGGGCAAGTGCAGTGCACAAGAACTGTTACCTTTGCTTCCATATTTTTAGAGTTATTGCCCTTTGTTAATTATCATGCTTTAAATTTTGTCCGGGGCATATCTTGTAGAATATTAGAGTTATCAACTTGAAACTTCATATGTAGATAGATCTCATGGAGGGCAAGTGCAGTGCACAAGAACAGTAACTCTTGCTTTCTTAGTTTTAGAGTAATTGCACATTGTTGATTTTCATGCTAACAGGTATAATGTCGACAGTAAATAATTCGTCAGGCAACACATCCGACTTGCAGAGTTCTAGTTGGTGTTTATTTAACCCTTTCCCGCATGATTGTGCCAAATTGCCCCTTTATCTATTCCTGCATGATTGTTCCAAATTGTCCCTTTATCGATTACCGCATGATTGTTCCAAAATGTCCCTCTATAGATTCCCGCATGATTGTTCCAAAATGTGCCATGCTTATTTACGGTCATTTAATAACATATCTGTTGCTTATTTTTTCGCAACAAATGCATTTATGTGTAATATAAACATCGATAATTATATAAATAATGAAAAAAGATGATGTTACTATTCAATATTTTCGGAAAATCGCGACTAAAAGAGACAGAGGTCAAACACGCCTTAAAAGTTCACAGCGCATGCTTGACCCGTGCTTGTCTCGTTTTTGTAATGGAAAATCCCCATACACGTCACTAGCTATTTAAAACTACCAATAATTTATATCATATAAATATATCCTATTGCTCACGCGCTAATGACGTCACCTATCATGGTTTAGAAATGTGTCAAAATGGCTGATTTACGATGTAGTAAACAAGAGTCTGGCTTGAATAAACACATGTCATTTGTCACTTCTGTTTCCCAAAATAGAATGTTAATCCGGTAATAAAAATGTCCCCTTACGTCTGTTAATCAAAGTTAGTATTTTGTTGTGAATACACGGATAATAATAAAATTATATGTGATATGACCCAGTTTGACAGCTGTTAAAACACGTGTTCTCTCGATCTCGATAAATACACAAGAATGTTGTCGTAATTATCCATGCATTTCGGACCGTGATTTATTGCCTTGTGTTGACAGATTTTAATTATAATATTATTACAGAATCACTAAATTAAATAGCGATTCTGACTATTAAAAATTCGAGTTGTTCGGCTTGTTGAGGGCAATATCTAGTACGTTCCCAAAGTTTTTAAAACTGTGCCAGTATTATAGACCCAGCCTTTTATTTTGATATTTACAATTATTTTATTCAATTCATTTCAAAACAACAGACATGCAAATTTTATTTATGAGAACAATGAATCTGAAATAACATTTGTAGTTTGCCCAATTAAATTGTGTTTATTTTTTAACAATGCATGATTTCTGTGATTTGAATATTTGTTTATTGTCAAAACCTTTTTAGATTAAACTATGATCACTAGATTCGAAATTTAATACACTACACATACTATATTCATTATTTGAATTTCTAACATTATTTTAATCAAAAGAAATACTACAAAATATTTAAGTTGTTATGCATAGGTGTCAATGGAAATATAGTATATGATATGAAATCAATTGAAACATCTTCAATTTTTCACAGGAGTTGTGTTTCTCTATAAATATTCAACCAAATAATTTAGACAACAGAATAAAAATTATACCACTGGATTGGAAATTCATTTACCTACAAACTTTATATTGAACTATAATTGATTAAACCAAAAGAAATACTAGAAAAATAAGATAGAAATGCATAGGGGACAATTATTCAATATTCTCCAATAATCTCCTATGCAGTAGGGGTACTTATAGGGGTTTATTATCTATTGGTTACTGGTTATCAATGTACTGATAAGCCATGCAGTGGCAGGCCTAATATGGCTGATTTGACATGAGGGAAAGGGTTAAGGAAGTGTCAGACAATTTGTAACTACCGTAAATGACTGGGTATTAGACGCACTTTTTCCCCTCAGATTTTGATGCAAAAAAATGCCTGCGTATAATACCCAGTACAATTTTTTGAACTTTTTTTCTGAGGTCAATTTCAAGCCAAGAGTTTTAGATTTATGTAGGAAGGGATGTTACTCGCGTCATATTGATCGAGTATATACGGGTTAAAACGGCAGTTGAAGATCGGGATACGGTATATCGTAAGACGTTTATAATTTCAACAAAAATATTTTTCGATTAAAGTTACTGTAATTAACCTAAGAGTTCGGACACTCTAAATATTTGGACACCCATAATTATTTCCCAAAATAATTTATTTTGCGTACCTAATTTTCGGACACCCAAAGGACATCAATCATAACTTTCATAGTTACCAAGTTTCACAGACGAAGATTATTGATTTTTATCTTTACAATGCCTGGCTAGATTACCTAACCGTATACACCACTGTGACTATTTAATTAGTTACTACCCATCCTAAACGATTTATTGCCTGTTGAAAAGGAAGTGTGATATATTTATTTGAGGATTAAACAAACAACAAGGGCAATCAAGGGATTTCAAACTTGTACCACACTTATAGACTATATGAAGCAATAATCGTACAGTTATGCATTAATCCTGCATAGCAATGTCCATGCTCTCCACGATATCCTCGTGGGTATAACTGTAAGTTATGTGACGTCACACAGTGTGACTCTTTGATCTGAAGCCGATAGAATGTGTTTATTCAGTTCAGTGCATGTATAAAATGGTGTTTTAATACATATAGCCCGGAATTAACATAACTGGGTTTTCCCATGCCGGTACAAATAAAAGGTGAATTTCAAGCTATTGAAATTCATGTAACCGTCCAGTGACTCTATTGTATCCTAAGTTACATGTGTACGGTATATTACAACGGTTTAATTTTGTTTGTACCGGGGGATTAGGTCGGAAAAACCAGAATGGCCATAATTCCGGGCTACAAATATTAACTTCATGAAGGATTTACACTTATAGGCGTAATAAATAAGTTTATGACCATTGATTACTACGGATAAATTAATAAGTGGTAAAAAGCAAACATGAAGAAAAAAGGCAGGTTAAACAAACATTTAAATAAAATGTAAAAATGATAATTTTCTATGTATTCGGAGAGCGAAAAAAATAATTAATTTATAGTGTCCGAACTCTTGTGAATTACGGTATTCAATATTATTTTGAATAATAAATTGAATTAAACAATAATCAAACTTACATATAAAAAAGCAAAGTTGGGCACTGTCAAAATATTTTTTGCATAACATAACTTTTCATTCTCGACAGTATGGTTGTATGGTTTTAAAGATAACCATCGCCATTTTCACGAAAAGATATTTTTTGTCACTGTCAACAAACATGGTGGCTGAAAATGCCGGACGATTTTGACATTTTTTCTATGCGTCTTTTAACGAAAACATACAGTAAAAAAAATTTCTCGGATTTTTCACAGATTTTTTTCCCTGCGTCTAATACCCCATATCGTCTTATACCCAGTCATTTACGGTACTGTTAAGCTAGAATTTGATATTTTTTGTATACATCATTTGGAATCAAAGAAAGCAAAGTTATTTAACTCCAGTTAATTTCAGCATTATTTGAACATAAGATCAGCTGAAATTTATTACAAGTTTTTTTTCAACTTCAAAAATAAGGAGAATATTTCGAAAAAAAAAAAAAAAGTCCAAAAACTACTCACCTACTGGTAGAATAAGGAGAATATTATTCATAACAAGCAGGTTTTGGTCTTGCTTTAGGTAAAACCAAATTTCAAAAAAGAACTTTTATTACTTGATCATGCAAGGAAAAAAATAATAGAATTGAAAATCCTCAAAAACTACTCTTCTCATGCAAGTAATTAAGTTTTTTATTTCAAGCTTTAAAAGAATAATTGATGACAATCTTTAAAAGCTTTAAAAGCTGAAATTATTGCAGAAATGGATTTATTTTCTATTTGATAAATATGTTTTTAATTGGCTGACTACATTGTAGGCAAGATAAATCACATCTAAATTGTCTTGAAATTTCATTTTATCGAAAGATTTTGCTCAATTTATGTTGAAACTTTGAAGATCAAACAGCATTTTCAAAGTTGACAATATGTCAGTGTGCGAAATTAACGGTTAAAGCCCGATGGCCCGAGGTGACGAAAAAATGACCCGTGCTACGGAAAAACCTTATAACACTGGGCTTGATGAAAAAAATTGTCGGGTCAATGTTTACCTCGACACAGTTCACCGACTTCTAGATAATTTCTCAGCGGTACAGATAATTTCTGAAGCAGAGATCTCCCTTGTCAAGCAATACTACACTGCTTGAAAATGATTATTTTGATGGACATCATACTTCAGACTATCAATACTCTTTTTGATATAGGGAGATTTTGAAGATTTGATGTTGTTGTTTATTTAACCCTTTACTTCATAGATACGCAATTTTACTTATCTATCCATAGCTTCATAGATACGGATCTTAACGTTTTATCCATAGCTTCATAGATACGTAATCCTACGTATTCGTAATGTAGGGGCATTTATTTTCATACCTGATGCTTGTTTATGCGCTATAAATTCATATTCATGAAGTATAAACATCGATAAATACAATGCACTAAAAAAAACACTATGTTACTATTTAAAGAATTTCGGAAAATCGCGAAATAAGGTCACTGGTATCAAAGATGCGTAAAACGTTGACTGCGCAGGTTTGTGGGCATTTCTGTCTCGTTTTCCTCGTGGAAATTTACACAATACTGCAAGTTATAATTAACTACCAATAATACAACTATATTTTATTGATCACGCGCCTGACGTCACAGGTCATGGTTCGAAAACGTGTCAAAATGTCGGCCATGTTGGATAAACAAAAAATCATCTGGCTTGTATAAACAAAGGCCATAAATCATTATATGGGACATATGTGTCACTTCTGTTTCGCTAATCCGGTCATAAAAATGCGCATCTGCTTCTACAAATTGAAAGTAAGTACAAATGTGTTATAAAATAATGACTATCCCTATTGTTAAACTTTGACATGACCCAATTTAACATCGATCAGCTGTTGAAACACGTGTTTTCGAATACACAAGAATGCAATGTAGAGCTAATTTCTGCCCTTGTTAACTTCAGTTTAAAACAACATTCCTGAATAATGTCATTTATATTTCAGTGTTTGTCTGACGAATCGGAACATTCTGGCTTCAATTAAAATGAGTTTGAGACATTGAGTACGACGTCGAGAATTCAGACCTCGGCGTCACGCACACAAGGATACGAGAAATGAGGATTTTTAAAATCAAACCCAAATGACAATACATGGACATGCAATAAACGATATAAATTTAGTAAACAATAACATGCAGGCCTCATTTAGTAGTTGAATAATAACTTTATTTGTTCATTGTAGTGTTAAATAACCAAAAGTTATACGTACTGTGACTGTTGATCAACTTTTTTTTTCTTCTGTATCATATATATAAATATACCGTGCTTCTTTGTTGTGAACTATTTTTTAATTCTGTCCATCTTTGTTTCAATTCAGGTTGCATTAAATGAATTATAAAAATATGTTGTTTATATAATAGTTCGTGTTGTGTTTGATAAATAAAAGTGTAATAAAAATTAATTTTCATCAAATTTGACATATTTTTCTGTTTGTTTATGAATATCATGCGGAAATAATTTAGATAACAAAATAAAATTTATATGACTGGATTGGAAATTTAATTCTCTATAAACTTTACATTGATGACTTATTGATTAAACCAAAAGAAATACTAAGAAAATAGGTTTGTAATACATTAGGGTTAAAATTCCAATAATATCAATAATCTCCTATGAAGTAGGGGTACTGATATGAACTGATAAGCCATGAACTGGCAGCCTGAAATGGCTTAGGTTTACATGAAGTAAAGGGTTAAATAAACTTTGCTTATGCAGTCACCGAAAAATATGAAAAATCCTGTTACTAACAGCAAAATCGCATTACTAAACAGTAAAATCCTGTTTCTTTAACCACCAGCAGCATATGTTGACACAGGCTTTTTTCAACTGTTCCAACGACTATCGGACCCATTCCCCTAGCAAAATATATCATATTTCATAGAAGTATTTTTTTTATATATATAATGTTTTGTATATTTTTATGCAAGTCTATTTACTTGTACTGTAATTGTATCATTAGCTTTTTGATCATTGTGACTTCGCTTTGATCTTTCGCTGCAAAATAGTCGCTTAAGTTGCCTGGTAGGATGCATTCTTGAATAATAAGCGTATAAAAATCATGATGCTTTATGTGTTAAATTGACATGTTGTTGTTTTTTAAATTGCATAGGGAAAAATTGGTAGCCCGGTAGGGCTAGTTTCTGCAGAAAATCCGTAGCCCAAGCTGAAATTCAGTAGCCCAAGGTTATCGGACTACCACAAATTTCGAACACTGGGCTACGGAAATCTGGCTCGACTATGGAAATATCAAAGTCTGTAGCCCTATTGGCTACCAGGGTAAAAAGGTTAATTTCGCACACTGTTATGTCAAATTTTTATAAAATTAATAACAAAACACTATTCAATCTGTACATTGCATTATTTATAATTGTTCCTATTTCAAATGTACTGAGTATAGTTTATCTGACTTATTATAACAAACTGCTAGATGTTGGATGACTATAACTGTATGTGTTATATTTCAGGAAACCATGGAAGACATAGATAAAGACAAAGATGGGAAAATTAGTCTTGAGGAGTACATTGGTAAGCTTAACAATTTAAGGGACTCTATAAAGAACAAACCTATACCAAAATTGAAGGTTTGCAGTTTATTGTAACATGATATGTTTGTCTTACATTATTCCCTCCAAGCCACTGTTTCAGAAACATGACCTTGAAGGATTTAATGAAGATGTTTTTTTTTTTTTTTTAAAGGCAGTAATTATTAATAGATGCACAAAGTTTTGATTAACATGAAGACAAACACTTTAAACTTTGAGTGCGGTCAAAGTTTTTTATAAGACTGTTGACTGTGACCTTGACCTCTGAACTGACAGCCCACCCAAAATAGGTTTTATACTAGTAAAGGGCAACTACCATTGAAGTTTCATGATCCTAGGTCATGATGTTCTTTGATTTATTATGACAAATTTTTTTCACAATGCTGCATGCTGTTAGTGACCTTGACCTTTTACCTACTTAAATATTTGGTATCTTCAGATTGTCGGATGTTCTATGTGAAACGGTTCTAAGTGTGTTTTGAAGACAAAGTTTTCATAATACTATTTACTGTGATTAGGAAAAAAAAATACTGTGACAATGACCTTTAACCTACTGACCCCAAAAATAAATCAAAGCGCTTAAAGCGTTGAATGGCTTTCAGTCTGCAACGTTTTTGTGAGTATAGTCATGTAATTGTAAAGCATAATTAACATAAAAATCTAAAGAGTATATGCTCGCTCATAATTTCCTTTGGAAAAACTTTTAGAGTTTTATGTTGTTTCTCAATTAGATCATATAGTATAAGTTACCTGAAATGTGTAATACGCCAAATATATACGTATAAGGTATGGAGTAATTCTCAATATCATATAAACCTTATCTGGAGCTTTGGTTTCAAAAAAAATGCACTGCCACGGATAAAGCATTTAGGAATTTTAGTTAAATCTACTCTACAATTTGAACTTGACTTAGGCATATTAAATTTACTTCCAGGATATGCCAGCCTAACCAAATGCATCCCAACAAAATGCATTGGACATATTAATTAGGTTATGTTTTAGACTTCCTTCTACAACGTCAAATACCTCTGGATCTAATCACCCAAATACTATTTATCCCCTGTATGTTGGATGTATATGTATCTTAATAATGCCCTCAACCTATGTCACAAAATAAACAGTGATTCTGACAATTTTTGTTGGTTAAACTGAGTCGTAAATCCAAAATTTTTTGGTAAGTAAATAAGTCAACATTCTACTCAGGAAGCATCGGGGTGACCGGCCAACCACACGACCGGCTCAGAAAGCCACTTCTGAATGGCCCCCTCCATTTCCTTGCGGTTACAAGACCTGAAGAGCGTGTTGCTGGGTTCAATTGTAGACATCCTGTAAATAGTGTTAGTGGATAGATGAATATGCGAGACAGTTATTTCATCAAAGTGATTATCAAATGTTTAGTAATAAATAAGCAGCATTTTATCGTCAACTATATATGGTAATTTTAGCTAGGCAGATAAATTTACATAGGTATCTTAAAAAGTTTGTCATTTTTTAATACTAATACTCCATTATATTTTTTTTAAAAATCCATTGATGTATATGCACAGCATAGTTAGTTTCATTTAGCACACCTTAATATATACAACAACAAAAGCACCTACTGAAAAGGATGTTTATCAAGTGGAGTCTGTCCAGTTAACTTTTTTTGTTTGGTTCCCGTTAGGTTGTATTGGCGGGCCAGATTTGTTTTCAACACCGTCTTCATTATCCGGAAACCGTGTACACTGTGTCACTTCCACCATATTCTGCCAAGTATTTTACCTTGAACAAAAAGTTGTGCATTAAAATACCTGTAAATCCACATATAACTGCAAAACAGTAAAAACTAGGGATGGAAACTGGATACCAAATCGGTGTCCGGATATTTGTATCAAGTATTCGAATACTATCCGGATACTCATATCAAATTGTTTTCATAATAAGTAAATTTCCTATTATATGTCACCCACCTTCTGTTATTTGACATAATTGTCCACTTAATTTATAATTCGTCATATGGCAATTTCACTTTTTCATTCATTCTTTCTCAGTCTTAATAATTTATAATGTTATAATCAAAGCTAAACAACTCATTTTACGTCATAAAACTCATGATGAATACCACATAAACACCTCGCGAATTTGATAGTCACTTCGGCCGGGGTGGTTGCTTGGTTACTGCCACGTGCTTTCGAGTTTGTTATTTATCAGCAGGTTTCATGTTAAATGACGCTTTGATTATTTGATAGTCGATTGTAATTTTATTTCATTACATTGTTTGATTTAATGCAATACCTACTATTTCTGCGGTATTTTGTAATGAAGGAAATAATTGCAAAAAAGATAAGAAGACAAAAAGACGATCTGATTTTTCTTTATTTACATGGGTGTACTTTTTTTATTCATCAATAAACTAAACATGTTTACATATCGTATGAAAAATAAAATACACTACACAAAATAAAACGTGAATAAATACTAAACAGGAAATAAATCATTTAAATATTTGATAATTTAATTTAACACTGTACACACACTACTTTCAAGTCCGAAATGTTTGAATACTTCACAACAGTTTTCATTTGATGTCGCACTTAATCGAACACATTGTTCAGAAACAAGATAGCGTCCACCATGTTACTGTTGAGGTGATTTCTAATTTTGCTCAGTACCAGACCGGTGAATGAGAACACTCGTTCGGATGGAACAGAGGTAGCCATTACGGCGAGGACACTGCGCGCCACGTGCGCCACTTTGGGGAACCTGGCCTTATTGCGCCGCCACGACTCCGTCGATCTTCACTGCCAGGTACAACTGAAGATCGTCATCGACCACCGACTCCGGTGACGTAACCATGAAGTCGAGCCGAGGAAGCAATGACCTTTAGTGGAACGTCATCGAGCAGGCCCTCAAGTACCTGTTGAGTCTTCCGGCGCAACTGTCTTGTGAGGAAACTCAGCTTCTTATAGCGCGGGTCCAATAAGGAAGTCAGCATGGGGAGGGACTCAGCTGCATACTCCGTGAAAGGCTGGAATCTCGCAGTGATTTCGTCATGCAGAGTGTTCTTGACCGACGCAACCAGGGATGAGTCATCGTTGTTCGGATACAGGACATTGTTGAAAAGGCTGGAAACTATCGGGAATAACTCCCTGATGGACACGTCCTTGTCTCTACCCATGAACGTAGTTACGGACGTGAATGGCTCGAGAACATGGAGAGTTCCCTGACGACGGCCCAATCGTGGTCACGAAGAATGAGGTCTTGGTCAGCCCGTTTCAGCACGTCGTCGTCCATCATGATTGGACGATCAATTCCTACGGATTAATGATCAATCCGTTTAATATCAACTAGTGCCAATTAGTGTCAATTAAGCACATCTGAGATCATAAAACAACACTTGTCATTGTAACCAAGGTCATAGAACTTCACAGGGTGCTGCACAAGGACACAATATCACGCCTTGTGCAAACACCCAAGTAGCAGACGATTTGTGACACATACCCGCTTCGCGACAGACACTGTTGATCACCTGAAATATTTCATCTATGTCTCTGCTAAGCTATTTCATTGAAATTCTTAACGAATATTTGAATACCCATTTTGGTATCCGAATACTTGCGTGATATTCGGATATCCGGATACTCGGATATTCGCTTCCATCCCTAGTAAAAACTTCAAGCAGAACCATAGTATCACACTCAATGTGGTACAATTAAATATTAAAATTTGAAGCACTGTCAGCGCCCCCTAGTACTGGCTTGGTTTTTGTGCCTGCCCTTATATTGATCATATCACGTTTCAAAAACAAATCTGAATATTAAAGCTCAAATTATGTATTTTTAAATTTAAAGACACCTAATAAAAAAAAAATCAGTCAACTATGTTTGAGAAACTTACAACGGATGTTGCAGCATTCGCTTGTGACTTTCGCTCTTTCAAGGCTGCCAAATCCTCCACAGTTTTAAGGGGGAAAGATATCCCCTCTGGCAACTCACTTGGAACTGCATCTTGTGCTGAACCTCTTACCAGGATGAGATGCAGGAGCCGCGTTTGCTGTAGCAATTGCTCCTGCTGGTCTTCCAACATCACAAAGATCCATGTGTCCCCATCAGGAACAAATAACATTCTGTCAAAAATAAAAATTGAAACAAGACACTTCAGGTAATATATAGTGAACCATTAAACCAATAATGTGATTGGCTGTTTGTTAATGTTTATAATAATAAAAAGATGCAAGGTTCAATTATGAAAATCATTTTACATTCCATTAAAATTTCCTATTTACCCTCTTGGCCATCATCCTCATCATCACCATTAGCAGCAGTGGCAGGCTGTTCATCCTCGCTCACATCCTCGTACAGCCTCCTTGGTGCGCTTTAAAATTGGATTAAAGATTAATGATTGTCAGAACCCACCTATTCAAGAGAAAAGAATATGTTAAAGTCTCTTTGGAGGTCTATATGTAAATAGGTTTCCCACAGCTGCATGAACCATTAATTTGTCGTTTTTTTTAGTTTTGTTTTGTTAAGCCATCTGCCATCCCGAATGCCTTAATAATTTATATCGATATTATCGCGAAATTATATGACAAGTTACAAAATCATAGCACAAACAATACTTCTACATGAAAGTCATCAGTAATTCACTTGTTTAAAATCAAAATACTATAAATATATATACAACTTGCTTTTAAAGTTAAATAAGAACCTTTACCTTTTCTTTAAAGATGCCTTTTAACCATTGTTTTTCACTCAATCACGTTTATCATTCGCGCGTTGATAAAATATCACGTGTCAAATTTTCCGCTTATTTTTTTTTTAATTTGTGACTAAATTGCTACTAAAAACACAACTGCATACGGTTTATATTTAAGAAGTTATAAAAAAATGAAATTACGGAAAAATATCTGTTCCTTGTGTATTTATGTATCTTCGCCACAACATCGTGCCTAACCATCTAACACTGCCCTACTATAATGATATACCGAGTATATGGGACCCATATGGGACCTATCTGGGGCATATCATGGCAAAAGATATGAAGCCGATGCATGATTTAATGCACTTTTTTCCCCATAGTATCGATCTTTACATATTTTCATATAACAATGATCTTCGTTTCCCTTTGTGTATCCAATTAATATAGATGAGCAGCTATATGGGTCCCATCTGGGATTTCTCAACCATATGGGTCCCACATGGGCCCCATTTGTGCTTTTTGCCCAGATTCATCCCATATGGGACCCATTTATCCTTGCTTGCTGGGAAATAGCATTTAATTGCATCATCATGTAACTCGCCGATATTGAAATAATTGCTTTTTGTACAATTTTAATCACGTTATATTACGCAAAACGCAGCTTATTCAAACTATATTAACCGCATAACAAAGATTGAAATCACATAACTGCGCTACTTTTAGTTAGCTCATTGATATGCAGAACGCAGTCCGTAGCAATTGAAGCAGATTGCTTACTTATTTTCGACGTAACTGTTAATGTAAATTAGGTTGTTGACCAACGCAGTTCTAACTGCCCTGGGGTTGATACGTCCCTTGCGCGCATTTATTCGCCAAAAGTGAAAAATGTAATGTCGATCTGCCGATGCCATTTCCGAGATACGGTTATTAAAGTCTGCAGGTCTAGCAGCCTACAGCCTAAAAAGGGTTCATCTAAAGGGGCAACTTACCACTGAAGTTTCATGGTCCTATGTCAAACTGTTCTGAGTTATTCAGTGGATCAAGTTAAAAGTCCTAAGTTTGTTGTTTTTGATCTGCTGAGCTTAATAACAAAAGGGGTCATCTACTGGCCATGGACAACCTACTTCTGAAGTTTTATGGTCCTAGGTCAAACCATTTTTGATTAAGTGTGTGCACCATAATTTCCTAACTTGACCTTTGACATTCTGACCTCAAAAATAAAAGGGGTTATCTACTGGTCAATGGCAACCTACCACTGAAGTTTTTTTGAGTTATTAAGCTGACAAGACTATGAGGTGTTTTATCAAGTCCTGAGCAATGACATCCTCTGGTACTCCCGATACACACAGCTATGCTTCATTGTGTACAGTTGGCAATTTGGCTAGGAAAATCTCGTAATCATGAATAATTAATGAGGCAGTTTCATTGGTTCCGTAAAGTACCAGATGCTTTGCGCTTAAAAAATATTCTGGCGATTGCCAGAGTTGAACCGTGTCCGCCATCTCAATACAATAATAATTGGCAGTAGTCAAGACCACATGGCCATGGAGGCTACTGACACTGTCCAGTTATTGTACAATATTTGAGTGAAACATGCAAATTTATTGGAAGAAGAGATGTCTCTCCTGCCTCATGCATATTCATTAAAACGTGATTTTGTCAGTCAATTGTCCCACGGTATTTATGAAGTGAAACGGAAGAAAAGTACCTTGGTTGCCAACGATTGAGCAATGAGTACCTAGAAACAAATTTCAACAGTCCAAGATTCTCAATAAAATGACCCCCTTTGTCTATTGACCGATCAACATTTGCAAACCGACATTTTCTAATACTAAAAATAAAGAAGTACATGTTCTGATGTATAATATTTTGACCAGGTTTTCACGAAGTTATTAGAATGACATATGTCAATGTTTGGGGTAGGGCTGGCTGCCAGGCAGGCAGGCGGCATCAGACTTACCTTTGGTATCAAATTATTTTAGTTAGGTTTGACATATAGATATTATGGAGACCTTTTATAGGATTGCGTTTGGGGCTCCCTAGGGTTTATTTAGGGTCAACATATTGTGACCAAACTTGGTATATAGGAAGAGTTTATGGAGCACTTTATGGGATTGTGTTTGGGGCCCCTAGGGTCAAGGTCAAGGTCACTGCTAAAAAAAATAAAACTGTTGGTACTGAATAACTTAAGTTAGGGTTGACATATTGCAACGAAACATGTTATAGCGTCAAGGTCAAGGTCACTGTTAACTAAAAAAACACAGTGACCAAACTTGGTATGTAAGAAGAGTCTATATTCAAGGGTTAGCATTTGGGGCCTATAGGTCAAGGTCACTGTTACTTAAAATAAGAATAACAGTAGAAACTGAATCTCACAACAAAGGCCGAAGTTCTTTAGTCAATTATTCAGTCCTACAGTTTATGCCGCTCCTGAGCATCAAGATGATGCTCTGCTTTATTGGTGGAACTAATCTACCATAGCTGTAAACTGATCACTTGACCCCATCCCGCTGGGAGCTGTTTGCCTGACTAATTTGAGCTTAATAGCTGTTCTTGTCTAGAGATTTGGGCTATTTTATGTTAGAAGTTTTTTCTTGGTATTTCATCACTTACTTGATAAATTTAGTAGTTTGATATCAACTTATGCACATCTGATTATTATAATAACATCATTATTGAATTGAATGCTTATGAATAATTTTTCTATATCATAGTTGTTATTATTATTATTATTATTATTATTATTATTATTATTATTATTATTCCCCCCTTCGAAGAAGAGGGGTATATTGCTTTGCACATGTCGGTAGGTTGGTCCGTCCGTCCGTCGGTAGACCATAGCTTGTCCAAGTGATAACTCAAAAATACCTTAATGTATGGTCATCAAACTTGACATGAAGGTTGGGTCTGACCAGTAGATGACCCCTATTGATTTTAGGCCTCATCTGGTCAAATGTCAAGGTCATAGTGACCTTTAATGGTAAAATAATTTTAAAGCTTGTATGAGTGATAACTCAACAATGCCTAGACCTATGGTTATCAAACTTGATATGGAACTTAGGCCTGACCAGTAGATGATCCCTTTTGTTTTAGGGGGTCATCAGGCCAAAGTCACAGTGACCTTGAATGGTAAAAGGTTGTCCGAGTGATAATTCGACAATGCCTGCACCCATGGCCCTCAAACTTGACTTGGAGGTTGGGCCTGACCAGTAGATAACCCCTATGGTTTTTGGGGGTCATAGGGCCAAAGGTCAAAGTCACAGTGACCTGGAATGGTATAAGGTTGTCCGAGTGATAACTCAACAATGCCTACACCCATGGCCCTCAAACTTGACTTGGAGGTTGGGCCTGACCAGTAGATGACCCCTATGGTTTTGGGGTTTTTGGGGGTCATAGGGCCAAAGGTCAAAGTCACAGTGACCTGGAATGGTATAAGGTTGTCCGAGTGATAACTCGACAATGCCTACACCCATGGCCCTCAAACTTGACTTGGAGGTTGGGCCTGGATTTTAGGGGTCATTGGGCCAAAGGTAAAGGTCACAGTGACCTTGAATGATAAAAGGTTGTCACAGTGATAACTCAACGATGCCTGCACCCATGGCCCTCAAACATGACTTGAGATGTTGGGCCTGACCAGTAGATGACCCCTATTGATTTTAGGGGTCAAAGGTCAAGGTCACAGTCTTCTCCTTGTGATATCTCAACCATGCCTGAATCTATGATCATCAAACTTTACATGGATGTTGGATCTGACCAGTTGATGACCCTTATTGATTTAAGGGGTCAAAGGTCAAGGTCACAGTGACCTTAAATGGTAGAAGGTTGTCCGAGTGATATCTCGACAATGCCTGCACCCATGGCCCTCAAACTTGACTTGGAGTTGCATCTGACCTGTAGATGACCCCTTAAGAATTTAGGGGTCATCAGGTCAAAGATCAAGGTCACAGTGACATTGAACGAAAAAAGCTTGTCTGTGTGATAACTTGACAATGCCTGCACCCATGGCCCTCAATCTTGACATTCAGGTTTTTGGTGACCAGCTGATGACTCCTATGGATTTTGAGGTCATAGAGTCAAAGGTCATGGTCATAACACACTCTATCCTCACACTTTGAATGGTCATTATCTTAAAACTGCCTTAACGGCATCCAATGTCAGTGACAAATCAGCTGTCATTTCGGTCCATGCATATTTCATTCAATTTCCGTATAATCCTGACAACATTGCGCTCAGGGGGGGCATAATGTTTGACAAACATCTCTTGTTATTATTATAGTTATTATTATTGTTATTATTATTATTAATATTATTATTATTATATTCCCATAATAAATCCCAACGTTATTGAATGCATATCAAAAATATGGTAGTCTGAATTCCACTCTGCTTATTATAACTTAATCAAAAATGTATTTCACAGGAAAACATACGAACCTCAATCCAAGCGATGACTTCAGAGTTTACAAACTTTGGACATCATAATTATGAGATTGTTTGCAATTGGATGATATTGCTATGATAAATAGATAAATTTATCTAACTTGACTCGCGCTCCAGAGGCATGTAAATATTCAGGAACATGGTTCTTCAAAGAAACATGAAGATAAGCACGAAGGTCTTAGCAGAGAACACTTCCAATCTATCAGTATCTAGACAGCTAGATGTTTACCATTTCAAGGTTAATGAATTGTACCATTATCATAAACATGAGCAGCTCGTCAATACAAAGAACAAGGCGAATTCGTGTCATCGTTAGAAATAGCAATTGACTCAAGAACTTCCCTCAATTCTGCATATAATGATCGTCAAAAAATCCCACGAATGTTCACTTTGTTAAAAACGGCCGAGTTACATCAACAGGAAATCACGATTATTGTATACTCGTAACATAAGTACTGTTTTTTGGTTGTTGTTGTTTTTTGTGCTGTGACATTAAATAATTGTTTTCATAAGAGCAATTTGTTAAGTTTGCTAAAATTTAAAACATTTTCTTCTTGTTTTGCGCAATAAGGCCACAACAAATTGATCATTTGTTCGTCGGATTTGCCGCACCTAAAATTCGAAAAACGAAAAAAAAATAAAAAAAACTTTTTTTTTGCGCCCGCACATACTATTTGGCCGCGCCGCGCATATTATTATTTTTTTTACTTCTGAATTTCCTCTATTTTCTGAAGTTTTTTTTAACTTAAAATTTAAACCTGCAACGTCGACTTCGCCCTTTTTTGGAGGTATTTCCAGCTTTCATTCCCCGCGAGCAAACTTTCCTCGTGTCAGGACAAAATCAGGTCCGGGTAACCGCAAAACAGCCGATATATGTTGACAGTGTTTTTCGTCGGGAATATTTTGCAGGACGCACTGTTGTTATTTATTTCCGGTATTAATTTGCAGGATACTTTCAGTTTTCGTAAATGTAAAATACACATTTTTAATTGAAAATCAGTGTCATAGTCAATGGATTATAGTCTTCAGTAAACAACAACAGTTTCACAGCGTCGAAGGCAATAATTATTTATGTGTGTTTTAAGTAATTCATTGTTTTGTACTCAAAATTTAGTGTTAAATAATAACTAAATCAGATTTTGAGTGCAAAACTTATATTAAAATACACGGACACTCGACTTACAACAAATGAACATGTTTCGGTGAGTTATTTTTTAAATTCTAAAATGCATTTCTCAGTCTTTAATTCTCAATGTCAAAGTCACTACAACCTTATCATTTGCTTCAAGAGGTTCAAATATAGACCTGACCCAATTTTTGAAAATGCTCAAATGATGAATTACTCTTACTAGTCTAAAAAAAAATTCTTTTGTGATAGTATTAAGTTACGGGATGAATACAATAGTTTTCTTGTTGGTCTTCGAATAATTGCACGTTACTTTGAGGAATGTTGTCTTTACAATATATCCATGCTTAAATTGAAGTTAATAGTAAAGCACTGGATCTTATTGCCATTTTTTTATATATTGAGACAGATTTTCATGTGATACAATCAAAACCTTTTAATTTATATTTAAACTAAGAACCTATGTTTGCAATTAAAAGGCATTTCTTGACATATTGCATGATATATTTGGTAAGAAATAAACTTTTTATATATTTTTTTAATTTTTCGCCTTGCGCTCGCCTCTGAATTGCCTGAAATTTAAAAAAAAGTATTTTAATTTTTTTTTCGCTCGCTCGCTCCTACTTTTTTTGGGCAAAATCCGTAGAACAAATGATCAATTTGTTGTGGCCTAAAGTGAATTCTGTAACTTCTAACTTCGTTTCGCTGTAGTAGCCTCTCTTGACTTCAATACACAAAAGTACGTAACACATTCATACACATAAGCCAGTCCATGTTTTGACCGAAAAATAAAAAGGAATAACTAGATAGGCAGGTATATAATAAATGGAATATTATAATAGGGTGCTTTTCTGGTGACCTGCATCACGTCTCGTTCCGTGAGTAAACATGTATCCGTGTTTACACATCGAAATCGACATGATACAGGTCACCAGAAAAGCGTCCTATCATAATATCTCCTATACATAACAAACTTTGTTATAACTGCTTGATTGACACGGATAAATATATTTATACCATATTATATCATGTATAGGACGCTAGCATAGATAGGACGCAGGCAAAAATATCGTTGAGAAAACGGGTAAAACCCCTTAATATATAAGATAGGACGCAGCGGAAAAATGTCAAAATCGGAGCGGAAAAATTGAGGTTGGTAAAGTATTTATAACATATTGAAGTAATAAAACAAACAAAAATTGTATAAAAGGCATATTTCGATAAGTGTCTTGTGTATTTCGATAATTATCGTCGTATTTCGGTAATTAAACGTACACAACAATGATATATGTCTTGACATTTTGAGAACATTCACGCATAATATAAGACTTATACAAATGCTTTAATAGACTAGTTCTGACTGACAGTCAACCGTTGCATCTCCAGACATGCCTTCTGAATGACAGTCAACCGTTGCAAAACAGTGTATTGTCAAAACTAATGATTGTTTTGATAGGGGTTGTCGCTGCGCGGATTAAAGCATGTGAGCATAATTATTGCGTGTCGGTAATTAGCCTTGCCAGCATAAGGCACCTCGGGTAAAGTGCGAACAAACAACAATACGGTATTACCATCGCAATAGTTCGTTCTATTGATGTTTTTCTAATGACAGACAGCGGGTGTTTTTCACACCTTCGCACATTTGAAAAGATTTGATAGTGACAATAATGCTACTTTGCGTTATGCACATTCCTTTATTATTTTTTTAAAACAGTAACATACAACAAAATGTTTTGTAAAATATCGAAACATTAAAATCATGAACAACGATTAATTGATAAATACCTCCTTTCCCGATTTTCCGTTGCCGTTATAACTCAATCCAGTTAAAGTGCTGACTCACATCGATTTTATGAGTAGCGTCCCTTTTGTAAAAAAGTAAACACTCGTGTTTGTTTTCAATTTATTTCTCAATAAATCATTTTAAAGTAAACATTCAATATATTTCTGCGTGTGTTAACTTGCATGATTTTACCTATGTCAGTTGTTCACGTCGGTGCCACACAGTACAGATACTTACTATTACCGCGTTCTTCCCCGGTCCGATATTTTCGACCTGAAATGGACTTGGAAAAAAGAGATGAAATTCTAATAGCATAAAAAGGACGCAGGCCATTTTTAAGACGATAATTGGGGGTAAAAAAAGTGCGTCCTATGCATGATATAATACGGTACATGTAATACATTATATAAATCATAAATATCTATTCTTTCATTCAATTGTAGATGAGTATAATTGGGTTAATATTGATATTTTTATAGTAAGTAGACAGCTTATGTTATTTTAATGGAAGTATAAATAAGAATCCCATATATAAAGTTGTTCTATTTGAAATTTGATGGCAGATCAAATGATACATCACTGAATATTTTTTTTCTATGTACTTCAATGTTTCATTTTGTTGCCATGAAATCAATGGTTATGGTATTTTTTTTAAAATATTTCCAAGAATAGTTTGAAACTAAAGTAAATGATTGCTTTTCTATAGTCATCATGACTTTTTGTGCAGAAATCACACTGAAGTTGTACTCTGATTAATATCCTTCTGACCACAAAACTGACCAGGGCAGAATGGTTAATGGGCCCCTGCTGACAGAAATTGTTTATCGCAGTTACATGCATAATAAACACTAAGCTGTGAAGTGAGGCTTTGAAAATGGGCTAAAATCCAGAAACCTGGCATAAACTGTAGGACTGTATTGAAAACCGCATTGCGGTGTTTCTTATTACCGGGTAGATATAAAATTAACTTATTATCACTGATTTGTATAGTGATTTGATAAACATTGCTGACTTGCAAATAGCTGATATATACGATGAGGATGATGAAGATGACGATGATGAGGGTGATGATGATGCCAATGAAGACGGCACACCTGACTGGGTGGAGTCTGAGCGGATGCAGTTCATCAATTTCCGGGACCGGGACCACGATGGACATCTGGATCTAGAGGAGGTCCGCCAGTGGATCATTCCGGAGAATTATGATATCAGCGACTCGGAGGCAAAACACCTAGTCTCTGTGTCAGACACTGATGGGGTTGGTGATTTATGGCTTATTTTAGCTCAGTGTGCACAGTGGTCAAGTGTAGCAGTTTCCTTCAGGTCTAGGCATTGGTCTTGATGCTTTTGCTAGGATTTTAGAACATTTTTTAGCAATTTAAATGCATTTCAAAATTAATGTTAGTTGTACCAATGTCTCAAACTGAAGGTAACTGTTTGCATGGGCTACATGCACCAAAACATGAGATATTAATGAGTTTTGATTTCATGTTGAGTGTGGGTTGTTTGTAGGCGACATGTGGCCAAACAAGGAGGAGGAGGAACCTGAGTGGGTGAAAGGAGAGCGAACTCAGTTCTCCACTTACCGAGACACAAATGGAGATGGAGTTATGGATCGTGATGAAGTGAAAAACTGGATAATTCCCCCTAATTATGACCATTCAGAAGCAGAAGCTAAGCATTTGATATATGAGGCTGATGCTAATAAGGTTTGTGCAACAGTATACTTTTATAATGCTTTGTAAAGAGGTTTGTGTGGTTAACTGGTGTTTGCAGTATGATATTATTTGCATGGATGTAACTAGTGGTTGACAATATTGTCACTTAGTAATTTGAGAATATTGAAACAAAAAGTATTTGCATGCACCTTCCAATAAGGACCTTTTATACCTTTTTTATTGTAAAGCCTGTGTGTGGTGAGAGAGACATAGTTCTCACAATGGCAATTCTTTGTACACGCGTCAACTTGTACTGACCAAACCTTGTCCGTGCTGTATCTTGGCTATGCATTTAGGTTTTTCAAAAAACTTACCACCATGATAGGTGGAGTTTTGCACACAAGACCTGTCTGTACCTCAAAGATCAAGGTCACGCTAAGAGATCATAGGTTGAAATGATCCTTGTCCGGTGCTTAAACTTGACCATGCATTATAGAATTATAAAAAAACTTGCTTTGAAGGTTCACCATGATGAGATGGCTTGTCATGCACGAGACCAAGGTGAGGGTCATGCTTAGAGGTCAAAGGTTGAAATCATCAGGTTCACCATAATGAAGTGGCTTGTAGCGTACAAGACCTAGGTCTGTACCCCAAAGGTCAAGGCCACGCTTAGAGGTCAAAGGTTAAAATGATGCTTGTCTGGCCTGTATGTTGACCATGCTTGCAAAAATTTGCCACGAAGATTTACCATGATAAAGTGGCATGTCTGGCACAAGACCCAGGACTATACCTCGAAGGTCAAGGTCACATTTTGAAGTCAAAATGAGTACTGTTGATAGTACATTGATAAATTGAGTACAAGATAAATTTAGAGGTGCAGGTCTATTTAAAATATAACACTTAGTAGAACGTAACCAACAGCTATGTCATAATAATCATATAAATTATCTGCTTATTGTTCTACTCCATGTTATTTTGTGTTGCAATTGGATGCAAGAGTATTTTTTCTGTGTCAAAGGCTTTTTAGACGGGCTTGACAAATGGCGACAAATGTATTATAGTAATTGTCTTAGGTCTGGCATGCATATTTTGTACTGTCTGAGGCATTAACTGGAAAGATTAGTGGTAAATTTGTATTGTATTTTATAATATTGACTGATGTGATGAAACCTCTTTTCCCTGCATACACCCTGTACACATGGTGCTTTAATTGCCGTGTTATGGCTGTGTTTGTACCCTTCTACATTGTCATTCTCTTTCCTTTAAAGTATATAAGAATCACGTACGTCGTCACGTCCGTCTGTTTATCCACCAGTTGGTCCATCCTTTTTTTTGTCCAGTCCATACCTTCTCATTCACGGTCTGATTTTATAATTATTTGTCTGAAGTGACCATAGTATGAGGATATGTTACACACAATACCCGTGACCCTACCTTCAAGGTCAGGGTCGCAGCAACCTTCTGTAATTAGTGTGGTCTGTCGTCTGTCCCAGTTTTAGTCTGGTCCATATCTTTCTTGTTCATTGTCTGATGTTTTGCTATATATTAAAGCCTTACTTAAAGCTGCACTCTCACAGATTGAAGGTTTTGACAACTTTTTTATTTTTTGTCTTGGAACGAGCCAATTTTTGCAAAAATCCATGGAAACCAGTTATATAAATCTGCTGACAAAAAATTAGATTGCAGATTTTTATATTTAAGTTCAAAAATTGTTGTTTTATGCATTTTTCCTGAACCATTAGTAACGGTTTAAGCCATAAAACATTAATTTTCGAACGGAAATATGAAAATCTACGATCTGATTTTTTGACAGCAATCTTATATCATTGGTTTGCAGATATTTACGCAAAAATTTGCTCTTTCCAAGCCAAAAAATTAAAAAGTTGTAAAAATGGTATATCTGTGAGTGTGCAGCTTTATGATAGTTTGTGTCATATCCATTTCTCCCACATCAGATAAGTAGATCCAATAATTTAGCTATGCTAGAAATCCTTATCTTGCCCACGGGCGAAGATAAAATGCCCGTATGGAACTTCTTTTTAATGGTCTTTACATTGTAGTTACCTCCCTTGTTAAAGACTGTCGTCTGTAGCATATTGGAAACATTTTCTTGTGATAATATCTAGAACGCTAATTAATTATTTCTCGCTTCAAATGTCACCACAAATCAGTTATCACACACCTTTCAAGAAATAATGCTTCACTCTCCTTAGAACTATTTAAAGACTGATTTGACTGTTAACATCATCTAAATCGCTGCGCGCATATCCATGACAACCACAATTATCGCATATCCATGCGCAATTATTTTTACTAAGCACAAAAGAGTTCCAGCAAAAGATACATTTTTACTTAATTTTTAACTGAGGTGGGAGAAAAAGCATCTACCATAGCTGCTCGTGTAAGATAGGTTCATCCAGACCCTCGCGCAGGGTGTTTTGCGGAAACTCTGTAAACCTCGTTTCCGCAAAACACCCTACGCTCAGGTGGGGATGAACCTATCTTACACTCTCGGCCATGGAAAATACTTATAATCTTTCTCATTCATGGTTAGATTTTAAAATTATACGGCATAAGTGTCCACCATAGCATGTATATGTGTCGCACACAAGACCCATGTATCAGGCAGGAAAAATAGAGGAAAAGGGCAACCCTACTATCTTTCATTATTCCGCCAAAGAAGGGCTTATTGAAATCGCACTTTCGTCTGGTTTTCCGTGTTAAGGCTGTAACTTAATCATGCAAGGAGAAATGTTAAAATTACTTGGTACATGTGTTCAGTACATAAAGGTGACGTGTCACTGAATGACCCATGTCCCTACTTTAAAGGTCAAGGTCACTCATGCAGGTTTATCATCATCAATGCTGCTTGGAGGTGTCCGGGCTGTAACTTTGTCATGCAGAGACAAGATTACATGGCATATTTGTTTTGTACATTAAGATGACTTGTCAAGTGCAAGACCCAAGTCCCTACCACAAATGTCATGACCACACTTACAGGTTTATCGTACAATGTAGTTGGTTGTGTCCAGCTTGTAACTTTGTTATGCACAGAGGGATTTAAAAAAAATTAGCACACCTCAGCCTCACAGTTTTCAGTTATGATAAATCTTCCTGAATTTAGGCATAAATAGTAATTGCAAAATGCGTTGAACTGAAGGGCACTTTGGGGGAATTCACCACTTAATGTGACAGCTCTTGTTTAACCTGTTTATACATAATATTTATACATAATGTGCAGGTTAAAGCAATATGTCAATGTAGTACAAAACTATTCACATGCAAATAGTTTCATGATTTATTCTATACTATATATTATTTAACTCTTCCATCATTTTAATAAGTGGATCAGTGCAGTTTTCTATGCTATACTTTAAAACATGAGAACTGGGATTTGAAAGGTACAAAATTTACAAGCCATATAACGCTGGACCTAAAAATAGAATTATGTAATCAGACTACCTTTAAGAAGGTTTGCATATGTATATACATGTATATATTCAATGTTTTGCTTAATGTTTATTTTTTCTCAGTCAAGTGTAAGTGTGTTTGTGGTGTTTATGGTTCTGAATGGTCGTAATGGTGGAGGGACAACTGTGTAGAAGACAGGTTTACACTGTTATCTAGTCTAAATTACACAAGTCTTCCCGAAATGTGCCGGCCAAAAATGTACCGGTCCGGCAGCTCTTTCGTAAATCACGGTCCGGATGACTGACCTATTTTGTGACGTCTATAAATAGCGAAAAGGTACCTAAAAGTGAAAAGTATTCACTGATTATTTGCTTTAGCGGCAGTTAATCGATCCCACATTGATATTTGACGTCACATAACATTGCCAAAAGACGACCATTTCTGATATGGAATCATGGTGTTGATTGTCGGAGATAAACGAGTAAATATGATCCATCTGTAACGGCATTTGATTACAACTGTTTTGATTGGTTCTTGGTTTGCAACAAGGCACAATCAAAATCGTCAGCACTCAATATGCTTCGGCTTTGGTGTCAAAATGGCAACGGTTGGTGGAAATATTGGAAAACCGGAAAACACCTAAATGGCGGGGATGTTGAAATATTTTTGGCAAGACTAATGGTATATTTTTACTTAACGACATGTCCATTTAGTGTTTATATGTTGTTGATTTTTGTAAATTAAATCAGGAAATTATTTTTTAAGTCTTTTTATCCCCCGCTGAATCGAAGGTTTCGGGAGGGGGATATTGTTTTGGCGTTGTCCGTCAATCCGTCATTCCATCTGTCCTTCCGTCCGGTACCATATCTTGGTAGGCATTGATCAGAAAATGTTCAAACTTGGTCAGAATGTGCCCCTTGATCAAATCTCGACCACCTGTAAAAGTGGGTCACATGGGGTCTAAAACTAGGTCACTAGGTCAAATCTTAGAAAAATCTTTGGAACACACTAGAGGCATTATACATGGTCATATATTCATGAAACTTAATCAGAATGTTTTCCTTGATAAACTCTTGATTGTAAATAAAACTCGATCACATATGATCGAAAACTAGGTCACTAGGTCAAATCTTAGAAAAATATTGTCCGGAACCATATCATGGTAATGATTGGTCAAGTAATGTTTAAAATTGGTCATGATGTAATATGGACCACTTAAAAAAAATGGTCATGTGGGGTCAACAACTAGGTCACTATATCATATCTAATAGAATTATTTTGTCCGGAATGGAAATGATTGGTCGGATTATGTTCAAACTTGGTCATGATGTACCCCTTGATGAAATATGGACCGCTTGTAAAAGTGGGGCACATGGGGTCAAAAACTAGGTCATTTGGTCAAATCATAGAAAAAATTTTTTAAACACATTATGTTTGGTCTAATATTCATGAAACTTGATCAGAATGTTTTCTTGATGAACTCTGGGATATCTTTTAAATTGGGTCACATGTGATAAAAAATTAGGTTACTAGGTCAAATCTTGTCCGAAACTATTTTTTCTATTTAACTATAACATGGTCAGAATGTTAAATTTTGACTGTGTTTTAAAAGTGGGTCAAATGGGTCAAAAACAAGGTCAATAGGTCAAATCATAGAAACAATATTGGGAACACACTAGAGGCAATGTGATTTTCATGAAACTAAATCAGACTGTTTTCCTTGATTGTTGTTGAATAGTTTGAAACTGGGTAAAATGGGGTCAGAAACCAGGTCAGTAGGTGAAATCTCTGAAAAATTGTGTCCCGAACCAAACAATGGTATTGAATAGTCAGATATGTTCACATTTGGCCTTAATGAAATCTTACAAGAGTTTTAAAATTGGTCACATGGGGTCAAAAACTAGGTCACTATGTCATATCTTACAGAAATCTTGGGAACACTCTAGAGGCAAAACATCTGCTCTAATTTCCATGAAACTTAATCAGAATGTTTGCCTCGATGATATCTTGGAATAGTTTAAAACTAGTAGGTCATGTGGGGTCAAAAATGAGGTCACTGGGTCAAATCTTAAAAAAATCTTGTGGACACTCTAGAGGCTATATTTTTTGCAATATATCTGGACCACTCTTCATGAAACTTAATGAGAATGGTTGCCTTAATGAAGTCTTAGATTAGTTTGGAACTGGGTCAAATAGAGTCATAAACTAGGTTTCTTGGTCAATTCTAAATGCTACATTATGTAAACAATATATTATATAACAGTTGCAATCAAACTCAAACTTATATATATATATTTCACCAACAATTGATTTGCATTCCTTGACTTAGCCCAATCAGGCGGGGGATATCAATTCAACGAATTTACTTTTTGTGTTCTATTTAATGACATGTTTGTTCAGACAGGTAAATATTTTTTCGGACCAGCTGAAACTTCCAACGTGCTTGTCCGGTGGACAGGCAGACTATTTGCAATTTCGGGAAGACTGTTATACAGTAATGGACTTAGTGTTCTCTTTCTTTAGAGAATCATTTGATAAATAATAAAGATCAATAAGTTTCCAGTTTTTCACTTTCATTTTTAGCTCTACTGGCCAAAGGCCAGAAGAGCTTATGCGATGGTAATGTGTACGTAGTATGTGCATCCGTGCGTCCCTTCGTCTGTAAACAATTGCTTGTGAACACAATACAGTCTTCAGTTTTGATTGTATCTCGATGAAACTTGTACAGTATCTAAATATCCATTAGAGCTGGGTTCCATTCGAAAACCAGCCAGATCCGCCCATGCATGCCTAGATTATGGCCCTTGATAGTATAAAAAAATGCTATTGTGTAAACAATTGGTTGTGAACACGATACAGTCTTCAGTTTTGATTGTATCTCAATGAAACTTGTACAGTATCTAGATATCCATTAGAGCTCGGTTCCTTTCGAAAACCAGTCAGATCCGCCCATAAATGCCTAGATTATGGGCCATGAAAGTTTTAAAGAAATGCTTTCTATTTTTAGCCAGGTCTGCATGAGCGAATTCTATTTTTAGCCAAGGTTACATGTACATGTAAATTCAAGTCTAGAGTTAAGGGAGACAATTTGCAAGTCTAGGATTTTGAGAGACAATTTGCTTATTGCTTCTGCAGTTGATTTTGTGAATTACTCTGCCTTGTTCTTGTTAAAAGCCCAAAGGCCATTTTTTAGCTTTAAGTTCTGTAGTTTGCGCATTCATCTTAACAAAATTGGTTGTGAATGTTTAAGTTATGCACCTGGTGTCATTACTGGCCAAACCCAGGGTTCACAGGTTTGGTAAACATAAATCTGGAAAGGTTTGAAAATATTTTTGTGTGTTAGTGCATCCATCTCAGCACAATTGATTGTGAATGTTTGTTCAAATTGATCAATGGTGTCCTAGGATTCCCTTGACTTTGACCTTTCGACCAACTTTTTTTTAACTTTTAAAACTACAGAAATTTTTACTATGAGTACAGTTTTGAAAGCATTTTTTTTGTCAGATGACTTTTACTTGGCACATATTAAAATAGTTCAGCAACTAATCTGCTTACAATTCTGGGCTCAGATGTTGAACGTGCTACGTTTTCAGGTAACCCAAACACAAAACATAAACTATATGTCTGTTGCCTTTTACCCATACATACATGCTGTAGATTGATATGACCACAAAAGCCATGCCAGTAGAGCTTAGGCCCTTTTGGGCTTCTTGTTGTTGGTTTACAATCATAATCATTCATGTGTTACATTCTGACATTACAATTGTATTTTGTCTTACATTTGCAAGTTTGCTTTTATAATTTGAGAAAGCTGTATCATTTTGTTAAAACATAGTCACATACTGTCTTTTTCTCATTTTCAGGACGGCAAGCTCACAAAACAAGAAATTCTGGACAAATATGACATCTTTGTTGGCAGTCAGGCCACAGACTTTGGTGATGCTTTGACTCGACATGACGAGTTTTAGGCCTAAGAATACTCAACCCCAGATTAAGTTTGTGAAAGCCAGTTAAAACATGATTGTGTTCAGTGCTGCAAGGAAAACTGTGCCTACTGCTTTATTGCTATGAAAGTGACTTAGATATGGCTTGATACATGTACATTGTCTGTACTATGCAATCATTTATTAGCTCACCTGACCAAGTTGTCTAAGGTTAGCATTTGTCCGTTGTCCACAATTAGTTTGTAACCACTTTAACATCAACATTTCTGAACATATCTTATTCAAAGTTGTTCAAAATTTATATGGCCACAAGATCCCAGCCAAGTTCGATTATGGGCCAGATATGACAAGTAGGTCAAGAGTTGTTGCCCTTGATTAACAATGCCATATTTAACATTGTTTACACTCTAGCACCTTCATGTATTCACCGAACCTAAAAAATGCCATATTTTACATTTGTTACCACTCGAACAAGTACCTTCAATTTCTCACCAATCCTTATAATATTTAATATGAAAATGATGACCATAAGATCGTAGCCAAGTTTATGGGTCAAATCTGACCAATGGCCAGTTACATGTATCCAGGGTCTATACTTGGTAGCTCTATACTAGCCAAAGGCCAGAAGAACTTATGCCATGGCTTGGTGTCCTTATATATCAGTCCATAAATATTTGCTTTTGAACTCGATAAAGTCTTTAGTTTTAATTGTATCTAAATCAAAGTTACACAGTAGTTAGAATCCATGAGAGCTCAGTTTCTTTCGAAAACTATGACTGGTTTAAAAGATCTTGATCTTCTATAAACTTATACAGAAGTTAAATATTGATGCTCAAACTAACCAGATCCTCCCATGCATGAGTGGATTATGGCCCTTGAAATTGTCGAAATTGCTATGATTGAGGTTGTGAACACAATAGAGTCCATTTATAACCCAATGTTTACTCAACTTTAACAGTAGTTAGATATTGACTAAATGACTGTTCCTTTGGAAAACCAGCCAGATTTGCTTATGCATGACTGGATAATGGCCCTTGAAATTATCAAAATAGCTATAATACAGCCAGATTTATTTATCAGAACTTCAGATGATTTGACAGTGTATTTAGTTGTGATTGAAAGGCTACATTACTTATGCATTAAGCAATGAAGATGACTGACACTCCAGTGCTATTGAAGGATATTAAATTGTAAAATGCGAATTCATTGGAAGAAGAGTTTTCTCCCCTGCCTCATGTATAGAATATTAAAACGAAATTTTGTCATTCAATTGGCCCACGGTATTTATGAAGGATAACAGAATAAAGTACCGTGGTTGCCGACAATGATTTATTTTATTTATAGGTATGTTAAAAGTTGACATTGTAGTTGATCAGGTATTTTTGTGATATTTTCATATACACTGACTGGTGGTTTGTTCATGTTTTAGAGGATAACATGAATTGAAATAAAATTGAAATTGTTGCATCAAGATGAAAACTTCAGTAACATATGTAAACAATGTGGTTTCATTAATAAGTATTGTTATGGAGTTAGCATTGTGTAATAGATTATATGAACATGCTTTTTTGTAGGGAAAGTATTATTTCTACTTTTTAAATTGTATGTACTAACTTTCCAACTTTTTTTTCAAGCATGAAATAACTATTTAGAGATTTTGTAGGGTTTTATCACTGGTAGGCGCATTCTTTGAAAACAAAATTTTTACTATTAATATATTTGACATTTATAGTCCATGTATTTATCCACCAGATATGTTATTGTGTTTATTTTACAATTTGTCAATGTAGCTTATTTTACCGAACAAAGCTTCCTTAGCCATACTTGTTTTATATTTGCTATTTTGTAGTGTTAGTGATTGTTATATTACATGTGCTTGCATGTTATTGTATTAAGCTCACCTGAGCACAAAGTGCTCAGCGTAGCTACTTTGATAGGGTGACTGTCCGTTGTATGTTTGTCGTCAACATTTTCCTTCAAACAACTTTTTCTCTGAAACCACTGGGACAATTTCAACCAAACTTCACAGGAATGTTCCTTGGGTGGTACTCTTCCACAAGATTTCAATAAAAGTGATTTAAAAAAGAACCCTGGTTGCCATGGCAACCGAAAAGAAATAAAATGAAAATGTTCTTAAAAAAACGCTGGTTAGATTTCATAATGAATTCACAGAAATACTCCTTTGGTGGCCCTGTATCAATTTTCTTCGATCCATGTTGATTGGTCATCTTTCCACTATATGTTTATAAAAAAACATGGCCACCAGGGGGTTGGGCATCTTTCCACTATATGTTTATAAAAAAAAATGTCCACCAGGGATGGGGCTTCTTTTAAATTTATGTTTATATGGCAAACTAAAAATCTTTTCAGAATGCACTGGCCTGATTTTAAAATTATTTCACAATTTTTTTTTTCTTAGGTGACCCTCTATCAAATTCCTTCTCCCCATGTTGATAGGTAAAAAAATGGCTGCTAGGGGTGGGGCTTAACTGTTCAGTGTATGCCCCTATATTAAAGACAATTTTGAAAGTCTTTTTCTTAGAGACTTTTGGCCCAATTTCAAAATAATCTCACAGAAATATTCTTTAGGCTACCCCATATCAAACACATTCACCTCATGTTGATTTGTAAAAAAAAAAACATGGCTGCCAGGGGTGTGGCTACTTTTCACTTTATGTCTATATGGAAAACTTTAAAACCTTTTCTTCAGAAACTATTTGACCAATTTTAAAATAATTTCACAGAAATATTTCATAGGTGTTTCACTGTCAAATTCCTTCCCCCCCATGTTGATTAATATAAAACAAATAATTTCACAGAAATGGTCCTAATGTGACCCATTTATCAAAATTATTTATTTTATTTTCTTAACTTCAAACTTCATGAACTTATTCAAAGTAATAAAATGCACTTTTGTTTCTAGCTATATAACTCTAACTTAAATATTGTAAGAGTTATGGCCCTTTGTAACTCTTTCACTGAATACACATTTTTCATATTTTAATAAGCCCGTTTAAAAAACAGGAAGTGTTATAGTTTCACCTGTTGCGAGAGGTATCCACCATGTTGTCTGATCAATAACTTTATAACCCTTTGTCCCATCAGTTGAGTGATATATGGCCATCTATGCCCTCTTGTAGTATACACTGGTCACAGCGGATTTCAATCAAAACTACTCGCATGTTTTTTTGCCATTCAGATATATTTGATCAAAATCAATATTGAACTTGGTTCAGATAATTTCATTGCTTTTTTTCTCAATATCGTCAACGCCACCAAAGTATCGTTGGATAATTAATTGACTGACAAAGTTTTGTATTATGAATTTTAAAGTAAATAAAATTGACAAAAAAAATCTGATTTGGGTGAGATTCGAACCTTAAAAGCTTATGTTGGGATAACAGAACTTCCAAGGATACACATTTTGCCAGTCAATTGTCTGATGGTACATGATGGGGCGCAGAGCATAATTTAGTACCAGGAGTGTCTGGCATTGTGGAAGTATTTTTGTTGTGCCAAATTTACATTTGTCTTTTTTCAAGTGTTTTTGCCAAAACAGATATTCTTTCATGTTTGTTATGGAAATGATCTTTCCTTAGTCATGATTTTAAGTCTTTTGATATGAGTTTTCCTTCGAGCTAGTCTTGAGATAAAAGGACACCTTTCTCACCTAATTGACTTTTACAGGTGCTACGATTTGGCTTTTTTTAAGCAAAAACTTTGGCAGATACCTTAAATGTCAATAATGATTGTACATGATACATTAATTTTTAATAAAAATCTCATTTTCTTTGACTTGTTTGCTTTTATGTCATCATTATATATGTGAAAGAACTGACAACATCGGATCAGATCAGAGGGACTTTGAAATGATGGCATATCAATCAGGGGCCTTATGTATGCATGCGACTCGAACCTCTGCAGTTCCTATGAAAATAGCAATTGTGTTGTCAAAAATATCATTGTGATTTGTTATTTAGCTACATCTTGGCCTTTTCTAATCCATTTCAAAGAAGGGAGATGTTTCATAATTTCAAGGGTGAGAATCGTAAGTGGATTTAGGTGATTTTTTGCCATCCTTGTTTGTAGCTCTACTGGGCAAAGGCGATGGCGTGTTGTACGTCGTCCGTGCATCCATGCGTCTGTAAACAATTGGTAGTGAACACAATACAGTCTTTAGTTTTGATGAAACTTGTACAGTAGTTCGATATCCATGAGAGCTTGGTTGATTTTTAGCTGTATTGGCCAAAGGCTATTTTTAGCTATATTAGCTACAGGCCAGGAGAGTTTATGCAATGATGTAGGGTCTGTCGTTCTTGCGTCTGTCTGAGCATCAGTGCTTGTGAATGTTTGTTCAAATTATGCCCCTGGGGTCATTACTGGCCATGCCCCAGGAGTTCTAAAGTTATGTATACTTAAATTGGGAAATGTTTGAAAATCTTTTTGTCTGAAACCGCTAGGCCCAGAACCTTGATATTTTGAATAAGGCATCATTCAGTGGTCCTCTTCAAAGATTGTTAAAATTATGCCCCTAGGGTCAAAACTGGCCCTGCCTCAGGAGTCACAAGTTTCTTAGAGATTTATCTAAGAAAAACTTTCAAATTCTTCTTGTTTCAAACCACAAGGCTCATACCTTTGATATTTGTTGTGGAGCATCATATGATGGCCCTCTATCAAGACAGTTGAAATTATGCTTGTTTGGACCTCCTGACCTTTCCTTATTTTTGAAGCTACAGCAATAAAATTTGAACCACTTTAAATAATTGCTTACTACATCTCCTGTCCTCGCATATTGAATATGCAATGTTGACCACAAAAACCATGACAGTAGAGCACAGGCCCTCAGGGGCTTCTTATTTAACTCAACAACTTGCAAAGATAGTCTTAAAAAGCTTAAAATCAGGAATTTTTAAGGGCGCTCAAAATTCTTTACAACACAAAACGCCCACTAAGATGCTGCCCTGGACCCCCAGTGTAAATTCCTTGGATCTTTGCTTACAGTAATTCTCACCCCTGTTAGTAGCTAATGAACAAATGCGTGAGAACCAGATAATATACAAGGGCTGTTAACATGTATTGGTAAAATGTAAAAATAATGAACTCAATTCAATTTTTGGACAGTACTACGAAAGCAGTGCCGTTCATAGGTATTATGCTACCTTTCGACAGGCATGCATCATTTGGTCCCCGGCTTCATACCTCAAACAGAAGCGTCCAGGAACCAGTTTTAAACGGAAGTGCGCGGTTAAATGAAATAGAGCTTTTGTCCGCTATTCTTAAGTACGCAAGTCAAGTAGCGCCCCAAGGCGGCTGATTCATAATGTAAAATTTATTCTTCGTAACTCCACAATATTTAACAGTGCACTGTTAAATAAAACATGTAATGGTTACACATAAATTGTTTTAGGTAATACCTTTCTCTTATTACACTAGTGTTTCATGAAAAACTTATTTAGATCGGCTTCTTTTAACAAAACATCGCAATTTTGGAACTATCTTAGCAGGTGCGCGTTGTCTTGTGCTAAAAGGCTGACCATATAAATGTAGAGGGAAAAGGCTGACCAGAAAAATGAAAATTGAATTATTTCTGTTGAATTAATCTTAATGGGTTATTTTAATTTCCTTGTACTATTTTATGTATTATAACTGATTTATTATAAATATTTGTGTAAATATAAGAGCGTTTAGTTGAAGATGGATGACTTTTTTATCACTTATAGATATAGAAGTATCCATCTACATCCAAGCCATACCAAGTACATTAAACATATTTTAAAACTTGGCAACCCATAAAACTTAAAAAAAAAATCAAAATATTTTCATTCAACTTATTTTTATTTTCTTGGTCAGCCTTTTCCGGCCTTATCAGCCTTTCCCTCTATATCTTTTGTTCAGCCCTTTGGGCAGCCTTTTAGTATGTCTCCATTCTCTTGCCATTTGATAATACTTAGCGCTGGGATCTGTCATTCTTGGCTAGGAAAACAACAAGTGGGATATGGACGCGGCTAGCGAGTCAAGATAATTGACTTTCATACATTATTCGCAAACAAGTTCTTAACTATGCGATTCAAGTTTGTTTTGGTTATTTGAGTTTATCAAGGTCTGCCCGCGCCCATTGGCTGCATTATGGCTTGACCCCGCCGTGACGCCACCACGACTTAAATTGTGTTTAAATGCCATAAATGACATGAGATAGAAGTGACAGCAATTCGCAGTCTAATCCAGACATTGGAAGACTTGAAGAAACAGAGTGAGATACAAGAGATCCGGGTGCGATACCCGAGCTCTTTGCGAAGAGACCTCTTTGTTCTTTAACTTGCTTGATGTAAAGCACCGATACACGGGATACAACTTTCCTGGGTACACCGCTTTTTCCAAGCACTACCCTTTAAATGCCAAGCGCCAGGCAAGGGAGCTACTTGTACCAGCTTTTAACGTCTTTCGGTATGACACGGCCCAGGATCGAACCCACGACCTCCCGCTCCGTAGGCGGACGCCTTAACCACAAGGCCACGGAGACGGTCTATGTGATTCAAGGGATTTGATTGATGTTTTAAAGATGTATGAATACACATCGTTCCGTGCATCGTCCAATCATCGGCTGGCAAGTTTCGGTGAGTGACTACTTACAATAGAATTTTCGAACGAATTTAGTTTGTTCTTTATTTGTTATTTCGCTGATTTTGGTATTATGTTCTGATATTTTGAAAATGATTTGAAGAAGCAGTTGAAAAATTATTTCGTCAGTTATCGAGCTATAAAAATCTTATTTTGTAGAAAATTAGAAATTTTGTTGCTGTTATTATTTTCGTTCAGTTAAATTCTTCCAATTGATAGGAGTCCTACACGCTGTCACGAAGCTTTACAGAACAAAGAAAATGAAGACAATCTATTCAACCATAAATAGCATTTTTAACACCCATGCAATCGCCATCCATTTGCATTTTTTTTAATCATAATAAAATAACAATAAAACCCAACTGTCAATCAAATTAAAAACCGCTCCTTCCACTAACTAAAATAAATTCCCATTCCATAATAGGCGCGCACTTCAGTGCGGCGCCAACAAGGACTGAGCAAGCGACTGACTTTAACGTCTATGTGTATAGTGAGTATTGTTATTGCCATCTAAACGTGAAATTATTCTGCATCAGCTTTGTATAGCCAGTCGGTCTACATTTAACTGCACTGTTTGTTTATCCTCTAACTTCCAAGTCTAAAATTAGGCATAGAAAGTAGGTTAAAACTTAGGGTTACTCAATTGACAGCGTAATTACTACAGTTCAGGCCAAAAAAAACCAAACATGACGGTAAAGTTGGAAGGTAGTTGGTAGTTGGGGATTCGAATATTCAAATACTTACCAGTTGCCAGTTGGGGATTCGAATATTCAACTACCTGCTAGTTGCCAGTTGGGGATTCGACAAACACTGTTTTAATTCACTTTTATTGGTATATTCGCCAGTCGGATATTCGACCATTTCCAGTCGAATGTTCAACTGCAAACCAGTCAGTAGTTGGGGATTCAGATTATGTCTATATGTATGATTTTAAAGGTCACATATGGGAAAATTAATCGCCAAATGTTTTTTTATGCATGTACACATATGTATCTTTGCGACAAACACTGTTTTAATTTACTTGTATTCGTATATTCGCCAGTCGGATATTCGACCATTTCCAGACGATTATTCGCGAATGTTGAACTGCAAACCAGTCAGTAGTTAGGGATTCAGATTATGTCTATATGTGTGGTTTTAAAGGTCACATATGGGAAAATTAATCGCCAAATGTTTCTTTATGCATGTACACATATGTATCTTTGCGACAAACACTGTTTTAATTTACTTTTATTCGTATATTCGCCAGTCGGATAATCGACTGGAAATGGTCGAATATCCGACTGGCGAATATACCAATAAAAGTGAATTAAAAATGTGTTGTCGAATTCCCAACTGGCAACAAGCAGGTAGTTGAATATTCGAATCCCCAACTGGCAACTGGTAAGTAGTTGATTATTCGAATCCCCAACTACCAACTACCTTCCAACTTTACCGTCATTTTTAAAGCTGAAAACTGCTTCAGTCCAGGAAATGTATTTTGCACTAATCAATTGCATGTATATACGATGATGTCATAACAAAATAGGAACTAAGTATATATATTTATCACAAGCAATGGGTGAATTTATTCAAATATAAATGTAAAGATTATCTTCATTATTCAAGACTAAACATTGTTTTTGATTGACTGAAGTTCTCAAGACACACTTCCCACTTGACAATTGACATGGCAATAACCATTGTGCAATTTACAGAGCATAGTTTCAATGAAAAATGCCAAAATATGTTGCTTATTATTGTATCAGATTCATTATTATTTTCTTTTTTCATAGCAAAATATATGTTGGATTGGTTAAACTTTAGATAGGTTTAACATAAAAGTATGTCCAGAAAGAAGTAATTAATGCCAAATCAGAATATATGTCGAACAAGCTGGAAGAAAATAAAAATGATTGAAGAAGCTGTGGTCAGAGTTAAAAAAAATCTTGGATATAGTAGTAAAAGTAAATCTTCTCCAAATATTGTTTTGAACATTGTTGATGAAAATTGTTTTGAACCATGTAAGATTGCAAATCACTTTAATACTTTTTTTACTACTGTAGCCTCAGCTTTAGTAAAAAATCTACCCTTGCCCTTCAATTTGTTTAACTATGAGTCTGACTGTTTTAAACGATTTTTTAAAGATAGAAATCCTGACTCGGTTAAATTCAAACTTCACACTGTTAGTGAAGAATACATTTACAAGGAAGTATGTAAACTAAATTGTTCAAAAAGCACAGGGTTATATAACATTCCTGCAAGATTTTTAAAAGATGCTGAACCATTTTTAAAGATACCAGTAACATTTCTGATAAACAGCTCTATCACAAGTAACATTGTACCAACTGCACTCAAAAATGCTAAAGTTAAACCATTGTTTAAGAAAAAACAACAGACCTCATGTTTCAAACTATCGACCTGTAAGCATACTATGTATAGTTTCAAAAATCTTAGAAAGAGTCTGATCAACCAAAATGGTGGGACCGAACTTGCATCCAGTTGAAACATACTAAAACAGTTTTATTGCGCCATTTTAGGCATACTAATGATGATTTTGATTTTAATATGTATAAAAAAGCACGGTCATCCTTTAAGAACGTATGTAGAAAGAAACAATTAGAATATCAAAAGCGTGCACGTCAGATGTAAATAGATAACAGTAGAAACCCAAAGTTATTTTGGTCAACATTAAAGCGATGTACATATAAACAGCCTGAGGCAGTGAGCTCAATTAAGCCTAATGAGTGGGTTGAATATTTTAAATCTTTACTTTTTAAAGACAATCAAGTGTCTGTTGCTGGCTTGGATATTTCTAATACGGCTGAACACATCGGAATTGAAAATTCATTAAACGCACGTATCACAAATGAGGAAATCGAGAAAAGTATAAGGAAATTAAAAGCTGGAAAGGCACATGGTATTGATGGCATAGGCGCTGAATTCTATAAAAATACCATTACATTGATAACGCCTATATTGAATATAATATTTAATAAAATCCTTTCATCGGGTGAATTTCCGGACAGTTGGAGTACTAGTCTAATTGCACCTATCTATAAGTCTGGTGCTAAAAATTACCCAGCCAACTATCATGGTATTTCTTTAATTAATGTTATATATAAGATATTTTCAAGTATTGTTACAGAAAGAATCACAGAATGGTCAGAGCAATACAATGTTTTAGATGAATCGCAAGCTAGTTTTAGGGCAGGTTATTCTGTTGTTGATAATTTGTTTACATTACAATGCCTAATACAAAAATATTTGTCAAAAACAGGCGGCAGATTTTACGTGTTGTATGTTGATTTTCAAAAGGCCTTTGATTCTTTGGGTCATTACAAACTTTTTACTAATATGATAAACAAAGGAATAAAATGTAAACTCATAAACGTAATACTGTCGATGTATTCTAAACTCAAAGCTCATATAAAATTAGATAATTCTGGTGGTCTTTTTGATGACGTCATAACAAATGATGACGTAAATACAAAAAAAGTTTATGCTACTGAGGGTTTTAAGTGTAATATTGGGACAAGGCAGGGAGATTTATATTCTCCAATTTTATTTAATCTTTTTATCAATGATCTATGTCAATATCTTAAAGATAGTTGTAACCAGGGTGTTTTATCACGGACAATATTCCTGATATACACTGTTTACTGTACGCAGATGATGTGGCAAATTGTGCTGATACTGCCATAAACCTTCAACGACAATTAAACGCTATCTCCAACTTTTGTAATGAATATGGGATGCAGATTAATCTGAAAAAAAATGAAATTATTGTATTTAGAAACGGAGGCCCATTACGCCAGTATGAAAATTGGACACTTAATGGTAACATCGTCAGAATTACATCGATGTACAAATATATGGGTTTATTGTTTACTCCAACATTATCTTGGTCTGCAGCGAAATCCAAATTAGCAGCTCAGGCAAGGAAAGCCATTTTTTTCAATTAAAAACTATCAGTTGTCATTTAGTACGTTTAATCATAATGAATTTTTTAAACTTTTTGATACAATGGTCTCCCCGATACTGACATTTGGCTCAGAAATTTGGGGATTCAAGGAATGTAATGAGATTGAAAAAGTACAGCTTTTCTTTTGTAAATATTTTCTCGGAGTTAAGAGTTCTGTAAATAATTGTGTGGCTTTAGGTGAATGTGGTAGATTACCAATGTTCACTATTTATGTCTCGAAATGTGTAAAATATTGGTGCAAAGTATTACAAATGCCTGAAAATAGATTCCCTAGAAATTCATATATTATGATAAAAAATCTGGATAGTTTAGGTAGGCGTACTTGGGCAACTTATATAAAAGAAATATTGTTTACATATATATGGCTTTGGGTATGCTTGGATTGCCCAGGATGTGGGAGATATAAATATATTTATGTGTCATTTTAAAATAAGAATTGCTGATTGTTTTAGACAAACATGGCTTGGTGATGTTAATAATTCCTCACGTTGTGATACTTATAAATGCTTTAAGTCTTTATTGAATGTTGAAAGATACCTTAATATCAGTTTACCGTTTCCTGTACGAAAATCATTGGCAAGATTTAGAACATCTAGTCATAAACTTCATATTGAAATTGGTCGATTTTTTTGTATTGATAGAAATGATCGCTTTTGTACTTATTGTTTATTGGATAAAGACATGCTTGTTATTGAAGATGAATATCATGTGTTTTTTAAGTGTTCAAGATTTAATGACATCCGGGAAAATTATTTGTTCTCTTGGTATCATGGAAATACTGACATTTTTCATTTCTATAATATGATGGCATCGGAAAATGTTATCCATATTAAATCCATTGCTCTTTACATTCATAAACTCATGTGAGCTATAGATAACACTTAACTTGTTAACCAAGAGACACAACTCTTATTTAGTTACATATATGCATTTTGTTATATTTGATTTGCATTGTAACATGTATTATGGGCTGGAGGCCTTTCATTGAAATAAACTTTCGTTCGTAAAAAAAAACAACTAGAATCTTCTCTTGTTAAACATGGATTATTATACGAACTTCAGAGTGGTTTTAGATGTAACTATTCAACTGACTCCTGCCTAATTCATTTGACTGACCATATAAAACAACAAAATTCCAAAGGGTTATATACAGGAATGATTATGCTGGATCTTCAAAAGGCGTTTGATACCGTAGATCACAAAATTCTATGTCATAAGTTAAAAGAAATTTGTGCGGATTCAATTGAGTGGTTTCAATCATATTTACCTGGACGTAAACAAGTTGTCAATGTAAATAAAAATAAAACATCTCTTGTGGCGTTCCTCAAGGAAGCATAATTGGACGGTTGCTGTTTTCATGCTATGTCAATGATATGAGTATAAGCATAAGTGAAAAATGTAAATTAACATTATATGCAGATGATAGTGCTATCCTTTTCTCACACAAAGATCCGTCTGTTATTAGTAAAGTGCTCGGCAAGGAACTTGAAAACTGTAGTAAGTGATTAGTTGACAACAAACTGTCTTTGCATCTTGGAAAAACAGAATGTATTTTATTTTGGTCTAAAAGGAAACTAACAAAAGTTGATAGCTTCAATGTAAACTGCTATGGCCATATAATAAAACCTAAACAATCTGTTAAATATCTTGGAAGTATACTGGACAATGATCACAGTGCTGCATCTTTTGTTAACAATATTGTCAGTCAAGTTAATTCTAGGTTAAAAATTTTATATAGACAAAATCGTTTTTTTGAACGGGGGCCCTTCAGGGCCACGTTCATAGTAGGCACATCAGATCGTTACTACAAATGATTACACGGTGAATCGGTCGAAATAATGCGCTCATTGAATGCTTGAATACACATGACATCTTTAAACTTCAACAAATATGAATTGATGTATAGTAATGTACACTTGAACTCGTACATTTTGCCTATCCCTGAAAATGCAGCTGAAAATAATCACAAAATGAAGACAACATATTTATACGCAAACGCTCGAAAACGGCGAAAAACTAAATGTATTGTTACAGGTGTGAATCGGTATAAGAAGTAGTTACCATAATTGATTAATCGATTCCAAACAATTCTAAAATTTCCTTAAAAATGAAATGATATGTAAACACCTTTTCACTGATCAATAAACAAACGAACGAAGTGAATGCTTTTTGGAAACCGTATATCGATAAAGTATATTATACAGATTACTCCGCCTATATTTAGCATTTCGATCGTCGCCATTTTGTAAGCGCCCTGCCTGTCTCATGGACTTCAGCTGGATTAAATGTGTATTGTAAGTATTTTATAATCAGATTGTTACACATGAACGGCTCTACGTGTGCGTGGCATGACAGTTATTGAAATTGCTTCATTATTTGCACTGTATACATATTGTTCTTTGTGCAAATACCTGTGCCTTACCTGCGTTGTTTATTTGCGTGACCAACATTAATTGAGAGGCCTAAATCATGAACCTGCGTGTTTATTCTATTATTTAATTTGTTTAGATTACGATGTGCATTTGTGTAGTTCATCTAGCTAATTTTGATGACGTATATTATGATTTTCGTTAATGTATATGCATTCGTGCCGTTCGTGGCTCGCCCAGCTTCGTGACCATTGTTGACCTCATACGTAGTTACATACCATGAATGTACTCAGCGATGCCAAGTCGATTGTAGTAATCTCCCCTTATGAATCTCATGAATATTAATTTTTCACGGAAGGCGATCCAATGCTGGTACCGGTTTTATACACCCTTTAAAAAACATACATCAACATTTGCGGAGAACCATGTGGCTATTTATTTAGAGAAGGGCGCCGACTATATTTGATATTACTTTAGAAATATTCCATCTTGGGGACTAGTTCATAAATTGCAGAACAATGCTTTCAATCGTTTCCACGTTGCATGATAAAATATGAAGTTTAGTTTGTTTTATAAAACTTAACACTTAAATTGATAATGAAATCTTAAATTATAACAGCCCTGCTTAATACCATATATGATTTTAAATACCAACTAAATCATAACAACTCGGCCATCTCCGAGAAAGATACAGGCCGAGGTGTTCCGATTGATATAAAATAGATGAAGGTTACGCGGTACTATTAAAATATCCTTTATGTTTGTAAACCTCCTACGCAGTAATCTCCCTTGGTGACAGCAAAAATGCCGAGTTTTGAAAAATTAATCTTGAGCTTAATTGTTTGTTTTGAAAATGTCATTCGAAGGAATGAACTCCAGATAATTCCCCTTTGATGTGTAGTGTTTTTATCCCCGTTCTATACACTCATATAATGAGTGAAATGTGTTACAAAACATACAAAATATAAAGCAAGGAATTAACATAACATGCCGGTGTAACGTTGTAAAGTGACCCCCATAGAATAATGACCCCCCGGTCATTATTTTATATAAAATAATGACCATTTTCTATAAAATACTGACTCCCCTTATAAAATAATGACCCCCCGATTTTATCTGTAAAATATTGACCCCCCCCCCCCCACTTAGCCTGTTACTAACATATCTATATCAATTCAAGTCACTGTCGTGTTTCTATGGCTTTTATATTTGTTGTTGTTGTTTTTGCTTCTGGAGCCGCTGCATGTTACTGCTGCAGAAGCTGCTGTGTCTACATCTATTGAAATGAAATATAAAATTGCTTCCATTTGAATTTCATTTAAATTATCATCAATGTAATACAATATACATAAGTCGCTTTAACGTAGCTGTATATGATTCAACTTCAAAGACAACATTGTTCTACTTCATCTGACGTTAGATAGCCTTTGTTCATACCGTGGAGGCATTGCTTAAAACGAATGTGTTAAAAATGCAAGGCTTTGAGGAGCTATTTAAGCAGTCACTGTTCGTGCCATGACTTACATCAAAGTCCATGATGTCACTGAGCGGTGTTTTTTATGTTTTATGCAGACTGCATCATTTCTAAAAATAGTTCCTTTGATTTACCTCAGAAAAGCCGCTCGTTCAACATCAAAGAAAACGACAGCGACACCGAAAGCAGTTCTACGTAAACGCGTGTATATATAAAGGTCTGTGGTAAGCAGTCAGTCCAACCTTGCAGCATGGACGAGAAAGATTACACAGATGTTGTAGAGTTTGTAAAAAATGGGAAGTATCCCGTTTCTGTAAAAGACAAGAACAAAAAGAGGAATTTTCGTAGAAAGTGCAAACCTTTTATTTTTGATGACGGGTTGTATTATAAGAAAACCAGCTCATCAAAACGTTTGCAAGTTGTTAAGAAAGGGAAGACAGATGACATCATTCAGAGCATGCATGCATCAGATCACGGAGGACATTTGGGAGTTTCAAAAACGTAAGTTTGATATAATGATTTCATTATCATGACCAAAAAGGAACTTGTGATTCCTGTGAGCCTGTGTTAGATATGACATTTAAGATTATTTAAATTAGTACGAAAGCTGAATAACAAAAGCGTCAAAACGTGACTGAACTCGTAATAACGAGATAAATATCTCGTAAAAACGACTAAGTATCTCGTTATAACGAGACAACTATCTTGTTATTAGACTTGTACGGATTATGACGGACACGGACACTGAGAGCGAACAACCGACAGGCAGGGGATACTCTCAAAGTTATTTCATGCTTTAAAACAGTCATGTATGTATAAATAAGGCGTATCAGATGAGTCGTTTTACAAACTAACATTAAGCTCTAGATCTTTGTATCAGTTATGATTAATTTTCGATTATAATAACTGTAAATATATTGTGAGAACAGTCCGAACGCAATATTTTGGTTTTCGCTGACAAAACCATTATACTGAAAAAGGTAAAGAATATATAACGGTACTTGATTTTAAAGTTTATAATATAGGTGAACAGGTCTTTGGATCATTCCATTATTAGATAAAACTGAAATAAAGTGTTTTGTCTATATATTGTCCGCTTTTCATGCCAATAGTAAATGATACTGGTTTATTTTGATATGCAGTGTGCAATATTAAAGTATAGTCCGTTTAAAAAAGCTGATTATGAGATACGAGTTTATTGTCAATAAATAGGGGTGTAATGATCGGATGACTCCAGGTAAATGTTATTGTTTTGATAAGTATTTTATTTACTTGATGCATTAGCATATTCACTTTAATTTAATTGTCCTCTAAAATGCTCTGTACTTAATGAAATTACAGATATTAATTTCTCATATAGAGTCGCTGGCCCAGTGGTATCGTTCAGATCTATGACGATAGCGGTTGTGGGTTCGAACCTCAAGTGAGGAAGTTTTTTTTATGCCCCCCCCCCCCCCACAAAGTGGGAGGCATATAGTGATTGCACTGTCTGTCCGTTCGTCCGTTCGTTCGTTCGTCCGTCCGTCCGTCCCGTTTCGTGTCTTCGTCATAACTTCTTAACTGTTGAATGGATTCGAATCAAACTTCACAGAATTGTAAAGCACCATGAGAAGGTGTGTCGCGTCCAACTCTCAGTTCCCCAGGTCCAAGGTCAAGGTCACACTTAAAGGTCAAAGTTCAAATCTTTCGTGTCTTGGCCATAACTTCTTTACTATTGAATGGATTTGAATCAAACTTCACAGAATTGTAAAGCACCATGAGACGGTGTGTCGCATCCAACTCTCGGGTCCCCCAGGTCCAAGGTCAAGGTCACACTTAAAGGTCAAAGTTCAATTTTTTCGTGTCTCAGCCATAACTTCTTTACTATTGAATGGATTTGAATCAAACTTCACAGAATTGCAAATTTTGAGTTCAAACATTTCAAGGTCAAGGTCATCCTTCAAGGTCAAAGGTCAAATTAAGGTCAATGTGCTAGGGGGGCATTTGTCTCTTACAGTGACAGCTCTTGTTATTTCATTTTTGGAAAGAATTACATAGTTTGTATTTAGTAATGTTATGTAAAAATCTAAATCACGAGAACCTCACTTATCTCGATTTTGCATGTATAATTCAAATAAGGTCCGAGTACACATAATAAGTAGACAGTATCCTCCAAGTAAACTATAAGAATGCCAGGAAAGTATTTGAATTCCGCCGAAAAGGAAAAGGTTGTATCTGTGCACTTATGAGGATCGAACCCATGATCATAACATGTGTAGTGTTCCGCATTCTTCCATTATACCACTACGCCACAGTCATTGAAAGTTGCTTATGTAAACTCAAAACTAATTCTAATAATTCTATCGTCATTTAGAACATTTAGAACAACATGTATTGGATTTCAACTTGTCTCAGGTGCATCCATGGCTAGCTTTATTTTTAGTAATGATACTACAGTGAAACTTGTAATAGGTGACTTTCCGTGAGACCTTAACAAAAAGGTCACGTATGACTGGGAGTCTTTTAATTCAGGTCCACTAACGTCAAGTGTTTCAATTTATTATTTGTTCTTGTAAATCCTGATGCCTGTCTTTTTCTTGGATTATGGTATTTAAATTGATATAAGATATTCCCTATTTAGAATATGTATACGTATTTGCATTATTATTTGTCTAATTCCTTTTTACTTGTTTTGCAAGCCATTTTGTCTGCCGTGATATCATATTACTGCACATCGGTTGAGTTTTCAAATCCCGCGTTTATTCATCGGGTAATGGATAGGTTTATATGAGATTATATTTCCATCATATTTTATTATTGTTTGGTAATACTAAAAGGAGCAGGGATTTTGAAATTTCGAAATTTTAATTAGGTTGGTAGCTCCAATTCGATTTTCTCACAAGAAAAGTTGTTCGTACGGATTATATAAAATGAACTCGTGCATCCACAGATCGTCCAATTTTGGACATATTAGAAGTTATGGTTAAATTGACTTAACTCAGATAATAAAAGAGAAAAATAAACATTTTTGCCATAGCACACAGTAAAGTTAACACGCTGGTAAGAAATCCAAGATCCGAAGCGCTATATGTTAATGACTGAAAAATGCATGAAATTCGTTTAATTAAGCCATATTATCATCACGGGGTGCAAACATTACGGTCGTTTGTGGCGTCAGACAGGGAGTCTTTTAATTCAGTCAGTGACTTTATATAGATTTTTTTACGTCAGGCGGTCGTAAACAGGGTCGTATACGGCAGGAAGTTGTCTAAATCAGTGAGTCGCTAAGGCAAGGTTGACTGTATTTTGGTAACTTATCTGGACTAATAGTTATGTTTGCTTTGTTTCAGATGGGAAAAGATTTCGACTAGGTTTTACTGGAAAGGATGTTTCGAAGATGTACACACGTTTATACAGAACTGCGACAACTGTCAAAGAAAGGTGAACCTGAAGAAAGCAAAGAAGCCACTGCGACCTATCACAGTTCCCGCCGAGGCTTTCAAGCAAGTGGGCATGGACCTTATAGGTCCTCTAGAAACCTCTTATCAGGGTAAGTTTTGTCTGTCGGTTTGTTGGGCTGCTTTGGTAGACCCTGGTGACTTTGACTCGTAGACAATATATGTCGGGGCATTGTGGTGCCGCATAGCGGTGTTGCTGCATAAAGATGGTCAAACAAAATTATGCGGCGATTTTCAACGCATGCAGAGGGCATGTTTAGGCGGCAGAAAGGCCCCCTTTCGCCGCATAAAGAAACCCATTAAAACATAAACGATAATTACTAGTTACTTCTATGAAGTTTCAACCAGACCAGGATCTAGTTTTATGTACTCACTCTCTCTTCCTCTGAAAAAGTCTTAAGTTCCGAAGGTCATTCCATCTTAAGTGGGGGCATATTTTATTCACTATACATTATATAGGGAAAAAAATTGTGAACGCAACTTCTCCTACACCGCTTGGTGGATTTTGTTCAAACTTTCACAGATGATCAACCTTAATGTGTAGATGATCGTAAAGACAGGAATTTTGGCTGTGATTGGTTTTAGCAAAATTATGGCCTTTTGATGTTTTATTCACTATACATTATATATGGAAAAAAAATTGTGAACGCAACTCCTCCTACACCGCTTGGGGGATTTTGTTCAAACTTTCACAGATGATCAACCTTAATATGTTGATGATCGTACAGACAGGAATTTTTGCTGCGTTTAGTCTTAGCAGAATTATGGCCCTTTGTTGTTTTATTCACTATACATTATATAAGGAAATATTTGTGAAGTAATAATTTTGGTATTAATATACTTATTAATTTCATATTTGAACACAACAAAGCTTTGAACTGGACCTTCAAAAAATTAATATGAAGATAACCTTGGCCTCTGAATGACCTTGACCTTCAAATTTAAAGCCTCATAAGGCCTTTGTGTTTGGAGTGGCTGCCACTATTTTTGTGACTAAAGTATACTAAAGAAATTATATATTTTTCAAGTTAAATTATATAAGAAATAACTGTTTTCTTAAAGCTTTTTAACAGATTTGTATATCCAATAAGCATTATAAGGAAAACAAAATATTTTATTACCTCCCTTAATTCTTTTTACTATATGTTTACATGTAGGATAATTAAAAGTGAGTGTTTCTTTACGTTTTATTGTTGACATTCCCTATTTAGACAAATGTTAAACCCATTTTTAACATAAAAATAAAAGCCTTATGGGACTTTAAAGTTTGAAATTTCCCAAAAGTGACTAAAACTTTGCTATTTATTTATTAGTTTTCTTCATGCTTGAGCACAACAACCTTTTTAAGACAAACTTAATATGCGCTAAAGATCAAATGATATAACATGTTACTAAGCATCATGTAGGGGTGCACCAGTGTCCTATGGACACATATCTAGTTGTTTTATGCGTGGCATGTCGCCGCATAAAGGTGGTCACCCTCTATATGCGTTGAAAATCACCGCATAAACGAGTCCGACCACCTTTATGCGGCAACACCGCTATGCGGCACCACAGGGCATAATAATGTTATGACCCCCGTAATAATACTATGACTGGGGGTCATAATACTATGACCGGGGGTCATAATACTATGACCGGGGGTCATAATACTGTGACCGGGGGTCATAATACTATGACCGGGGGGTCATAATACTGTGACCGGGGGTCATAATATTACGACTCCTCCACACATAGGAAAATGAGTCTCACACAAACCACTATATGAGGGTTATTTTCTGTGTGAGGCAGAGTCATAATATTGTGCCCCCGGTCATAAACTGTGACTGGGGGTCATAATTTTACATCTCCCCTACACATAGAAAACGCCCTTCACATAGTACCAACGGTTGCACTGCTCATTTTTAGTCACTATTATGCATAAAAGTAATGATGCGACTCATATTTCTATAAGGATCAGTTTGCTAAGTTACAATATACTTATATTGATAAAATCACCATGTCCAGTCTTCACGTGGTTTGACGGTGAAGTTAATGCTAAATGATGGTGGAAAACAACCTACTGGGTATTTCACCTCTGTACCACCGTACTCATTTGAAACGTTGTAATACATTGTAGTCAGTTTAACTTGAGATTTTTAGTTACTGGAGCGGTAGAGACGTATCGGTAATGCACCTGTTGAGTGGTGGTAAACTGAAATAGATTTTACGCAGTTTACGATTAGTTACAAGCAAAGCGACCGCCCATGTGAAACAGGGCCATGTGCGAAAGCAACTGCATTTCTTTTTAAGCACTGTAAATATATGTCGTATTTTTACGGGAAAACCATAGTTTATTAAATTAAATTTTGATAGTTCTGTATTTTTACGGGAAAACCATAGTTTATTAAATTAAATTTTGATAGTTCTGTAACTTAAACGCCGTCGACGGTTGCCAGCTGATATGTCAATGTACCAGCTGTTTATGACCTGTCAGTCAAATATGATCAGGCTTATTAGTCCCCTACGAGGACTATAGGAATGCCCTCCGTCAGTCTGTCCGTCCGTCCGTCTGTCCGTCCGTCCGTCCGAAAATCTGGATCCCGCGATATCTTCAAAATACTTAAAAAAAATTCATGAAACTTGGAATAGTGATAAAGGGCAATATGGAGATTATGCACGTCTTTTTATTTATTTATTTTTTTCGTTTTTGCGTCCGTCTGTCTGTCTGCTTTAAAAAACATTCAACACATCTTTAACCTAACTGGATTCCACTATATCTCCAAAAGTACATTGAATTTTTTTATGGAACTCCCCTACCGGTGTAACCGAGATAGGATTGCCCTCCGTCCGTCTGTCCCGTCTGTCCGTCCGTCCAAATTTTGTTTCCGGGCTATTTCTTGAAGACTATTGGCCAGATTTCAATTATTTTTTTTAAGAGTTATAGCATTTGACTAGCAATTTGCAATTTTCAAGCGAAATGAATGGGGGATTTTTTTCTTAAAGTAGTTTGTATAGAACATATCAACTGTAAACTTGAGAAAGATATTATTAAGAAACAGAGTAGTGCTTTTTTATTTTCCTTCCATTTTTGTCGAGCCCACCTTCGGTGAACTCGACCCTTAGTCGCCAGGTTTTGATGTTCGCTATATGTGCGTGCATGTGTCCGTCCTGATTTTTACGGACCATAACTCCAATTTGAATGAAAATGGAGGAATTTCTGTAAAAACTTCACACAAGTGATCACCTCCATGAGTTCTAGTTCTGCGCGCATGAACTGGGTTTATGGGTCAAAGGTAAAGGTCTTCTTAGAGATCACTGATAAATGCTTGTGCAGGGCATATCTGGTAACTGCATGAAGAGATTTTTTTTACTATAACTTCACACAAATGTTAACTACCATGAGATCTAGTGTCGCACGCATCAACCAGGTCTCCAGTTAAAGGTAAAGATAACAGAGGTCATTAGAAGTGCTTTTCTAGAGGATATCCTATATGCATGAGGGAATTTTTATGCAACATCTTAAAACTGCGATGCTGGCCCGTAGACATGCAGAATGAAATTCTAGTTTCTATGCAAACTCAAACTTGAAAAGAAACATCTATCGGCTGGGGATATACTAGTATTGTCTTTGACAATGCATCGTTGATTAAAATAAGTATTGTAAAATGCTTACATTTATACATTTCAGGAAACAAGTACATTGTCGTTATAACAGAATATTTGACAAAATGGGTAGAGGCAGAAGGGATTCCAGACAAGTCATCTGAAACTGTACTATCAGTATTCACAAAGTTTGTCACGACACATGGTTGCCCCAGCGTATTAATAACGGATCAGGGGAGAGAATTCTGCAACGACTTGAATGAAAAGTTTTGCAAGCAGTTTGGGATAGAACATAGAATTGCATCAGCATATCACCCACAAACAGGAGGACATACTGAAAGATTTAACAGGACTTTGTGCGATATGCTTGTGCACAGTGTAGATTTGTCGCAGAAAAATTGGGACATTAAGTTACCATACGTACTGTTTGCCTATAGAACGTCTAAACATGAGTCGACGAAACAAACACCATTCTATCTTGTGTTTGGAAGGCACGCACGCTTACCAATAGAACTAGACTTAGCAATGCAATCGGATGATAACCAAGACTCTGAATTGTCACTAAAGGAAAGAATAGACTCGTTCATTAAACTGTCGTGCAACAGAAAAGAAGCATCGTCCAATATTAAAACGGCACAATCGAAGCAGAAGAAATATTACGATTCTTCACTACCTAAAGACGATACAGCAGGTTTTGAAGTCGGCGACCAAGTCCTTCTTCATAACACCAGAAAATTGACGAGAAAAGGAGGGAAATTGGGTCTAAAATGGAAAGGACCATTCAAAATAACAAAAGTAACTGGAAAAGGCACTTATTTCCTAGAAGGAATGAAAACAAGTGTAAGTGGGAACAGACTGAATCGCTATAGGCAGAGTAATGACGATGCTGCTACAGATAACACAGAAAAGCGACCAACTGAAGGTCCAAAAGATGACCACAGTCTAATAAACAAAGAAACAGGAACCCAAGCAAACGAGAAAGCGTTTGAAAGACCTGCAAAAAGAAACGATAAATCTGACGACTGCAATCTCCCTCCAAAAAAGAGAAGAGTATCGCGAGAAGATGTTGCAACACAACCTACCAATTCTACAGAATCTACTAATCAAGAACCCCAACCATTTCAATTCAGACCATCTAATCAAGAATGGCAGGAACAAATCTCGAGTGTATTTAAGTCGGCAGTCAAAAACACGTATGCATCCGGTCCAGACAAATATATACGACGAGACGCCAAACCTACTAAAACTGTAAACATGCGTGGGGATGGCAATTGTTTGTTTAGAACATTCAGTTATTTAGTTTTTGGCGTACAAACACACCATAGCTTGATAAGGCAAGCGATTGTTGACTTCATGAAAGAAAACGAAACTCTAATGAAAGGCATTACACGTGATTCGGTTTCCAGATATCTAGACACGTCAATGATGGCCTCCGAAAACACTTGGGGAACAGAAGTGGAGATATTTGCTTTTGCAACTCTCACCAGAAGCGTTGTGTATGTTTATTCACAGTATGGCAGTAAGGAACAGTGGCGTTGGTTAGAATACAAACCGTTAGGCCTCATTGGTGGTAATTTAAGGGGTCGAGCAGTGTACATTCAGAATTCCAGCGACCATTTTGTCCCGGTGCTAGAGGTAGATGGCGAAGAGTTCTCAAGAAAGCCATACAAACGAATTCGGAACCACATTCCAGAAAGATACCACGCCCTTATAAGTGATGACATATTAGATGCTGCTTTAGTGAATTGTTACGCAGACGAAGCCTTGCTATTAAAACTTGACAAAAGTGTAAAGACTGTATATGTGAAGGCTTTTACTAACACGCCTTACAATGTAGAAGGGCTGCGTGGGTTATCTGACGAGGTGGATGCAAATATTTTCAATATAGTATGTGACTGGAGCGATGTCGAAAACATACTTAATTGATAAGTGACACGTGCAAGAATAAATCAACAACTCAGTGGAGAACGATACAATTTATGCTAAATTTGGTTTAACATATTGCATCTGATGAGCATAACAATGCGTGCTAAATATACCTTGTGTGATTTACTAACTAAAATAATAGCTTAAGATATAAACATATGTGACATGTAGTTTTACCAAAGCACAGGTCAACACCCTGGGACGTTTTGTTGGATTCGCCTCTATATTCCATACAGTTTTAAATAAAAAGTCCTTTCGTTTATGAAATTGTCCTTATTATATACCGAACAACACTCCCGAACCACGGATATATAGGATCTCACATGAGTTGTCATATGATATAAGATTTTATTAAACGAGCTCAAGAAAATGTTACATAGCGAGCCTCGGGCGAGCTTTATAACATTTTCTTGAACGAGTTTAATAAAATATTATATTTTTTGACAACGAATGTGAGATTCGTTTTATCACATGACTTAAAACATAAAAATAAAACATATAAAATAAACCCTTTTTAACGCTATGAGTACGCACGCTTTTCACGCCTTTTTTCTATATGGAATGTATTGGCGGAAATGAGTCACGTCAAAGTTATATTACACGTGTTAAATATAAAGAAATTCGTAATGATTATATTACATGAAAAACAAGCGATGTCATGTGATAAAATCAGATCTAGCAAATTCAACGATAATGCTACCAAGACCCGTATCTATATTCACACAAAAGTAAAAACACTCTAGAGGCCACATTTTTATATGAATCTTTATAAAATTTGGTCAGAATGCTAGTTAATTCGAGTGAGTTTAAAACTGAGTCATATTAGGTCAAAATTAGAAGTATGTCCGTCCGTCTGTCCGTTTGTCCGTCCGTCCGTCTGTCTGTCTGTCTTCCGGTAATGTCAAACACCCCCGGGGACGTAGACATGGTTGCGCGTCAAAATCGCAAGAAGGTTTAAAGAGTAGTTTAAAAAGATTTAAAAGAATGTTTAAAAGGGTTAACTAGAAATACATTCTGCATGCCCACGGGCAGATGTCGAGCCCGCTTTGTAGGTTTAAATTTTCACAGAAAGATTCATAATGGACATTTGTGAAGATGAAAGAATGATAATGACCTTGACCTTTGATATTGTGACCCCAAAAACAATAGGGGTCATTTACTCAATATGGGTGATCATCCTATCAGGTTTGGCAGCTGAAGGTTGAACAATAATTAAGTTATTGAGCGGAAACCGTTTTCAGTTTTAAGGTCTATGTAACCTTGAACTTGTTATTTGACATTTGACCTCTAAGTGTGACCTTGACCTTTGCCACAGAGACATAATTTTTTCGCGCGACACACCGCCTTGCCATGGAGAACATTTATGCCAAATTATATTAAAATCCCTCCATCCATATAGAAGTTATGCTCCGGACACGGATTTTGCGCCGACTCCAAGTGTGACCTTGACCTTTGACGAGCGGATCTGGGTGGTGTGCGCGACACGTCTTCTAATTAAGGTTAAAATATATCTCAAGTTAATGTTAAATTCCTTCAAAAAATGAGCGAGATATTTCGTCACGCAATCTGATTGGCACATACGAAATAAACAAGTCTCCGTGACGTCATATGGGCTGGCCACCGCTCTTCCGAATAACGGACGCGATCGTCGTGTTAATAAGATGCAATCGATTTTCTTAGAAGATAATCCAATAAATCGACTATTATTCTTTTGATATAAGTAGAAATAATATAAATGATAATATAAATATAAGAAATGAACGCCTTCTCGCTATAGTTCAACGGGTATATGAATACAACAAGTAGCGTGCATAGTTAACGTAAACCCCTTCGGGGTTTACGAACTATGCACGAGACTTGTTGTATTCATATAATCGTGAACCGACGCGAGAAGGCGTTCATTTCTTAAATATAGCTGCACTGAACTGCTCAGGGGTAGGGAGGAGGGCAACAGTAAGTGGTAGGTTGTTCCAATGGTACACAGTCCTGGGGAAGAAAGAACATTTATGATAATAAGAGGTTGCTGTAATTAACCTGTAACTCAGATCTTTTGCATGAATTGCTTATCCTTTTTGTGCTAAATGATTTCTAAAACCACTTTTCGAATGGTCATGAAAAGAAAAAAGGGATAATATTTTTAAGTCATTCATCATTGCTAGTTCCATTAATCTGTGTGGGACGTTTAATCACTATACAACTTTGATGACTACGAAAATGATTCAAATCACTAACAAACACTTGTCACTTACAGTGCACTTACAGTGATTCTGCTTGTATAATTAATAATTATTTAATTTCAATCGCAGAGAGGTTTATATAGTTGACTCCTAATCCAGTTGCACAGATTCGATTCTTAGGCGAGGAAGCTATCGAAGTATGTTACATCAGATCAGGATTAGACGAGTTCTGGTAAGAAGTCCAACGATACTAGATTGAAATCCAGCCACCCTCGCCCCCTGAAAACTAGCTAGTTCTGTGATTATAAATATTTTTGATTGTTGATATTCAAACAGGCCGTAAATTACAACAAGTAGTTGCGTATTTTGTTGATGGAACGTTCCTATGCAGTCCATCGCCTATGTTTTAAATGATAAACTGAGCAGCGCACAGTTTGTATGCCTGTCACCCATACACGACCCTGGTAGGCGTCGAACTCACAACGGTGAGGGGCAAGTGATTCTCGGTCGGAGACTTTAACCATTTTTTCTTTCCACACAAATAGGCATCGGTAGTGGTAATCCCTGAAGCTTGGATCAATTCCATCTAACTGCGGTCAAAAAAAAACGTGCAGTATGGACGCATGCACGGACGGGTGCCATCTCTCCTCCGATGTCTATGGATGAAGATAATTATGTTGTGCAAGTGTACCTTAGATAGGTTAGGTCAAGGTTTGGATTGGGGGGGGGGTCCTTATTCTATAGGGGGTCACATTTCTACGTGAGGGGTCATTTTTCTACGTGTGAGGAGTCATAATATAATGACCCCCCAGTCATAATATAATGACCCCCCGGTCAATATTTTATATAAAATAATGACCCCCGGTCATTATTTTATATAAAATAATGACCGGGGGGTCATTATTCTATGGGGGTCACTTTACAACGTTACACCGGTACAAATAAAAGGTGAATTTCATGCTATTGAAATTTATGTATTAAATACCATTGACTCTATTTGATCCGAAGAAACGTATGTATATTTTAAAAATACGCCTCCGACACTAGGTAACATTCGTTGTAAAAACCAGAGAAACGAAAATTATACACAACATGAGTTCACTGAAAACGTGGTTTTTCTAAAAGAAAAACGAAAGTGAAAATTTGATTAAACGTTTTTCCTGTTTTAAGGGAAGTACAAAGGATTATTTGGTTTGTATTTAAGTATGGGAGGGGTCTACAGTTTTCACTTAGTCAGATGTTTAATTGATGATTAATGCAGTTGCTGACAGCTTCAAAAAGCAAGTACACCTTGTGTAAATAGGTGTAAACATTAAGAATGAATACATTTTATGTCTATTTTTTAAATATTTGTAAAAAAACACATGTTTTTACACAAAGTTTGTGTTCGTCCTCAGTTTCGTACCGTTTCGTTCTCAAATATGTTTACAGTATGTAATAAAGACGTGTTTATATAAAATAAAGCCCGAGAAAAATGCCAGATTTAGGTTACATCAGTAGTTTTCTAACTGAAATGTGATATTGGGTTCATCTTCAAGTATTGGCTTCATCGCACCAGTCATGAGCAGCTTTTGGTTGTGGTGGAACACTTAAAAGTTGAACCCATCAATTTAAACTGGTATGCCAGAGATGTGTTAATTGAGTATGTTGTATAGGCTATAAGGGCGTCAATATGATTGTATGTTTGGGTAGGTGTTGTTGATTTATTTATTTTCCTTTCTTATTATTTTAACCAGACCCGGGAGGAACTGTAAAGAACCAGCCAGACAGCCCGCCCGCCGAGCTGCCCACCCGGCCGAGCTGTACTTTGTGTATGCCAACATGCCGACATGCTGTAATTTGTTAGTAATTCAAGATCATATAATGGAAAATTGTATCCAAACTGGACTTGTATTAGTCTTTGGTCTGTATTGTGCATCTATTCGCACATTTTGTTTGCTCTTTTATGCAAACATTACATTAAAATTTTATAAACAATTAAACAAAACTTACTGCACATTTGATGCAGAATGATGTTGTATTTAGTATGCATATGATTTTCAGCTTATGGTCAAGAAAACATCTACTACAACAATCACAGCAACACAATGAGATCCCTATTTTAAAGAAATAATGCCACCTTTCATTAATTCATTAATTCATTCTATCAATCATTCATATATATTCATTAATTTATTCAGTTTATACATTGAAAAACTTGACATTTCTCAAGGCAAAAGTGAGCCACTTTTATAAAGATTAGAGCCTTTTCCCTTCATGCATTAAAAAAACAACCTTAATACATTATAAATGTCTTAAAACCCTAATGTATTGTTTATTTCAATAGCCAGATTGGTTGCTGTAGCCACAGGGGAATTTTCAAGGACAAGAACCAGTGCTGGTAAAAATGTGGTCTCATGTGGTTTTCCATACCGGCTCTCAGCAAGGATTTCAGAGAAAGGAATACTGTCTCCAAGTAAGAAGAAATTCTAAGCATGTCTGGTTTTAATGCTTTCAAAATGCATCTGGGTACACAATAAGATGTGATTAACCTTTGAATTGTTAAAAACTGATAGCAAAATGCCCAAAAGACTACATATTTCATAAAATTTGTCCTGAAAATCTTTCAATTCATGAGCTTTTCTGCATATTTATCACATTTATGACCACATAAAAGGTTGTGTATGCCTCAAATGAGTGTTTACATGCCTTTTTCAAACTTAAACAGTATTGGCAGATATTTTTATAAGTGTAAAACATTGCTTTTGTGTATTGCTTGCAGATCATGATGTGCCAATATGCTCCAGTTAGCTGCGCCTTTTTCCTCCCACCGGTAGTCCTGCAATCTGAATCCAAGAGATGCAGCTCTGAATCCAATATTTCAAAAGAATGAATATGTAAGTCAACTCTGTAGTACTTGTTTGTGTGTAAATGTTCAAGAGTGAGATTTATAGCAAATCAGATGTAAATAAGCAACTTATAGACATTGGTGAAGTACTGTACTCTGAATTTAATGCCAAATCTAGCCTTAGAAACAGATACTTAAAGTGAAAAAAAAAATAAAAATGGGCATATTAATGCTATCTCTGCATTTTCTACATCATGTAGCCTCCTCATACATGAAAACACTAGCAGTTGTCATGAATCTTTCAGTTTTGGTGGTTTTTTGCCATTTCTTTTGTTGCGCCATTTGTCCCTGAAGCAAACAATTTGGCATATAGTGGTGTTTAGACTGTCTATAAACACATTATCACTAAATTTCTTTTGTTAAACTGAACAGTTCTGTTACCTTTGTATATGAGTGGATAAGAAAGGCAAAAGTTTGACAAGTTGAAGCATTTTTAGCTCTACTGGCCAAAGAGCTTATGTGATGGTAATTTGTACGTAGTATGTGCCTCCGTGCGTCTGTAAACAATTCAAGTTTACACGATACAGCCTTCAGTTTTGATTGTATCTTGATGAAACCTGTACAGTATCTACATATCCCTTAGAGCTCGGTTTCTTTTGAAAACCAGCCAGATCCGACCATGCTTGCCTAGATTATGGGCCTTGATAGTATAAAAATCCTGTAAACACGAGCCAGTATCTACATATCCATAAGAGCTCGGTTCCTTTTGAAAACCAGCCAGATCCACCCAGCCAGTAGAGCATACGCCCTTTTGGGCCTCTTGTTTATATAAAACTCTAAGCGCAAAAGAAGTGCAAAAACCTTATTTTGCTTAGAAAAAACTTATAAGAGTAGGCAGGTCATTTTTGTGGTGCTGTTCTATAGACACCATTGAAAGCTACAAGGAAAACTTTACTTGGTCAAATTATTCCAATGCATAAGGAAACAATGGCTCTTCAAAGGTTTGCAGCTTACCATTTGAGGGAAATGGCTGTTTCTGGTTTATATGAAAATACCACAGGTGCTAATATTTGTCTCAATCATTTATTGTTTAATATATCATTTCCAAACTTTCAGTATGTGTTGCATATAGCCTGCAGATGAACTATATGAGTTTTGTAGTCTGTTCCCCCCTCTATCATGCAATATATATTAACGACTATGCATGTGGTACATGTACTTTCAGAAAACTGAAGCCTTCAGGAAGTCAACGCCACCATGGTATTGATTTACTCAGCTGTGATGTACTCAGCTGTGATGTAACATGCCTTCAAGCCACTATCCGAAGAACATTCAGACATTCTAAATGGACCATTGCCCTGTTGCCATGGAAATCATTATGAAGAGAAGCACACAAACTGTCACTTGTTTTGAATACGAGATGTACCACAAACTGACCATAAACTTTTCGGATGATCTCTATATTTCATCAGCCAATTACGATGTAAATTTTACTGAATAATGACAAACAGTCTTACTCATGAGCATCTCTTACTCATTCGTATTCCACAACTAAACATGCTTGCAATTACACTGTGCCATCTATCATAATATAGCAATGCTGCAATGACCACATTTTTGTGCACCAGTTGTTGCTTCATACTGAAACTTTTATTGAAAATTGTGCATAAACACTGATAACACATAAATGTTTCATTCATACATTTGTAAATGTTCTTTCAGTGTATATGTTGATGATGTTAATACATATTTCATTTGCATTTACACATGTGTTTATTGCCAACCTCATCAAAACATGCATAGTTTGCTCACATACATATTTCCAACACAGACATTTACTGGATGTATATTACTACTTTTCCTTGATTTCGATATGTAAATAAAACATTGTACTACTCGTTTGTACAAAACACTTTTCATTTGCTATGTTGTTTGTTTCCATGTTCTGCCTGCATACAGATGGTATTTTCATATCAATTTTTAGCTTGACTATTCTTAGAATATGGAGAGCTATTCTACTCACCCAAGTGTCGGCGTCGGCGTCACACCTTGGTTAAGGATTTGCGTGCAAGCACACATAGGTTAATATCTCAGTTACTGCTTGAGGTATGGCATTGAGACTTGATACAATGGTACTCAACCATCCAACCTACTTAATAAACCTAGTAAGATAACTCTAATTTGCATTTAATGCAAATTATAGGCTTTTATTTGACTTAGAAATTCTGGTTAAGGTTTTGCCTGCAAGCACACATAGGTAAATATCTCATAAAGTACTTGAGGTATTGCATTGAGACTTTATACAATGGTACGCAACAATCCAACCTACTGAATTAACAAAGTTAGATAACTGTAGTTTGCATTTAATCCAAATAATAGGACTTTATTATTCGACTTAGAAATTCTGGTTAAGGTTTGAGACATGATACAAGGTACTCAACCATCCAACCTAATTAATTAATCAAGTAAGATAAACAAGAGATGTTTGTCAAACATTATGCCCCCCCCCCCCCCCCCCCCCCCCCCCCCCTGAGCGCCATGTTGTCAGGATTATATGGACAATTGAATGAAATATGCATGGACCGAAATGACACCCGATTTGTCACTGACATTGGATGCCGTTAAGGCAGTTTTAAGATTATGACCATTCAAAGTTTGAGGATAGAGTGTGTTATGACCATGTCCTTTGACTCTATGACCTCAAAATCCATAGGAGTCATCAGCTGGTCACCAACAATCAAAAGGCAAGTTCGAGGGCCATGGGTGCAGGCATTGACAAGAAATCACACAGACAAGCTTTTTTCGTTCAAGGTCACTGTAACCTTGACCTTTGACCCGATGACCCCTAAAATCATAAGGGGTCATCTACAGGTCGGACACAACTCCAAGTCAAGTTTGAGAGCCATGGGTGCAGGCATTGTCTAATTATCACTTGAAACATTTTCGCATTCAAGTTCACTGTGAACCTAACCTTTGACCCAATGACTCCTGAAATCAATAAGGGTCAACTCCTGGTCAGGCCCAACTTACATGTCAAGATTGATGATCATAGATTCAGGCATTGTTGAGATATCACTGGGAGAAGATTTGTTAACTTTTTTGCGTTAAAGGTTACTGTGACCTTGACCCCCAAAGTCAAGAGGGGTCATCTACTGGTCAGGCCCAACCTTCATGTCAAGTTTGATGACCATAGGTCCAGGAATTGTCGAGTTTGCTTTCAAGGTCACTGTGACCTTGACCTTTGACCCCTTAAATCAATAGGGGTCATCTATTGGTCAGGCCCAACCTCCAAGTCAAGTTTGAGGGCCATGGGCGCAGGCTTGTTGATTTATCACTCGGGCAACCTTTTATCGTTCAAAGTCACTGTTACCTTGACCTTTGGCCCAATGACCCCTAAAATCAACAGGGGCCATCTACTGGTCAGGCCCAACCTCCAAGTCAAGTTTGAGGGCCATAGGTGCAGGCATTGTCGAGTAATCACATCGACAACCTTTTACCAATCAAGGTCACTGTGACCTTGACCTTTGGCCCGATGACCCCCAAAAACAATAGGGGTCATCTACTGGTCAGGCCCAACCTGAAAGTCAAGTTTGAGGGCCATGGGTGCAGGCATTGTTGAGTTATCACATGGACAACCTTTTACCATTCAAGGTCACTGTGACCTTGACCTTTGGCCCGATCACCCCCCCCCCAAAAAAACAATAGGGGTCATCTACTGGTCAGGCCCAACCTCCAAGTCAATTATGAGGGCCATGGGTGCAGGCATTGTTGAGTTATCACTCGGACAACATTTTACCATTCAAGGTCACTGTGACCTTGATCTTTGACCCTATGAGCCCGAAAACGATAGGGGTCAGCTACTGGTCAGGCCCAACCTCCAAGTCAAGAACGAGGGCCAAGGGTGCAGGCATTGTCGAGTTATCACTTGGACATCCTTTTACCATTCAAGGTCACTGTGACCTTGATCTTTGACCCTATGAGCCCCAAAAACAATAGGGGTCAGCTACTGGTCAGGCCCAACCTCCAAGTCAAGAACGAAGGCCAAGGGTGCAGGCATTGTCGAGTTATCACTTGGACATCCTTTTACCATTCAAGGTCACTGTGACCTTGACCTTTGGCCTGATGACCCCCAAAAACAATAGGGGTCATCTACTGGTCAGACCCAACTTCCATATCAAGTTTGATGACCATAGGTCTAGGCATTGTTGAGTTATCACTCGGACAAGCTTTAAAATTATTTTACCATTCAAGGTCACTGTGACCTTGACCTTTGGCCCGATGACCCCAAAAAACAATAGGGGACATCTACTGGTCAGGCCCAACCTGAAAGTCAAGTTTGAGGGCCATGGGTGCAGGCATTGTTGAGTTATCACATGGACAACCTTTTACCATTCAAGGTCACTGTGACCTTGACCTTTGGCCCGATCACCCCCCCCCAAAAAAAAAACAACAATAGGGGTCATCTACTGGTCAGGCCCAACCTCCAAGTCAATTATGAGGGCCATGGGTGCAGGCATTGTTGAGTTATCACTCGGACAACATTTTACCATTCAAGGTCACTGTGACCTTGATCTTTGACCCTATGAGCCCGAAAACAATAGGGGTCAGCTACTGGTCAGGCCCAACCTCCAAGTCAAGAACGAGGGCCAAGAGTGCAGGCATTGTCGAGTTATCACTTGGACATCCTTTTACCATTCAAGGTCACTGTGACCTTGATCTTTGACCCTATGAGCCCCAAAAACAATAGGGGTCAGCTACTGGTCAGGCCCAACCTCCAAGTCAAGAACGAAGGCCAAGGGTGCAGGCATTGTCGAGTTATCACTTGGACATCCTTTTACCATTCAAGGTCACTGTGACCTTGACCTTTGGCCTGATGACCCCCAAAAACAATAGGGGTCATCTACTGGTCAGGCCCAACCTGAAAGTCAAGTTTGAGGGCCATGGGTGCAGGCATTGTTGAGTTATCACATGGACAACCTTTTACCATTCAAGGTCACTGTGACCTTGACCTTTGGCCCGATCACCCCCCCCCCAAAACAATAGGGGTCATCTACTGGTCAGGCCCAACCTCCAAGTCAATTATGAGGGCCATGGGTGCAGGCATTGTTGAGTTATCACTCGGACAACATTTTACCATTCAAGGTCACTGTGACCTTGATCTTTGACCCTATGAGCCCGAAAACGATAGGGGTCAGCTACTGGTCAGGCCCAACCTCCAAGTCAAGAACGAGGGCCAAGGGTGCAGGCATTGTCGAGTTATCACTTGGACATCCTTTTTTTACCATTCAAGGTCACTGTGACCTTGATCTTTGACCCTATGAGCCCCAAAAACAATAGGGGTCAGCTACTGGTCAGGCCCAACCTCTAAGTCAAGAACGAAGGCCAAGGGTGCAGGCATTGTCGAGTTATCACTTGGACATCCTTTTACCATTCAAGGTCACTGTGACCTTGACCTTTGGCCTGATGACCCCCAAAAACAATAGGGGTCATCTACTGGTCAGACCCAACTTCCATATCAAGTTTGATGACCATAGGTCTAGGCATTGTTGAGTTATCACTCGGACAAGCTTTAAAATTATTTTACCATTCAAGGTCACTGTGACCTTGACCTTTGGCCCGATGACCCCAAAAAACAATAGGGGACATCTACTGGTCAGGCCCAACCTGAAAGTCAAGTTTGAGGGCCATGGGTGCAGGCATTGTTGAGTTATCACATGGACAACCTTTTACCATTCAAGGTCACTGTGACCTTGACCTTTGGCCCGATCACCCCCCCCCCAAAAAAAACAAAAAAAACAATAGGGGTCATCTACTGGTCAGGCCCAACCTCCAAGTCAATTATGAGGGCCATGGGTGCAGGCATTGTTGAGTTATCACTCGGACAACATTTTACCATTCAAGGTCACTGTGACCTTGATCTTTGACCCTATGAGCCCAAAAACAATAGGGGTCAGCTACTGGTCAGGCCCAACCTCCAAGTCAAGAACGAGGGCCAAGAGTGCAGGCATTGTCGAGTTATCACTTGGACATCCTTTTACCATTCAAGGTCACAGTGACCTTGATCTTTGACCCTATGAGCCCCAAAAACAATAGGGGTCAGCTACTGGTCAGGCCCAACCTCCAAGTCAAGAACGAAGGCCAAGGGTGCAGGCATTGTCGAGTTATCACTTGGACATCCTTTTACCATTCAAGGTCACTGTGACCTTGACCTTTGGCCTGATGACCCCAAAAAACAATAGGGGTCATCTACTGGTCAGACCCAACTTACATATCAAGTTTGATGACCATATGTCTAGGCATTGTTGAGTTATCACTCGGACAAGCTTTAAAATTATTTTACCATTAAAGGTCACTGTGACCTTGACCTTTGACCCGATGAGCCCTAAAATCAATAGGGGTCATCTACTGGTCAGGCCCAACCTTCATGTCAAGTTTGATGACCATATGTCCAGGAATTGTTGAGTTATCACTCGGACAAGCTTTGGTCTACCGACGGATCGACCGACCGACATACTGACATGCCTGTGCAAAGCAATATACCCCTATTCTTCGAAGGGGGGCATAATAACTTGAATGGGTTATCCTGTGTTATATATTTGTCACACTGAATTAAATCTGTATTAACGCACATATGTATCCAAAGCATTCTAATGATGTTATGCTTGAGTATAGATATCATCACTTATACTTAATCAGTCTGTGTATTAACTTTATGAGATATTTGGTTTGTTACTATGACATATATATATATATATATATATATATATATATATATATATATATATATATATATATATATATATATATATATATATATATATATATATATATATATATATATATATGCACGAATAAATCTATATAAATCTCTCCATTTTATGGTATTTATTGCAGAAATGAACATTTCCTTCAGGTTGGACTGGTTTTATATTGTTTTGGCTGTAAATATGGTAAAGAGTCTTAAAAGATGGCATACGTTTCCTATAAATATTTATGAGATTGCTATCAATTCCTCAAACTGTATCATTAGTTCAAATCTTAAAAGATAAAAATCCCAGTCACAATTCAAAAGTTTTTATCCAAGTGTTATAAACATTTATCAGGAAACTTCTCTGCATGTTCTCTTGAACATTAATGAATATGAGTCACCTCAGATTTAAAACATGGTCACAAGGTAAAATCTTAGAGAGAAAAATCTGTCGTAAATTCCATAGTTTTAACCCAATTGTTATAAAACTTTGTCATAATGCCTACATGTTGTCTTGAACAACTACATGCCTCACCTCTGGTCAAAAACTAAGTCACTATGTCAAATCTGAGTGGAAAAATCCCAGTCATAATTTATTCATTTGTTTTTTTCCAATTGTTATGAAACTTAGTCAGAATAATCGTCTGCAATTCGTCTAGAACAATTATGAATATGGATCACCTCAGGTCAAAGACTATGTCACTAGGTCAAATCAGATAAAACAACATTCACTTGCTATTCTTTAAACAGATATAAATAAAAGTCCTAAACCAAAACATTTAAAATTATATCCCATATCCCCATTTTATGATTGGAAAGAATCACTATACACATATTATGTATATATGCTTTGGTTAATATTAAACAATGAACTGTCGCTTAAAATTAGACGAGTTTCCGAAAAATGACAGTAATTTGGAATATACACTCATGGAATCAAACAGGTGTCATTTATCCATACCCATGTTAGCTACTATGGCTATATTGTTTAAACAACAAGAACATGATGGCTCTAAATGGCACACCTGAGTTGAAGTTTTAAACCATTGTTGTTTCATGAGAATGAATGAGTCTATTGGTTTATGGCTATGCAACTAGGGATTAAACTATAATACAATATTGTCAAATGTTGTATGATAAAGGACATCCAAGCACAACTTTCATATTTGTGTTCAAAACTTTAGTCATGGTCCAAGTTTCATGACCATGGCTTCAAAAAATAAGAAAGTCAAAACATTGAAATTTGCTTTCAAAACTGTACACATGGCCCAAATTTAAGTACTTCAAAAGGTCACAGTGAGGGTCATCTGAGAACAACATTGATATTTGTTTATAACTGTACACATGGTGCAAATTCCACTGCTGTAAGCACCAAAAAAGTAAAAAAAAAAATAGGTCAAAAGGAATGGTTCAGCTTTGACCACAGGGGCATAATTAAATAAACTTGGTAGAGGGCCATCATATGATGCTACATAACAAATATCAATGGTCTTGATCTTCATTTTTGAGACAAGATTTTCAAGTGTTTCTTATATAAGTCTATTGAAAACTTGTTGAACAAATTTGATAGGGACCACTATATGATGCGTCATACAAAATATCAAGGGCCTAGCGGTTTCAAACAAGAAGATTTTCAAAGATTTTCCTTATAAAGGTCTTTAGGAAACTTGTGAACCCCAGGGTGTGGCCAGCTGATGCAAGGGGCAAAGTCAAGGTCAAGGGGATGGATCCAGCTTTTTGACCACAGGGGCATATTTTGAACAATCAATGGTACAGGACCAGTATGTAATGCTACATACCAAGTATCAAGGGTCTGGGCCCAGCTGTTTAGGACAAGAAGATTTTCAAGATTTCCCTTAATATCTTTATGTGATGCCCACCAGGGTGTGATCAATTTTGACATAAGGGGCTTAATTTGATCAATCTTGGTAGAAGACCAGAGAGAAGTGTTACACACCAACCCTTACATTTTTGGTCGAAGATGTTTCCTTTTGGTTGCCATGGCAACCAGTCTTCTGCATTGAATTCATTTTTTTGAACATTTTTGAAAGGGCACCCAAAAAACATCCCTGTGGAGTTTCATCAAAATTGTTCAAGCAGTTTAGGAGATGTTGATTAAAGCAATTGTTGAATATGGATGCCGGACATAGACCGACTTCAACAGCTAAGGTTAGCTAAAGAGGAATTGGATGATGATGTAAAGCCTTATCTTTTAAAAAACTACAATGTTCAAGGAATACAATGTCAACCCATAAAGTGATTCCTGATCATTCAATATTTTTGAAATTCCCACGTCCCAAGTCCAATGAGAATGCGTGATTGCAAATGTGTCTATAAACATATTAAATTTAAGGTTTAATACAGACATGCATGTTCACTGTTTCTGCATTCTTGTGAAGTCCATTTCTTATGCCATTATTAAAGTGGCTTGAAATTGTTCTTTTCTGATTCATCTAAAATTATTCCTTATCAATGTTTATAAATTATGAAATACTCAGTGCATTACTCAAATAGAAGCATGGCACGGTGTGATATGATATTTATTAACATTTACACCTCAATTTCCATTACTTAAATGAACTGCCTTTTATTTTTGTAAATGTTCTTCTTGTACAGTTTATTTAAAAAATAAATGTTCTAAATATATTTCTCTCCACAATATTTTGTACATATATAATATACTCCATCAACTGTGGCAAAGTTACTAATTTATGACAGGTGTGCCATGGAGCATCAATGCTCATCTTTTTTTTCAGTCGAAAAAGGGGCATAGCTCAATAATTGATAACATTTGGCAACAATTATTCAAATGAAAAAAAATGTCAGATTTTTCAGCAAAGTTGAATTACAACACTAACAAGAGGGCCATGATGGCCCTAAAACAATCACCTAAGCAAAGGGCCACAACTGTGTGATAAAGCATTAATAACAAGAGCTGTCACAGAGACAGCGCGCTGGACTATTCCGCCGCTTTTCACTGTAAGGATTAAAAAGTTTTGGCGAAACACGCATGGATCACTGTTAGATTAGATTTCAATGCAATACATGATGTGCTGAGATATTAACATAAATGTGGTTACATGCAAAATTTTAACCAGAATTTTTAAGTCTAATAATAAAGGGCCATTATTTGCAAAATACAGTTATTTTACTTGGTTATTCAATTAGGTTGGATGGTTGAGTACCATTGTATAAAGTCTCAATGCAATACATAAAGTAGTTGCTGGATTATTAACCTATGTGTGCTTACATGCAAAACCTTAACCAGAATTTCTAAGTCAAATAATAAAGGCCCATAATTTGCATTATATTCAAAAAAGTGTTTTCTCCCACCTCAGATAAGTAGATCCATTAATTTAACCATGCTAGATATACTTATCTTGCCCACGGGCGAAGATAAAATGCCCGTATGGAACTCCTTTTTTAATGGTCACAACATTGTAATTACCTCCCTTGTTGAAGACTGTCGTCAGTAGCATCAAGGAAATCTTGTCTTATGGTAATATTTAGAACGCTAATTAATTATTTCTCGCTTCAAATGTCACCATAAAACAGTTTTCAAGCACCATTCAAGAAATAATGCTTCATTCTCCTTAGAACTATTTAAAAAGACCGATTTGACAATTAACATTTACTGGATCATTGCGCGCATATCCATGACAACCACGTGCTATCGCATATCCATACGCATTCACTAAGCACAAAAGAGTTCCAGCAAAAAATACATTTTTACTTAATTTTGTTTAACTGAGGTGGGAGAAAAAGCATCTACCATAGCCGCTCGTGTAAGATAGGTTCATCCAGACCCTCACGCAGGGTGTTTTGCAGAAACTCGGTAAACCTCGTTTCCGCAAAACACCCTACGCTCGGGTCGGAATGAACCTATCTTACACTCTCGGCCATGGAAGATACTTATAATCTTACTTTATTAATTTAGTAGGTTTGATAGTTGTGAAAACATATTTAAAGTTTCAATGCAATACATGATATATTTCCTGAGGTATTGACTTAAATGTGGTTACATGCAAAACCTTAACCAGAATTTCTAAGTCGAATAATAAAGGGCAATTATTTTGCATTAAATGCAATATTTAGTTATCTAACTTGGTTAATTAAGTAGGTTGGATGGTTTAGTACCATTGTATCAAGTCTCAATGCAATACTTCAAGTTGTTGCTGAGATATTAACCTATGTGTGCTTGCACGCAAAACCTTAACAAGAATTTCTAAGTCGAATAATAAAGGGCAATTATTTTGCATTTAATGCAAACTAGAGTTATCTTACTTGGTTAATTAAGTAGGTTGGATGGTTGAGTACCATTGTATCAAGTCTCAATGCAATACCTCAAGTAGTTACTTAGATATTCACCTATGTTTGCTTGCACACAAAACCTTAACCAGAATTTTTAAGTCAAATAATAAAGGCCTATTTTTAGCATTAAATGCAAACTAGAGTTATCTAACTTGGTAAATTAAGTAGGTTGGATGGTTGAGTACCATTGTATCAAGTCTCAATGCAATACCTCAAGTAGTTGCTGATATATTAACCTATGTGTGCTTGCACGCAAAACCTTAACCAAGGTGTGACGCCGACGCTTGGGTGAGTACTGTATAGCTCTCCTTATTCTTCGAATAGTCGAGCTTAAAATGTTGGAATTTAAACATATCTTTACTGATGACTATACATTGTTTTATATTTGTAAAAGTTCATGCAATGAAGCTACCTGTAACGTTTCATTGAATTTGGCCTGGTAGTTTCAGAGATCTTTTTAAAGCAAAACAGTAAGTCAGCCACGTTGTTGTTGTTGTTGATGTTGATCAATCTCAATGCCTTGTTGTTGTTTTTGACGAGGGTCATGCAATGAAGCTTCCTGTAAAGTTTCAGAGAATTTGGCCTAATAGTTTTAGAGGAAATGTTTTTTAAAGCAAAATAGGAAGTTGTTGTTGTTGTTGATCAATCGCAACCCCTTGTTATATTTTCGTATAAGATTACCCAAGGAAGCTTACTGTAAAGTTTCATTGAATTTAGACTGGTAGTTTTAGTGGAGATGTTCTTTTAAAGCAAAGCAGGAAATTGGCCATTTTGTTGTTGTTGTTGTTGTTGTTGATCAATCGTGACCCCTTGTTGTATTTTTGTAGAGGGTCACCCAAGGAAGCTTCCTGTAAAGTTTCAATAAAGCAAAACAGGAAGTCGGCCATTTTGTTGTTGTTGTTGATCAATCATGACCCCTCGTTGTATTTTTGTAGAGGGTCATGCAATGAAGCTTCCTGTAAAGTTTCATTGAATTTGGACTGGTAGTTTTAGAGATGTTTTTTTTAAAGCAAAACAGGAAGTTGGCCATTTTGTTGATGTTGTTGATCAATCGTGACCCATTGTTGTATTTTTGTAGAGGGTCTCCCAAGGAAGCTTCCTGTAAAGTTTCATTGAATTTGGAGAGGTAGTTTCAGAGGAGATGTTTTTTAAAAGCAAAACAAGAAGTCAGCCATTTTGTTGTTGTTGCTGTTGTTGTTTTTGTTGATCAATCATACCCCTTGTTGTATTTTTGTAGAGGGTCACCAAAGGAAGCTTTCTGTAAAGTTTCATTGAATTTGGACTGGTAGTTTCAGAGGAGATGCTTTTTAAAGCAAAACAGGAAGTCGGCCATTTTGTTGTTGTTGTTGTTAATAAATCGTTACCCATTGTGAAGTTTCATTGAATTTGGCCAGGTAGTTTCAGAGGAGATGTTTTTAAGCAATTGTTGACAGACGGACGGATGGACGGACTGACTGACAGACGGACGACAGACAAAGACCGATCACAATAGCTCACCTGGAGCACTTTGTGCTCTGGTGAGCTAAAAACCTGCCAAAACTGTCTTCTACATGGAATGCTATCGTTTCAGGAGGCATAATACTATCAATGTCAAATGAGAACGAAACACCGAATAATGCTCAAATGTTCCATACAAAGTTTAATGGATCTACATTTACAATCATACAATAAAAAGTCATACAATCAATTATTTTTGGGTTGTTGATCTAAACATCTATAAATATATTTTAACAATTCTTGCTTAATTATGCTCATATTTAAATGTTCACCTTGCAAGAGAAAGGAAGGTCTAGGCCATATCTAACACAAATCTTGAGTGGGATTCAGTATGAGCTATCCCCTTTCACCAACAAATTTTAGAACAAACTACATATATTCCTAAAACAGAGTAAATTTTAAATAAAGCATAAACTGGCATTAATATCATAGATTAACAAACAAACAAATTCGTTGAATTGATATCCCCAGCCCAATCAGGCAAAGTAGATGGAATGGAAATCAAGTGTTGGTGAAATATTGTAACCAATACATGCAATACAGAGCTGGATTTGAGATGTTGGCCATAATTGTTTGAACTAAAAGAATATTGTATATAGTGAAGCATTGCGATTTGCCCTAATAACCTAGTTTTTGACCCCATGTTACCCAGTTTCAAACTAATGAAAGATTTATCATGGAGATTGGATCAGAAATATTGCAAAAATATAGCCACTAGAGTGACACAAAAGGTTTTTTGACCTAGTGACCTAGTTTTTGACCCAATTTAACCAAGTTTCAATCCAGTCCAAGATTTCACTGAGGCAAATCTTCTGATTTAATTTCATGAAGATGTGAGGGGATTTATTGCATCTGTTTGTTGCCAAGATTTCTGTAAGATTTGACCTTATGGCCTAGTTGTTGACCATGTGACCCACTTATTAAGTCAACCAAGATAATATCAAGGGAAACCACAGTTTGAACAAAGTCAGACCCAGACGTGCAAACCTCTGGCAATATAAGAGAGGTAGATTTGGGGCTCCTAGTCGGTAGATTGGGTTCAAAAGCGGTAGAATTTCTAAATCACTTGAATTTTAAGTAAAAAACAATGATGGATACAATGTAAACAAACAGTTGATGGTTTTTTCTATTTTTTAGATTTTTGGAAAATACGTCATGGTTCAGGGTCATTTCAAATGTTATGTTTTTGATTGAGAAAATAGAAGGAATATTACGTCTGGCTTGTGAAAACTAAAGCTTGTTTTAAGTAGAGCCGCTGATAAATCAATCAGACTGCCCAAACAGGTCTAGTGCAGTGTGTAAGTGCAAACAACTGCAGGTTGTGTATGTTAATTTTCGTGCCAAAATGTTTTAAAATTTTATACATCGAAGGTAATTAATAACACCTTGGGAATGTTATCTTTATAATGTTTTGAAAGCATTATAATATGCCTTTAAGATACACAAAGAATGCTGATTAGTAGGATGCCAATTAACAAAGAATGCTGATTAGTAGCATGCCAGTCTTTTGTGCCATAATTTAGCAACGACCTCGCCTGAGGTGTCAAGTGATTTTACAAATTGTTAAATGCATCATTTTCTTTAAAGGCCTAGTTTAAGGAATGTTTAGCATGACAATCTCCTGCTGCGCATCTCCTGCTTATTGCACTGATGACAAAGTAGTCACCAATTTTCTGTTTATTTGTTTATTGGCTCAGGGCAATTTAGGGTCCACTTCTAAAATAAAACCTCCAAAACTGCACAGCAGGATATTCTAATCAGAGATATGATAAGACAATTAGGCAATTAGATTAAGATCAATACACAAAGGTTGTGTACAATACACGGCTTTGGGTGGTCACTTATAGAAGGAGAATACACATGTCTGTCATTCCAATCCATAGCATTATTATAGTTTTGGACATGATTTTCAAAGATTTGACCTATTCACATAGTTTTAGGCCCCATGTGACCACTTATAAAATGCAGTGAGATTTCATCAATGGTAACATTCTGTCCAAGTTTTAACATTATCTACCCAATCAGTACCATTATAATTGGTTCCAAAAAAAAAAATTTGACATTTGACCTAGTGACCTTAATTTTTATCACATGTGACATAGTTTTAAATTAAATGTCCAAGTGATCATACAGGGAAAGATTCTGCTTAAGTTTGATGAATATTAGACCATAAAAGTATCTTTCATGTGTTTCCAGTCTGGATAATAAAAAGTTGACCCAAAGGCACACATGTAAGCGGGCAACAATGCTTGCCCAAGGGTCGGATTTTTCAAATTTTTAAATCCGGAATTGATATTTTTCTTGCATACCTAAAATTATCAATTTTTGAAAAAAATAGTATCTAATGCATTTTTGTACATTTCACCAAAAAGCGAATGCGATGTTGTGTACTGACCTCATAAAATGTAGTAATTTTAGATCACTTTTGAAGTCAAACAGTTCCACTAAAAATTGTTTTTTGATGATTATTCATTTTTAATTTTAATCAAAAGTCTTCCATACTCATAATTTTATTGTGTTTTATTGAAATGGCATCATGTTCTTTACATAAACAATACAATAAAAGAAATAAGAAGTCGCGCGTTGATGAGAGTGAATCAACATGGGAGGGTGTAAGACAGGTTTTTCCAGTACTGGTCACATGACCAGAAACACACGTCTGATATGCAAGAAAATACAATGCCTCTAGTTTGTTGCAAAGATTTTTCTAAGACTTAATAAGCCTAATGATCTTGTTTTTGACCCCATGCGACCCACTTTTACAAGCGGCTGAAATTTGATCAAGGGGAACATTCTGACCAGGTTTGAACATAATCTGACCCATCCCTACCAAAATATAGTTTTGGGCAGAAGAAAGTGTGAGGGACAAACAGACGGACAGAAAAACGGACAACACCAAAACATTATTCCCCTGCCTTAACGTTCAGTTTGACAGGAGATAATGAACAATGTCCTTTGCATTAAAACAGTTCTGACACGCATCTATTTTCCATTAACATCACAAAAACATTAAATTTGCTTTGCAAAATTGTGATTTAAAGTGTTAAGAAAAAGAAATAAAACATGATTTGACATGATATGTCTAACACCCATAATGTACAAGTGCCATGATAATTCAACACTTCTTATCTAAACAATTGCATAACCAAAGTGAATTTTCATCTATTTCATATAAGTATCTATCATGTGTTTCCGGTATGGATAGAAAAATCCGACCCTCGGGCACGTGCGTAAGCCGATAACGAGGCTTGCCGGGTTACCGGCCACGCAGCGTGCCCGAGGGTCGGATTTTTCTTTTGTACAATTACATCAAAACACGCATGCGACATTGTTAACTGACATTATAGAGCGCAGTAACTTTAAACTAGAAATGTGTCCATAGGACACGGATGCCCCCACTTCGATTTTTTGTCACAGAAAATAAGCCATAATGATTATTCAGGATAATCTGCACATATAGGATAAGTTGAGTTGAGTTGGGTTTTACGGCATCGCAAGACTGTATAGGTTATATGGCGCCATTCAGGCAGGAAAAAACTTGTTGGATCCACATTGGACACATACTTTTCAAGAATTAGATTGGAAACATATATTTTTGAAGTATTTTTGGCAAAAAAGGGCCGTAACTCCTAAATGACTAAAGCGATTTCCATGACTATCGAACTTGATCAAGATATTATAGTCACAAACATGTGTTTAAAGTTTGGTGAGGATTGGACAAACAGTTTTCAAGAATTAGATTGGAAACATATATTTTTGAAGTATTTTTGGCAAAAAAGGGCCGTAACTCCTAAATGACTAAAGCGATTTCCATGACTATCGAACTTGATCAAGATATTATGGTCACAAACATGTGTTTAAAGTTTGGTGAGGATTGGACAAACGGTTTTCAAGAATTAGATCGGAAACAATCTTCGGGACGTACGTACGTACAGACAGACAGACGTACGTACGGACAAGGGCAACCCTATATGCCGCCACTTTGTGGGGGCATAAAAACTAAAAATAGCGTGTTTTTTTACTATTAATTATTTTCAATTTTAATTAAAAGTCTTGCAAACATTTATATTTGATTGCGCTTTATTGAAATGGCATAATATTTTTTTCATAAACCATACAATAAATGAATTAAGAAGTGGCGCGTTGTTGCGCGTGACTCATCTTACATTGGGTATGTAAGATGGGTTTTTCCAGCACTGGTCACATGACCGGAAACACACGTCCAGTATGCAAGAACACTCTCTCTATAATGGCTAGTTACATGTATATATGTTTGATTACTGGTTGGCATTAGCAACTTGTGTCTCATTGGTAGTTTATTCATCTGTCTCAGTGAACATGTCACTGGCTTTCTTCTCTTTATCAACTGTCTCTACTTGTTTTTCTGCCTGTGTTTCCATTGTGTCCCAAGAGCCATATCTCACTGCATTGTCCACCAGTGTATCATCTATGGCCACCTTCTTGCATGTGTCTTCCTTAGCCTCACTTTCTGCATCAACCTCATCACCAAGGTCAGTACCAGACTTGGCAAACTTGGAGCATATGTAGAGGCGTTCATCAACCACCACACAAGTGGGATCCTCTCCTACTTGTATGACCCCCATATCCACCATCTTTCCACCAATGTCAGCCTCCATTTTGTCTGCTTCAGTTTCAATTACAGCCAGGTTAGGTTCCATTTTTTTATTATCATCTTCATTGTCCTGTGCAGATTCATGGAAGAAAAATAGATATGTATATAATTACCAGTAAGATGGATGAAAGGTCATAATCCAAAAATATCATTAAGAATTTTACTTTACCTTTGTTGAAGAAAGACATTAGATTGTGTTCAAACTGTGTAAATATTATTATCTTGATAAAACTCGATAAGTATCTAAAATATTAAAACACCAGTCAAATGTAGACAAGCAGTTTATTCAACACAGAATGTAATAAAACAAGAGATGTTTGTCAAACATTATGCCCCCCCTGAGCGCCATGTTGTCAGGATTATATGGACAATTAAATGAAATATGCATGGACCGAAATGACAGCTGATTTGTTGCTGTTTTAAGATTATGACCATTAAAGTATGAGGATAAAGTGTGTTATGACCGTCATGACCTTTGACTCTATGAACTCAAAATCCAGAGTCATCAGCTGGTCACCAGAAACCTAAATGTCAAGTTTGAGGGCCATGGGTGCAGGCATTGTCAAGTTATCACAAGACAAGTATTTTTTCCTTCAAGGTCACTGTGACCTTGACCTTTGACCCGATGACCCCTTAAATCATAAGGGGTCATCTACAAGTCAGATGCAACTCCAAGTCAAGTTTGAAGGCCATGGGTTCAGGCATTGTTGAGTTATCACTGGGACAACCTTTTACCATTCAAGATCACTGTGACCTTGACCTTTGGCTCTATGAATCCTAAAATCAATAAGGGTGATCTACTGGTTAGGCTTAACATCCATGTCAAGTTTAATGATCATAGGTTCAGGCATTGTTGAGATTTCAGTGGGGGAAGATTTGTTAACCTTTTTGCGTTAAAGGTTACTGTGACATTGACCTTGGCCTGATGACCCCCAAAGTCCATAGGGGTCATTTACTGGGCAGGCCCAACCTTCATGTCAAGTTTGATGACCATAGGATTAAGAATTGTCGAGTTTGCTTTCAAGGTCACTGTGACCTTGACCTTTGACCCCTAAAATCAATAGGGGTCATCTACTGGTCAGGCCCAACCTCCATGTCAAGTTTGAGGGCCATGGGTGCAGGCATTGTTGAGTTATCACTTGGACAACCTTTTATCATTCAAGGTCACTGTGACCTTGACCTTTGGCCCAATGACCCCTAAAATTAATAGGGACAATATTCTGGCCAGGCTCAACCTCCAAATCAAGTTTGAGGGCCATGGGTGCAGCCATTGTCAAGTTATCACTCGGATAACCTTTTACCATTCCAGGTCACTGTGACCTTGACCTTTGGCCCAATGACCCCTTAAATCAATAGTAACCATCTTCTGGCCAGGCCCAACCTCCAAGTCAAGTTTGAGGGCCATGGGTGAAGGCATTGTCGATTTATCACTCGGACAACCTTTTACCATTCCAGGTCACTGTGACTTTGACCTTTGGCCAGATGACCCCCAAAAACCATAGGGGTCATCTCCTGGTCAGGCCAATTCTCCAAGTCAAGTTTGAGAGCCATGGGTGCAGGCATTGTTGAGTTATCAATCGGACAACCTTTTACCATTCAAGGTCACTGTGACCTTGACCTTTGGCCCAATGACCCCCAAAAACAATAGGGGTCATCTACTGGTCAGGCCCAACCTCCAAGTCAAGTTTGAGGGCCATGGGTGCAGGCATTGTTGAGTTATCACTCGAACAACCTTTAACCATTCAAGGTCACTGTGACCTTGACCTTTGACCCATTGAGCCCAAAAAACAATAGGGGTCAGCTACTGGTCAGGCCCAACCTCCAAGTCAAGTTTGAGGGCCATGGGTGCAGGCATTGTCACGTTATCACTCGGACAACCTTTTACCATTCAAGGTCACTGTGACCTTGACCTTTGGCCTGATGACCCCCAAAACAATAGGGGTCATCTACTGGTCAGGCCCAACCTCCATGTCACGTTTGAGGGCCATGGGTGCAGGCATTGTTGAGTTATCACTCGAACAAGCTTTAAAATTATTTTACCATTAAAGGTCACTGTGACCTTGACCTTTGACCTGATGACCCCCAATATCAATAGAGGTCATCTACTGGTCAGGCCCAACCTTCATGTGAAGTTTGATGACCATACGTCCAGGAATTGTTGAGTTATCACTCGGACAAGCTTTGGTCTACCTTCGGACCGACCGACAGACCGACATGCCTGTGCAAAGCAATATACCCCTCTTCTTCGAAGGGGGGCATAATGATTGTTTACAGGTAAGATTGTGCCTTTACTTTTCATCGTTTTTAAATACTTGATCATACATTGACTTGGTAAATGGTGAAATGCTACTTATAAAATCTGCACTTCAGGAGTAAGGGAAAAGCATTGGGGAGACACATGGGGTGGGGGATGTCCACTCAATCTTAGAATTTTTGCAAAGTTTGGCTATGAAAGACACAACTTCAGGACTTCTAAGCATCATATTATCAGAACAAAACATTTTTAAGTGATTTGCCTTTTAATATTTTTGTTAATACATTACTATGGTGACAGTAACACAGGCCTGAAAATATTAAATAAAGAGTCTTATCTGATAATGGAGGGATAATGATTATGCACACAATTTTTTTATTTGATAAATGTACATACCTAAGAAAGAGACAGTTTTTACATATTAACCCATTTTATGCTCTATTGTTTTATTTTCATAAAAGTACTTGGCTAAAGTAAAGTCAAGGATGATTTTGGAACCATGATTGTTAAACGTTCAGGATTTCTTACGCCAAAATTTATCTTCAGAAACATAAACTTTTTGAGTATTTTAACCTAAAAACCTCCCAAAAAGGCATGTGTTTGTTGCATAGACATTTTAGAAGAAAATGTGCAAATTGCGAAGTGAATGCATGGACATTAATACATACATTCATTAAATCTATAAAATGTTGCAGAAAAGGAACGTCAATTATTATCATTAAATATTACTGCTCTGGTGGCCATTTTAAAAATGGCCAATAATCCCCCAAACAAACAAAACTTACCTTAAAATAATGTTGGGTTTTCATTATATTTAGTCATATTTTTATTGAAGGGATCAAATGAGATGTGATGTGCAGTGACCATAAGGTAAGAGCCAGGATTTTATATCCCATAAACATTTGAGGGATCAAAAATAAATTTAGTCCCTTTATAATAGTAAGAAAAAGGGGTGGGCTAGACAACATGTTTTCCATAAATCTTAAGCGGTGGGCATTTGATCCCCTCACTAGAAATGTGACTATTATAGAATTCCAACATCAACTTAAGGTAAGTTTTGTTTCTTCGGGGGAAGTCTATTACGTCATACAATTTTGGGCATCAAATGAAATTTCAACGCAAACACAAATGACTTGCGCAAACTTGTACAGGCACTGTCATAATACGTTAATATGAAATGGGAACAACAGAAGTTTTCTCAAACATATCACCTGCTTATTGTAAGACAACATCCTGCTGGGAACTACCATTTTCTTTCTCAAGAGGCTTGTCATAGTATCTGGCAAAGGTAATATCAGTAGACCAAGCAACTACTTTCATTATTTCAGCAATCAGAAGTCCACTTAAGATGAAACAGCACTTCTTGTGCTGTGGGAGCTATATTTTTCAATGTCAATTCCAGAGTTTTTCAACACATTTAATCCAATGACTAACAGTTGTTGAAACTACAGGCTTATGTGGCTAAATTTGACTGCATTCAGTTTGTTCAATATATTCTTCAAGAATACTATATATATATACATATAACTATATTCGTTTTAACAACCAAAAATATTGTAGCACAAAAGACTCATTGTCTTTCCTCAAATTATCAAAAGTTAAGAAAGAAATAGAATGACTTTAACTTGCCTGGGTCAAAGCAATCACCATCACAAGTTTTTAAGATCTTAATAGACACATCATTCACTGGTGTCTGTGTCTTTGGATATAGCACAGAACTTTAGAATCATCCCATATCTCCTTGTATTGCCGTTTTGTTGGACATAGCCAGGATTATGGTTCTTAAATCATAACAACTCGGCCATCTCTGGCAACCATATGTATAGACCACGTAAATAGGCTTTAAGATATATACAAAAAAATTATAAGGCCCCCGGGGATAAAACCAATTATCAGAAGACTTAAACAATGCCCTGAAATGAATGATTTTGATTCGTGTCTTAATTCACTTTAGAAACTTGAAAATGAAATTTTAGGACCTGTATTATGTCACTACTTCTCATCCCTTAATCACCAAATATGTCCCTTGACGGTTAAAAACACAAACAACACGTTTTCAATACCGGACAATGATGGACTATTTTTAAAGACCCCTGTTATTTCCGAGGTCAATATGCAGTGGACCAAAAATAAATATAAAATTAACAAAAAGGCAAAAATTAAAAAAATACTGCACCAAGGGTTATAGTTCTTGAGCAAATGCACTTCTCCTAAATGAGTTTTAAAGTATCTTCCATGACCGACAGTGTAAGATAGGTTCATCCCAGCCTGAGTGAAGGGTGTTTGCTGAAACAAGGTTAACATAGTTTCCACATAAAACCCTGCGCAAAAGGGTTAGGATGAACCTTTGTTACACAAGCAGCCATGGGAGATGCTTTTTCTCCCACTTCAGATAAACAAAATATAGTACAAACATTTTTTAATTTATCCTTTTCCATATGGCTACTTTTATATCTTTGCCTGTGGGCAAGAGAAGGATTTCACACATGGCCAAATATTTTGATCTACTTATCTGGGGTGGGAGAAATATCTGTATATGAAGTATATGAAAATTAACAAAGGGCAATAACCAAAAAAACTGCAGCCAGAAAATCATACTTGACAAAACTGCCACTACGGGGAGGGGGGTACTGGTTGCCCATATTCTAAATATGTCATTTCAATAGTGTGTTGTTATATTTTGGCGGCCACCTTAAATTTTCTCCTATTTCGGCAATTTTTAATAATATGATATGCATTAAATGGGTTCTTTAGAAAATAATACCCCTATGTATCTGGACTAACATCATGTCAAGACATCTCAATTATATTTGAACCACTACAATCCTTTGAAATGCTGAGCATAAAAATGCATTTGAAAATGGCCCCCATGACAGCAATTTTGAAAGATATTGCTTGATTCAATTTTTTCTCTGATAAAAGACATATATGATTATTCATGCAAAGTGCTTGTCATTCTTTCCTCACAAAGTGCATGATTTTTCTACTTAATGGCTTCAGTATCATGATCCCATTTCTGGCACTGTTCATGACAGAGACTGGCATCAGGTTACAGTGTGATGCCAGGTGTATTTGATACCTTTGCTAAATGGCAGTTGAAAGCGTAGCAATTCTTTCAAATACAAAATAGCATGGGTAAAAAATGTTGCTTGCTAGAATAATGCAATCCCAAGTTCCAATGTGCCTGCAATGGATTGAAAAAAGTTCTTACTTCTTCCATGTTCTCTGCGAGTGTTTTTTCGATATGTTCAGCTAGGGATCGGAACATCTCAATGTTAGAGTTGTCTTCTTTTGTCCTATCTGGGTCTATCACACTGTAACCTGGTGCCAGTCTCTGGTAACCAACAGGGAGTTTTGCTGACTCTGAATTGAACATGTAGGGATTTGTCAGATGAGTCTGTTCTAAATGTGGGAATGATTGGTATGCTGAAAAACATGATAAAAAGAAAGCAGTTCTTTTACAATTTTATCATATTTATTATTATTCATAGATTTCCCCAATTTTCTGCCCTAAACTAATCATAATATTTGTCAATACCAAATTATTATGGTGGGCTTTAAATAAGTATTTATGAAATATACATTATAAATGTTTTGTGTCTTGGATTACGGTAATTTTACTTTTACTATCGGCCGACAATTGACACCAATTTAATAACGTCATTAAAGTCCAATGAACACGCTTCTTTTATTTCAAACAGAGAGTGCGTGGGCAAGGTAAACCGCAACAAAAAAACTTTAGATTCAGATAAATAGCGTCTGAAAAATTGAGTTCAAAATGGTGGAGATGATATTTAAAGCTACTTTTTGTAATGCATGCGCAAGGTTTGCATGTCAGGCTGTATTTAACAGTTAAGGGGGAAATTTTTCGTATTTGTTTAACCTCTTCATAATGTTTCGTAATTCACATTTTCAGTGTTGAGTCTGCACATTTCATCTGATTTTGTTAGATTTGTAGCAGGAACTAGCATAAAACTTATATTTCCTTGTTCCTTAGTCTTTTACAATTCTGGCAATGTAAAATTTATAAGATAGTGTCCATTATTTTAGGAAATATTTGACATGTTAAAGGCAACTTTGCTTTTGGTGTCTTCTGGACATGATCACATTGTCTATTTTATGTTTATATAATGATTTTTTTCTAATTACCAAATTAAAAAATTACTTTTTAGAAAATATCAAAGGTCACTGAAGTGCTATATTTCAGTGTCCAAGCTATGTGACAGATACCTGTAACCAAAGTCAATCTTGACCTGTATTTAATAGTTTTAAACATGTGTACCAACAACTATATATGGTAAATCTGTCAAAGCTTTTATAAGTTATTGTCCTAGTATTTGGCAAAATCTAAGTTGAAAAGTGGCCATTACTATGACAAAAATTGGTACATGTAGTTTGTAACCAAAGTCAAACTTGACCAGTATTTCATGGTTTTGAACACTGTATCATGGTTTTAAGCACATGTACTTAAAATATTCATATTCTTCGACCCTTTCATAAGTTTAAGTTCAGAAAACCTAAACAACAACCAACCGGCTTAAACTTTTTGTGGAGGGATAATGACCAAAATCCAAACCTTTTCACAATTACTAGTGCCTAATCAAACGAAACTGTTACAGTTACGTGACAAATGTCCCAGATTGAGCCTTGTTGGATGGATAGATATTATTAGAGCACAAGAGATGTTTGTAAAACATCTATGCCCCCTATAATGGCAGCCAATAAGTCATTTTTCATTTATCACTGTGGGGTTATCAATGAGACAATCTTTTAGTGTCAAGGGTCACAGTGACCATGATCTTTGACCTACAAACCACAAAATCAATAGGGATCATCTGCTGGTCATGACCAACCTCTTACCAAATTTGCATACCGTAGGACCAAACATACTGTAGCTATCATTTGGACATGCTTTTTGTGTTGAAGAACACATTGACCGTGACCTTTTAACATCAAAATCAAAAGGGGGTCTATTCTGGTTATGACCAACCTCCCTACCAAGTTTTAGGACCGCACGACCAAGCATACTTAAGTAACTAATCAATGGGACAAGCTTTTTGTTTCAAGGTGAACACGACCGTGACCTTTGACCTGCTTAACTCAAAATCAAAAGGGTCATCTTCTGGTCATGACCATTACCTTTTTACTAAGTTTGAGGACCTTAATTCCAAGCGTAATCTAGTTATCAACCGGACATGGTTTGGTCTACCAACCAAGTGACGGATCAACATGTTTTCAACAATATACCACCACTTCTTCAGAAGGGGGCAAAATTATACTTTACTTTCTGCCCTAACAGGAGTGACAAATACCATAACACGCCGCCTGGTAAAAAAAGGTAAATGGTAAATTTCTTTAAAAAAGGGCCATAACTCCATCAAACAATTGGGATTCTAACCATAGTTAAACTTATGTACCAAACATAATTTAATTCTATTGTTCCTTTTATCATCTGGACCACAAATTTTTGCAAATTTCAAATAAGTAGTGGACATAACTCCGTCAAAAATTGGTTGAATGTTCAAGAACAAAGTCAAACTTGGACTGTTTGATGGTGTTGAACATGTGTACCAAAATTATTTAAAGCTGTCGACACTGTCAAAAGTTATTGTCTGCACACCGCAGTTTCGACAAAATCTAGGTTGCAAAGGGGACAAAACCCAGTAAAAAAAGTTGAGGTTTGTAATCAAATTGAAATTGACCTGAATTTTATGGTGTTAAATAATTACTATGGAAAGCAAAACAGAAAGTTAAATTTTGTGTGTGTAACCTGTTTTCATCTCATGTGCCGCATGTTCCTCCTGCTCTGGTTCCTCGCATATAGACTCTGTGTTTGACCCTGGCAGGGAGCAGAGGTCATGGAACCCCCGTGCGTGGGGGGCCCGAGGGGTATACTCAAGGTCTCCTGGCATGCGTGCATCAGCCCCCATACTTGACTTCAGTGTGTGACCTTGTCCTACATGGAAAATAAAAAGAAAACAAGTGAAAAATAAAATTAAATCATTTTCCTGCATTCTTTTATTAGCCATGACAAAAATGGATCCAAACTTCAACAATGACTAGGAAAGAAATATTCCTGATGAAAGAATACCTCATTATCAGAAAAAAATGAGATTTCAATATCTGATCACATATTGTCAATTTAAAACAAGTGGGCAAAGAAAGCCCTATATTGCACCACCTGATAAAATGACCAATTAGTCAGTGGTTATTATGGATGTAACTGCCTGCTAAGGAAGTAAGCAGTTACTCAATTGAGGCCGAGAAATTTGATGGTTTATTAAGAGGTTGGTCCTTTTAAATGGAAATCAATAGTATTTCTAGGAAAGTCAAGACATAGCTGGTTGTACCCAGGAACAATGAATGTGATGGCAATGGAAGCTGACAGAAGTCAATGGCTGTAAAAGAATTTGTTGGATGTATTGGATTTTGGCATTTGCTAAGAAAGAAATGGTAGTTATTTGTTGCTAAGAAAGTCATTGGTGGTTAAGGTAGTAAGTGGTTGCTAAGAAAATTATTGGTTGCTAAGGTAGTCAATGGTTGCAAAATAATTCATTGGTTTAAAAGGAAGTCATTGGTTGCTATGGATGAAGGTAGCTGCAAAGGTAATCATTGGTTGCTTAGAAAATCATTGGTTGCTTAGAAAGTCATTTGTTCATAAGAATGTCATTGATTACTATATATGATGGGGTGGTAAGAAATTCATTGGTTGCAAGGGAAGTACTTGGTTGCTAAGAAAGTAGGTTGATGCTAAGGAAGTTATATAATAGTAAAGAAGTCATTGGTTGCTATGGATTTAGGTAGAAGCTGAGAAGTTAGAGGTTGCTACAGAAATCATTGGTTGCTAAGGATGTAGGTAGTAGCTGAGTAGTAAGAGGTTGCTACAGAAATTATTGGTTGCTAAGGATGTAGGTAGTAGCTGAGAAGTAAGAGGTTGCTACAGAAATCATTGGTTGCTAAGGATGTAGGTAGTAGCTGAGAAGTAAGAGGTTGCTACAGAAATCATTGGTTGCTACGGATGTAGGTAGTAGCTGAGAAGTAAGAGGTTGCTACAGAAATTATTGGTTGCTAAGGATGAAGGTAGTAGCTGAGAAGAAAGAGGTTGCAACAGAAATCATTGGTTGCTAAGGATGTAGGTAGTTTCTGATGAAATAAATGGTTACTGAGGAAGTTAACGGTTGATTAGGACGTCATTGGTTGCTAAAGAAGTAAGTGGATGCTAAATAAATCAATAGTTGCCAATGAGGTTATAGGTTGCTAAATGAAGTACCGTAAATGACTGGGTATTAGACGCCCTTTTTTCCCTCAGATTTCGCTGCAAATAAATGTCTGCGTATAATACCCAGTAACAATTTTTTAACTTTTATTCTCAGGTTGATTTCAAGCCAAGAGTTTGTTTAGATTTATGTAGAAAGGGATGTTACTTGCGTCATATTGATCGAGTATATACAAGTTAAAACGGCAGTTGAAGATCGGGATACGGTATATCGTAAGACGTTTATAATTTAAACAAAAATATTTTTCGATTCAAGTTATTTAATATTATTTTGAATAATAAATTGAATTGAACAATAATTAAACTTGCATATAAAAAAGCAAAGTTGGGGACTGTCCTTTTTTTGTCAGCTGTTCGAGAAGGCGTGAAAAACTCGACTACCTTTAACCTGTTTAACATACCAATACTACAAACTGTTGCGATAATGGTCTTGTTTTTTCGCACTTTGTCACATTCTTTATTCTTTTCTGTAGGTGTTGACATTTTGAAAATAAACCCGTACAATATAAGGTTTTTCCATAACTTAACTTTTCATTCACGACAGTTTATCATTGTATGGTTTTAAAGATAACCGTGGCCATTTTCACAAAAAAAACTTTTTTTTGTCACTGTCTACAAACATGGTGGCCAAAAATGCCAGACGATTTGACATCTTTTCTATGCGTCTTTTAACCAAAAACATAGATTAAAAGTTTTTTTCTTGGACTTTTCACAGATTTTTTTCCCTGCGTCTAATACCCCCTATCGTCTTATACCCAGTCATTTACGGTAAGTGGTTGCTTAGGAAGTCATTTGTTGGTATGGATAAAGGGAGTAACTAACAACTACATGAGGCTACATACCAATTATCAAAAGTCTTGGTCTTGCGGTTCCAGAGAAGAAGATTATAGAAGTATATAGAAAACCCAGGTACTTACTTTGAACAATCTTGGTAAACAGCCACTATATGAGGCTACATACTCATTATCAAAAGTCTTGGCTAGCAGTTTCAAAGTTTATACTATAAATTTATAGAAAAACTGGAACCCCTGGGGCATGGCCATTTTTGACCCCGAATTTCAACAGTCTTGGTAAAGTGTCTTGCGGTTTAAGAGAGGATTCTCAAATGTTTTACTAAAAAATTATATAGAGAATACTAGGTTAGTGCCGTGGATGGAGGAAGTTTATCTGGTAAGGTGGAGGAATTTATCAGGTGAGATGAAGGCGACGGAGCCAGATAAACTTTGTCCATCCACCGAACTAACCTAGTATTCTATTTATCCTGTTACTGGTTTATTTAAACACTATAAATAACCTTAAAATTATTAAGTTTCTTTAAAAATAAAGGGGACAAATGTTTTTTCCCTGATTACATCATCACACTCGGTATCCATGTATAAATCGTTCCCAAAATAGTTCTCAAAACTGTTCAACTTTTTTCAATTGGTTTGCAGACAAAGTCATTGCATTTTAATACATCAATATCAATTCAAAACATAATAAAGATTTTAAAAGTGCATGAACATGAATCAGTCACCAAACATTATATGTCTGATGATGTAACAATTTTTCCGCAAGTTACATTACACAGGTCATGGTTCAAGATCATGAGTGTTTACAAACAATCGCCACATGTTAAATGGAATTTACTATAATCGTTGAATGCTGCAGTTTCCTGAATTTGCGGGTGGGGTAAGATTTTCACATCAGATGTAGATTTTCTGGTCGATTGTTTTACCAGTGTCAATATTATGCAGAGTGATGGGTCTTTATGGGCGAGTGATTGTTGAGGTCGGTTGTTGGCGGACTATTTATTTGATACTGAAACATTATTTGTGCTTTTCCTCTGACATTTCAGAATTGAAAAGAAGTCCGTTTTCGCGGTCACATGACTAACTGACTGTAGATAAACATCACGTGATCTACTATCCCAATAAACAAAAATTTACATGGCACCTTGTTATTGGACTGATTTGTATGCATGTGATAATCAAAAGGGGTCATTTACTGGTCAGGCACAAACTTCATGTCAAGTTTGATGACCATAGGTCCAGGAATTGTCCAGTTTGCCTTCAAGGTCAATGTGACCTTTGACCTGATGATCCCTTAAATCAATAGGGATCATGTACTGGTCAAGTCCAGCCTCCAAGTCAAGTTTGAGGGCAATGGGTGCAAGCATTGAGGAGTTATCACTAGAACTACTTTTTTGCCTTCGAGGTCACTGTGACTTTTGACAGGATAACCCCTAAAATCAAAAGGGGTCATTAACTGGTCAGGCCAACTTTCATGTCAAGTTTGATGACCATGGGTACAGAAATTGTCGTGTTTGCATTCAAGGTCCCTGTGACCTTGACCTTAGACCTGATGACCTCTTAAATTAATAGGGGTCATTGACTGGTCAAGCCCAACCTCCAAGTCAAGTCTGAGGGCCATGGGTGCAGGCATTGTTGAGTTATTACTCGGACAATCTTTTAGCATTTAAGGTCACTGTGACCTTGACTTTTGACCCCTAAAATCAATAAGGATCATCTACTAGTAAGGCCCAGGTTACCTCCAAGTCAACCTCCAAGTGCAAGCATTGACAAGTTATCACTAGGATTATGTTATGCATTCAAGGTCACTGTGACCTTGGACCTTTGACCCGATGACCCCTAAAATCAATACCGGTCATTAACTGGTCAGACTTAACCTTCATGTTAAGTTTGATGAGGGTCCTTGAATTGTCAAGTTTGCATTCAAGGTCACTGTGTCCTTGACCTTTGACCCCTAAAATTAATAGGAGTCATCGACTGGTCAGGCCCAACCTCCAAGTCAAGTCTTAGGGCCATGGGTGCAGGCATTGTCGAGTTATCACTAGGATAACCTTTTAGCATTCACTGTGACCTTGACCTTTGACCCCTAAAATCAAAAGGGATCATCTACTGGTCAGGACCAGCCTCCATGTCAAATTTGATGACCATAGGTCCAGGCATTGTTGAGTTATCACTCGGACAAGCTTTGACAACCTTTTACTGTTAAAGGTCACTGTGACTTTGACCTTTGACACAATGGCCCCTAAAATCAATAGGGGTCATCAACTGGTCAGGCCTAACTTTCATGTCAAGCCTAATGACCATAGGTCCAGGCATTGTTGAGTTATCAATGAAAACCAATTTGTCTGGTTAACACTATTTTACCAATTTTTGACAAATAATTATCATTTTGAGAGTCAAATGAAAACCAGTATCTGAATATTCATATTCAAAATGTATCAATCTCAAATAATGAAAGCAAAAACATGATGTGACAATGCTTGCATTGGATGAAATTTTTATGAGCAAATATCGTAAGTTGCATGGGTTTCCCAGTACTGGACTTGTGAATAGTGTAGTTTATATACAATAAGAGTATTTATATTGTGATATTTTTCATAACCAAACAGTCTGTTACATCTCACTTTTCAAGTCTCATGCCAACAAATAGAAACAAGAGCACCTCCCAGAGAGCGCCAAGTGTCCCCTACCAGTTTAAAGCCTTGTAAAAAGGATAAGCGTGTCTCAAGAGAATCTCCAAGAAAACTTTAACAAATCCTACCAATAAATCAAAGTTGTTTAAGTCACCCCAGCCCACATGAAAGTGAACTAATCGCATTTACAGTAAACTTTATCCATCAAAATGCAACAGTTTTAGCCGTAAAACCTACCAGATCACCCATGTCTACTTTTGACATGTATATTGCCCTCTATCCACATACTGAATTTCATTAACCTAGTTGTGATACCTTTTGAGTTATCACAGGACCAAATTTGCTATATTTTTAATGTCAAGGGCAATCACTCTGCATTACCTTGTCTTACTAAAAATAAACTAACATGCATAATCTTCATTTGCCCTCTTTCCACATACTAAGTTTCATGAACCTAGCTTTGATACTTTTTGAGTTATCCCAAGACCGAGAATTTTTTTCCATCAACAGCTAGATTTTTAATAAGTCAAGGGCCATAACTCTGCATAACTTTGTATGATGAAAAAATAAACTAATGTGCAAACTCCCCATTTTACCCTTCATCCACATAATAAGTTTCACGAACCTACCTGTGATACTTTTTGAGTTATCACAGGACCAAATTGGCTATATTTTTAATAAGTCAAGGGCAATAACTCTGCATTAATTTGTCTGACAAAAAAAATAAACTAACATGCATAATCTCCATATTGCTCTCTTTCCACATACTAAGTTTCATGATACTTTGATACTTTCTGAGTTATCGCAGGACCGAGATTTTTGTGGACGGACGGACGGATGGACGGACGGTGAAACCGGTATGGGACTAATAAACCAAAACAAATCATGCTTAGTAATAGTGATCTTTATGTAAGCAAATTGTCTCATTATTATATTCACTACAATATATACACGACTAGCCATATTCCCATACCACTAAATGCCGCCCTATCTGAAGGTTGATGAACAGCCCCACTGGCACCAAACTTGGCCTGTGACCTTGCATCAGTGCGTAAGCCCTCCATGACCTGGGCTTCGATCCTGGGTTCCACCTGGAAATGCCCATGGGGCTCCAGACAAAGCTCCAGTCGGTCATCAGTGGCATTGTACCGGAACACCTTTCACAAATGAGCTAATTAAAAAACGATTCATTGTGCTGTCATGTGTTCATGCTGTATGAATGCAGAAGAGCATGCTTGCAAATCTGAACCATGCTAGGAAGCACACTAGCGTGCCAGAGTTATGAAATTTGCTTTACATATACAAATTGTGGATAATGTACCAAGTTTTAAATCAATGTATTAACATGTATATAATGTTAAATTAAGCATGACAATGCCTTTTCTTTGAAAATCAGACCAGCTAAAATGCTTGCAGACCAGTCAATATGACTGTTTTCATCTTATTCAACATAAAATAAAACAATGCAACAACAAACCTTGCCAGGTAGACATGGTAGCTGGCAATGTTTGCCATCGATGAGGCCAAGGTCTCGCTTCACTTGCTGATAGAGCAGTCCCCCGACAGAGAACAGATGGGGCATGCTCTGTACATTTGTCCACATATCCTTCCCTGACACTGCAGACAGGATACCAAGTGACGCTATTGATGTGTCTATACTGTCACCACCTGTTATTGAAGATACTGATTTATTATAAAATAAGATGTGTTCATATACTGTAAAACATGAAGAATCAAGATTGGTGTATCTATATAAAAATATATTGTACTTCACCCGAGATCAAGCTAAAGCTGAGGGAAGATTTTTATCACAAAATTAACTTTTCCATGTTTCAAAGTCCAGCTTGATCACTGTTCATGTGACATTAAATGCACCATTCTATAACAATCACAACATTTTATGGCAATACTACTCACAAAAGTACAAATTAGACCAGAGCCGTCACTCTAAGTGACGCATGCCCCTGAAGTGGTACTCAAGTGTAATTCAAAGGTCATTTAGAAAAGGGAAATAATGTGTGTGAACAGAAAAAGGAATGTTTATGAACAAGTGGAAACTATAACAAGAGGGCCATGATGGCCCTAAATCGCTCACCTGATTAAAAGTGTTTAACCTTTGTAATCAATATTATAAGATTGATATTTGTTCTCAAAGCTGTACATATGATCCAAATTTCATAACAGTAGCTTCAAAAATAAGAAAGGTCAAAATGGTACAATAAAGGTAATCAAAGCACAGCATTGATATATTTTTTTTAAAACTGTACACATGGTCATAATGTTATTGCTGCACCTTTAAAAAAAAGAGAGAAGGTCAAAAAGTCACAGTCAAGGTCATCCGAGGACAAAACTCTATACATTTCAAAACTCTTTACATGGTCCAAATTTCATTGCTGTAGCTTCAAAAATAAGAAAGTACGCTAACAGGTCACAGTCAATGTAATCCAACCACAACATTATTTGTTTACAGAATTGTGAACATGGTCAAAATTTCTTCGCTGTAGTTTCAAAAATAAGACATAATGAAAAAAAGGGTGGGACTAAATATGACCCAAGGGGCTTAATTTGCACAATCTTGGTAGAGGGCCACTATATGATGCTCGTAACAAATTATTAAAGGTCTGGGACTAGCGGTGTCAGACAAGAAGATTTTCGATAAGTCCACAGGAAACCCCATCCAATCAAATATACTGCTATAAACTATGAGGATTTGATAAAACTACACTATGAACAGCCCACAGCATCAATGTCTCAATTTCCATCCAACACAACATGGCATCCAATCTATGCATGAGTGTTAAAGTCTTGTTTATTAGTCGGCGCCGACTATATTTGATATTACTAGAGATATTCCAACTTAGGGACTAGTTCATAAATTGCAGAACAATGCTATCAATAGTTTCCACGTTGCATGATAAAATATGAAGTTTAGTTTGTTTTAAAAAACTTTACTCTTTAAATGATAATGAAACCTTAAATCATAATAGCCCTGCTTATCATTTTGAAAATTTTGATTTTAAATACCAACTCAATCATAACAACTCGGCCATCTCCGAGATAGATACAGGCCGAGGTGTTCCGATAGATAACAAATAGATGAAGGTTACACGGTACTATTAAAATATCCTTTATGTTTGTAAACCTCCTACGCAGTAATCTCACTTGGTAACAGCAAAACTGCCGAGTTTTGAAAAATTAACCTTGAGCTTAATTGTTTGTTTTGAAAATGTCATTCGAAAGAATGAACTCCAGATAATTCCCGTTTGATGTATCGTATTTTTATCCCCATTCTATATACACACAAGTGAAATGTGTTACAAAAACTTATACAAAATATAAAGCAAGAAATTCACATAACATGCCGGTACAAATAAAAGGTGAATTTTATGCTATTGAAATCTATGTATTAGACCATTGACTCTATTTCATCCAAAGAAACGTACCGGTATGTATATTTTTGTTATAATTAAGTTTTAACCAGAGGATTAGCTTGGGGAAAAGAACCCAGAATATCTATAATTCCGGGCTTAAACTATTGTTAACCATAATGTCCTTCGAGCATATGTACACCCAACATAAAACAAAATATTATCATTGAAATAATAACCATTTTTGGTTATCTGCATGCATCTTTTTCTTCTAATTTCATTGCGCCAACTTGGTGCTATGCATCAACTTTTTTCTTGTATAAGGAGTATTCACTATCCAGTAAAAGATAAGATTGTAAATTACAATGGTCTACATGGAGTTCAATGGAAAAGTCTGATTATTAAATTCATCATTGGGTAAAAATAAAATTCTTCTAAAAAATAAAGAGATATTATATTTCCTAACCTATAAACCTATAAAAAGAACAATTATTACCCTAAAAGTGACTAATTTGAAGAATTAACAAGAGCTGTCACAGACAGCTATATCCCCCGCCTCATGGGGGCATTTTTTGTAACGAAAGCCAATCAATGATAATGGTAGTTTTTCAGGAACATAAGAAATGCGTAAAATTAAGAAAGGGCAATAACTCTTTCAAAAAAGGTTAAATTGCAAAAGCCTGACAATATGCGCTGCTTAACTATATAGTCATCAATCTGTGAAAGTTTTGTAGAAATCACATGAAAAACATAAGAGGAGTTGCAAAGAAATCAATTTTAAATGTAAAATAAGCAAAGGACAATAATTCTTTCAAAAATGGTCAAATCGCAAAAGCCAGACAATTAGGATGCTTCACTTTATGATCATCAATCTGTGAAAGTTTGGAAGAAATCGCATGAAAACAGTGAGAGGAGTTGCGAAGAAACCAATTTTAAATGTAAAATAAGCAAAGGGCAATAACTCTTTCAACAAGAGCCGTCGTAAGACAGCGTGCTCAACTACGCCGCTTTGACTTAGAATACAATAACGATGTAATAATACCAAGTCTCTTTATGTCAAACCTAACTAAAATTATTCGATACATAAGGTGACTTTGATGTTGCCCTCCCACCAGCCCGCCAAAACAATGACGCAAGTCATTCAAATAACTTGATTTCCCATTATGAAAATGTGGTTAAGATTATACAAATATGCCTTTCAAAGGAAATAAAAAAAAAAAATTAAAAAAAAAAAATTTAAGGGCCATAATTTGTATTTAGGCTTAAACTGGAGTTATGTTTCTTGTTGTAAGATGGTCGTAAATAATTTTGAATTTTCTTAAGTGCATTTAATGAATGGTATAGAAGTTTTTTTTATTAAAATCTCAACTTGCCCTTAACTTTTACTTGCCGAAAACTTTAACCTTAGTCAATCAGGGGCCATAACTTGTATTAAGGATATGGAGTTATGTAACTTCATTGTGTGATGGTCCTGAACAATTGTGTGAAGTATTGAGTCAATTGAATGAAGGGTATAGAAGTTATTAAACAATATCCCAACCTGCCCTAAAACTTTAACCTAAGTTCCATAGTCAATCAGGGGCCATAATTTGTATAAAAGATAATATGGAGTTATCTAACCTCATTATGTGATGGCTCTGAACATCTGTGTGAAGTATTAAGTCAATTGAATGAATGGTATTGGAGTTTTAAGTGAAAATCCCAACTTGCCCTAAAACTTTAACCTCCCCTTAAACTTTAACCTAAGTCAATCAGGGGCCATAACTTGTATTTAGGATAATATGGAGATATGTAACCTCATTGTGTGATGGTCCTGAACAACTGTGTGAAGTATTAAGTCAATTGAACAAAGGATATAGAAGTTATTAATAAATATTCCAACTTGCCCTTAAACTTAAACCTAAGTTCCATAGTCAATCAGGGGCCATAATCTGTGTAAAGAATAATATGGAGTCATCTAACCTCATCATGTGATGGCCCTGAACAACTGTGTGAAGTGTTAAGTCAATTGAATGTAGGGTATTGGACTTATAAGTGAAAATCCCAACTTGCCCAAAAACTTTAACCAGAAGCTGACGCCGACGCTGGGGCGAGTAGTATAGCCCACCTATTCTTCGAATAGTCGAGCTAGAAATGGGCGAATCGGGGAAGCCTGACAATATGCGCTGCTTCACTTTATGATCATCAATCTGTGAAAGTTTGGTAGAAATCGCATGAGAAATGTAAGAGGGGATGCAAAGAAATGAATGTGGGACGGACGGACGCACGCACACATGCACCGAAGCGCGCCTACCATTACTATATCCCCTCACCTTTTCAAGGCGGGGGATAATAAATATAACAAATAATCCCTAGTTACTAAAAATGGAAAAAATTAAAATAGACAATGCACTCTTCAACAGAAAGGGTGACCATATAGCAAGATTTTCTGCCCTTGCATCAAGAGTAAACTTGACATAACTATCAAGATTTTAACAAAATGTATTTATAGTGAACTTGTAACCCACAAGGTGGGGTCAATTTTGACCCCAGGGGCATAATTTGAACAAACTTGGTAGACAACTACTAGACAATGTTACTTACCAAATATCTAAGCTCTAGGCCTCATGGTTTTTGTCTAGAAAAGTTTCGTAGTTTTTCCTAAATGTTGCCATGGAATCCAGAGTTCTGCATGGAATTCATTTCTTTGAACGATTTTGAAAAAGCACCAACCAAGGGTCATTCCTGTAAAGTTTCATTAAGATTGTCCAAGTGGTGGAGGAGAAGATGACATTTATAAGCAATTGTTGACGCTGGACGACAGTTGACAGACGCCAGACATAGACCAATCACAATGGCTCACCTTGAGCACTTTGTGCTCAGGTGAGCTAAAAACACTAATTACCTCTCATTGAAGACCACATGTGACTCATGTATGGTCACTGTTTTATGTAATATGTAATATGTATACTCTATGTCTTTTTATGCAGCATCCCATTGTGAACAAAGAGCAAGACAATGTGAACTTTGACATATATGTAGGGACATTACACAAACCACTACTATATACTGCCAGCTTAGTGTTCACAGTGCACAAACCACTTCTGTATACACTCAAAAGTATAAAAAGCACTACTATATCATCAGCTCAGTCAGTTTTCACAATACAAAACACACTACCGTATAGTATACAGTCAGCTAAGTGTTTCTTGTACAAACACCAATACTGTATACTGTCAGATCAGTGTTGACAGTACAAATACCACTACTGTATACTGTCAGATCAGTGTTGACAGTACAAACACCAATACTGTATACTGTCAGATCAGTGTTGACAGTACAAATACCACTACTGTATACTGTCATCAGTGTTCACAGTACAAATACCACTACTGTATACTGTCAGATCAGTGTTGACAGTACAAATACCACTACTGTATACTGTCAGATCAGTGTTCACAGTACACAAACCACTACTGTATACTGTCAGATCAGTGTCCACAGTACACAAACCACTACTGTATACTGTCAGATCAGTGTCCACAGTACACAAACCACTACTGTATACTGTCAGATCAGTGTCCACAGTTCACAAACCACTACTGTATACTGTCAGATCAGTGTCCACAGTACACAAACCACTACTGTATACTGTCAGATCAGTGTCCACAGTACACAAACCACTACTGTATACTGTCAGATCAGTGTCCACAGTACACAAACCACTACTGAATACAGTCTTATCAGTTTTAGCCATGTCCCATACCATGGTCCACGTCTCTGAGAGCCTGTAGAAGTTTCTCCGCTGTCTGACTGTGAGCATCCTCCTCAAACCCGCGCCATGACGCCTCACTGTGACCTGATGCCTCCTCACATACTGTCAAACAACACACAAATATCTCATAATTTTACCAAGTTTCACTACCAAACCTGAACATAAGGGGTATATTTATGTACTCCTTCAAAGAAATATTGTGACTCAAGTATGGTTTTCTGTATATTTTACAAATAATCCAATATATCAAACCATTTTTGGCATTATCATGTCCTTTAATATTTTTTCATTGCAGACATTTACATCCTGAACACTTTAGTAACTGTATTACATGCTAATAAAAGTGGCATAAATGTACTTATTTCATCGTGGGACAGACAACATAAGTTTTGAAAACAACAAGAAAACACACATAAGTTTCAAAAACAACAAGAAACAAAGAATGCCAACTGTCACAAAATATGCCTGTCCTAAATTTAGGACACCAAGTTTGGAGATAAGTGGCTGTACGTAAAGCCAAATTTAGAGAGATGACATTGTAAATGCAGTTTTTGCCAATGCAAGGGTCATAACTTTAGAGTGACTGAGAAAACATGGCTGGTTATGAAATCTGACACAAGATATTCTGACCATACACATTCTGACCAAATTTGATAATGATTGGAAAAAGACTTCTAAAGAAATTGACCAGACAAAACAAATTTTAGGTAATTTTGATATTTAAAGAGCGATAACTCTCAAATAATACAGCATTTTATCAACCTTGTCAGAGATATTACCAAATTATACTGTGTATTGGGCACACTTTTATGCCTTGGAATTCAATTTAAAACATGAAACCCTGTAATGCGACAAAAGTTTTCAATAATTGACTAAGAACATCATTGTGAGATTCAGTTTCAACTGTTTATCTATTTTTTAACACTGACATTGACTCTAGGTGCCCTAAATGCATGTCCCATGAAAGTCCTCCATAAAATCTTCCTACATACCAAGTTTGGTCACAATATGTCAACCCTAATAAAAGTTATTCAGTACCAACTTTTTTATTTTTTCAGCAATGACATTGACTCTATGGACTTTAAACACAAACACATGAAAGGTCTCTGTAAAGCCTTCCCACATACCAAGTTTGGTCGCAATATGTAATTCGTAACTGAATGTATTCAGTACCAAATGTTTTTCTATTTTTAGTTACAGTGACCTTGACCCTAGGGGCCCAAAACACAATCCCATGAAAGGTCTCCATAAACTCTTCCTTTATACCAATTTTGGTTACAATATGCCAACACATTCGGTATCATCCATTTTTCTTTTTTTAGTTAAGTAATGTTGACCTTGACTCTAGGGGCCCTAAATGCAATTCCGTCGTGTGATTTTGGGCCTCGGACATATATTTGCTATTACAATGTTTACGGTATTTGAATGAAATTATATTTCAGTAAGATATTCTGAAAATTTCATGATGATATCACTTAAATTGCGTAAGATACGTGCTTACAAGTAAGACCATGTATTGCACATTTTGAATACTAAATTTGACGTCATTCAAATGATGTCGTTTATTTCCATACAACATTGTCCATAATAAGAATGAATTTTCTGTAATTCTATAAATTTCTCAACATATCGAGTTATTTGTTTTTGTAGTCAGGGGAGTTTAGTGTTCCCGATGGACTTGTCAACGACACTGATGACATTTTGATAAGGATTTGTGTAACTTATGACTGACCTTCATTTACTAGAATCACTCAACCTGACCATGACAACACTGTAGATAATTGTGGTATGTTTATGAGTTTTGATAACAACAATGATGAATTGACAACAGATCACTGTGCACTACATAACTTTATTTATATTCATCATATTGCTCTCTTATTTCAGGACAGTATCAATGTTCCCTGCCCGACTCCCTCCATTACAGTTGGGACATTGCCCTGCCAGGCTTCTTCATCCATCACGCCAACCAGACTGGTCCAATATTGTTCAAAACTTTAATTGAAATGCGGTGTCATCATAGTTCGGAGTATGTGCATAGCACTCAGGTACATTTCAGTTATTTATAACTTAAGTTCACAAATTAATAAACGGTTATTAATAAACCGTTTTTAATTGACAGTTTTTTCAAAGGGGAATATTTGTAGTTGCACACATGACAAACTTATAATACGTAATCAGAAAACGTTTTGTGTAAAACAGAATAATTTACTGGTTTCCATATTTTATTTTGAAATCATGCAATATTTCAGATAAACAAAAAGATTATATAAAATAAAATAGGGTTTATTAGTACTGCGTTTTGATCAGGAGGTTGTATTAGATTCAAGTGGATTTTTGCAGATTCGGTTCAAAATCTGCAAGAATCCACCAGAGTCGAAAACGACATTCAAGATCAAAATGCAGGACTAATAACCCTTTTATTATAAAAATATATTCTATGCAGGTTAGATCACTTAAAAGCCACATGCTTTTATAATAACGACGCACCATTTTGTTTTATGATGTCATTTTAACATCGTGCAACGATACTTGTTATGAGGTGCATCACAAGAGTGGAATATGGCCATATTTTACTGGAATGGAATACTGACTACCATATTTTGCTATATGTATTGTGTGTGGATTTATGATGGGTATATAATAAATATGTGTATCAAATGTTGCAGGACAACAAGCAGTTTATTTGTTTGATGAGACTGAATTGCCGAGGAAGGGAGCAGACACTGTTGTGAGCATGATGATCACTACTTTAAGTACCATGGTCTGGAGAAGAAAAGCAGAAATTGGCCCTTTGGTCCATGAAAAAGCAGGTAGATAATAATATTTTCACATTAATCCCTATAGTAGAGTACTTTAAAGTTGAAAATACTTACATAACAGAATTGAGCCTTAGATTTTCAAGAGTATTCACTTAAGTGTTAGCCTTTTTGCTGTTGTCAGTTACATGTAAAACAAGAGCTGTCACAGTATGTGACGAATGCCCCCGAATGTGACTTTGACCTACGAACAAGGTCAGTACATGAAAAGTTGATCTTGCCTTTACGTATCAATTACGTGAGGTAGGGACATGGGTCTTGCACGCGACACGTCGTCTTCGTATGTGGAACGCATGTAGCAAGTTATTTTAAAATCTGTCCATACATGAGAAAGTTACAGCCCGGACACGACAACCTATACTCTATGTCATTATATGCAGCACTCCATTGTGAATAAACACTATGTGTGACCTTGACCTTTGAGGCAGGGACACGGGTCTTGCACGCGACATGTCGGCTTGGTATGTGGAACACATGTGGCAAGTTATTTTAAAATCTTTCCATACAAGGGAAAGTTACAGCCCGGACCCGACAACCTATACTATATGTCCTTATATGCAGCACTCCATTGTGAATAAACACTATGTGTGACCTTGACCTTTGAGGCAGGGACACGGGTCTTGCACGCGACACGTCATCTTGGTATGTGGAACACATGTGGCAAGTTATTTTAAAATCTGTCCATACAAGAGAAAGTTACAGCCTGGACACGACAACCTATACTCTATGTACTTATATGCAGCACTCCATTGTGAATAAACACTAAGTGTGACCTTGACCTTTGAGGTAGGGACACGGGTTTTGCACGCCACACATCGTCTTGGTATGTGGAACACATGTGGGAAGTTATTCTAAAATTTTAAAATCTGTCCATACAAGGGAAATTTACAGCCCGGACACGACAACCTATACTCTATGTCCTTATATGCAGCACTCCATTGTGAATAAACACTAAGTGTGACCTTGACCTTTGAGGTACGGACAGAGGTTTTGCACGCGACACGTCGTCTTGGTATGTGGAACACATTTGGCAAGTTATTTTAAAATCTGTCCATACAAGAGAAAGTTACAGCCCGGACACGACAACCTATACTCTATGTCATTATATGCAGCACTCCATTGTGAATAAACACTAAGCGTGACTTTGACCTTTAAGGTAGGGACAAAGGTCTTGCATGCGACACGTCGTCTTGGTATGTGGAACACATGTGGCAAGTTATTTCAAAATCGGTCCATACAAGACAAAGTTACAGCCCGGACACAACAACCTATACTCTATGTCCTTATATGCAGCACTCCATTGTAAATAAACACTAAGTGTGACCTTGACCTTTGAGGTAGGGACACGGGTCTTGCACGCGACACGTCGTCTTGGTATGTGGAACACATGTGGCAAGTTATTTGAAAATCTGTCCATACAAAGGAAAGTTACAGCCCGGACACGACAACCTATACTCTATGTCCTTATATGCAGCACTCCATTGTGAATAAACACTAAGTGTGACCTTGAACTTTGAGGTAAGGACACGGGTCTTGCACGCGACACGTCGTCTTGGTATGTGGAACACATGTGGCAAGTTATTTGAAAATCTGTCCATACAAGGGAAAGTTACAGCCCGGACACGACAACCTATACTCTATGTCATTATATGCAGCACTCCATTGTGAATAAACACTAAGTGTGACCTTGACCTTTGAGGTAGGGACACGGGTCTTGAACGCGACATGTCGTCTTGGTATGTGGTACACATGTGGCAAGTTATTTTAAAATCTGTCCATACAAGAGAAAGTTACAGCCCAGACACGACAACCTATACTCTATGTCCTTATATGCAGCACTCCATTGTGAATAGACACTAAGTGTGACCTTGACCTTTGAGGTACGGACACGGGTCTTGCACGTGACACGTCGTCTTGGTATGTGGAACACATGTGGCAAGTTATTTTAAAATCTGTCCATACAAGAGAAAGTTACAGCCCGGACACGACAACCTATACTCTATGTCCTTATATGCAGCACTCCATTGTGAATAAACACTAAGTGTGACCTTGACCTTTGAGGTAGGGACACGGGTCTTGCACGGGACACGTCGTCTTGGTATGTGGAACACATGTGGCAAGTTATTTGAAAATCTGTCCATACAAGGGAAAGTTACAGCCCGGACACGACAACCTATACTCTATGTCATTATATGCAGCACTCCATTGTGAATAAACACTAAGTGTGACCTTGACCTTTGAGGCAGGGACACGGGTCTTGAACGCGACACGTCGTCTTGGTATGTGGTACACATGTGGCAAGTTATTTTAAAATCTGTCCATACAAGAGAAAGTTACAGCCCGGACACGACAACCTATACTCTATGTCCTTATATGCAGCACTCCATTGTGAATAAACACTAAGTGTGACCTTGAACTTTGAGGTAGGGACACGAATCTTGCACGCCACACGTCGTCTTGGTATGTGGAAGACATGTGGCAAGTAATTTCAAAATCTGTCCATACAAGGGAAAGTTACAGAGCTGGCCGGACGGACGGACGGACGGTGCGATTTTAATATGCCCACCTTCGGGGGCATAAAAATAACCTTGGCCATAACTCAATAACTGTTAACATTGATAAAAAAAATTGTGTGTCAAAATATGACTGAACAAAACATGATTTCTATCAATCCATACTTTCAGCAAACAGTCCTGGCTTTGTGCAAACACAGATATGGTGTTGTTTACCTTGATAAAAACCAGAGCAGTTGTTTCACCTGTACTCCAAAATCTGCATCAAGGGGATGGATCTTGAATGGCAGTGGTATTAAAATGACAAGATCAGAGAATACAGTAGATTTGACATTGATAAAGACAGTGCGCCCTAGACAGTCCCAATCAAAGCATTGAACAAACTGTATAACCTATGTTTATTTACAATGTACTATGTACATGTCATAATAAATATTTCTGTCTGCCTGTCAGTCGTGTTAATTAACTTTTTAGAGCTGTTTGTTTGGACTAGTGTTTGCCATTCAGAAATAAGTAATAACATTATTTCTCAGTCTAAGAAAACTGTAGGTATTAAAAACTGATATTTAACTGTAACTATGGAAACAAACCTCCTAGGGGTTTAACCAGGTTTAAGAAAGACAGGGAGCCACAGAAAAGAGACCGGTTTCCATGTGTCAAGAGGGCACCCTTCATTTAGCTGTGTAGATTTTAAACATTTTGAATGTGACAGAAAATGTTAGGTTATGTGTTTAATTGAAGTACTATTAGGTTTCAATTATGTAAAGCCTGTGTGTATTTATAATCATGTTAATATAAAGTTATTATCAAAACTAAATCGATATTTGACAGTCTTAAGCTTTTTATACGCCCGAAGGGTCGTATTATGTTATGGCCTCCATCGTCTGTCCGTCTGTCTGTCCGTCCATTAGCAATTCAGGGTCCGGGCCATAACTTGGTAACTAATAAAGCGATTTTCAAATAACTTTATACAAATCATCACTACAATAAAAGGATGTGTTGCGCGCAATTTCCAGGTCCATACCTCAAAGACTAGAATCACCATGGAGGTGCGTTAGCAAATCCGTGTCCGGCCCACAACTTGGTCAATAATAAAGTCATTTTCAAATAACTTTATACAAAGCATCATTACATTAAAAGGATGTGTCGCGCGCAATTTCCAGGTCCATACCTCAAACACTAGAATCACCATGGGGGGGGGGGGGGCGTTAGCAATTCCATGTCCAGGCCATAACTGGGTTACTACTAAAGCAATTTTCAAATAACTTTATACAAATCATCTCTACATTAAAAGGATTTGTCAAGCATGCTTTCCAGGTCCATACCTCAAAGGCTAATTTCACTGGGGGGCGTTAGCAATTCCGTTAGCAATTCCGTGTCCAGGCCACAACTTTGTGTTACTACTAATAAAGGAATTTTTAGAAAACGTGTCCTAGCCACAACTTTGTAACCAATAAAGCAATTTTTAGATAACTTTATAAAAATTATTGCTACATTAAAAGGATGTGTTGTGAGCACTTTCCAAGTCCTGCTACTTTTAAACTTGTATTCTCAGATTTTCTAAGGAAGTTTCAGATATTATATTTTTTTTATAAAAATATTTCATTTCATAAAATCTGATTCCATATTAGTACATCCTTCATTGCACTACTTACCAGTATGTATGTTGTTTTACAATTATTCTATGTTGTAAAAAAATACTGTTGAACAAAGGTTTTTATTAGCACTGCTAACTTAAGTATCATTAAAGTTTCAATATTGGAAGTTTAAGCCTTTGTTGTAAACACTTCACACCTAGTAAGCAGTATACTAGCATAACCTCAATGTTTATTAAAGACCTCAAGCCGAATCTTCTTCGGGCGTATAATGCTCCGTTTCGCGGTGCTCTTGTTATTCTATGAAGGCAGGAGGTTGCCAATCTTGCTCTTCATGATGGGTGCTTCCAAAAAAGAACAGGGTGCAGCAACCTTCCATAACTCTTTAGCTAATACCCTTATATATTTTTTTTCATCAAGTTACAGTAACATTGACTATTAACAAATGATGAAGTGATAATTTTCTTATGCTTATATCATCAATTTTTATTGTCATTTGGTTATCTTGTAGAATTGATTTTTACATGTAATGTATTGAAAATAGATACTTATGGTTGCCATGGTTACAACTGTTTCTTAATGTTATTATATTTATTATATATATAGATATAATATTGCATTAAGTTAACTAATATTGTTATAAGAAATATAATTCCACAACATGTACAGAGACAATAAATAAACTAGTTTGTATTTTTGTCGCCATGGCAACATTTCTGTATATATTTGTTACATTTTTTTTTTTTAAACAAGATTTGTCCATTAGTGAAATTATATTGTGTATAATGAGCATAGCTACAAAATGCATAGATACATGACAATACCTATTTATTGATGTACATTTTCTGAATATTTCGATAATAGGAAAGGTTTTGGACACTTATTCCCCTTGGTCTTAAATCACCATAGCAATGAAAGTTTTTATCATTGTGACTTTTTTTTTTTAATATATTGTAAAGTGACTGCCCATACTTGGGCAATTTAAGTACTTTTTAAAAGATGCATGTGTGATCCCTTTATGTTATATATTAAATTGCATTTTATTGTGGTTGTCATGGTAACATTTTCATTGCCATTCAAAACTTTTATCATGATTTTACAAGAATTTTGTCACCAGTTCAATAATATGTTATTTTATGTATAAGATATAACTACAAATTATATGAAGACATGAAAAAACAGGTTTTGTTTTATTTCTATATCTAAAAAAATATGACACTTTTTGACACTTTCATGGAACAATTTATTGACCCCTGTGCTTCTTTAAATCGTCATAACAACAAAAGTATGTAAGATTTTGACCTCAAATTTTCGCCAAAATGTTTCTAATGATGTACTCTATCAATAATTACCAAAAACTGCAAATGTAATTTTTGCACCTTTGTACCCCTTTTTACAGGCATTGACACATATATATAAGCGTATATTACTAGTTTATTGTCTGACTTTGCAAAACCAAAGTTCTCCCAAGCTTTGCACTTATATTTTGCCGGCGCATTTCTATAGGGATCTCTTTACTACCGGTAGTATTTCCTTCCGCCATTCTTCACTTTGCAGACGACTGAAAACTGTCAAAACACCGAAAGCCACTTCAGCCGCATTTTCTCATACAGCTAGCTCGCAGATTCCAGTCTTTTTCATATCTTTTGTAAATTAAATTAAAAAAAGAAATTCAAATTGCATATTTTTTAATAATTTTATTTTCATTTTTTATTTTAGTTTGAAAAATAAACACGGAGTAGATAATTAAGATAACTAGTTGTAACGTATTTTGCTAGCTCTACCTGCTGTTTGCGAAAATGCGGCTGAAGTGGCTTTCGGTGTTTTGACAGTTAAAAATGAATGTTAACAAATTGACTGGATCGTGCAAAGATGTTTGGAAAGTGTTTTAAGCATACAAATCTTATGTCGAGATAACGAATCTAACGATACGCGATACACACGATTTTTTACAATACGATACAGTATATCATCGGATACCAAATTGCGATTTCGCGATGCACTGATGAATCGTTACAGCCCTATACCAAAAGTAGGTTTGACAATGAAAGCCAACACCCCCTCAGGCACACCTAACCGAACAATGATTTATGTCAGTATTGACATGTTGAGAACATTTACATTATGTACATACAATATACCACTGTTGCTTTTAAAATTCATGACAAATAATTTAAGGGTTTCAAGAAAAGCGACATTGGGATGAAATTGTTGTTTATATATTATGTAATAGTGCAATTAACTATTGATGTGCTTTATACCACTGGTGCTATTGTTATTTTAATATATCTTATTATTTATGTACAGGTACAGTACTATTTAATAACCTTTGCCATTTTCATGATTCAATAAAATCAGTAGCCACTGCTGATTTTGACGTTTTTTCATTGCATCCTATCTCTGGTTTTACCCCATTTTACTCATATTTTTTGCCTGCATTTTATCTGCGCTATACACATTATAATATGATATGCCCATACACATTCTGACCAAATTTGGTGATGATTGGACAAAGGATTCTAAAATTATTGAGTGAAAAAGTCTTTGACTGATTTTAGGTAATTTCTATACTTGAAGCGCACTTACTCTCTAGTGACTAGAGCAATATGGCTGGTTATCAAACAGGTGCTCATTCCGCTTCCAGCTATGAGACTTTAGAGGCCTATAAAAATCTTAAGCAGTTCATAAGTCTTTTTAATGTCCTAATACTTGTTTTATATTTAAGAATAACTTACTGCTGCTTTCCTTATTACTTTTTATATGGCCAGCAGCTTGGTAGTTTTACAACTTTCATATCTTGTAAATACTTTTTTTTCAAATATGTAACTTAATTAAAAATATGTACTTTTATTTCCAGGTCCCAGTTCATGGTAATGTTTTGTTATGTTATGTATGTTTGTTATTCATGTCGGAAAATAGCTCACTGAGCTATTGCTTGTTATCATATACCAGACTTTAATAAAGATTCTTGTGTCTTGTTTCTTGTATCTTGTTTTTTTGTAGAACTTCATACATTTCTATGACATAAGTATTTGTTTATGTTTTAAAATATGTTGGCTAATGGCAATTATTTCTTAAAGAATGAAGAGACAGTATATAAACTCTATCAACTAACTCTTCACATCCGGTGCTTTATCCAGTAGAACCTCAAGGGTGATCTTGTCCCCATGTTTGATATCAAGCAGTGTATCCTCATTCCCCTCTAACAGTTTTGGTGGGAAACCAATGCGGATTTTCTGGCAATCTGCCTGGACCCCTACCGCATCATACATTAACTTCCGCAGTTCTGAGTATGTCACATCTTTGACAAGAGTCAACATCACCTGCCATTATAAGAACAGCGAAAGATACAGAAAACTATTCTCGAGATGAGGAATGCTTTCCAGTTTGTGGTGTCTAAACATGTGCATGATTTATTGTTTGTAATAAATGCTACATAATTACATTTAGCTGTTATTTTCTGTTAAAATGAGTAAATTGCAGTTCTGAAAGCTGAAAAATGTCCACTTTAAAATAATTGATTTCATAGCACTTTGAACACAGCTTAACTCCGGGTCATTTACTTGATCTGTAACAGAGCACAATAGAATAAAGTAACTTGACAAGGTCCTTATAGTCTCTTTTTTATCACAATGACATGCAGACTTTATTAAACCAGAAAAAGTTTCATTCATGCTATGCAACTGTCTGCTTTAATTATGTACCTAACTGAACTTATAAACAGCACCTTACCTGTCTCCCATCTGATGTTTGAACACGCACTTTCTTTTCACCTTGCACTGAATCGGAACCAGCAGAGAGAGACTGGTCCATTTTTTCTCCCATAAACTGGTCCCCACTGCTCTCTACTGAGGCCTAAAAAAAAAATATGTCTGTTTCCTGTAACATGCTGAAAAAAAGATGGGTCGGTAGGTAGGGATTTTTTTTTTGATTTTTTTTTAAATGTCAGAATGATCCAATATTCATGTTTATTTCAGGTGAATTATTTTAAAAAGAATTCAGTGTGATATATAGATTCAATCTTTCTGCCACTAATAAGCTTAAACTGCTAGCTTGACAGCCATTGTACATGTATTTCAGTAAAAGAATGCATCCTGTTGAAGGGTAAGCCATGGGTTCGACTCCCAGCGGTGGCAACATTATGTGCAATTTTGAGCATTGTCAGTATGTTCACCAGGGAAGCAGTTCATCTTAACACTTTGCAAATATAACCCAGTGAAAGAGTGAATCAAATAACATTTAGACAATAATAACAATTAAATGTACATGACAACTATTATAAAATAAAATGCTGTTACAACAAGAACAGGCAAGAATCTCCACAAAACATATATAGATCAGTACTCGATTGATAAATGACTAGAATCAATGACTAAACCATTTAACTCTTAGAGCGCTGTCAGAATTGTACAGATCTTTGGGACCAGTGTAGACCCATGGTCTACGCTGTTCATTGCTTAGACCGTGACTTAAACCTTACCTGCTGACTCGGCAGCGAACAGTGTAAAATAATAGATTGGACTGGAATATGTTTAAATAGACCAAAATCAGTTTCAAAAAAGCTTAGACTGACTAATAAAAAATTAATACCATTTTCTTTTTTAAACAGTAAAATAGCAAAACTAGTACACGTCCAGTACCTTAAATAGTTTCCACAACTTATTTTTTTTAACAATTTCCAGTGTTTTTAAAAGATCTGCTGTATTAGATCCACTGTTCATTCTGTAAAAATCTCAAGCACGATGAAAAATAATCAATATAACCTTCAATAGATGACCTTGTTTTTTTTTCCTTTTCTGGACTTGACTGGACTACGGTAGTTAAAAAAATCCCAGAGTCAAAACTTGGAAAAATATGTTCTGACTCTGACAAACATATTATTTAGTTAATGCATCTTTGTTATGTAACCCAGTGCATCCTTGTCAAATTCCAATATGCACCAGCGATTGTTTAATTGCAACGACATCTTTCTTACTTTAACTTTCAGTTTCACTTTCAAGTTTATCTTTTTTTCTGGAAGTAAACAAAAACATTCAACGTTCCTATTGCAAGTATTGCAACATTGTATTTTTTATAAATGGCATAACCATAACTGTTATACAATTCTGTTTTGTTATAGAACTTAACTATAACACTGACAACGATCTACGCAGTTCTCCTTTCACTTTCATTAAAATTGACAGGAAGTTAGCGTGCACCTATTTCCCGCACTTTTTAGACCATGTGGTACGAAAAATGTTTATTTTTCCGTTAACTCATTAAAAACTTATAAGAATATTTTTTTAATTAACCGGAGATATAATAAAACAGCTTAAAATAAATGAACAAAATATATCTTAGCATTGTTGTTTTTCAAAACCATCGCACTTAGCGAAAAAGCGGAAGGTATTCGTTAATTTGCATAATGGACGGAGTTAATATTACGTCATTGAGTTTAGAGTGCTGCTAATTGACATGGTTACTGATCAGATTCCAGATCGATAATCACTTGTCACTTCGGGTGTTAATTGCTCTTGCGGGTTAAACAAACATTCAGATCATGCAATGAGGCTCCTTTCAGATGATACCGACTCTCACACCGAAATATCCCGGGTCAAAACTGACGCATACAGCCATTAAGATTTTTGCCATTGTTTCAACTTGTCAAACCGGAAACATTTGTAACTATGTGACGATTTGGACACTACTAAATTATTGTTGTCATCACAGGCCAGAGATCACTAAAAATCAGACTTCGAATTTTGGGGTATAAAAAAATTGCGGTCAGCGGTAAAAAATTACGGTCGGTCGGTTACAGGAAACAGACATATTATTTTTTTAGGCCTGACTGGTTGACTGGTTTTAGTTTCTGCGGTAACAGCAGCAGTATTTTGTCATTAAGTTATTTTTACTACTAATACTTTCCAAATCATACACCTATAGTGATTAAATGGAAAGTGGCTAAAATTGATCTTGAATTTCATTGAACAATAAGTATCCCATCCCCCCAAAATTATCTATATCTAAATATTGTGAACTAGAGCTATCACAGAATGTGATTAATTTTATAACTTGACATTGAAAGTAGGGACTGGGGTCTTATGTGCAACATGTCCATATTATATTGTGGTCACTTCTGCCAAATTATTTCAAAATTTGACATGGTATGACAAAGATAAGGGCGGGACACAAACTATTATCAGTAAGGTTTAAATATGAAAACATACTAAGTTCAGAAGGATGCTGTGACCTTAACTGTTAAGCTAGGGACACCAGTCTTGTGCGCCGACACATCCTCATGCATGATTATAAGTATCTTCCATGGCCGAGAGTGTAAGATAGGTTCATTCCCACCCGAGCGTAGGGTGTTTTGTGGAAACGAGGTTTACAGAGTTTCCGCAAAACACCCTGCGCGAGTGTCGGGATGAACCTATCTTACACGAGCGGCTATGGTAGATGCTTTTTCTCCCACCTCAGTTAAAGAAAATTAAGTAAAAAAAAATTTTTTGGCTGGAACTCTTTTGTGCTTAATGAAAATAATTGCGTACGGATATGCGATCATTCGTGGTTGTCATGGATATTTGCGCAGTGATTCAGAGTATGTAAATGGTCTGATTGGTCTTAAAATTGTTCTAAGAAAAGTGAAGCATTATTTCTTGAAAGGTACGTGAAAATTGTTTTCTGGTGACATTTGAAGCGATAAATAATTAACTAGCGTTCTAAATATTGCCACAAGACAAGGTTTCCATGATGCGCTACAGACGACAGTCTTCAACAAGGGAGGTAATTACAATGTGGCGACCATTAAAAAGAAGTTCCATATGGGCATTTTATCTTTGCCCGTGGGCAAGATAAGAATTTCTAGCATGGTTAAATTAATGGATCTACTTATCTGAGGTGGGAGAAAGTCACTTCTACTTTTGGTGGGCATATAGTAGGGAAACTACAATGAAGCCATTTTTAAATTTGACCATAAATGAGAAATATATGGACAGGACAAAAAGGATGAACGTGATATAGCATGTGATTCCTATATAGACCCCATTTCACTTTGTGAAGCATTGGTATAATAATAATAACAAGAGTTGTTTGTCAAACATTATGTCCCCCCCCCCCCCTTGAGCGCCATGTTGTCAGGATTATTTGGACAATTGAATGAAAAATGCATGGACCGAAATGACAGCTGATTTGACACTGCCATTGGATGCCGTTGAGGCAGTTTTAAGATTATGACCATTCAAAGTTTGAGGATAGAGTGTGTTATGACCATGACGTTTGACTCTATGACCTCAAAATTCATAGGAATCATCAGCTGGTCACCAAAAATCTAAATGTTAAGTTTGAGGGCCATGGGTGCTGGCATTGACAAGTTATCACACAGACAAGCTTTTTTCGTTCAAGGTCACTGTAACCTTGACCTTTGACCTGATGACCCCTAAAATCATAAGGGGTCATATACAGGTCAGACACAATTCCAAGTCAAGTTTGAGGGCCATGGGTGCAGGCAATGTCCAATTATCACTTAAAACATTTTTGCAATCAAGGTCACTGTGAACTAGACCCATCAAGTTTGATGATCATATGTCCAGGAATTGGGGAGTTTGCTTTCAAGGTCACTGTGACATTGACCTTTGACCCCTAAAATCAATAGGGGTCATCTACTGGTCAGTCCCAACCTCCAATTCAAGTTTGAGGGCCATGGGTGCAGGCATTGTCAAGTTATCACGTGATCAACCTTTTACAATTCAAGGTCACTGTGACCTTGACTTTTGACCCCATGACCACAAAAAACAATAGGGGTCATCTACTGGTAAGGCCCAACCTTAAAGTCAAGTTTGAGGGCCATGGGTGCAGGCATTGTCGAGTTATAACTCGAACAACCTTTTACCATTCAAGCTACATGTGACCTTGACCTTTGGCCCAATGACCACCAAACTCAATAGGGGTCATCTACTGGTCAGGCCCAACCTCCAAGTTAAGTTTGAGGGCAATGGATGCAGGCATTGTTGAGTTATCACTCGCACAACCTTTTACCATTCAAGGTCACTGTGACCTTGACCTTGGGCTCAATGACCCCCAAAACAATTAGGGGTCATCAACTGGTCAGGCCCAACCTCAAAGTCGAGTTTGAGGGCCATGGGTGCAGGCATTGTTGAGTTATCACTTGGACAACCTTTTACCATTCAAGGTCACTGTGACCTTGACCTATGACCCTATGAGCCCCAAAAACAATAGGGGTCAGCTACTGGTCAGGCCCAACCTCCAAGTCAATTATGAGGGCCATGGGTGCAGGCATTGTCGAGTTATCACTTGGACAACCTTTTATCATTCAAGGTCACTGTGACCTTAACCTTTGACCCTATGAGCCCCCAAAACAATAGGGGTCATCTTCTGGTCAGGCCCAACCTCAAAGTCAAGTATGAGGGCCATGGGTGCAGGCATTGTCAAGTTATCACTTGGAAACCTTTTACCATTCAAGGTCACTGTGACCTTGACCTTTGGCCCGATGACCCCCAAAACCAATATGGGCCATCTACAGGTCAAGCCCAACCTCCAAATCAAGCATGAGGGCCATGGGTGCAGGCATTGTCGAGTTATCACATGGACAACCTTTTACCATTCAAGGTCACTGTGACCTTGACCTTTGGCCCGATGACCCTCAAAAACAATATGGTAACAGTTGGGGTCAGCTACTGGTCAGGCCCAACCTCCAAGTCAATTATGAGCGCCATGGGTGCAGGCATTGTTAAGTTATCATTTGGATAACCTTTTACCATTCAAGGTCACTGTGACCTTGACCTTTGACCTGATTAGCCCTAAAAACAATAGAGGTCAGCTAATGGTCAGGCCCAACCTCCAAGTCAAGTATGAGGGCCATGGGTGCAGGCATTGTCGAGTTATCACTTGGACAACCTTTTATCATTCAAGGTCACTGTGACCTTAACCTTTGACCCTATGAGCCCCAAAAACAATAAAGGTCATCTACTGGTCAGGCCCAACCTCCAAATAAAGTATGAGGGCCATGGGTGCAGGCATTGTCGAGTTATCACTTGGACAATCTTTTACCATTCAAGGTCACTGTGACCTTGACCTTTGGCCCGATGAGCCCCAAAAACAATAGGGGTCATCTACTGGTCAGGCCCAACCTCCAAGTCAATTATGAGGGCCATGGGTGCAGGCATTGTTAAGTTATCTCTTGGACAACCTTTTACCATTCAAGGTCACTGTGACCTTGACCTTTGACCCGATTAGCCCTTAAAACTATAGAGGTCATCTACTGGTCAGACCCAACCCCCAAATCAATTATGAGGGCCATGGGTGCAGGCATTGTCAAGTTATCACTCCGACAATCTTTTACCATTCAAGGTCACTGTGACCTTGACCTTTGGCCCGATGAGCCCCAAAAACAATAGGGGTCAGCTACTGGTCAGGCCCAACCTCCATGTCAAGTATGAGGTCCATGGGTGCAGGCATTGTCGAGATATCACTCAGACAACCTTTTACCATTCAAGGTCACTGTGAACTTGACCTTTGGCCCGATGACCCCAAAAACAATTGGGATCATCTACCAGTCAGGCCCAACTTCCTTATTAAGTTTGATGACCATAGGTCTAGGCATTGTTGTGTTATCACTCGGACAAGCTTTAAAATTATTTTACCATTAAAGGTCACTGTGACCTTGACCTTTGACCAGATGAGCCCCAAAATAGGGGTTATCTACTGGTCAGGCCCAACCTTCATGTCAAGTTTGGTGACCATACGTCCAGGAATTGTTGAGTTATCACTCGGACAAACTTTGGTCTACCGACCGACCGACCAACCGACCTATTGACGGACATGTGCAAAGCAATGTACCCCTCTTCTTCGAAGGGGGGCATAATAATAACAAGAGCTGTCACAGAGACATCACGCTCAACTATTCCGCCTATTTAAGGTTAGAATTGCAAAGTTTAAATGAAACATGCATGGATCACTGTAAAATAAGATTAAATGCAAAACCTTACCGAGAATTTCTAAGTCAAATAATAAAGGGGCAAAATTTGTATTATATACAAGATAGCGTTATCATACTTGATTGTTTAAAGTTTCAATATAACACATCAAGAAATTGCCGAGTTATTGACTTACATCTGCTAACATGCAAAACTCTAACCATTATTGCTAAGTCGAATAATAAAGGGGCAAAATTTATATCATATGCAAGATTGGAGTTATCTTACTTGATTAATTAAGAAGGTTGAATGGTTGGAAGAACATGTATAAAGTTTCAATGCAATACATGATGTATTCGCTGCAATATTGACTTAGACCAAATAAAAAAAATAGGTCTGTTTCAGGTTACCCGACCGACCCTATTTTTTCCTGCCGACCCTAACCTATTTTTCCCTGAAAAAAAAATGTGATTTGGGTACGAAAAGCATTTGTTACGAAATGTAAGTACGTAAAGTTGACAATATTAGAGTTGGATTTCTGAATGTATTTACCGTACTTCACCTTAAGAGTTCGGACACCTTGAAATAATTAATTTTTCACTCTCCGAATTCATAGAAAATAACCATTTTTACATTTTATCTACATGTATGGTAAACCTGCCTTTTTTCTTCATGTCTACATTTTACCACTTATTAATTTATCCGTAGTTATCAATGGTTATTACACCTATAAGTGTAACTCCTTCATCAAGTTAATTAAAATCCCATTCAACACCATTTTATACATGCATTGAAATGACATGCATTGAAATGAATAAACACCTTTTATCGGCTTCAGATCAAACAGTCAAATTGTGTGACGTCACATAACTCTCAGTTATACCCACGAGGATCTCATGGAGAGCATGGATATTGCTATGCAGGATTAATGTGTCTGGGTGGTGTTTTTCGATTCTAACTTAAGTATTGCATTTCTAACTTTAATTCATCACATTAAATAGTAACCTGTATCATTGAATGTGTTGACTTTTATTGTTCTATTGATGTTTCAATGAGTATTACTGTACGATTGTTGCTTCATAAAGTCTATATTATAAGTGTGGTACAAGTTTCAAAGTTTATTGGCGGATCATTTTACAAACATGTCATGTCTGTGTTTTCTTAATCTCTTGATTGCCCTTGTTGTTTCTATAATCCTCCATTAAATATATCACACATCCTTTTCAAAAGGCAATAAATCGATTAGGATGGGTAGTAACTAACTAACTTATCACAGTGATGTATACGGTTAGGTAATCTACCCAGGCATTGTAACGAAAAAGATCAATAATTTTGGTCTGTGAGACTTAGTAGCTGTAAAAGTTACAATCGATGTCCGTTGGGTGTCCGAAAATTAGGTACCTAAAATAAATTATTTTTGAAAATAATAATGGATGTCCGAATTTTTAGATTGTCCGAACTCTAAGATGAATTACGGGTAGCTTGTGTGGCAGGTATATTTCAATTCTTGAACTATATTTTCTTGTCATATACAAATGTGTCAGATACTGACTTTCGGATTGATATGTCAGACTTAAGTGTGCAATTTTGGCAATAAAACCTGTATGTTACTTGTTTTTCAAACCTGAACCGCCAGGTCCTTTTGATAGCATTGAGGTTTCCTTGGCTGATGGCTTCTATGGTAAATTTGCTGTCCCACTCTTCATGTATTTATGTTACAGGGAGGTTAGCATTATACAGAGGGTGATTAAAAGCAAAAGGGTGCATAAAGAAAAGTAAAATTGTTCCTGGAAAGTCTTAAATAATAGCAGAGTGGTGTACTATAACTTAGTTGAAATCCAACCATCATTGTCAAAGTATTTAACCAGACAAATAAAGATTGTTTCCTTTGAAGCATGGAACATGTTTAAAAACTACTGATAAACCTGAAAATTGATGACTTTTATTTTTGTTACTTTCTGAGTCAACAGTTACTGAAATCAATATATCAAAAAAAAAAATATAAAAAAAATAAATAAAATATTCCGACCTACCTACCCTATTTTTTTTGGCAGTGTTACCTGAAATGCACCATTTTTTTTATTTGGCCTTAAGAATGGTTACATGCAAAACCTTAACCAGAATTTCTAAGTCAAATAATAAAGGACCATCATTTGCAAAACACAGTAATCCAATTTGGTTTTTCAAGTAGGCTGGATGGTTGAATACTGTTGTATAGTCTCAATGCAATACATCAAGTATTTGCTGAGATATTAACCTATGTGTGCTTACATGCAAAACCTTAACTAGAATTTCTATGTTGAATAATAAAGGGCAATTATATGCATGATAGAGTTATCTAACTTGATTAATTAAGTTGGGTAGTTGGGAGCACTTGTCTTAAGTTTCAATGCAACACATGATGTATTAATTCAGATATTAACTTCAATGTGGTTACATGCAAAACCTTAACCACAATTTTAAGTCAAATAATAAAGGCCCATAATTTGCATTATATTCAAATTAGTGTTATCTAACTTGATTAATTAAGTAGGTTGGATAGTTGGGAATACATATTTAAAGTTTCAATGCAATACATTATGCATTTGCTGAGATAATGACCTTAAGGTGCTTACATGCAATACCTTAACCAAGGTGCGACGCCAATGCTTGGGTGAGTAGTATAGCTCTCCTTATTCTTCGAATAGTTGAGCTAAAAATAGATCGAAATATAAAAAAAAAGAATCAGCTTTTAACATTGTTGTTGCACAAAAAGGTAAGAATTGTGATCTAGCTCAACAGTAACTTACCAATTCAGAGTGTGCTTTGGTAGCCGCAGTGTCCTTGGTTGTTTTTTTCTGCTGCATCTTGGGTGCATGTGTCTGTATGTTGGAAAGAACCTGCTTCTCTTTCTCACTCTTAACAAGCTCTTCCTTGTGCATTGTCTTTTTCTATAACAAACAATATGACATAGAAGTGTACCTACAATGCTTTTAATTGTGTTCCAACAATACTTTGGATAATAGCTGGTTTCCTTTTTTTAAGGGGCATGAGAAAGTACGGCTGGCGAGGATAAAATGCACAACCTCTTGGGTGAGAAGTGAACACCTATATCAGGCTACTCAGGCCCTTTGAATGTTTAAAAGGGTTCAGTAAATGAAAATGTACATTATGCTGGTGTGCTGTATGGGTCTCTCCTAACTGGTCTCACTTTGTTTCCAGTGATATTGATCTATGTTTCACTACTAATTGTTTTGCCTTGCATCCAGTAAGAATGATATTTGTTTCTGAGCTACTGACCTCATCTTGTGTCCAGTGAGCATGACCTTATGTCCCTCCTTCTGGTCTCAAAAGATATCCAATGAGGATGACCTATGTTTTCCTGCTAACCTCACATTGAATCAGTGAGAATGATGTATGTTTCTTTACTTCTGCTCCCAACTTTATATCCAGTGGGTATGATCCCTACTACTGGTAACACAATGTATCTAATGAAGATGATCAATGTTTCCCTACGACTGGTCTCACAATGTATTCAGTTATAAAAGTCTATGTTTCCCTAATACTAGTTTCACAATGTATCCAGAGAAGATGATCTATGTTACTACTACTGGTCACAGTTTCCCTACTACTGGTCTCACAATGTACCTTGTGAGGATGATTTATGTTTCCTACAACTGGCCTCACCTTGTATCTAGTGAGAATGATTTATGTTTCCTACAACTGGCCTCACCTTGTATCTAGTGAGAATGATTTATGTTTCCTACAACTGGCCTCACCTTGTATCTAGTGAGAATGATTTATGTTTCCTACAACTGGCCTCACCTTGTATCTAGTGAGAATGATTTATGTTTCCTACAACTGGCCTCACCTAGTATCTAGTGAGAATGATTTATGTTTCCTACAACTGGCCTCACCTAGTATCTAGTGAGAATGATGTATGTTTCCTACAACTGGCCTCACCTTGTATCTAGTGAGAATGATTTATGTTTCCTATTACTGGTCTCACCTTGTATCTAGTGAGAATGATTTATGTTTCCTACAACTGGCATCACCTTGTATCTAGTGAGAATGATTTATGTTTCCTACAACTGGCCTCACCTAGTATCTAGTGAGAATGATGTATGTTTCCTACAACTGGCCTCACCTTGTATCTAGTGAGAATGATTTATGTTTCCTACAACTGGCATCACCTTGTATCTAGTGAGAATGATTTATGTTTCCTACTACTGGTCTCACCTTGTATCTAGTGAGAATGATTTATGTTTCCTACAACTGGCATCACCTTGTATCTTGTGAGAATGATGTATGTTTCCTACTACTGGTCTCACCTTGTATCTTGTGAGAATGATGTATGTTTCTCCTACTACTGGCCTCACCTTGTATCTTGTGAGAATGATGTATGTTTCCTACTACTGGCCTCACCTTGTATCTAGTGAGAATGATTTATGTTTCCTACTACTGGCCTCACCTTGTATCTAGTGAGAATGATGTATGTTTTCTACTACTGGTCTCACAATGTATTCAGTGAGAAGGATCTATGTTTTCCTCATACTGGTCTCCTCACAATGTATCCAGTGAGGATGATCTATGTTTCCCTAATACTAGTCTAACAATGAATTTAGTGAGAAGGATCTATGTTTTCCTATTACTGGTTTCCTCACAATGTATCCAGTGAGAAGGATCTATGTTTCCCTACTTCTGATCTCACAATGTATCCAGTGAGAGGGATCTATGTTTCCCTACTTCTGATCTCACAATGTATCCAGTGAGAAGGATCTATGTTTCCCTTCTTCTGATCTCACAATGTATCCAGTGAGAGGGATCTATGTTTCCCTATTACTGGTCTCCTCACAATGTATCCAGTGAGAAGGATCCGGTGGGATGATCTTTAATTCCTTACCCCTGGTCTCACCTTGTATCCAGTAAGGATGATCTTTGTTTCCATACTAATGGTTCACCTTGTATCCAGTGAGGATCATCTATGTTCCCCTTATGCATGTCTGACAATGCATCAAGTAGGCATGATCTATGTTTCCCTCCTTACTGGTCTCACAATGTATCAGCGGGAATGATATATGTTTCTCTTCTAACTGGTCTCACCTTGAATCCAGCGAGAATGATATATGTTTCTCTTCTAACTGGTCTCACCTTGAATCCAGTGAGAATGATCTTGGAGGCTGTCTCTGGGTTAAACGTGTCCATGGGTTTCTCACTGTCTTGTCTCTGTGTGGCGCCACCTTCCTTCAGGGAGGCAGCAGATTGGGCAAGGATAGAGTCCACTACCTGTTGTACCATTCTCTCACTGCCAAACTCCCCTTGGATAGATTATGTATTACATGAGTATATTAAGATGGCCAGAGACAAAGTTGCTAAATCTCCACCTTCAACTTCTATAACAGTTGGCAAGAATATAAAACTTATTTTAGTATGAAAATATTATATACATATTTTTCTAAAAGAAAGGGTTATAAGTCATGATCTGAACCATCCTTAAATTAGAACTAGAGTCAAAATGCGAAGGACCTCTACATGAAATGCGAGAAAATGTTGAGCTGATCATACCGGGAAAATGTTTTTGCACAAGATTCTGTGCAACCTCAAACACATTACTGTCAAGTGTGTTGTCAGTTTCCGACTGGAACCAGGCAATCTCTTCTGTCACTGTCTTCCCACCCCAGTGTAGGGACACTGGTATTCTGGACAAACAATTATTTAATGGAATAAATGCCCATATACTGCGATTTTGAGATGTATATTAAAGTTATTTTGGAACATTAACATACTAAAGAGATTTCTTATATTATTAAAAAAAATGTTGGCACTGAAATAGGAAACTAGTATTGTGTTGTCTTGATCATTCAAATATAATGAATGGTATGCAAAGATAGCCTAAACAAAAACTTCTACATTTATTCTTAACATCGCTGATAATAATTTTTTATCTAATAACTCACAACTCCGGCAAATTGTCGTACTCCTTGCCATTCCAGAAGTGTTTGAAACCACAAGGGCACTTGCTCCCCACACACGGAGTGCTTGTGCGGTCCCCGTTTATGTACTCCACTGAACCATCAGCCGCTACCTTCCGCAACATACCACTAGAAATGAATCAGCATGGCTGTTTCAATAACCTTTTTAGATTTAACTTAAAGTGACACTCTTATCTTTGCATACACATGTATAACCAATATCATTTTTGACTGATAAACCTATATTTACTTACTAAAAAATGTATTTAGGGAAATTTTAAATTACTGATAACAAGATTTTAACCGTTTATTTAATAGCAGAAAGCACAAAAATATTAAATGATTGGTGAATGCTAAAAGATTAATTGTGGTCTACTATAGTCTCATACGGTAGAAATATCGTGTTTTATGCTCATTTCTTTTCAATTAAACTCGATATCCTTCATAAGAATCATTGTTTTCGACATTTCTTCATCCTTTTTGGAATATTAAAACGTTATTATTAATTATGGTTAATCTTATTTGGGAGTAATAGTGCATCTTTAAATTAGGGATGGCAACGAGTAGTAAAATTGGTACTCGAATACTCGGACAATCTTTCGATTGAGTACTCGGGTACTCGATTACTCAGAAAAAATGAATTTGTATTTGGGAAAGACAAGATCGTGTATACATGTATCCTTCATGGCGTATATTTTTCATTTCACTTTAATGATTTTATATATAAGTATGCACTGCAAATTAGCTACAATATAGCTGTAAAGTTAAACCCGGCTGCGGATTTTATTCGAGCGTCTAGATAATCGAGATTTATAATGAACATCAGAATTACAATGAACGAACATTAATAGCACAATGAACAAAAATACTTCGTACTGTATTATTGTTGTTTACCTCATTAATATTCATAATTCTTGATTTAAAATATCAACCAATCAATTGTGATAATCATTACAAAAAAAAGTTAAAATACGCCCATTAAGAAATCAATGCTCGTAACGGTCGCTATTCGTTTGCTCGTTAGCATCCATTGTTTGGTGAAAGGTCTCTAATTGGTAAACAATAGAATTGTGTAGGTGAAAGTTCCGCTATCAAATATTTGTTAATTGACATCAGCGCTAATTGGAAATAGGGGCCCTTTGTTGACAGTTTGCAACTCTCAACTAATTAAGAGAACTCATACGATTGATCGAGTACTCGAGTACGCGGGTACTCGTTGCCATCCCTACTTTAAATTAAAGAGCATAATCGAAGTGTGTTGATTGTACTGTAAAACTTATTAGCCAATACACTGAATTGAATCACTAAGGCATGTCCAAGGCTAAAGAGATATACATTTAAACACCTTTACTCTGAACACTGTTTATAAAAAATTATTACTATTTTGATTTTTTCAGTCCCCATATTATTTCTACTTTGTTTAATCAAATTTTTCATCAATAATCCAAAATTGCTATTTAGAAATTATCACTATTTCGAAGTCAAAATTACGGTCTCGAAATAGGTATTTCACACCTATTTTTCAATAATTGTTTCGAACACAGTCATCACATAGTTTTCAGATCATACTGCGATAGCACTGGGCATCAGTTTTAGGAGATAATGAAGCAAATTCAGCGGTTGTTAAAGAATGACTTTGAGTAAGTGTATATGTAACAAACATCGATTGCAGATAATGAGCGATTTAATTTGGATGGTGTAGTTTGTATATAGTGCCTGGTTTAAAACATCTGAATATTATTTGAATTGTCTATCTCAACTGTATCTCAAAACTGTACACATGGTCCAACTTTCATTGCTGTAGCTTTAAAAATAAGAAAGTAGATCAAAAGGTCAAAGTCAATGTCATCCAAGGACAACATTGATGCTCTTTTTCAAAACTGTACACATGGTCCAAATTTCATTACAGTCACTGTAGCTTTTAAAATAAATAAGAGCTGTTGTAAGACAGCGCGCTCGACTACGCTGCTTTGACTTAGAAGAGAATACAATATCGATGTATTATGTGCCTGTCAAAAGCAATAAAACAATCAAATAAAAAAGTGAACAAGAATCGCGATGTGACAAAACCAGGTTTTTAATGATTGGCAGAAGAGATTCAGTTTCAACTGCTTTCTTTTATTTTTAGAAACAGTGACCTTGACCCTAGGGAGCCAAAAAACAATCCATGAAAGCTCTGCATAAACTTGTCCTATATACCATGTTTGGTCACACTATATCAACCCTTACTGAGTTATTCAGTACTAACCATATTTCTATTTTTAGCAACAGTGACCTTGACCTAGACCATAACTCTCGGGGGCCCAAAACACAATCTCAGAAAAGGTCTCTATAAACTCTTCCTATATACCAAGTTTGGTCACAATAGGTAGACCCTTACTTAAGTTATTCAATACCAAATCTTTTTTTATTAATAGTAACCTTGACCTTCATCCTAGGGGCCTCAAACGCATTCCAATAAAAGGTCTCCATAAACTCTTCGTATTCACCAAGTTTGGACTCTTTATGTCAAACCTAGCTAAAATATAAAATTATTCGATACATCTGCTGCCATCCCACCAGCCCGCCCGAACAATGACGCAATTTCATCAAATTGTGCACTTTGGGTTAAAATTATGAAACTTTGCCAAATGATGTATATGTATGTTCAGGTTAAAAAAAAACTCAGGACCCATCTCAATTTCGTCCAAGATGGCTGCCAAAATCCAAGATGGCCGTCATGACCCTTAATATTATAAAGAGGACTTGTATTAGTAAATAAATTTTGACATGACCTAAGTAAATACATAATTTACGTAGTATTTACTTTTTCTTTAAATCTAACGAAAAAACAAGAGCTGTCACAGTATGTGATGAATGCCCCCGAATGTGACATTGACCTACGAACAAGGTCAGTACATGAAAAGTTGATCTTGCCTTTACGTGTCAAATACATATGGCAAGTTATTTTAAATTGCCTCTGAACATAAAAAATACCACCCATACTTGACAACCTACAATGTTATGTCCTTATATTCAGAATTCCCTTGTGAATAAACACTTAGTGTATCTTTCACCTTAGAGGTAGGGACATGGGTCTTGCACACGACATGTCGTCTTCATAATTATGTGGAACACATGTAGCAAGTGATTTTAAAATCTGTCCATACAAGGGAAAGTAACAGCCCTGACACGACAACCTAAACTCTATGTCCTTATATGCAGCACTCCATTGTGAATAAACACTAAGTGTGACCTTAACCTTTGAGGTAGGGACACGGTCTTGCACGCGACACGTTGTCTTGGTATGTGGAACACATGTGGCAAGTTATTTTAAAATCTGTCCATACAAGAGAAAGTTACAGCCCGGACACGACAACCTATACTCTATATCCTTATATGCAGCACTCCATTGTGAATAAACACTAAGTGTGACCTTGACCTTTGAGGTAGGGACACAGGTCTTGCACGTGACATGTCGTCTTGGTATGTGGAACACATTTGGCAAGTTATTTTAAAATCTGTTAATACAAGGGAAAGTTACAGCCCGGACACAACAACCTATACTCTATGTCCTTATATGCAGCACTCCATTGTGAATAAACACTCAGTGTGACCTTGACCTTTGAAGTAGGGACACGTGTCTTGCAGGCAACACGTCGTCTTGGTATGTGGAACACATGTGGCAAGTTCTTTTAAAATCTGTCCATACGAGAGAAAGTTACAGCCCGGACACGACAACCTATACTCTATGTCCTTATATGCAGCACTCCATTGTGAATAAACACTAAGTGTGACCTTGACCTTTGAGGTAGGGACACGGGTATTGCACGCGACACGTCGTCTTGGTATGTGGAACACATGTGGCAAGTTATTTTAAAATATGTCAATCAAAGGGAAAGTTACAGCCCGGACACGACAACCTATACTCTATGTCCTTATATGCAGCACTCCATTGTAAATAAACACTAAGTGTGACCTTGACCTTTGAGGTAGGGACACGGGTCTTGCACGCGACACGTCGTCTTGGTATGTGAAACACATGTGGCAAGTTATTTTAAAATCTGTCCATACAAGAGAAAGTTACAGCCTGGACACGACAACCTATACTCTATGTCCTTATATGCAGCACTCCATTGTGAATAAACACTAAGTGTGACCTTGACCTTTGAGGTAGGGACACGAGTCTTGCACGCCACACGTCGTCTTGGTATGTGGAACACATGTGGCAAGTTATTTTAAAATCTGTCCATACAAGGGAAAGTTATAGAGCCGGACGGACGGACGGACGGACGGACAGACGGTGCGATTTTAATATGCCCACCTTCGGGGGCATAATAAAACAAAAATATTTTTATACAGAACTAGCTTTTTGTTGCCATGACAACCATTTTTCCCTAAAATTTAAATATGTCCGCCAGTGTTATCTTTCCAAACCTGTAGACTTCTGGAAGTTCTTTAATTTTTCTGTGAAATAAGTTTGTAAATATGTGCAAGTAATATGTATATATGTTTCCAACATTGTTTGAAGTGTGTCTTGTTGAAAAGAATTCTAAAACTATTCCATTGCATCGAAAAGCTTTTTAATCTCATGCATATAATTATCATTTAAAATGACTAGAAATGATAATAGAGTGACAGTCGGGTCAATAATTTATTATTCAAAGTGTATGAGACAAGCAATTTTATACACCAAAATGTTCGGTTGTAGTGTATGCAGGTGGTGGAAGAAATATTCAAAGCATGGTGCGAGAAATCCAAGATGGCTTTCAAAATGGCCGCCATAAAATGTCAATTTTAGTAAAAATATTATTTATGAATATGGTAATATATTTTCTTTTAATTGACATTGTTAAATATTCACATGGCTACTACTTCTTTCATTATGTACTCTAAATTTTAATTCCAGCATTGACCACTTTAAGGCCAACGTAATGATCGTTTCAAGGTCAGAATATGAAAAATACCCAAGCAATTAATTTTCCCATATATATATATCCTTTTCATAGTCATATCTTTGGAAATATTTTCATATCTTTTGGATAAGCCAACGTTTCATAGCATTAACCCTTTAGCGCATGTATACGAGATAGGCAGACATAGCTCATTAGCAGATGTAAACGCATCTGACCAACCCTATACACTACTGGATGTAAACGCATCTCCCGCATATTTCAATAGGGTCATTTCAATACTTCAATTTTGCATCTTCCTTTTTGTAAACAATATCCCGGATGTTTATAAAGCTAAAGCTTAACCTTTTGTGTATTGATTTTCCCTCGAAAATGTTGTCTGCTAAAATTTGAAGGTTATTATTTATACTGCCAATCACAGGTGTGAGATCCCACTGTGAAGTAATAAATCCTCCAGGAATAGCAGTACTGTACAGTATGGAATTTCCCCAATAACATTGATGTGTAAATCATTGAATATATTATGTCAGTTGAATTAACCATTAAAATCAATAAAGATTATAATTATTTGAAGATAATATTTTGTGCTACAAACAATAGAAACAATAAGTAGCCGAGAAAATGATGAGTAAATTTTCTGCTGAGCTAATTGATGGCCAGCATGGTTCCAGTCGTAAAATAGGTCAAGTAAACACATTTGTGCAAGCGTTTCATGATCTAGATCTTTTTATTCATTACTTTGAAAACATTTCTCGGCTTTCTTTTTGTAAAGAATTTTATGAGGGGGTAATAAAGTTAAACAGACACTCTGGACTGGATCTCTCAGCTGGATGACACCGGATATTCCTGCCACATTATTGTGTATTATACACAAGAACATCAATTGTCGACTTTTTAATCCATATGGGTCTTTTTTATGATAGGGGTAATAAAATTTAGATCGATCTCAGCATTTTATTACCCTTTGATTTAATGCAATTATGACATTTCAAAGAAATGTTACAATTCCATCTTGAAAATGCATTCACAGATGAAATAAAATAATTTTATGTTTCATTATTGACACCATTCATTAGATAATTTAATTATCTATAAAAATGTATTCACATAAAAAAGATTTGGAAACAATTATTTGGAGTTATATTGATTTTAAGGTCATACTGCTGTATTCATTTTCTCATTTTCAAATATCCTATGCAGATAAGGACTGCTTATCAGTAAGTTGGCTATTGACTGGGAGGTGTAATCTGGCCACTAGTCTATGTGCTAAAGCGTTAAACATACCAAGAGTGGTTGCAAACTTGCTATTTATGTAAGCGTCTTATGGATAATTGAGCTGGTATCAAAATAAATTACCAAAAAACTGACCTATTTAATGTCCAGGTCCGATGGTAGATGTTTTATCAAGTAGTTCATTTTGATTTACAAAACTAAGAATTTCAAAAATTTAAGGTCAAAATCTTTTGAATGTCAAAAATTATAAAAAACACCAAATAATCAAAATGAATTGTGATTTCCTCTTTTTCTAACACACAAGTCAAGTTAACCATAAAGTGTCCCTAAATTAGCCCATACCCTGCTTAACAAGCTGCATAAACAAATATATGTTTTAGTTTCAAATAAGCTAATCCACCAGCAGGACGTATCACGTTTCAAGTCTATCCAGTGCTTTTTTAACATAATGTGTAAATATTGTAGTACCAAAAAACAAGAACATTTATGCCCAGGTCTAATCAGTAATTAGAAAGCCAAAATGTGTTTCTATTAGTTCACTTAGTATTTTAAACCTTATTAGAGCCCAAGACTTACTCCTATCACGTACACTGTGTGTCAAAAGAACCTTTTGACTGTCCATATTGCAACTAATACAATACAATGGCTCTATGACGCTCTATTGATTTCACATTATACACAATAGTTTTGATAAATTTTAGATCATTTTAGTGTAAAGAAATCGTATATTCAGCCACCTTAGTTACAAATGGACCACATTTAGGCAACAATGATGCCCATTCTGAGCAAAATTTAGGTGTTTATCCAGAGCAAAAATCCCACATTTTACCAACCATTCAGAGCGAATCAAACCCATGGGCAACTCTAAAGAAGCGTTATCGGCCACCAAATCCAATATTGCCGTCATTAACTTATTTTTGTCAACCATAATCCCATTTCAGAACCAGGAAACACATGTGCTTTTCTGAAAAAGCCTACTTGGTATCATGATAATCCGTAATAAAGCCAAAACAAAGATAAAATCAACACATAATTAGCTCTAATCATGCTTACCAAACGCCAGATAGACCTCTTTATTACCATAAAACCAACTAAAACAATAACAAAAAGCTCAATTAAAGCCTGATCAGTACCAATCATATTACATATGGTAGCTATGAAGCCCATTTAGAGCCATTTGTGCAGTTCTAATAAAGCCTACTTAATGCCAACAAGACCACTTTTGGCAACCATGGAGCCAATTTAGAGCCAAACTAACTGATGTGTAGCTATAATGAAGCTTAATATGTGCCAACTAACCCAGTGCACATGTGCATTTCTAAATGAGACTACTCAGTGCCCACAAATCCAAGTTTAGGTATCAATAAACTTGATTTAAATCCAAACTAACACACTTGTGCACAGCTCTAAATAAACCTAATCAGTGTCAAATAACACAGTTTGGTAACCATACAGCAAACCACTATTTAGCAATAATGAATTGTACTTAGTGCCGCAAATAAACCACATTTTAGCAACCATACAGCACTTTCAGAGACACACAAGCCCATGTGTAATTCTAACAAAGCCAACTCAGTGCCAAACAGGCCACACTTTGGTGTTGATGATTCCCATTAAGAGCTAAACAAACGCATATGCAGATCGACTTAAGCCTTATCAGTGCCAGCTTAACTACATTTTGACAACCATAACCCGTTGGCATCTCTAATTGAGCCTTCCAAGTTCTAAATAGACGACATCCATACAACCATACATCCAATTCAGAGCCAAACAAACATTATGTGCATCTCTCATTATGCATATCCAGTTTCAAATACAACAATATTGGCAAGCATAATAGCTTTATCAGAACCCAACATACTCATGCAGAGCTCTAATTAAGATTAAGATAGAACATCACTTTGGGAAACATGAATCCAATTTAGTGCGCAGTGCTAAATTGCCCACATTTTGGCAACCATAAAGCTAAAGTTAAATCTTGACAAGCTTATGGGTATAAATTAGCATTCTAAGTACCTAGTACCACATATTTGGCAATCATTTAGCCCTTCTAGAGCCAGAAAACCATGTCCTACTCTTATTAAGCCAGTTCAGGAGGAAAAGACCAAATTTCTGGCAACAAACAAGCCATTTCAAAGCCAAACAAAACAAGAGCTGTCGTAAGACAGCGTGCTCGACTACGCCGCTTTGAATACAATAACGATGTAATAATACCAAGTTTGGTCTCTTTATGTCAAACCTAACTAAAATTATTTGATACATAAGGTGACTTTGATGCAACCCGCCCAAACAATGATGCATGTCATTCAAATACCTTGATTTCCCATTATGAAAATGTGGTTAAGAATATACAAATATGCCTTTCAAAGGAAATAAAAAAAAATAAAAAAGGGCCATAACTTGTATTTAGGCTTAAAACAAAGTTATGTTTCTTGTTGTAAGATGGTCGAAAATAATTTTAAATTTATTAAGTGCATTTAATGAACGGTATAGAAGTTTTTTTTATTAAAATCTCAACTTGCCCTTAACTTTTACTTGCCTAAAACTTTAACCTAAGTCAATCAGGGGCCATAACTTGCATTAAGGATATGGAGTTATGTAACCTCATTGGGTGATGGTCCTGAACAATTGTGTGAAGTATTAAGTCAATTGAATGAAGGGTATAGAAGTTATTAAACAATATCCCAACCTGCCCTAAAACTTTAACCTAAGTTCCATAGTCAATCAGGGGCCATAATTTGTATAAAAGATAATATGGACTTATCTAACCTCATTATGTGATGGCTCTGAACATCTGTGTGAAGTATTAAGTCAATTGAATGAATGGTATTGGAGTTTTAAGTGAAAATCCCAACTTGCCCTTAAACTTTAACCTGCCCTAAAACTTTAACCTAAGTCAATCAGGGGCCATAACTTGTATTTAGGATAATATGGAGTTATGCTACCTCATTGTGGGATGGTCCTGAACAACTATGTGAAGTATTAAGTCAATTAAATGAAGGGTATAGAAGTTATCAATAAATATCCCAACCTGCCCTAAAACTTTAACCTAAGTTCAATAGTCAATCATAGGCCATAACTTGTATAAAGGATAATATGGAGTTATGTAACCTCATTGTGTGATGGTCCTGAACAACTGTGTGAAGTATTAAGTCAATTAAACAAAGGGTATAGAATTTATTAATAAATATCCCAACATGCCCTAAAACTTAAACCTAAGTTCCACAGTCAATCAGGGGCCATAATTTGTATAAAGGATAATATGGAGTTATCTAACCTCATTATGTGATAGCCAAATGAACAAATGTGTGAAGTATTAAGTCAATTGAAGGATGGGTATTGGACTTATAAGTGAAAATCCCAACTTGCCCTAAAACTTTAACCAGACGCCGATGCTGACGCTGACGCTGGGGCGAGTAGTATAGCCCTCCTTATTCTTCGAATAGTCAAGCTAAAAGTAGGTCAAAAGGGGTGGGGCCAGCTTTGGCCCCAGGGGCATTATTTCAACTGTTTTGCTAGACGGTGTTTTGCTCCACAACAAATATCAACGGTATGAGCCTTGTGGTTGAAACAAGAAGATTTTGAAAGTTTTTCTTAAATAAGTTTCTAGGGAACTTGTGACCCCCGGGGCAGGGCCAGTTTTGACCCCAGAAACATAATTTGAACAACCATGGTAGGGGCCCACTAAATTATGCCTTATTCAAAATAGCAAGGGTCTGCCTAGCGGTTTCAGACAAAAAGATTTTCAAACATTTCCCAATTTAAGTATACCAAACCTGTGAACTCGGAGGCGTGGCCAGTAATGACCGGCCAGGGGCATAATTTGAACAAACATTCACAAGCAATTGTGTTTAGATGGATGTGCAAACGACAGACACTTCTGGTCTTTGGCTAATAGAGCTTAAAATCAACCAAACCCTTTAAACTGTAATTTTGATCTCTTTCAACAAGGGCAAGGGGGTGTGCAACATAAAACAAAATGCACAACCAAACAGATGGCCATAATGGCCCTAAAACGCTCACCTAAGCAAAGGCCCACAACTCTGTGATAAAGCATTAATAAAAATGTTGCAATTTAAACATATCTTTACCGTGATGATGCGTTGTTTGATATTTGTAAAGGGTCATGCAATGAAGCTTCCTGTAAACTTTCATTGAATTTGGCCAGGTAGTTTCAGAGAAGATGTTTATTAAAGCAAAACAGTAAGTACGCCATTTTGTTGTTGTTGTTGATCAATCTCAATGCCTTGTTGTATTTTTGTAGAGGGTCATGCAATGAAGCTTCCTGTAAAATTTCAGTGAATTTGGCCTAGTAGTTTCAGAGGTGATCTTTTATAAAGCAAAACAGGAAGTTGGCCAGATTGTTGTTGTTGTTGATCAATCGTGACCCCTTGTTGTATTTTTGTAGAAGGTTACCCAAGGCAGCTTCATGTAAAGTTTAATTGAATTTGGACTGGAAGTTTCAGAGGAGATGTTTTTTAAAGCAAAACAGGAAGTCGGCCATTTTGTTGTTGTTGTTGTTGATGAATTGTGACCCCTTGATGCATTTTTGTAGAGGGTCAGCCAAGGAAGCTTCCTGAAAAGTTTCATTGAATTTGGACTGGTAGTTTTAGAGGAGATGGTTTTAGAGGAGATGTTTTTAAAGCAAAACAGGAAGTCTGCCATTTAAATTTTTTTCTAAAAATAGCATTTTTTTATACTTTCAAGGGCCTTAATCTAGACATGCATGGGTGGATCTGGCTGGTTTTCGAAAGGAACTGAGCTCTGGTGGATATCTAAATACTGTACAAGTTTCATAGAGATACAATCAAAACTGAAGACTGTATCGTGTTCACAAGCAACTGTTTACAGACGCATTGACGCACAGAAGCACATACGATGCACACATTACCATCGCAAAAGCTCTTCTGGCCTTTGGCCAGTAGAGCTAAAAACTCTATTGCAAATTTCACGCTTTTTAACATTTTCAAATGGATACTACCAAATGTGGACTGTAGTTAAAAACTTGATTTCAGATCAAATTGACCTGACATTGCTTAAAACCTTAAGTTTTCTTGTTCTAGAATCTAGCTCAATCCCTGGGTGCATGTTCAAAGAAAGACTAAAGTCTGATTTCTAATAACCATTATTTCACAATAGGTATTTAAAACCAAGGACACCTTTGTTTGCAAAATGAGAAAATAGCGCATCTTACCATGACAAAACTTGAATGAATTTCCTCCAAAACTTGAATAAATCTCTTCCAATCTCTTTCCTCCAAGTCTCAGGCAAGTGTTTACCATGACAATACTTGAACGAATCTCCTCCCAGTCTCAGACAAGCATCTTTCCCTGAACAATTTCCTCCAACTCCAAGGCAAGCATTTTACCTTGAAAATCTCCACCATGTCTCTTACAAGAATCTTACCATGAACAATCTCCTCAGTCTCAGGCAAGCATATTATCCTACACAATGTCCTCTTACTCCAAGGAAAACATCTAAACCCAGGTCTCGGGCAAGCATCTTACCCTCAACAATCTCCTTCAGGTCTCTGGCAAGCATGTTAACCCAAGTCTCTGGCAAGCATCAAACCCTGGGCTCTCAAACTCCAAGGTAAACAATCTCCCCTTTAGCAAGCATCTTACACTGAACAATCTCCTCTATAACTTAAAGGCACATATCTTACCCTGAACAGAAAGCACAAGCCTTTGGCTTGCTCCTCTTCTTATCTGGTATCAGGCAATCTTTATCTTCATCATAGGAACAAACAGCACCTATAGGATAAGCAATACATGTATATGTTTGTATGTATGAACATGCATTAAATTGATACAACTTATGCACAAACATTTTATAAAGCATAAAATCAACAATTTAAAGATGCACTCTTACTCCCAAATAAGATTTACCACATTTAATAATATTGTTTTAATATTCAAAAAAAGATGAATAAATGTCGAAAAAAATGGTTCTTATGAAGGATACCTCGGAGATGAATTTTGAAAGAAATACGCATAAAATAGATAATTCTACATTATGAGATAGTAGACCACAGTTAATCTTTTACCATTCACCAACCATTTAATATTTTTTGTGTTTTCTGCCTATTAAATACAAGGTTACAATCTTGTAATCAGTAATTAATATTTTCCACAAATACATTATTTAGTAAGAAGTTAAAGGTTCATCAGTCGATATTGATGTTTGTTTTATATGTGTAGTCCCCGTATGTATTGATTTTGAATAAGAGTGTCACTTTAATAACCTATGTTATTTGTAAATGAAACCCACTGTCTTGGGTGCAATGTGTACTTCCAGATAAAGACTTCATGCTATCCCACCGCCATGATAAATGTAGCGGTCCTGTCTCTTAATCGTTTCTTACATATACAAGACTGAATGTCTCAAGAACATGATAACAAATAAGCATGACAAGTAAATGCTAGCACTCATCTCTCTCATACTTGTTTGAATCATGACAAGTGAGTCTAACACTCAACTCTTTCATACATCAGTTATCATGACAAGTGAGTCTAACACTCGCCTCTTTCATACATCAGTAATCATGACAAGTGAGTCTATGACTCATAACTTTCATATATGTTTGAATCATCACAAGTGAATGCTAACACTTTTCTTTCACACATGTTTATTTAATCAACAACAAAAACAATTATTTACTAACAGTTTTACAAAAGAAATTTCAAACTAGAGCTATCACTGAAGGTGATTAATACCCCCGAACGCCGCCTCTGATTATGATTTATCATTGTATGAAGTTTTATGAAATTCCATTCAGTAGTTTTCAAGTTACTGTCCGGACAAAAAATTGACAAAAAAAAACACAGAAAAAGGCCATAACTCTGTCAATTGCTAAAATAGTGTACTGATTCATGTACACTGAACTCCTTATTATTGTGCTGTACCATTGTATAAAGTTTTATTACATTCCATCCGGTAGTTTTCAAGTAATGCTCCGTACAAGAAAAAAGTAACAAAAGGCAATAACTCTATAATTGGCTGAAATAGAATTTCAGTTCTTGTACAAGGCATTTCCTCTCATTATGATCTATCACTGTATGAAGTTTTAGTAAATTCCATCCAATAGTTTTCAAGTTATGCTCCGGACAAGAAAAAGTAACAAAGGGCAGTAGCTCTGTAATTAGCTGAAATAGAATTTCGGTTCCTGTACACTGCGATCCCTCTCATTATGATCAGTCACTCTATGAAGTTTTATTAAATTCCATATGGTAGTTTCAAGTTATGCTCCGGACAAGCACAAGTAACAAAGGGCAATCACTCTGTAATTGGCCGAAATAGAATTGCGGTTCCTGTACACTGCACTTCCTCTCATTTGATCTATCACTGTATGAAGTTTTATTAAATTCCATCTAATAGTTTTCAAGTTATGCTCTGGACAAGAAAAAAGTAACAAAGGGCAGTAACTCTGTAATTAGCTAAAATAGAGTTATGGTTCTTGTGCACTGCACTTCCTCTCCTTGTGCTTTACCATTGTATGAAGTTTCAATAAATTCCATCTAGTAGTTTGCAAGTTAATGCCTGGAAAAAAATTGACAGCAAAAAAAACAAATAGCAATAACTCAGTAATTAGCTAAAGTAGAGTTATGGTCCTTGAACACTGCACTTTCTCTCATTGTGCTTTACCATTGTATGAAGTTTCAATGAATTACATCAAGTACTTTTCAAGTTATACTCCGGACAAAAAAAGTAACAAAGGGCAATAACTCAGTTATAAGCAAGAATAGAGTTATGGTTATTGTACATTGCACTTCCTCTCATTATGCTCTACCATTGTATGAAGTTTAATCCAATTCCATCCAGTAATTTTTAAGTTATGCTCCGGACAAGGTAAATTGCAATGGACCGACCGACAAACCAACAAACCAACAAACCGATAAACTGACAAACCAACAAACTGACAAACCGACCGATCGACCACAGGGTGACTCCAATATATAACCCCCTTCAAACTTTGTTTTCCATATGGAATTTTAGCAGACGATATTTTCAAGGTAAATTCAATACCCAAAAGACTAAGCTTTACTTTTATAAACATTCGGGATATTGTTTACAAAAAGAAAGATGCAAAATTGAAATATTAAAATGACCCTATTGAAATATGCGTGCTATGCGTTGACATCCAGTAGTCAATAGAGTCGGCCAGATGCATATACACCTGCTAATGGGCAATGTCGGCCTATCTCGTATACATGCGCTGAAGGGTTAAAAGTGGCCTAACAATAGCTTGTTTCCATCTAGAGGTAAATACTCCTTGCTGTAAAGACATGTTGACTAGTACCGCGATGATGAGCAAAAGAATGTTTAAATAAGACTTTAATATGTTGGTAGGCAATACGTCCAATCGACACGATTTGGTGTTAAGTTCACTGATAAGCACTTTAACCTCTGACTCAGTTAGGTCTTGAAACTGGTCTATACACGGGACATTTTTCAGCTGTGGTTTAAAATTTGAAAAAATCTCGAGTGTCTGTCGAATCTTAGAGATTTTATTCATAAAATGGTCAGCAAAATTATCTGCAATATCACCGCCACTAGTACCAACCGGCATTGGATTTTCAGTTTTCGTGCCTGTCAATTCTGTTTTTAAATCACATTTGAGACTTTTTCACTTATCGTTAAACGCTTTTCACAATCTATCTCATAATGATATTTGTTTCATGCTTCTTTAAATGCTTGGAACTGTTCTGGTTGTTTATGTTTTCCACAGTCTTTCTGATTTTTTGAAAGTCCTTTTAAGATGCAGAATGTTTTCATTAAACCACGGTTTCTGCGCTCTACATATATTAGTTTACTTTTTTTGCGGTGTATGCTTATTGATAATTCTACCCATTTCAGATTAAAAAATATTAACGAATGTATCAACATCATTACAGTCAATGGATATTTGAGCTTAGTCATTAGAAAAATCAGCCTAAGAAACATCTTTCCAAATGCGCGAAGTTACAGTTTTACTCGTGATGGTTTCTTTTTTTATATTTATAGTGACCTTTACCACACAGTGGTTAGAAAGAAACGATCCTTGCTCACATTTAAAAACATCCACGCCATTAATAATCTTTGTGATGATTAAGTCTAAGATGTTTCCACCAGTGTGTGTAACGAAGTCAACGTGTTGTTGTAGACCCATGGCACAAAGGGAACTATTGAAATTCAAAGTAGCACTGCTTTGATTCTGAATATGCAAATTGAAGTCGCCCATTATCGTCAGATTAGAATATTATGGGAGTATGTCTTCCATAAAGTTTATGAAGTCAGTAACGAATTGTGTTGCAGTAGCTTATGCAGGAGGGCTATATAATCCCAATGACATGTAATGTTATGTTTTTGAAAATTAGTTTCCATACAAGTATACAGGCATACATGTACCTTACATTGGTAAGGAGTAGAAAAATGAAGGTGGATACATGTACCTTACATTGGTAAGGAGTAGAAAAATGAAGGTGGATACATGTACCTTACATTGGTAAGGAGTAGAAAAATGAAGGTGGATACATGTACCTTACATTGGTAAGGAGTAGAAAAATGAAGGTGGATACATGTACCTTACATTGGTAAGGAGTAGAAATATGAAGGCATACATGTACCTTTCATTGGTAAGGAGTAGAAAAATGAAGGTGGATACATGTACCTTACATCGGTAAGGAGTAGAAAAATGAAGGTGGATACATGTACCTTACATTGGTAAGGAGTAGAAAAATGAAGGTGGATACATGTACCTTACATTGGTAAGGAGTAGAAAAATGAAGGTGGATACATGTACCTTACATTGGTAAGGAGTAGAAAAATGAAGGTGGATACATGTACCTTACATTGGTAAGGAGTAGAAAAATGAAGATGGATACATGTACCTTACATTGGTAAGGAGTAGAAAAATGAAGATGGATACATGTACCTTACATTGGTAAGGAGTAGAAATATGAAGGCATTCATGTGCCTTACATTGGTAAGGAGTAGAAATATGAAGGTGGATACATGTACCTTACATTGGTAAGGAGTAGAAATATGAAGGTGGATACATGTACCTTACATTGGTAAGGAGTAGAAATATGAAGGTGGATACATGTACCTTACATTGGTAAGGAGTAGAAAAATGAAGGTGAATACATGTACCTTACATTGGTAAGGAGTAGAAATATGAAGGCATTCATGTGCCTTACATTGGTAAGGAGTAGAAAAATGAAGGTGGATACATGTACCTTACATCGGTAAGGAGTAGAAATATGAAGGTGGATACATGTACCTTACATCGGTAAGGAGTAGAAATATGAAGTGGCATTCATGTACCTTACATTGGTAAGGAGTAGAAATATGAAGGGGCATTCATGTACCTTACATTGGTAAGGAGTAGAAATATGAAGGCATTCATGTGCCTTACATTGGTAAGGAGTAGAAATATGAAGGTGGATACATGTACCTTACATTGGTAAGGAGTAGAAATATGAAGGGGCATTCATGTACCTTACATTGGTAAGGAGTAGAAATATGAAGGCATTCATGTGCCTTACATTGGTAAGGAGTATAAATATGAAGGTGGATACATGTACCTTGTATTGGTAAGGAGTAGAAATATGAAGGGACATTCATGTACCTTGCATCAGTAAGGAGTATAAATATGAAGACATTCATGTGCCTTACATTGGTAAGGAGTATAAATATGAAGGTGGATACATGTACCTTGTATTGGTAAGGAGTAGAAATATGAAGGGACATTCATGTACCTTACATTGGTAAGGAGTAGAAATATGAAGGCATTCATGTGCCTTACATTGGTAAGGAGTATAAATATGAAGGTGGATACATGTACCTTGTATTGGTAAGGAGTAGAAATATGAAGGTGGATACATGTACCTTGTATTGGTAAGGAGTATAAATATGAAGGGGCATACATGTACCTTACATTGGTAAGGAGTAGAAATGTGAAGGTGGATACATGTACCTTACATCGGTAAGGAGTATAAATATGAAGTGGCATTCATGTACCTTGTATTGGTAAGGAGTAGAAATATGAAGGGACATTCATGTACCTTGCATCAGTAAGGAGTATAAATATGAAGACATTCATGTGCCTTACATTGGTAAGGAGTATAAATATGAAGGTGGATACATGTACCTTGTATTGGTAAGGAGTAGAAATATGAAGGGACATTCATGTACCTTACATTGGTAAGGAGTAGAAATATGAAGGCATTCATGTGCCTTACATTGGTAAGGAGTATAAATATGAAGGTGGATACATGTACCTTGTATTGGTAAGGAGTAGAAATATGAAGGTGGATACATGTACCTTGTATTGGTAAGGAGTATAAATATGAAGGGGCATACATGTACCTTACATTGGTAAGGAGTAGAAATGTGAAGGTGGATACATGTACCTTACATCGGTAAGGAGTAGAAATATGAAGTGGCATTCATGTACCTTACATCAGTAAGGAGTAGAAATATGAAGGGACATTCATGTACCTTGCATCAGTAAGGAGTAGAAATATGAAGGGACATTCATGTACCTTGCAACAGTAAGGAGTAGAAATATGAAGGGACATTCATGTACCTTGCATCAGTAAGGAGTAGAAATATGAAGGGACATTCATGTACCTTGCATCAGTAAGGAGTAGAAATATAAAGGAGCATACATGTACCTTGCATCAGTAAGGAGTAGGGATGGAAACCGGATACCAAATCGGTATCTGGATATTCGTATCAAGTATTCGAATACTATCCGGATACTCAAATTGTTTTCATAATAAGTAAATTTCCTATTATATGTCACCCACCTTTTGTTATTTGACATAATTGTCCACTTAATTTAGAATTCGTCATATGGCAATTTCACTTTTTCATTCATTCTTTCTCAGTCTTAATAATTTATAATGTTATAATCAAAGCTAAACAACTCATTTTACGTCATAAAACTCATGATAAATACCACATAAACACCTCGCGAATTTGATAGTCACTTCGGCCCAGGTGATTGGGCCCAGGTGGTTGCTTGGTTACTGCCACGTGCTTTCGAGTTTGTTATTTATCAGCAGGTTTCATGTTAAATGACGCTTTGATTATATGATAGTCGATTGTAATTTTATTTCATTACATTGTTTGATTTAATGCAATGTTTTGTAATGAAGGATATAATTGCGGAAAAGATAAGAAGACAAAAAGACGATCTGATTTTTCTTTATTTACATGCGTGTACTTGTGATTGGACGATCAATTCCTACGGATTAATGATCAATCCGTTTAATATCAACTAGTGCCAATTAGTGTCAATTAAGCACATCTGAGATTATAAAACAACACTTGTCATTGTAAACAAGGTCATAGAACTTCACAGGGTGCTGCACAATATCACGCCTTGTGCAAACACCCAATTAGCAAACGATTTGTGACACATACCCGCTTCGCGACAGACACTGTTGATCACCGGAAATATTTCATCTAAAAAGTTTTATAACAATTGCTATGTCTCTGCTAAACCATTTCATTGAAATTTTATTTCTAAACGAATATTCGAATACCCATTTTGGTATCCGAATACTTGCGTGATATCCGGATATCCGGATACTCGTATATTCGCTTCCATCCCTAGTAAGGAGTAGAAATATAAAGGAGCATACATGTACCTTGTATTGGTAAGGAGTAGAAATATGAGGGGGTTTACATGTACCTTGCATCAGTAAGGAGTAGAAATATGAAGGGGCATACATGTACTATTGGTATGAGTAAAAATATGAAAGGGCATACATGTACCTTGTATTGGAAAGGAGTAGAGCTTGTTGGTGTCCAATTTTTTGTGTATCTTCAAGGCCAGGTTGTGGAGGCTTCCTCCCCTCTCAAACATGTCTTTGTCCAGAATGTACTCTATCAGAGCATCACACATCAAACATCGATACAACTGCTCCCCCTGTATTGACAACTTGGTACGCTCTATTACTTCATCAGGATGCACACCAACTACACCTTTAAAGGAGATAAAAAATAATTAATAAAAAGCAGAAATTTATAGTTGCTCCCCTTGTTTTGCCATCTTTAAACACTGGTATCCTACTTCTGAAGCTGATACCATATATCTGGTAGTACACCAACAGTTACTAGAGTTACATTTTTATTCATTAGGGGTCATCTGCTGGTCATGAGCAACCTGCCTACCAAGCATTATTTTGTTATTGATCAGAAACCATGGGGCCAGACAGACAGACGGTCCCTATATATTTATATATGCTGTCCTTCAGGGGCATAAAAAGTATGCATATATGTATATATACAAAGATATTTACCTCTATATTTACCTCTTTTCTTTTTTACAGGACGCTATAACTATGCACAAGGTTAAGTTATCACATCGGGATGGTATGAATCACATCTGTGGATGTATTTATATTCTCAACTTTTATCAGGAAATATTGACATTAAGTAAAGGAAAGATTCATTACCAGAGGACTTGTATATATACTGATGGACATCAGCTACCAAACTTGGGTTGACGTTGTATTTCTCAATGAAGATTTCCTCCATGGCGGACACAAGCTGCTTTAGGTATCTCTCCTACAAACATAAAACAGCAATGAAGAATTATCCATAGATCTTAAATACTAAAGAATGGACTACAGGTGGATGCTTTCTTGAATATATAGATTCTAAAAAATGACCTAAATGCAAAACCAAACAACATTGTCAAAGAAAATCATCGACTTGTAAAAATATAGCATATAAGAATTCCTGGATAAAATTGTTATGAAACGGGATACCTTATTTTTCCTTATAGATGCGCATGCCCTAAAACAGGAACTTGTGGTCCTATCTTTGGCATCTTTACAGAATGATTTTTCATTGAATTTCCAAACACACAAAAAATGAGTTTATTTTGCTATTCTGTAACATTGCAATATCACTTGCTCCATTACTATAAACTCTTTCTCTATATACGGGTATACCCTAGTGTACTACCCTTAGGTTACATACAACCATATAAAAAAAGAAAATCATACTTTATTTCTTTGAGTGCTGAAGAATCAGAAGAGAATTACAAGTGCAAAGTGTGTCTTTTAGGAAAAAACTTTACTTGTAAATGAAATATGTGTTCACATAATAATTGCTTATACATTATTGTGCAAAGTTAGAAGAAACCGATTGGTTGCTCAATTTTTCATTTCTCTCAGTATTTCCAATGAGTTTTTTCTTTGTATGATATACCAGTAAAGCAAAATCATTACACACATTTGTTTTGCAAATGTTTAAGGTGGTGGGATACTTTGCTCCCCCAATATTGCTTTATACAATGAGAAATCTTTCAAATAATTTATAACTTGGCTTGAATGATATTTCAGGTGTTATTTCTTTATTTTATCTAAAAAAATATATTATATATATATATATATATGAGCCGTCAATGAGTGGATTTTTTTTTATTTACCTTTAAATTATGGGTCAGATATTTTCAGCATGGAAGAAAAGCTGCGTGTCTGTAGATAATTGTGTATGATGTAACAGTAAGTGTGCTACATTAATGCTTGGTACTAATCCTAGTATATATTTTATGTAGTATGCCCTTTATTTCCCATCACAAACATATGTCGGCTTTCAGGCTTATTATTGTGTAATTAAGCAACCAATTGATTGAAAGTGCGCTTGACTCTACACCGCTTCATATTAGAAAAGAATGCATTGATGATGTAATATGCGCCTGTCAAAGACAATAAAAAAAGAGTGAAAACAGTAAAATAAAAAAGTAGAAAAATAAAAAACAGTCAAATAAAAAGGTAAAAAAATTAGAGGCACTGCAATGCGACGAAACAAGGTTTTTAATATGGGCAATTAGAAATTATAGCCTTGTATGAGTTAGGAAAAAGTAGCAGCCTTTATCTTTTCTCTAACTTTAATGAGACATAACTGAAAATTATCATTTGTGTCTAGTTTTTCTAGTTTTTGTAGCATTACTATTTTTCTACCTTGACCCCACCTTCCTCAAAATCAATCCCATGCCAGCTCTTCACATAAGCTACTTACAAACCAACTTTCATCACTATCCATCTATTCTTACTTAAGTTATTTACCGAAACCATTTTTCTATTTTTAGTAACAGTGACCATGACCTTGACCAAAAAGCAATACTATGCTAGCCCTTTACATAAGCTACCTACACACCAACTTTCATCACAATCAATCAATTTTTACTTAAGTAATTGGGCGGAAACTATCTTTCCATTTTTAGTAACAGTGACCTTGACCATGACCCCAACACCATCAAAAGCATGAAGTGAATTGATTGAAGGGTATAGAAGTTATAAGTGAAAATCCAACCTTGCCCAAAAACATGCACTGGACACAATGTGCCCTAAAACTTCAACCTAAGTTCCTAAGTTGATGGCAATAATTTGTATTAAGGATAATATTATAAATATTGAGCTAGTAGGTGACTTGATATGGGATATGACAACCCGCCTGTAATAACGACCTTTATAGCATGTTTTATCAAAATTTGTTTTTTTTGCAAAAATGCAAAGAATAATATCTGTGTTCTAAAGATACCAACTATAATGAAATGCATTAGTTTTTTAATGCCAAATTTCAATATCAAAGACCATCACCATGACCATTCTTGGAACATTTTGTTAAAAAAGAAGACACTTAATCATTTGCAAGTTTACTGTCAATCAATTATTGGTAATAAACTGAAACTACAACAGAATGGTCACAATATGATTTTTAGACTATCTGCGCATGCGCGCAGGTAGTTTTAAGACCACAAACTCCAAAAAACTACTTCTTTTCATGTCGTTTTAACCCATTATTTTGTCTCAATGAGCTCTATGATTAGCAGAATGACGTTGACACCATAAAAATAGATTGGTTGTGTTGCAGTCCGAGTATGAGTTTTTGCTTGTTCGGCTATTTCCGCGCTGTAATTATGTATCCCGGTGTTTTATTATTAGCAGAATATAACTATTTTTAGATCGTTATATTTATCAGATTAATGAGGGTCAAGCTCTGGTAGGAAGTTAACATATTGATATTCACTCTGCGTTTAGCCCATGATGTTTCAGAAATGATTACCGACCGCAAGTGTCCCATCGCCTGCAGGATTTGTTATTATAACCTGACGTGACCCTGAAGCACGCTTATTTGTAATGGTGCTTTTTTATTTGTCTTTTATGAGATAAGAAACAGAAATGATTGTCTAAGTGTTAAAATAGTTGTATCTCAGGTTTCACATTGCTAATGCTTAAAATACTATACATTGTAATTTACCTGCTACACAATAACAAGATACTATTCATTCTATGATTTTAGGCGTTTATATTTCTAATGAGATGTTTTCATTTTTTTTATAAAAGCTTCGTTCCGGTGTATTCTTGGCATAGTTTTAGACATTAGGCTTTCAATTTATATAAGCACACATGCCCTGATACGACAGTGAGTCATGCATACGTTTAGTGAAGCAAAGTAGTTCGGATTAAACCTGTTTAACATCCAAAGAGTACGAAGCATTCATAACAGCACTAGTACTAGTACTATTTCTACACAGGTACTTACATAATTAATAACATTAAATTTATCAATGAACTTCAAAAAGCACAATCATATTCTTATTCATAAAACAGACAAGTTCGATAATCTAAAAATAGTTTCAACTATATTAACTGACCACATGTTTGTCCTCACCGCGGGAAAACGACCATCTGATAAGCTCTGCATTTTAAAAGGTATTATTGCTAAAGTTGCTTGTAAAAGAGAATCATTTTCTTTAAAGAGTTGAAACCTGCTAGTTCATAAAACTTGTCTAACGTATGCTATCTAATCAAAGCACTGAAAAACCTTTACACACGATTGAAAAGAGCATACATGGGGATATGTCGACTTAAGTGATAAGCTGTGCATTTTGAATGGAATTATTGCTGAAGTTGTTTGTAAAAAAATGATTTTCCCTAAACAATAGGTGCATGTTAATAAAAGGAAATGATATATATATGATGAATTGTATTTTTCTATCGTATGATATCTAATCAAAGCAACGAAAAACCGTTAGAAACGATTGAAATGGGGCATGCATTGTAACACTAAATACATGGGGATGGGGGATTACGACGATTGAAGTGACATTTACAAAAACAAAATGACACAAAACGCCATAAAGATATAGATATGTTTGTTTCCTTGCCCAGTGTGGGCACAAGCGCTCTCGGCACATTTTTCACTTTTATTTATGTACCATTCCCATAGTTCAAATAAAATTTGCAACTCTCACATATTTGCCCGCAGATAGTCTTTCAGCGCCTCGCGCTTTGATTAAGACTTTCGGTTACTGCACAAACACTGTATAAATGTAGATGTTACCATAACAACGAGGACAGCTATTTAGAATGAAAATATCACCTGCTTATTTTTCGACATTTCTACAATTTTCTATTAGTATGTTCTGATATTTGGTAAAACATATTGAATGATCTCCCGTAGTCATAAACCTTAATAATTGTTGTATACCCATTTGATATAAAAACAGGACCTTAATGTTTAGTGAAGTATCTTAAACAACAACAATAAATCATCAATATTCAATGAATATGTGTGCATAAAAAATGTTACATATATACCTTTACAATCTATATTTTAACAAAAACATCAACACAATAACAATTAACCAACAACAAGTGGAAATATGTCCACTTATTCAGTAATGTCAGACGCTTGACACTATTCCTCAGAGAGCGAATATGTTGTGTCCTTGTTCTTTGCCCGCAGGTACTTTGCACATGAGTTGCCAGGTATGCATGGCGCTCGCGGCTTTAACCAACAGGTGGTACTTCTTGCGGTCTACATCGCAGTACATTACCACCCCGGAATACACTAGCTTGTCTCCTCGCTGTCTTTACCTTTCTTCAAAAAAATGACCCCAGGGGACTCAAGAGGTGAAACTGAACTGCTGATATGACCTTATATATTTCAGTGCACGAAACTGTTGACTAAGAAATGTCTTCCATTCTCGCCATTCAAACCTCAAGGTTCTGTCAGAAGGACAGCCTCATTTGTCTTTGAAGAAGATGCTACAACATTTTCTGAAAATGATTAATAACAATTACTCAGCACATTCACAATATAATTTATATATTTTATTTCAAGCATTTGAATTAATTAAATAAACAACTTAAATCACGAGGATACATCTTTTCAACTAACCTAGGTCACTCAAGGTTTCACAGTTTAGTTTGTTCGCCTTGATTCGCCCGAACCCTAACCCTAACCCGAACCCAGCGTCTATTCAAGGTGCATAACCTTGAATGACCTGCAACCAGCATCAAAAAGCGTATCCTCTCCAGACTGTCCAGCACTTTTTGGCAAGAAATAAGGGCTAATTTTAGGGATAAAAAAATAATTTTAGGGCAAACTTAGGGCTAAAATTAGGTATTTAAGGGCTAAGTATGGTGGTTGTAAATATCATTATGGACTTACCTCTGAAAATTTAACAAGAAACAAACTTGACATACACCAGGGTCCATTGTCTCAGCTTTTATTTTAGATTAAAGACACATTAACATGAAATAGTGAGTGTTAAAGTTTGTATTTTCAAAACTGTTAAGGCAATAAGAGAAGAAAAATAAGTTGAGTTGAGTTGGGTTTTACGGCATCGCAAGACTGTATAGGTTATATGGCGCCATTCAGGCAGGAAAAAACTTGTTGGATCCACATCTCATTTACATCGAGATGATATTTTTTAAGTATTGTTGGGAAATAAAGGGCCCTAACTCCTAAATGATTAAAGCGATTTCCATGGCTATCGAACTTGATCAAGATATTATGTTCACAATCATGTATGTAAAGTTTGGTGAGGATTGGACACATACTTTTCAAGAATTAGATTGGAAACATATATTTTTGAAGTATTTTTGGCAAAAAAGGGCCGTAACTCCTAAATGACTAAAGCGATTTCCATGACTATCGAACTTGATCAAGATATTATGGTCACAAACATGTGTTTAAAGTTTGGTGAGGATTGGACAAACGGTTTTCAAGAATTAGATCGGAAACATATTTTTGAAGTATTTTTGGCAAAAAAGGGCCGTAACTCCTAAATGATTAAAGCGATTTCCATGACTATCGAACTTGATCAAGATATTATGGTCACAAACATGTGTTTAAAGTTTGGTGAGGATTGGACAAACGGTTTTCAAGAATTAGATCGGAAACAATCTTCGGGACGTACGTACGTACAGACAGACAGACAGACAGACGTACGTACGGACAAGGGAAACCCTATATGCCGCCACTTTGTGGGGGCATAATGAAAAAATGTAGGAATTGACATAAAAAATAAGGGCTTTTTTAGGAATTCATTTTAAATTTTGAGTTTTATTAGGAATTTTAGGAAAACTGAAAAAAATTAGGAATTTTTAAGAATTTTAGGGCTGGAACCTCGTTAAGGCAAATCATGGTCCTCCAGCAGAAGTATGCTAGCTGGTAGTGGTTTTTGTTTTGTCCTGAAAATTATGTCAAACATTATGCCCCCCCTGAGCGCCATGTTGTCAGGATTATTTAGACAATTGAATGAAATATACATGGATCGAAATAAAAGCTGATTTGTCATTGACATTGGATGCCTTTTAGGCAGTTTTATGATTATGACCATTCAAAGTGTGAGGACAGTAGGTACATTTTCAACCATGTTCAGATGATGACTGAAATTTGCATATAAAAGTGTATCCTCTTAGCAGCAGGGAATAAGTAAATATGACAAAATTTTAATGATGAATATGAGTTATGACCATGACTTTTGATCCTATGACCTCAAAATACATAGGGGTCATCAACTGGTCACCCCCAACCTAAATGTCAGGTTTGAGGGCCATGGGGGCAGGCATTGTCAAGTTATCACACAGACAAGCTCTTTGCGTTCAATGTCACTGTGACCTGGACCTTTGACACAATTTATGACCCCTAAATCAATAGGGGTCATTTACTGGTCAGGCCCAACCTCCAAGTCAAGTTTGAGGGCCGCATGGATGCAGGCATTGCCAAGTTATCACTCGGACAACTTTTTACCAATTAGGTCACTGTGACCTTGACCTTTGACCCCTTAAATCAATAGGGGTCATCTACTGGTCAGGCCAAGCCTCCATGTCAAGTTTGATGACCAAAGGTCTAGGTATTGTTCAGTTATCACCCGGACAAGCTTTAAAATCCTTTGACCATTAAAGGTCACTGTGACCTTGACCTTTGACACGATGACCCCTAAAATCAATAGGGGTCATCTACTGGTCAGGCCCAACCTTCATGTCAAGTTTAATGACCATACATCAAGGAATTGTTGAGTTATCACTCAGGCACAACTGTACATGTACATTGGATATAGGCTAACCTTTTAGAAACGTGCTTGACCAATTATTTGGAGATAAGATTTACATCCGCAGCACTCTGTTAAGTGTCTATGATAGTGCACAATGTTTGGACAAAACTTATGTAAAAAAAAAGCAGATTAAATTTAAATGTGATTTATATGCATAGTACTACTTAACCTTCATGTACAGACAAAGCCATGCAACAATCTGCAGAATGTCCTATATTAAATACATCTTGTGGTTGCTTCAATGCATGACTTCTCATATAAATTATGCATTTTCATCTTTTTGGTATAGCTGTGGAGGAAAACTGGGGCGTCCTTGGCTCCCTCTCTGGGTGCTGCAGGCATAGGCAGTCCTAACTCAACTGCAACATTCTTTAAAAATGATTCATTTTCAATTTCTTGAAAAGTTAATGCATGAATGGGCCGCCGGTCTTGGTTTCCATAATGACGGGGAACATTTCCATTCTTGTTTACATGTTTTAAGAGGTTCTTTGGGCCAATGTCATACACACACATGAATGTTTTCTTGCATACAACATTACCCTCATTATACTTATAGTTGTATCGCGTACGCTGACAGTCACCATACCGGCTTCGTTTTTTATATGAATTAATCCGGTTTAATGCTCCCATTATATATAGGTCTTTTTCGTCCTTGGTATACTGCCTTATATTGTCAATATGGGCTTGGGCAGCTTCACGGTCAATAGGGTCCAAGCACATAGCAGTACAATCGCAGCCAGTCGCTAATGTGTTGCATGATTCTACAATCGGTATGTCATCATCATGTTCCGAGATTACGTGTTCATTTACATTTTCAGCTGCCATTGGATTGTCATCATTTTCATCATCAGACGTTACTGTAATGAAAGAGAGTATTCCTATTGGTGAGTTAAGCATAATATTTGCCCATAACATACAAACTAAAATAATGTATTGCAATGTAATACACAGGGAAGTATCATGTGATCGCTAAAGGACATCAGCCGAACAAGATGGCGAATAAATTCACCCGCTTCAACATATAATTTCAGCATTTACGGATGGTGAATATTAAGATAGGCTTTTCAGAATAGGCGCAGAGTACCCGTGTAACACAGTTAACTCAAGTGTTTTTTGTTTTTCAGAGGATTGCTTAATTTAAGCCTGAAACTCGATGCAGATTTTATTTTTGTGCGTACATTGTCCGTATAAGTCTGTATTCCGTGTGTTTTAGCGCAAAAATCAGGTATATGAAACAAATGTCTACAAAATATTGATTATATTTGCAAATGTATACTTCGTTGTAATTTTCGAGTGATAGTTCTGTGTTTGACAAAAGTTCTGGACAATTTTCAAAGCAAGTACAAAATATTTACGAGTACATTGTCAATACGATTTTATGTTTATAGCATTTCTCATTAATAATTATATACTGTTCCCTTCTTTGTAGATTATGCTGCACCACACATTTGTCCATACTTAAATCGCTTTTCAGACAAGTTCCCAAGTGATTTGGATAAAGATTTCATGTAAGTAAGCACTATTTTATCTGTTTATTATGAAGTTCCTTCAATGTGTATTTTAATATAAATATTCCCTTTTATGATAAACCCCTTTACATCTTTAAACAATTTTTGATGTGCAAAGTTAACGGAATACACTTTTTGTATGATATAACATGTACTATGTATTATATATGTGGTATACTATACATACAGTAAGAATATAGTACAAACCATACCCTAAATTATATTTACGAATTGAAAATAAGTTTATCTCAACTATTACAATAATAATTTTCATTAAAAGTCTAGAATATCTTACAGAAATAAATATTACACAAAATAAAGCTTTATTAAAATATCAGCTTAACATTGTTATGAGGACTTAGGAAGTTTCGAGAGATTGGTCTCAGGACAAAGAGGCAACTATTTTTTGGGGAAATAAATATGCAGCACTACAGGGAGCTTATTAAACCAGATAAATCATAATAATTTCCCCTATGCCAGAGTAAAAGACGAATTGCAAATCTGAACTTTTATAGAATAAGGATGTTAATATTCAAATAGACTTAACAATAAAAAGACCACTATTATGGATGTTATTCTTAAAATATTCAAGTCATATTTTAAATAGCAATGTATTATAATATCAAAATAAATATATACCAGATTGCGATTTTATCTGACAGTTGCCTATATTACAGGCTTCAAGCACTTGCATACATATGTTGTAACAAATGTATGTAGTAGTCAATTCCTTTTTTTCACTTTCAATGCATTCCTGGTCTTCACCGGTTTTCCTTGCTCAAGACAGGTCTGGCAAATCGGACAAACTATGCCAAACCCTTCTTTTGTGTGTGTGAGGTCTTCGTTTTCAGCCAGCTCCGTATCCCAACAGTGAAAGCAAACATCGACAAACTGCATCCTTTTTCCTGGGAATGTTAGTAAATGTTTTGTGTTAACATAACAAAGCAGGCAGCATCACCATATTATACATTTGTTAATAATTAACGATGAAATAGCTAAGCATATAAAAATGTTTGAATATAGCTGGTCTGCTACTGAGTTGCAGGATACAGACGGTCCTGTCATAAGTTTGGTACATTTCCACAATTCCATCTTTCTGCTCTGCTAACTTCTGTATTTGCTAAGACTAATATATCTTGCAACATTTTTAGAAATAATATTACCTGCATAATAAGCAGACTCCATCAAAGAATTACAGTTGATTCCCTCCTTAACAATGATGGTATTATGGTACACACCAGCATGAAATAATGGATTTCCGCATGCATACACAAGTTCTTCCTGTACCCGCATTACAGACCTCCCTTCAGCAGGGGAAAGCTTTTTGGGACTGTAAACCACACGCCACTTGCCACACTCTCTGCAGATAGCAAAGTTTCTCACTTTGGCTAAAATGGAAAAGTTATCATTATAATTATGTCATAAACATGTATAATAAAATAAGAAATATGTCAATCCAGACATTTTTTGCAATAGTGCAAATAAGCTGATTTTGAAGTCACCAAGTCCTGTATGTTAGTGTTTAAAAGCTTACGAAACTTATGATTCTTGTAATTAACTATTTTATCAAATTTATATAATAAAGGATAAACATGGTGAAATGTTATTGACGCCCTTGCTACATTAACATGTAAGATATCATCTATTAACAGACTTAAGGGTCTGAGTGGTCTTTTGGTTAAGGTGTCCACCTCTCAAACGAGGTTGTAGGTTTGATCCCCAGTAATGGCAAGTTCTCTCAAAAAAGATACTGGTTTTTGCCCAGGAAATAGACTAGAGAGTGATTTTTATAAGTCATTATTAAGTCTTAACAATCAAGCTAAAACAAGAGATTTTTGTCAAACATTATGCCCCCCTGAGAGCCATGTTGTCAGAATTATGTGGACAATTGAATGAAATAAGCATGGACCGAAATGACAGCTGATTTGTCACTGACATTGGATGCCTTTGAAGCAGTTTTAAGATTATAACCATTCAAAGTGTGAGGATCGAGTGTGTTATGACTATGACCTTTGACCTCGAAATCCATAGGAGTCATCAGCTGGTCATCAAAAATCTAAATGTCAAGTTTGAGGGCCATGGGTGCAGGCAAGTTATCACACAGACAAGCTTTTTTCATTCAAGGTCACTGTGACCTTGACCTTTGACCCGATGAAACCTAAAATCATAAGGGGTCATCTACAGGTCAGACGCAACTCCAAGTCAAGTTTCTGGGCCATAGGTGCAGACATTGTCGAGTTATCACTGGAAAAAAATTCTCATTCAAGGTCACTGTGAACTTGACCTATGACCTGATGACTCCTAAAATCAATAAGGGTCATCTACTGGTCAGGCCCAACTTCCATGTCAAGTTTGCTGATCATAGGTTCAGGCATTGTTGAGATATCACTGCGAGAAGATTTGTTAACTTTTTTGTGTTTAAGTTTACTGTGACCTTGACCTTGGCCTGGTGACCACCAAAGTCAATAGGGGTCATCTACTGGTCAGGCCCAACCTTCAAGTCAAGTTTGAGGGCCATGGGTGCAGGCATTGTTGAGTCATCACTCGGACAACCTTTTATCATTCAAGGTCACTATGACCTTGAACTTTGGCCCATTGACCCCTAAAATCAATAGGGGCCATCTACTGGTCAGGCCCAACATTCAAGTCAGGTTTGAGGGCCATGGGTGCAGGCATTGTTGAGTTATCATTCTGACAACCTTTTACCATTCAAGGTCACTGTGAACTTTACCTTTGGCCGGATGACCCCAAAAAAGATAGGGGTCATCTACTGGTCAGGCCCAATCTCCAACTCAAGTAAGAGGGCCATGGGTGCAGGCACTGTCAAGTTATCAATCGGACAACCTTTTACAATTCAAGGTCACTGTGACATTTGACCTTTGGCCCAATGACCCCCCAAAACAATTGGGGTCATCTACTGGTCAGGCCAAACCTCCAAGTCAAGTATGAGGGCCATGGGTGCAGGCATTGTCGAGTTATCACTGGAACAACCTTTTACCATTCAAGGTCACTGTGACCTTGACCTTTGGCCCGATGACCCCCAAAAATAATAGGGGTCATCTACTGGTCAGGCCCAACCTTCAAATCAAGTATGAGGGCCATGGGTGCAGGCATTGTCGAGTTATCACTCTAACAACCTTTTACCGTTCAAGGTCACTGTGAACTTGACCTTTGGCCCCATCATCCCCAAAAACAAAAGGGGTCATCTACTGGTCAGGCCCAACTTCCATATCAAGTTTGATGACCATAGGTCTAGGCATTGTTGAGTTATCACTCGGACAAGCTTTAAAATTATTTTACCATTAAAGGTCACTTTGACCTTGACCTTTGACCCGATGAGCCCTAAAATCAATAGGGGTCATCTACTGGTCAGGCCCAACCTTCATGTCAAGTTTGATGACAATACTTCCAGGAAATGTTGAGTTATCACTCGGACAAGCTTTGGTCTACGGACGGACCAACCGACCGATCGACTGACAGACCCACCCACCGACATGTGCAAAGCAATATACCCCTCTTCTTTGAAGGGGGGCATAATTAAAATAAATCAAACTGACTTGCAACCAGAAGTTTTTTTAATGTTTTGTCCCTCTCTGATGCTGGTTCTTGTGCCCTTGCACTTGGTCTGGCCGTGTCATCAGTTTCTGTGCCATGCACGTCCGCAAATGCTTTGTATTCCCCATTTTCTACGACTGGGTCTGGGAGGAAATGAAGACCTTCAAAGAGATCATCTTGCAGTCTTGGAGGATTCAGTATACAGTACCCACACAAATCAGACATACATTTCTTCAGCTGAAAAAACAAAGTTGTAAAACTTGTACAATTATGTTTGGAATAAATACATAGAGGATAATTGTTGAAATTTTTTCGCCGAGTGTTCACAGAAAGCAATATTTATAATAATAATATAATTTTCTGTGATCATCATTAATAAATTGTTTTATCCTGTCGGCAATGCTATCAGTACCAACGTGTCGTACATTAAATAGGGGCGAATCATATAGATGCGAGACATTAGCCCGATTATTAGGCCAATATTTATAGCAGTGGCATCTAAACTACAGGGTGGTGAAAATATGTAAATCGACTGGACTATTCTTCAACAAAACCAATAACAAATTTATATTTGTATCTTCTTAATTCTGGATTATTTAATGTTTAAAACGAATATCATAGTGATGCATACCAAAATTCTTTCAATACCCAGAATGGGGTGTTGATCGCAGTTGCTGCGTCATCTGCAGCTAACCGATCTACTGGGACATCCTTGTCAACTAGTAGAAAATCTGTTATGAATTGCGATTATGTAATCTGTAGATTGATTAGTTTGATACAAGTTCCTTTCTTGCCATTTAAAACAGTTTTTATACGAAAATAACTTGATACTGCCGCCATGCTGCAGACGGATTAAAAAAAGTTGTGACAGTGATCTCCCTTGATGAGCGAAAACACGTCGTAACAACTCGGCCTATTCCGGCAAGCTCAGAAATAGCCGAGTGCGGTCCAAATGCCTTACCACAAAGGGAAAAAATTTAGTGACAATTTTTTTTCTCTTTTGCTCCTAATTTCCAAGTTCGGTGGATTAATTAAAAATAAAACATTTCATGATCTCTTTTATTTTTATTTTATTTTCACAGAAATTAGGGGCGGCGGGTTTGTAAATCATTTAATTAAAAAATGATGGCCTTGTTACCTGAGAAATACAAGATAATAATTAGGCTTTTTTTTTAAATTATATGTTTTACGAACGGCCAGAGTTGTGAAGTGTCAGAGGAGGAGGAAATAAAAATAAAATTACATTTCTGGAATTTTATTTTTTGGTCGGGAAAAAAACACACAGAAAAGCAAAAGCTATGATGCATTCTCTATAATTTTCTATTTTAATGTCAAGTCAATATTTAAGTGTGTGCACATTTGTTTTTGCTTTATCTGACAAGTTCACTTCATATTTTCATTAATCACTCTTAATACTTAACTTTGTAAATGCATGTTATAAAAGAGAAGTGACATAAAAAAATCAACTATTTTCGGTAAATTTATTTGCCATTTAGAGTTTAAGGAATCGGCTATCACTTCACTGTGTTGTCTTGGCTGCAAATTGCCTGATACCAATTCACCAACCATGTCATTGTTACAGTTATTTGCCCGTCTCCGTGGCCTAGTGGAAAAGCGTCCGCCTACGGAGCGGGAGGTTGTGGGTTCGATCCCTGGCCGCGTCATACCAAAAGACGTTAAAAGTTGGTACAAGTAGCTCCCTTGCCTGGCGCTTGGCATTTAAAGGGTAGTGCTTGGAAAAGTGGTGTACTCAGTACTGGTTTAACCCAGGAAAGTTGTACCCCGTGTATCGGTGCTTTACACCGAGCACGTAAAAGAACCAATGGGTCTCTTCGAAAAAAGAGCTAAGGTCTCGCACCCGGACTTCCTTGTATCCCACCACTGTCTCTTCAGCGTGCTGTCCCTTCAGCAAAAACAAAGGACCCCGTTGGAAATAAGTGCTTGCACTTTCACGGGTTATCCTTGATCGCAAGGTCTAAAGAAATACATACATACATACATACAGTTAGCAAAAGAGCTTTTTTGTTTCCTTCTATACAGGGAATATTTATCCGCCAGGAACTAGCGATCCAGGAACTTGTAAATCAACTGATTATAGCTGTCTGATAAAACAAAAGCTGTCTATCCAACAGTGATTCAAATAATACTAGTTGTCCATCACACATTCTGTCAAACAAGCAGTCCAAACAACACTGGTGGTCCAACCAACACTTCCGGTCCAACCATTTATAGAAACTGTTGTTCAACCAACACGTATTGTCCATCCAATATAGCGGCCCAGTAACCAATAGATGCCCAACCAACAATAGAGTTTCAACAGGCACTAGCATACATCATGTTGCTACCAATCTTGCAGCCCAACCGATTGTAGTGATGTTTTACATTGAAAGTGATGGCCTCAGTAGATAATATCAGCATATTTGAATCAAATCTGTAAAGAAAGGAATGGAACATTAAAAGCATATTTTTTATAAAAAAAATAAGTTACTCTCAGACTTCTTTATGGATGGGTTTTAAGACAATCTGGACCCTGATTTAATTCCAGGCCTGGGTGTATGTGACTGGTCCGTTAGCCATCATAATGTTTGAACATAACTAACTAGTAACAAATCATTCAGAAGCTGAGAACACTACAAAGGTGACAGCATAACATAATCTTTCTAAGTAAATTTTTTATTACATAGTAATAAAACACACAGAGCAGTATAAATATCATAATTTATATTGATGATGATTTATATATGTTCATTCATAAGACTATAACATACTGTACCTGGTGATGTACATACAGATTCCTCATTATAGATTATCATTGTCAGATAGTTAAACTGCCTAATGTATTATTTGTGTTAATTTTCAAAACAAATGTTTTAGAATAGATGATATTTTTTGTTATTAATAATACTCCAATAAGAATAGTAACCGCAGTCTTTTCTGAACCATCAACCCCACCCACCAGAACTAAACTGTCCAGGTAAACAGTCAAGCGATTTATAGCTCATGACATTCAAATTATATCACAATAATGTAATATAAACTCATTTAAATGACAAATCTAATAAAAATACATAAATAATAACAAACCTGGAACAATAACTAGTCCATATTTATCGCTGTTATTATACTTCGTTATAACCCGGAAATAAACCGGAAGTCACCCTGCGGCAAAGGATTATCCGGGTGAGCTAGAACCCTGTACCAGGTATCGACAGAGTAAGATACCGGATTGTGTTGATACCGTGTTATTTAAAGTATGCATTGGTTGTCAAAAAGCAATTAATAACGGACCGTGGATACTTGGATTTATCATCTGATATTAACCCTGATATCAACATAATTCGGTATCAGAAAGTGATACCGGGGGATACCAGGTACCGGATACCAGGTTTTTAGCACCAGCCTGCAAATCCGATAAATGTTTTTCATTGGCTTGAACTTTTTCAAAAATGTTTACACCAATATTTTTACAGCTATTGCGATGTCCTCTGCTTTTAATGATTTGCCATGATAGAGTTTCATCGGCGGAAATAAAAAACAAGAGGCCCAAAAGGGCCTATGCTCTACTGGCATGGCTCTTGTGGTCATTTTCAATCCAGAGCATGTAGGTTTGAGTAATAGGCAACAAATATATAGTTCACTTTTAGTGTTTGGGTTAGCTGAAAACGCTGCACATTCAACATCTGAGGACAGGAAGTGTTGTGTTGGAAGCAGATTAGTTGCATGAACTATTTTAATATGTGCCAAGTAAAGGTAATCTGAGGGTAAAAAATATTTGCTTTCAAAACTGTCCCCATCGTCAAAATTTAATTTCTGTAGCTTTAAAAATTAAAAGTCGGTCAAAGTCAAGGACATCCGAGGACAACATTAATGCTTGTTTGCAAAACTGTTCACATGGTCAAAATTTCATTACTGTAGCTTTAAAAATTAATAAGTAAGTCAAAAGGGGTGGGGCCAGCTTTTGCCCAAGTGGCATTATTTCAAATGTTTTCAATTGCATCATATGATGCTCCACAACAAATATCAAAGGTATGGGCCTTGTGGTTTAACAAAAGAAGATTTTGAAAATATTTCTTAAATAAGTCTCTAGGAAAATTGTGACACCCAGGGCAGTGCCAGTTTTGACCCAAGGGGCATAATTTGAACAACCATGGCATGGGAAAACCCTGTAATGTTAATTCCGGGCTATATGTATTGTGACTTTACATGTAAACTTGGCTAAAAATAGACTTTGCTCAGGTAGACTTGGCTAAAAATAGACTTAGCTTAAAATAGCATTTTTTATACTTTCAAGACCCATAATCCAGGCATGCATGGGCAGATCTGGCTGGTTTTCGAAAGGAACCGAGTTCTAATGGATATCTAACTACTGTACAAGTTTCATCGAGATACAATCAACACTGAAGACTGTATCATGTTCACAAGCTAGTGTTTACACAATAGCATTTTTTATACTATCAAGGGCCAATATCCAGGCATGCATGGGCGAATCTGGCTGGTTTTCGAAAAGAACCGAGCTCTAATGGAAATTCAGATACTGTACAAGTTTCATCAAGATCCAATCAAAAATGAAGACTGTATCATGTTCACAACCAATTGTTTACACAATAGCATTTTTTTATACTATCAAGGGCCATAATCTAGGCATGCATGGGTGGATCTGGCTGGTTTTCGAAAGGAACCGAGCTCTAATGAATATCTAGATACTGTACAAGTTTCATCGAGATACAATCAAAACTGAAGACTGTATCGTGTTCACAAGCAATTGTTTACAGACGCACATACTACGTACACATTACCATCGCATAAGCTCTTCTGGCCTTTGGCCAGTAGAGCTAAAAATGAAATCACAATTTTTTTTTATTTCAAAAATGAGTTTTTTTGAGCGGCGGTGTTCGTAAAACATAGAATCAAATAAAAAAAGGCCTTAAACATGTTTACATGATTTAAACAGATTTAATATATAAATTAACTTTTATATGGACCATAACCTTACCTTTCATCAGTATTACTTTGAATTTAAGTGACTTCAGTTTTCACTTGCAGACGATTGAAAACAAAAGGTGAAAAAAAATTCAAGTATATTTCGTGATTGGAATTATACTAACTTCTAAATCGTCCATCTTTCAACCAGCTTCTGATACATCAAAATATCAGATATAATGCAATTTTCTCCATAAAAATTGACTTTTTTCAAACCATTACTTTCGTTTTATTTATGTATTTACTTCCGCATTCATTCGAGAGTTTTCGTCCAATTCCGTCAATATCTCGGAAATGCGATAAGGTTTGTTTTCTCAGGCCTGCGGTCATAATAAATTACGAGGCAAAGGAAACCATATCAGGTGAGAGCTTGAAACCGAATATGGCTTCCTGCGCCCCGTATATCCCATATCTGGTCACCTACTAACCCTGTAATGTATATATCAGGTCGACAACCTGTTTACATGTTTCATTTATTCATTGGATTTGGAAAATAGACACCATTTTGGTACAAAGTAAATTTGGTGACCCAATATGGGGAAATATGGGCAGGCGCGTAGGAGCTGGGGCCGCAGGGGCCGGGCCCGCGGCCCCAATATTCTGGCTAGTAACGGCAATGGGGCGGCGAATATTTGTTACCGATTTTCACAACCAATTGTTTACACAATAGCATTTTTTTATACTATCAAGGGCCATAATCTAGGCATGCATGGGTGGATCTGGCTGGTTTTCGAAAGGAACCGAGCTCTAATGAATATCTAGATACTGTACAAGTTTCATCGAGATACAATCAAAACTGAAGACTGTATCGTGTTCACAAGCAATTGTTTACAGACGCACATACTACGTACACATTACCATCGCATAAGCTCTTCTGGCCTTTGGCCAGTAGAGCTAAAAATGAAATCACAATTTTTTTTTATTTCAAAAATGAGTTTTTTTGAGCGGCGGTGTTCGTAAAACATAGAATCAAATAAAAAAAGGCCTTAAACATGTTTACATGATTTAAACAGATTTAATATATAAATTAACTTTTATATGGACCATAACCTTACCTTTCATCAGTATTACTTTGAATTTAAGTGACTTCAGTTTTCACTTGCAGACGATTGAAAACAAAAGGTGAAAAAAAATTCAAGTATATTTCGTGATTGGAATTATACTAACTTCTAAATCGTCCATCTTTCAACCAGCTTCTGATACATCAAAATATCAGATATAATGCAATTTTCTCCATAAAAATTGACTTTTTTCAAACCATTACTTTCGTTTTATTTATGTATTTACTTCCGCATTCATTCGAGAGTTTTCGTCCAATTCCGTCAATATCTCGGAAATGCGATAAGGTTTGTTTTCTCAGGCCTGCGGTCATAATAAATTACGAGGCAAAGGAAACCATATCAGGTGAGAGCTTGAAACCGAATATGGCTTCCTGCGCCCCGTATATCCCATATCTGGTCACCTACTAACCCTGTAATGTATATATCAGGTCGACAACCTGTTTACATGTTTCATTTATTCATTGGATTTGGAAAATAGACACCATTTTGGTACAAAGTAAATTTGGTGACCCAATATGGGGAAATATGGGCAGGCGCGTAGGAGCTGGGGCCGCAGGGGCCGGGCCCGCGGCCCCAATATTCTGGCTAGTAACGGCAATGGGGCGGCGAATATTTGTTACCGATTTTCTTAATACTCGTATTTTAAATAATGCTATGTGCATATAGGTCAATAATAGTCTGACACGATATTGAATAAACAGGTCACCATGTCATCATTAAACCTGTGACCATCTAGCATACTGGCGTGTGAATGGCGTGAAAACAGGCGGCAGATTATTAAAGACGGTAATTATTTGTATCGTTTTTGATGTTTCAAAAACTGTAGTTGATTATAATAATTGCAATTACTCATTAAAATAGAATTGTCATTAAATAGCCAGCAATATGTATTTGTTCAAACTCGTCACATGAAAGTTTGACTTTAAAATGGACGTTCCAAATCTGCCTAACAGTTTTAAATTTCCAAAGAGATCATTTGGCACTAAAAAACTGAACACGGGGCATTCAACTCGCAATGGTTTCAAAGTCACTCGTGGCTTCACTATGAAGAAGTAAACTGCGCTAATTTGTTATTTAACATACATTGTGAGACTGCGCAAATATGAATATTTAAAAGTAATAAAAACTGGCGTTTATAATAATTTAAGATTGCGCAATAATTAACATGTCCCTGTTGCTCATAACGTTATTTTAACCGAAAAGAGGTTAAGATAAAACATGTAAATAAAACCTGAACTCACTGGAAATCGAGTCTTTCAATGCTTAAAATTGAAAAAAAAATCTCGACGGGAGGGGACACCCCTACCCATTCCGCGGCCCCAATGTCAATGTCCTTCCTTCACGCCTGATGGGGTAACCGCTTGACCATACCTGGACCAATGGCACTGCGTCATTTTTGTTGGAGACGTCATATAGAGTTATATAACCTAGATGTGTGATGGTCCTGAACAACTGTATGAAGTATGAAGTGAATTGAATGAAGGGTATTTGAGTTTAAGTGAAGATGCAAACTTACCCTAAAGCTTTAACTGATTCACAACGCAGATGCTGTCACTATGGCGAGTAGAGTAGCCCTCCTTATTTTTCTTTTAGTTGAGTTAGAAATAGATATTGGGACCACCAGCATCTAGAACACTTATTTTTACATTAAAGAAAATAGGGGAAAGTTCAAAACGAGCCAAATTTATGTGAAAAACACATTTTTTTTTTGTTATTTCATATAAATGTTATGTTTCTATTTAACTGACTGAAAATGTACTATGCTTGTATTAGTGCATATTCACAACAATAATATGTTTCAATGAAAAATATTTAGCCACTCATTTGAGGTGGAAATGAAGAAAATGAGGGTGCCATAGGAAACTAGGGTGCCATATTAGATTTGCATTTTTGGTCTATTTTAACCATCGTTGGTTACGAAGGTAAAATAAATTGTATAAGTGAATAAAGTAGGCATACTCTTTGCCAAATTTCAAAACACAATTACAAAAATAATTATTTCATGTAAAAATGAGAAGAGCAACATACTCCACTATGCTATCTAAGGAATAAAGCCTTAACCCTTTCCTTCATGGTTATGCATTTTTACACTACTATTGATAGCTTCATAGATAATGGATAACTACAGTATGCTCTAGCGATAGCCTCTCAGATACAAATTTCTACGCACAAGCAATGTAGTGTCATTTATTTGTATACCTACCATGTTGAGAATCGGTTCATGAACTGATGAACTTTTCATGACCATTCATGAACTGTTCATGAACTGTCCATCAAGTTCTTGAAAAAAAATCATCAACATATATAGTTCATCAACAGTTCATGAACCAAAGTTGATGAATTTTTCATGAACTGTTCATCAAGTTCATCAAAAGAAGATCACAAACCTTATGCTATAATAATAAAAATCATAAATTTTCTTGCACAGAATTCATCAAAACATAAGTCCATGAAACTGTTCATGAACTTAAGTTCATGAACTGTTCATGAACTTAAGTTCATGAACTTGAATCATTGAAGTTTAATGAATTTGATGAACTGTTTAACCATTCAAAAGATGAGATGTCCAGCAGAAGAGTGCGGCAGCAACAGACAGGCTGTTGAGGATTGAGAAAGTGGAAACTGTTTGGTGAAGATCGGATAATGAAGATCGGATAAAAACTTCAAACTAAAAAGCAATTTTGGATAATTCAAGGGCAATAACCTATAAATGCGTGGGGTTTTCATGCGTATCCATCAACTGGCATAAAAAATCCAACAAGTTGCAGGTTTGAAAAATTTGTTTAAATAAACAATTAAATATTATTACCTGCTTTTTTATCAGATCGTCCAAGATAGAGATAATCACAATGGGAGCTGGTATTGATCTCACTTTTAGACAGTGTTATAAAAAATAACACGTCAACTAATAGAATTGAAGACCATTGAGGGTACAGTATTAAATTAATCCAAGAAAAACATGCTGATGGTCTAATTGAACATGTATTCGTGGCTGTCCAAATTTGATGGTTGACGCAATATGTAGAGTTATCCAGAATTACCCTATTTGCTAAAATACTTTTATTTACAAAACATCTTTGTCAGCACTGGTTTAAATTATTTGTCAAACAGGTTTATGGTATATTGTTTTCAGATTCACTAAACTAAAAACAACTCTACAATCATTGAAAATGACTTGTTGTTGACACAATCAGATGTCCGGTGTTTTTCACCCACTTTCGGTATCACTTACGTTTATTAATTATAAATAAAATTAAAATAAAATTGAAAGGATTATGATCTCTATGAATGTGAAAATATTGCAATTAATTTGACAACTTGTTATTGATTGCCTCACATATGTATACAAAATAGTCGTATTCTTTTACGGTTACGCATTTTAGAGGAAGCTCTTCACTCGCGGAGGTAATTTCGAACTTCAACTGTTTTCAACAATGCGCCAAATAATTTATGTGTTATTTCGTCGATTTTAGGTAAGTTAAAACAAAGTAATTGGTGTTATTCAATAACTTTCATAACTATCTTTTACACTAATATTATTGTTTAAAACGACATTATTATATTTAAAAGTTGTGAGCAAATATTTATGCTAACATTTACTCACAGTGAGACTTTTGTCTCCACCCACAATACAGCAGTTATTGGTGTCAAACTCAATGTATTTCTTGATCTCCTCTTTTGGCATTCCCCACGACTTCTCGGCCATGTAGCTGGGAATATTGGCTTTAGGTTTCCCTTAAATTAACAAAGACAGGTTAAAATAAATGATCATCAGTTCATGAAATATTATTTTTAATTTAGGAGGTTTTCAGACACCCATGGATGAATTTGTTTGTTTTCCAAATATTTTCAATGTTCTGAACAAAAAAAGTTTAATATGTTCAAGTAGTAAAGTCATATAGTTACAATTGTATTCAGATTCTAAAACCCCCCATTCTTCTTAATGTGTTATTTCTTGTTACCATGTTGCTCAGTACAATGACCATAGATGACTAGTATACGGTAAATGTCCTATTAGATGCGCCAGACAGTTGTCTTTCTGAGAACCCTGAGAACTGCTTGCTTAATAAGAACCTTGTTTTCCTGTGCTGCAAACATTTTTCAGCATGTTTCACTCTGCTTCAATGTGCTGTGTAACCTAAATTTTATGAGAGAATATGGGTTTATATGCATGATGTCAGCAGCTTGAGAAAGTGCGCTATATATATATAATTAAATATACAAATGGCCCCTATGTTATGCTTTTTATTGGAACAATTTGTATTGTTAAACAATTGAAAAGTAGACCCACAATAAGATCCGCTGCATGTCAATTAGGGCATGCACATCTCATAGGACATTTACAGAAGTTTTTAGACTATCTGCTCATGCGAGCAGGTAGTCTTTAGACCGCAAAATCCAAAGAACTACTTCTTTTCATGTCGTTTTAACCCATTTTTTTGTCTCAATGCGCTCTATGTTTAGCAGAATGACGACGAAATCATAAAAATAGATTAGTTGTATTGCGGTCCGAGTATGAGTTCTTGCTTGTTCGGCTATTTTCGCGCTGTATTTCTGTATCCCGGCGTTTTATTTTTAGCAAAATGTAACTATTTTTAGATCGTTATATTTATCAGATTAATGTGGGTAAAAATATTGGAGGCTCTGGTAGGAAGGTAACATACTGATATTCACTCTGAGTTTAGCCCAAGATGTTCTAGAAATTATTACCGACCGCAAGTGTCCCATCGCCTGCAGGGTTTGTTATTATAACCTGGTGTGACCCTGAAGCATGCTTATTTGTAATGGTGTATTTTTGATATTCCTTTTATGAGATAAGAAACAAAAATGAGTGTCTGAAGGTCAAAATAGTTGTATCTCAGGCCTCGTGTTGCTAATGCTTCAAATACTATGATTTGCCTGCTATACAATAACAAAATACTATTCATTCTATGATTTTTAGGCGTATACTTTTCTAATAAGACGTTTTCATTTTTTTGCGTAAAAGCTTCGTTCTGGTGTATTCTTGGCAAAGTGTTAAACATTAGGCTTTCAATTTATTCTAACACACATGCCCTGATACGACAGTGAATTATGCATACGTTTGATGAACCAAAGTAGTTCGTATTTAACCTGTAAAACATCCAAAGAGTGCGAAGCATTCATAACAGCACTAGTATTATTTCTACACAGACACACATAAAACATAAATAACATTTATTTATCAATAGAACTTGAAAAAGCACAATCATATTCCAATTCTTAGAACAGACAATTTCCGATAATCTAAAAATAGTTTCAACTACATTAACTGACCAATTTTCTAAAAATAGTTAACTGACCACATGTTTGTCCTCACCGCAGGAAAACGACCATCTGTTAAGCTCTGCATTTTGATAGGAATTATTGCTTAAGTTGCTCGTAAAAATAAAATCATTTTCCATAAACAATTAAAACGTGTATGTTCATAACACTTGCCTAACGTATGATATTTAATCAAACACCGAAAAACCTTTAGAAGCTATTGAAAGGAGCATACATTGTAACTTTAAATACATGGGGATACGTCAACTGAAGTGATAAGCTGTGCATTTTGAATGAAATTATTGCTGAAGTTGTTTGTAAAAAAATGATTTTCCTTAAACAAAACGTATATGTTCATAAAAGGAAATGATATATATGATGTATTGTATTTTCCTATCTTATGATATCTAATCAAAGCAATGCAAAACCTTTAGAAACTATTAAAAGGGGCATGCATTGTAACATCAAATAAATGGGGATGGGGGATTACAACGATTGAAGTGACTTTTACATAAACAAAATGACACAAGACGCCATACAATAGATATAGATATATTTGTTTCCTCGCCAAGTGTGGGCACAAGCGCTCTTGGCCCTCGGCACAATTTTCACTTTTATCTATGTGCCCTTCACCCATTCCCATAGTTCAAATAAAATTTGCAACCCTCACATATTTGCCCGCAGATGGTCTATCAGCGCCTCGCGCTTTGATTAAATTTATTTTGTCATATTCACAATTTTTGAACACTACCATAACAACAAAATCACTAATGATGTTATAATAATATCAATGAGTAGGTGAGGTCTGTTGGACACATCAACACTTTGAGGTATGTTTAGTTGAGTACCAACACTAATGGTGAGACAGGTGACGTGAGACCAGGGTTTGACATTAAGAACCGACCGAACGACATTCACAAGAAGATGGATTGTCCAAAGCTAGCTTGACTGACTTGTCGTGTTCTCAATCCGTCTAAGTGTGCCAAAATTATGTCTTTAAACAAATAAAAAGCACGATATAACAATCAAAAGACTGACTAGTCTATATTGTTTTTCGAAAATGTGTTTGGAAACCGGTATGTACTATATTTAATATCAACACACTTTCACTAATTGGCTAGTGTATTCAGATCGAGGCTTTTGGGCGTGAACCTGCCAAATTTACAATGTTGTTATACCGTACTTATTGTAAAGCATGGTAAGCTTGTTTATTTCTTCATTTAACTGCTCATTTTGTTAATGTTTAAGAGTTTATAGTTTTATGTGGTAAAAAATGCGAGCGATCGAAATTTATGCACGAACGCTACCGGTATATTCTTTACAAAGCATCTTTAAATTCGGGTTTTCTACTGAAAAAATGGACGATGCCAGTAAGAAGTGAAAGGCTAAAGACAAATCAAAGATGGAGTCTGAGAAGAGTTTAAGTGTTTTTTTATTTGTAACAAGAGGCCCAAGAGGGCCTATGCTCTACTGGCATGGCTCTTGTGGTCATTTTCAATCCAGAGCATGTACGTATGAGTAATAGGCAACAAATATATAGTTCACTGTTTGTGTTTGGGTAAGCTAAAAAAACGCTGCATGTTCAACATCTGAGGACAGAAAGTGTTGTAAGCAGATTAGTTGCATGAACTTTTTTAATAAGTGCCAAGTAAAGGTAATCTGATGGTAAAAAATATTTGCTTCCAAAACTGTACTCATGGTCAAAATTTCATTTCTGTAGCTTTAAAAATAAAAAAGTTGGTCAAAGTCAAGGACATCCGAGGACAACATTGATGCTTGTTTGCAAAACTGTGCACATGGTCAAAATTTCATTGCTGTAGCTTTAAAAATTAAAAAGTAAGTAAAAGTAAGAGGGCCATAGTGGCTCTAAATCGCTTACCTGAGTAAAAGAGTTTAACCTTTGTAATCAATATAGCTTGATATTTGTTCTCAAAGAATATTGAAAAGCATACTGGTCAAACATGTTGCCTGGATAATCACTGACAGGACTTTTCAGAATTCCCTGCACACTGACAGGACTTGTCACAGTTTCCTGCACACTGACAGGACTTGTCACAGTTTCCTGCACACTGACAGGACTTGTCAGAGTTCCCTGCACACTGACTGGACTTGTCACAGTTTCCTGCACACTGACAGGACTTGTCGATTGACTGAACACTGACAGGATTTTGTATAGTTGCCTGAACACTGACAGGACTTGATGATTGACTGCACACTGACAGAATTTGATCTCAAACCTGCACACTGACAGGACTTTGTTCAGCTGCCTGCACACTGACAGGACTTGATAATTGACTGCACACTGACAGCACTTGGTACAGATACCTGCACACTGACAGGACTTCATTCAATTGCCTGCACACTGACAAAACTATGTTCAATTGCTTGCACACTAAAATAACTTTTAGTAAAAATACACAAACAACAAACATTGCAACATCCAATAAAATCAATAATCTGCCTTAAGCTCTAAAAATCAATGAACAGTACACATTCATATTTTCTATTATTGCTTCTTCCATCTAGGACAACATCACCATCCTTCAAATAATGTTAATCATTTTTTTCTGTGTAAGACTTATTCACTATCCACACAGAAGATAAGATTGGTTGTTTTGAATAATCTACATGAAGTTTACAATAATATACATGAAGTTCAATGGAAAAGTCTGATTATTAAATTTATCATTAAGTAAAAATGAAATTTCTTCTAAGGAATAGAGTATATAATAATTATTTTAATCTATAATCCTAAAAAAGAACAATAATTACCTTATAAGTGACTATGTTGAAGACTTAATAGACTTTAAAATATATTCCCTTGTTACTAAAAATAGAAAGTAGTGGAATCTCCAACAAAAAGGGAGACCATATAGCTAGACTTGCTGCCCTTGTTTAAAGGGTAAACTTTACATAACTAAAAATTTTAACAAAATGTATTTATAATAAACTTGTAGCCCATTGAGTGAGGCCAATTTTTCTACAGGGGCATAAAATAAATAAACATGGTAGGTAACCAATAGTCAATGTTACACACCAAATATTTAAGCACTAGGCCTAATAGTAATTGCCAATTATTTTTTTTTTGTAATTTTAGCCTTTATGTTGCCATGGCAACCTGAGTTCTGCATGGAATTCATTTCTTTGAACAATTTTGAAAAAGCACTAACCAAGGATCATTCCTATGAAGTTTCATCAAAATTGTCCAAGCCCTTTAGGAGAGGATGATTTCCTTTAGGTTGCCATGGCAACCAGAGTTCTGCATGGAATTCATTTCTATGAACAATTTTGAAAAAGCACCAACCAAGGATCATTCCTATGAAGTTTCATAAAAATTGTCCAAGGGGTTTAGGAGAAGATGATGATTATAACCAATTGTTGACATTTTCCTTTAGGTTGCCATGGCAACCAGAGTTCTGCATGGAATTCATTTCTTTGAACAATTTTGAAAAAGCACCAACCAAGGATTATTCCTATGAAGTTTCATCAAAATTTTCTAAGCCGTTTAGGAGAAGAAGATGATTATAGCCAATTGTTGACGCCAAACGAAGGACGACAGACAACGAACAACGGACGACAGACGCCGGACATAGACGAATCACAATAGCTCACCTTGAGCACTTTGTGCTCAGGTGAGCTAAAAAAGGTGGGGCCAGCTTTTGCCCAAGGGGCTAGACGGTCATCATATGATGCTCCATAACAAATATCAAAGGTATGGGCCTTGTGGTTTGAAACAAGAAGATTTTGAAAATATAAGTCCCTAGGAAACTTGTGAACCCCAGGGCAGTGCCAGTTTTGACTCAAGGGGCATAATTTAAACAACCATGGTAGTGGACCACTAAATGAAGCCCTGTTCAAAATAGCAAGGATCTGCATAGCTGTTTCAGACAAAAAGGTTTTTAACATTTTCCAATTTAAGTATACCAAACCTGTGAACCCTAGGTATGGCCAGTTATGACCCCAGGGGCATAATTTGAACAAACATTTACAAGCAGTTGTGACTTTACATGTAAACTTGGCTAAGAATAGACTTCGCTCATGTAGACTTGGCTAAAAATAGACTTAGCTAAAAATAGCATTTTTTTATACTTTCAAGACCCATAATCTAGGCAGGCATGGGTGGATCTGGCTGGTTTTCAAATGGAACCGATCTTAAATGGATATTTAAATTCTGTACAAGTTTCATCGAGATACAATCAAAACTGAAGACTGTATCATGTTCACAAGCAATTGTTTACAGACGCACATACTTTTTTTTATACTTTCAAGGCCCATAATCTAGGCATGCATGGGTGGATCTGGCTGGTTTTCGAAAGGAACCAAGCTATAATGGATATCTAAATGCTGTACAAGTTTCATCGAGATACAATCAAAAGACTGTATTGTGTTCACAAGCTAGTGTTTACACAATAGCATTTTTTTATACTATCAAGGCCCATAATATAGTCATGCATGGGCAGATCTGGATGGTTTTCGAAAGGAACCGAGCTCTTATGGATATCTAGATACTGTACAAGTTTCGTCGAGATACAATCAAAACTGAAGACTGTATCGTGTTCACAAGCAATTGTTTACAGACGCACGGACGCACATACTACGTACATATTACCATCGCATAAGCTCTTCTGGCCTTTGGCCAGTAGAGCTAAGAGGCCAGAAGAGCTTATAATATACTGATAAAACTACCCGAAATGGTAAACATGTCGCCGCTATGATATTTTGAAGAAGCGACTCCAAAACAAAGGGCTCCAAGCAAAGATCTTGAGGAAAAAAAGAGGTTACTAAGAAATACGAAATTTTTCGGCATTCTGGACTGTAAATAGGCCATGACTTAATACAATACAATAAAGGTGAGAGTATTTTGACCTTCAGTTGACTGAAGCACAGGAAACCAGTGAATGTAACTAGAAAACTGCAGAAGCCTGTGCTCCAAGGTAGCTGTGCCAGGAAAGATGAACTATGATAATAATCTTGTGTTTTTCTAGTACAATAGAGATAAAAAGGAGAATAATTGACATGAGAAGAGATACTTGGGCTTTATTTTGCACAGAAATGAATAGCCAGGACCCTCCTTATTCAGTAGCAATACATAAATATAATTTAATGCCGACATAAAATATTTTATGGATCTGTGGGTTGAACTGAATCACCCATAACTAATTCTGCGGGTTGAACCGTTCACACCTAAAGCGTGGCTTATCGGCGCTACACGCCGTGACCAGTGGTCACGTGGTGTGGGCGTGGCTTATCAGCGTTCCACGGAGTGACCAGTGGTCATGTGGTGTGATTATTTTAATGTGTTTCTTTATGATGTATATTTGTAGTGCATTTCCATGAATATATACATGTTTATGCATTTGTTCTAGTATTTTTTGGTTTTATTGTTACATGTTTATTGGGCGGTTGTTTGGACGCCCAATATGCTAGTCGTGAATAATATGTTATGAGGATGTCAAACTTCTATTGAGTATTTAGTTTTGACATTGAATTAATGTCCTTTTAACTCACTGTTGTTTGTTATTCACGTCTCCCATTTAGTTGAACTTGTCATGGCCAGACCCTCCTTATTCAGTATAAATACATAAATGAAATTAATGGAGCAAACCTGACTTTACTGTACACGTTAAGAACTTTTCTGTGTTTACGGGGTACATAATTGTCATGATAAATATCCGCTTTTTTTCGGATTACTGGGTATACAATGGACCTGAAACAAGAAACTAATACGCCTTGCGTGAATGTAATGATCCGGGAACAAGTATAACAAGCAAATTCGTTGAATTGATATCCCCCTTTAGATTAGGTGAAGTAGATGGCATGGAAATCTGTGTTGGTGAAATATGTCAATCAAAACATGCAATACGTCTGCAGAGACCATTGGATATGATATAATTATGTTTGCAACTGTTTGAAATAAAAGAATATCATATATTGTGTAGCATTTAGATTTGACCTAGTAACCTAGATTTTGAATCTACATTACCCAGTTTCAAACAAATAAAACATTTAATCAAAGCAAGATTGGACCAGAAATATTGCAAAAACAAATAACCTCTAGTGTTTCAAGGGTTTTGACCCAGTGACCTAGATTTTGACCCTATGTGACCTAGTTTAAAAAGAAGCCAAGATTTCATTGAGGCAAATTATGATAAAGTTTCATGAAGATTGGAGTAGATATATGGCCTCTGTTTGTTCAGATATAACCTAACGATCTTCTTTTTTACCCCATGTGACCCACCTTTAAAGTCTACCAAGATTATATCAAGAGTAACATTCTGACCCCCGTTTGAACAAAGCCTAACCAATCAATACAAATATTTGGATTCAGACATGATTTTTGAAAGATTTGACATACATGTATGATCAAACTCGAGATTCATCTTCATGCAATTAATAAAAGTAGGTATCTTGAAATGACCTAGTTTCTGATCTCAAGTGACCAGGGGTATCAAACTAGTCATACTTTTTATCAAGGAAAACATTATGATTAAGTTTCATAAATATAAGACCAGACATGATTTTTGCAGCCCTATTTTGCAAGATTTTACTTACATAAAGTTTAGTCCTTGCAAAATAGGGCTGCAAAAAACATTCTTAAAATTCCTAAATGATCATCTTCAAACGGATTGTTACAAGAACTTCAGTGGCTGACGTTTACAGACAGATGTTAGTATCACTGTGCAACCCTTGTCTATAATACCCTTAATGGAAAAGCCCCGAGGTATATGTCTGAATTGCTAATCTTTGCAAATAATGAATGCTATTCTCTAAGTTCAACTTCAAAACAAGATTTAGATTTGATACAAACACTGCTAACTTACTATTTCATGGATTTTTTTACATACTATAGTATGAAGGTTTGGAATACTATTCCCGATGAAATAAGAAATGCGAAAAAGTTAACACATTTAAGCATAAATACAAAGTGCACCTCTTGAAATGTGCATATCATTAGTTACAAAAAGGTATGTCAAGATTGAAATAACTTCTTTTATAAATTGTTGTGTTTTATTGAGTGTCTGTCGGCATGCACATGATGTATATTGAAATAACTTAAATTGTTATGTTAATTAAACATGATTTGTATAGAATTATTATATTCAAAACATCAATACTTCTTGTATACGAATGTATAAGTGCGATGCAGATGCTTTATGATTTACCAATTGCATTTTGTTTTTGTTTGTTCTTTTTTCTTCATAGAAGGCCACATTGTAAATATGATGTCTTTATGGTTGAACCTGTAATTATGTCATAATGTGTATATACCTTCTCTAAATAAAAATATTATTATTATTAGTAGTAGTAGTAGTAGTAGTAGTATTGCCTCTAGTATGTTCTAAGATTTGACCTAGTTTTTGACACCACATGACCTTGTTTCAAAATAATCCAAGAGTTCATCAAGAAACACATTCTAATTAAGTTTTTTGATTAATGGATCAAATATTATGTCTCTGTGTTCCATAGATTTTGCTAAGATTTGACTTAGTGACCTGATATATTGCCTATGTTTGAACACAAGTTTTCTATCACATTTGACCTTATGACCTACATTTTTACCCTGTGTGACCCACTTTTTAAAGTCTACAAAGATTATATCAAAAAGAACATTCTGACCCCAGTTTGAACAAAGCCTGACCAATAATTACCAATATTTGGATTCGGACATGATATTTGAAAGATTTGACATAGTGACCTAGTGTTTGACCTCATGTGTTCAAGTATCAAACTAGTCATTGATTTTATCAAGGAAAACATTCTATTTAAGTTTCATAAATATAGGACCAGACATATTGCCTCTAGTATGTTCTTAGATTTGTTCTAAGATTTTACCTTATGACCTACTTTCTGACACCACATGACCTAGTTTCAAATTAATCCTAGAGTTCATCATGGAAAACATTCTAATTAAGTTTTATGATTATTGGACCTTAAATAATGTCAAAAGTGTGTTCCAAAGATTTTCATAAGATTTGACCTAGTGACCTGATATATTGCCTGTTTATACACAAGTTATCTTTCAGATTTGACTAACATTTTTACCCTGTGTGACCCACTTTTTAAAGTCTATCAAGATAACATCAAGGAAAACATTCTGACCACAGTTTGAACAAAGTTTGACCAATACCAATATTTGGAATGTACTTCATAAACACTTCCTACATACCAAGTTTAGTCACAATTTGTACAATTTGTAAACCTCAACTAAAGTTATTCTGTACCAAACAGTTATCTACTTTCATTAACAGTGACCTTGGCCTTGGCCCTAGGGGCACCAAACGCAATCCCATGAAAGGTCTCTATTATCTCTTCCTAAATACCAAGTTTGGTGGCAATGTGTCAACCCTAACTGAAGTTATACAGTACGAACCATTTTTCTATTTTAAGTGTCTGTGACCTTGACACTAGAGGCTCCAACCGCCGTCCCATGAAAGGTCTCCATAAACTCTTCCTATATACCAAGGTTGGTCACATTATGTCAACCCTAACTGAAGTTATTCAGTATTCCATGATGACCAACAAATTGTTTTTTCACCTGAAGGTCACTGTGACCTTGACCTGCTGACCCCAAAATCAAAAGGGGTCATCTACTAATCAAGACCAAATAGCAAAACAAGAATTAAGTTCCTTGGCCCAATTGATCTAGTTATTCAGCGCAAACCGTTATTTAACCTCAAGGTCACCTTGACTTTTGACCTAATGGCCTGAAAATCAAAACAGGTCATCTACTAGTGATGGCCAATTGGCATATTATGTATGAAGTTCCTGGGTGCGAGCATTCTTTAGTTAATGAGTGGAAACCTTTTATTACCTTAACTCACGGCGACCTTGTCCTTTGAACTACTGATCAAAACATTTCGCACCTAAAGGTCATTGTGATCTTGACCTACTGACCACAAAAATCAATAGGGGTCATCAACTAGTCATGCAAAAGCGGCCGAAGGGCAGGAACCACCGGAACACTCAACCCTTTTCTGATGGTTCCCGTCCTTCGGCCGCTTTCGCTAATCGATTAAGACGAACCGGGTACCACGTCATTTTGACAGAACAACGTCTGGCTAGCGCTTGTGATAATTTGCATTTTGAAGCATTTTCGTCGTAAACCGTTTCTCTCGACAAGAATACCGGTTTTAACGTGTATATAACGGGCCACTGCATCTATGAGCCAGGTATTTTGTTTGTAGCTTACGTAGAAGTTATAATTTTCGACGAGAATTGGTCTCTGTTTACATTTTCGCCAGGCGAACATTCTTCACTTGTTTCATATTACAGTATAGGGTATTTTTGAATTTTGTCAAATTTCGTTTTTTGTTTATGGCAATGTATTATTTTGATGATGTACATGTTCAAGTATGTATAAAATATAATTTTGGCTAGTTGAAATTAATTATTGTGACCTTAATGAGCCTTTTTGTCATGAAGCCAATTTGCCTCTGATCCCAAAATCAATAGGGGTCATCAACTAGTCATAACCAACTGGTATACCAAGTATGAAGATCCTTGGTGCAAGTGTCCTAAAGTTATTGAACAGAACAGAAACCGTTTTTTAAACTCAATGATCACCTTGAACTTGACCTATGACCTACTGTTCTCAAAATCTGTAGAGGTCATCTGCTAGTCGTGATCAACTGACACCAAGTATGAAACATTCTTTAGTTATTGATCGCAAATCATTTTCATCTTTAGGTCATCACCAATATATCCTTTTTCACCTGAAGGTCACTGCAACCTTGACCTTTGACCTACTGATCACAAAATCAGTAGGGGTCATCTTCTAGTCATGACCAACTGGCATACCAAGTATGAAGTTCCTAGGTCTAAGCGTTCTAAAGTAATCAAGGAGAAACCAAGTGTGATGTACAGACAGACAGACAGACTGACCGACTGACTGACAGACAGGGCAAAAACAATATGTCTCCCCAATCACACAATTAACAATCCCTTTCTTACCCTTAATGCCAACAAGGGGAATGTAGTGGTTGCGACCGGAGCTGCTCCAGGCAATACACAGGGGCTTGTTTGGGGTACCGTCCTTCCTCAGACACTGAGCTGGATCAACAAATCCAGGCAGAAACACACCTGGACACATACAGGAACAATGCATAAGAAAAGTATAAATATTTGTATCCAAATACCTGTCACTCAAACATTGTTTTCTAATGAAATATTTTACTGGTACATGTTTGTTAACTTCAAGCAGTACAAAACTTGTCTATGAATAAATCAAAATGATGATTTTTTTTTCCTAATTTGCTATAGTCCTGTTGCCCCATAATCACCCTATAACTTTAAAATTGAAAAAATAATCTCTAAAGTGTTGCTGTTTTATACTATTACCAGAATAGTCCCCAGAACTAACAAGTCCACTCTTGGAGTCAAGCAGAATGATGGGCCTGTGAAGAACATTGGCCAACCCAAATATGTGGATGTTTCTAAGGCCCAAGGCATCCCCATCTGGTGGAATGTAATACGGATCACACTCGTCAATAATGGTGACCCATTCATCTGTATCAACAAAGTCGTGAAAAAGCTGCTTATATTTGTCTAAGTGTTCTATCATGTGAGCCTTAAGGTTCACTCTCAGTGCATGCCAAAACAGCTCTCGTCCAACCAAAGCGCGAGAAATTGCATGTACCAGACAATGGCCATCACCATCTGCATGAATCGGAATTAAGCGTGATTCATGGTCATTGAAAGATTCAATATCTTTCAACGTGTCTGCCAGATAAGCAATACTGCCAGTCTTATCACGACCATAGCCAATCACATCCAGATTTTCTTCTTCAATCACGAAAGAGCGGTCTCCTAAAACACTGACATCAAACACTGAATTTTTGCCCATTTCAGACAAAAGCTTAGCCTTGCCAGTTTTATCCATACCATAGTAAGTCAGAATGGGTGAAACCAACTTGCAAACATAATTAGAAAGACCTATAACCTTAACATCGTCTGCACCTTTCTTTGGCTTGACATTTCCAAGTAATACATTCTTTAGCAAGTTATGAAGAGCCACTTCTGGGTTAGTGACCTCAGCTACATTCGTAATCACACTCCTCTCACGTCTTTGCCCACAGCCAGTGCACTCTATACTTTTGTCATAAGACGGGAAAAAAAGCTTGGTCTGACATTCTTCATCAGGGCATGTCCCGTACATAAGTTTGTATACATCTGAGCTCTTCTGGCGTTTCTTTCTGCTAGCCATGTTCATCAGCTAGCTGTCGATGGCTGTTTGAAATAAAAAAATAGTATGTGAACACTTAATCATACCAAATTCTTTTCAAAGAATTAGTACTTTATTTACTACTTTCAATATAACGTATCACTTAAACATTATATCATATTGTTTTTGAAGACTGATGTCTCTCCCCCTTAGTGGGAGCATGTTTGAAGAAATATCGTTTAAGAGTGAAAGCAAATTTGCAAAGTATATGTAAAAGACAAGAGGAAATAAATGCAACAAAATATTCATCTGATGTCAATATTTATTTGATAGAAATCTAGAATGAAGGGGAGAATACCTTGCAACAATGGGTCCAAAAGCTGTAATTTATTTTGCAGTGCACATTTTCAAATATTAATTTATCTATAACTCAAATTTCATTAAATTCCTTCAAAAGGTTCCGAGTAAGGCTTTGGACAACATTTGTTAAAATAAGATCAAATATTAAAAGAGATAACTTCACAACAATGGGTCCAAGAGTTACAATTCAGTTACAACAAAAGGTGATGTGCATAACTTCACATTGTTATCTATAAATTTTCAAAGATTCAACCAATTCCTTTTAATAGTTTTTGAGTACTGTGAAATCATAAATGTTCGTGGGACATTTATTTTCGTGGCTTTCGATGGTTGGGCAATCCATGAATTCAGGATCCCAACAAGAATTTGACCTTTAATCCTCATATTCAATTGCAACAATTCAAAGATACATGGTCACAGTAACAGTATATAATGTACCTGAATAATGGTCACGGTAACAGTATATTATGTACCTGAATCATGGTCACGGTAAGAGTATTAAATGAACCTGAATCATGGTCACGGTTACAGTATATATTGTACCTGAATCATGGTCACGGTAAGAGTATATAATGTACCTGAATCATGGTCACAGTAACAGTATATAATGTACCTGAATCATGGTCACAGTAACAGTATATAATGTACCTGAATCATGGTCACGGTAACAGTATATAATGTACCTGAATCATGGTCACGGTAACAGTATATAATGTACCTGAATCATGGTCACGGTAAGAGTATATAATGTACCTGAATCATGGTCACGGTAAGAGTATATAATGTACCTGAATCATGGTCACGGTAAGAGTATATAATGTACCTGAATCATGGTCACGGTAACAGTATATAATGTACCTGAATCATGGTCACAGTAACAGTATATAATGTACCTGAATCATGGTCACAGTAACAGTATATAATGTACCTGAATCATGGTCACGGTAACAGTATATTATGTAACTGAATCATGGTCACGGTAACAGTATATTATGTACCTGAATCATGGTCACGGTAACAGTATATAATGTAACTGAATCATGGTCACGGTAACAGTATATTATGTACCTGAATCATGGTCACGGTAACAGTATATTATGTAACTGAATCATGGTCACGGTAACAGTATATAATGTACCTGAATCATGGTCACGGTAACAGTATATAATGTACCTGAATCATGGTCACAGTAACAGTATATAATGTACCTGAATCATGGTCACGGTAACAGTATATAATGTACCTGAATCATGGTCACGGTAACAGTATATAATGTACCTGAATCATGGTCACGGTAACAGTATATTATGTAACTGAATCATGGTCACAGTAACAGTATATAATGTACCTGAATCATGGTCACGGTAACAGTATATAATGTACCTGAATCATGGTCACAGTAACAGTATATAATGTACCTGAATCATGGTCACGGTAACAGTATATAATGTACCTGAATCATGGTCACGGTAACAGTATATAATGTACCTGAATCATGGTCACGGTAACAGTATATTATGTACCTGAATCATGGTCACGGTAACAGTATATAATGTACCTGAATCATGGTCACGGTAACAGTATATAATGTACCTGAATCATGGTCACAGTAACAGTATATAATGTACCTGAATCATGGTCACAGTAACAGTATATTATGTACCTGAATCATGGTCACCGTAACAGTATATAATGTACCTGAATCATGGTCACGGTAAGAGTATATAATGTACCTGAATCATGGTCACGGTAACAGTATATTATGTACCTGAATCATGGTCACGGTAAGAGTATATATTGTACCTGAATCATGGTCACGGTAAGAGTATATATTGTACCTGAATCATGGTCACGGTAAGAGTATATAATGTACCTGAATCATGGTCACGGTAACAGTATATTATGTACCTGAATCATGGTCACGGTAACAGTATATAATGTACCTGAATCATGGTCACAGTAACAGTATATAATGTACCTGAATCATGGTCACGGTAACAGTATATTATGTACCTGAATCATGGTCACGGTAACAGTATATAATGTACCTGAATCATGGTCACAGTAACAGTATATAATGTACCTGAATCATGGTCACGGTAACAGTATATAATGTACCTGAATCATGGTCACAGTAACAGTATATAATGTACCTGAATCATGGTCACGGTAATGGTAACGGTATTAAATGTACCTGAATCATGGTCACAGTAACAGTATATTATGTACCTGAATCATGGTCACGGTAACAGTATATAATGTACCTGAATCATGGTCACGGTAACAGTATATAATGTACCTGAATCATGGTCACAGTAACAGTATATAATGTACCTGAATCATGGTCACGGTAAGAGTATATTATGTACCTGAATCATGGTCACGGTAACAGTATATAATGTACCTGAATCATGGTCACGGTAACAGTATATTATGTAACTGAATCATGGTCACGGTAACAGTATATAATGTACCTGAATCATGGTCACGGTAACAGTATATAATGTACCTGAATCATGGTCACAGTAACAGTATATAATGTACCTGAATCATGGTCACGGTTACAGTATATAATGTACCTGAATCATGGTCACAGTAACAGTATATAATGTACCTGAATCATGGTCACAGTAACAGTATATAATGTACCTGAATCATGGTCACGGTAATGGTAACGGTATTAAATGTACCTGAATCATGGTCACGGTAACAGTATATTATGTACCTGAACCATGGTCACGGTAATGGTAACGGTATTAAATGTACCTGAATCATGGTCATGGTAACAGTATATAATGTACCTGAATCATGGTCTATCTTACTATGACTTGTTTCAAGAAATATGATGATCCTGGAACAAAAAATGAAACAAGAGGCGTCCTAAGACAGCGCTTGACTACGCCGCTTTGACTTAGAAGTGAATACAATAACGACGTAATATTAACCAAGTTTGGTCTCTTTATGTCAAACCTAACTAAAATTATTCGATACATTAAGGTGACTTTGATGCTGCCCTCCCACCAGCCCGCCTGAACAATGAAATATGCCTTTCAAAGGAAATAAAAAAAAATCAATAAAAAAAACAACCAAGGGCCATAATTTGTATTTAGGCTTAAAACGGAGTTATGTTTCTTGTTGTAAGATGGTCGTTAATAATTTTGAATTTTATTAAGTGCATTTAATGAACGGTATAGAAGCTTTTTTATTAAAATCCCAACTTGCCCTTGCCTGTAAAAGATAATATGGAGTTATCTAACCTCATTATGTAATGGCTCTGAACATCTGTGTGAAGTATTAAGTCAATTAAATGAATGGTATTGGAGTTTTAAGTGAAAATCCCAACTTGCCCTTAAACTTTAACCTGCCCTAAAACTTTAACCTAAGTCATTCAGGGGCCATAACTTGTATTTAGGATAATATGGAGTTATGTAACCTCATTGTGTGATGGTCCTGAACAACTGTGTGAAGTACCAAGTCAATTGAATAAAGGATATAGAAATTATTAATAAATATTCCAACTTGCCCTAAAACTTTAACCGAAGTTCCATAGTCAATCAGGGGCCATAATCTGTGTAAAGATTAATATGGAGTTATCTAACCCCATCATGTGATGCCCCTGAACAACTGCGTGAAGTATTAAGTCAATTGAATGTAGGGTATTGGACTCCCAACTTGCCCTAAAACTTTAACCGGACGCTGACGCCGATGCTGGGGCGAGTAGTATAGCCCACCTATTCTTCGAATAGTCAAGCTAATAAATAAGGGAAGATAGCTTTGCAATAAACTGCCCCAGAATGCAAGCAAGGTTAACAACTTCACACTGCCATCTAACAAGGTTTCAAGTTGTATTATTATTTGTAACATCATGTAGTTTCCAAGTTCAGCTGCAGACAAAAATGGGTTGAAAAAAAGAAGAATGTCTAAAACAGTATGTTTGCTTTTTAGAAAAGGGGAGGCATGAAAAATAATTAAATTTATAATTTGATAAAATATACATTTTTTAGAAATTCTCATAGATTGGCATTAATCTGCATTATCCATTAAACCAGCATTAAAACATTTAAATATAAAATGAGTATAGACAATTTATAAGTTCAAAGTTATTTATTTTATAATGGTTGTGAAATAAGTTAGGTACTGCAACATTATATTAATCACTCTCATTGGTACGATGTTACGCAAGAAGGTAGTCTTGTGTTGTGGCTGAAACTTGAGTACCTGTTGGAAACCCACCTGCTTGATGACCACAAACCAAAATCACTTGCCCCAAGTCTGGATATCAAACCCGGGACACCTTGGTGATCAGTGAGTGGTCTAACCACTGCACCTACTAGGGCTGTGTATCGTCACTGACATCTCACGATACGATACGTATCACGATACGGAGTTCGCTTTTCACAATATATCACAATACACTTATATATATATCAGGGCTTCTAATTTGCCGGTCTGTACCGATTTGGGCCAAGCCAGACCGATTTCAGTTTAAAAAAGTGTAAAAAAAATTGGTCCGAAATTTTCTCATTTTCTTAGAATTGCGGTCCAAACGACTAAGTCATTTTAATTCGCAGTCATGAAAAAATCGTTGTCGATATCACACATAATTATAGCTTGAAGTCCCAATTATAAATCTAGATAGATATTATTATTCAAGAGTATCAGTTGAATGTTGACCCACGGTAGATGCATTAAGCAAATAAAACATAATACTGTTTCACTTTTTGTCGTCTGACCGCTTCCCGACAAACACAGTTCTTTACGAGCGCAATCGTTCTTATTAGAAACGCCGCAGAACACGATGAAAATCTCATTTGAATTAAGCTTGTCGGTTATGCGGCTCTAGAACCCTCTTAGGAATTGTGATATCGCGAAAAAATATTGACAGAAAAGATGTCGCGAAAATGTGTGACATTTCTAAATATTTTGAACAGGCCTTTCTTTTTTTGGGGGGGGGGGGGGGGGGGGTGCCGGATCCAGACCGATTGTGGCTGGGTCCGGACCGATTGAGGTTCCAAAATTTTAGAAGCCCTGATATAGATATATATATATTTTTACGTAGGACTTTAATGTTTGCCTAATTTGTAAATTGTTGAGCATATCCTTACCAAAACTATATTTTTAATGTTTTTATTATTTTGTAAATTGTTTGCTATATTATTAAATGAATATTATTTGTTTATGGTTGCCATTTTCATTAATTGTTGATCATATTTTTATTAAATGAAAATTGTTCATTTAGTTTTGCCTCTTTGTTAAATGTTAATTGTTGAACCTATTATTGTTATTAAGGCCACTCCTTTTTTATTTTTTGGTTTACAAGAATTTTTGGAAAAAATGTCCACTGGGTGGTTGAAAAAAAAAAAAAAAAGGAAAAAAGTCACAAAACATACTGACATGGTTCATACAGACTTGTCATCATCAAATTCCAGGACTTTTCCAGGACTTTTCCAGGACTTAAAATATTTTTTCCAGGAGTGTAAAATGAAGTGATCTTTGATGAAACATTGTTATTTTGATCCCTCGACATGTTATTTACATGCTTATCTCCCTTCGCATGCGATTTCAGTGCAGCTTCTCCCATATTTGATATGTCAAACAGTTTATCGCAAACAATGCAAAGCGCTTTTGTCTTGTCGGCCTTAAATGGATGAAGCCATCATCTATAGTTTTCATTCGCCTCCCATTCACTTCTAAACACACATTTTCCTCGCAAAGACATTTTTATCGGATTATCGTAAGTAAGCAACCGGAAACATGCTATTCTGCGCGCGGGAATATAAAGGCAGTGTTAAAAAACGGGTTTAAGACCGGGAAATCACGGCGCTTTTTACGGCGTCTATTTCGTCGATGAAATTTGACTTCCGATGGTCAACAATGTAAATATTCATGATTATTTTGAATAGACAGTGTTTGTCCGACCAATTTCAAGGAGAATTATAAATTTTCATGGGAAATTTTTATTATTCAAGGACATTTCAAGGATATTTCTGACAATGTCATTTTCAAGGAGTTTTCCAGGACTGATGCCGAATTCAAGGAGTTTTCCAGGACCTTGATACACTTAAAGGGTGAAAATCAGAGAACAACATAACAACATTGAAAATTTATATCATTTACTTGACATTTTAAATTTTAAAACTGCTATTAATGCATGTTTTAATACACTCAAAGTTTCAAAGTTCTAATTAAACATACAGTTTAAATCTTACATACTGTGCATATAAAACATCAATGAAATTGACTATAAAACATGTTTACATGTATAAACTACATTTTTTATCAAAGATACATTGAATATCACTCAGCAAGACATTTGTTTAGCTTTAAGGGTATTCTAAAGCAATAGTGAATGCAGAACACTTAAGAACTGACCAATATCAAATTTAAAAAAAAAGAGAAGGCAAATTTTACGCATTAAAATACACAAAAATTGCACTGTATTAAAACAATACATTACATTTTCTAAACATTGTTTCAGTTTTTTCAATATTAGAAAAATGTCAATAAAGTGAAATATTTACCAATTTTGTAAATAAGGAAGTAACAGTTTATGAAGACATTTGAGCTTTAATATTGTGAAAACAATTCCTGAAAAACTAAAAACCAAACTAGACCTAGATTTGAGTTTTAATAACCCTTACCATGCTGAGTACTACCGTATTATATCATGTATAGGACGCTAGCATAGATAGGACGCAGGCAAAAAAAATAGTTGAGAAAACGGGTAAAAACCCTTAATATATAAGATAGGACGCAGCGGAAAAATGTCAAAATCGGAGCCGAAAAATTGAGGTTGGTAAAGTATTTATAACATATATTGAAGTAAAAAAACAAACAAAAAATTGTATATATTTTGGGCAGAAAAAGCCCTGAAGGCATATTTCGATAACTGTCTTGTGTATTTCGATAATTATCGTCGTATTTTGGTAATTTAGCGTACACAACAATGATATATGTCTTGACATTTTGAGAAAATTCACGCATATTATAAGACTTATATGCAGTAATAGTCCCGACTGACAGTCAGCCGTTGCAACCGTTGCAATAGTACCGACATGCCTTCTGAATGACAGTCAACCATTGCAACCGTTGCAATCGCAACAAAACTGTATTGTCAAAACTTATGATTGTTTTGATAAGGCTTGTCGCTGCACAGATTAAAGCATGTCGGCATAATTAATGCGTTTCGGTAATTAGCCTTGCCAGCGGAAGGCACGTCGGGTAAAGTGCGAACAAACAACCATACGGTATTACCATTGCAATAGTTTGTTATATTGATGTTTTTCTAATGACAGACAGCGGGTGTTTTTCACACCTTTGCACATTTGAAAAGATTTGATAGTGACAATAATGCTACTTTGCATTATGCACATTCCTTTATTAATTTTTTAAAACAGTAACATACAACAAAATGTTTTGTAAAATATCGAAACATTAAAATCATGAACAATGATTAATTGATATTTACCTCCTTTCCCGATTTTCCGTTGCCGTTATAACTCAAGTCAGTTAAAGTGCTGACTCACATCGAGTTTTTGTGGGTAGCGTCCCTTTTGTAAAAAAGTAAACACTCGTGTTTGTTTTCAATTTATTTCTCAATAAATCATTTTAAAGTAAACATTCAATATATTTCTGCGTGTGTTAACTTACGTGAGTTTACCTATGTCAGTTATTCACTTCGGTGACGCAGTACAGATACTTACTATTACCACGTTCTTCCCCGGTCCGATATTTTCGACCTGAAATGGACTCCGAAAAAAAAGAAGATGAAATTCTAATAGCATAGAAAGGACGCAGGCAATTTTAAGAAGAGAATTGGGGGTAAAAAAGTGCGTCCTATGCATGATATAATACGGTAGTTGCGTGTTACCCGATCCATGCTAAGTCCGGATATTTTCGGACAGGGATATTTACCAAGGGATGTTCACCAAATCCATTTTAAATTCAAATCTTGCAGCAAATTACCACATCAGTACATAAAAATCACAAAGCAGATCACCCTAGGGACCAATCGCTCGAATCATGTAGCTCGACTGGCCAAAAATGCAGTCCAAATACCAAGAAACTGTGGGCATTTATACTTCATGCTTGTTTATTTTTCATTTCAAAGAGTATTCCTTGGTTACAACAGCAAATCTAATTTATAGTGAAATATCAAGTTCATTACAAATTGAAATGGACTTATTCAAATTAGTTTTTCCTCTTCTATTAACCCAAACATGAATAAACATGTAATCTAGAATAAACACAAGCTTTACATTGACTCAATTACAAGTATTTCCAAACCATTCTGTAAAATCGATAAACACCACTGACCGAACTTGTGGAACAAGGTCACCGGTGTCAACTTAAAAATTTTACTTTCATTTCACCACTCACACTTCTAGTGCACTGTTATTTGATATTTAACCATAACATGTTATAAAATGTTTTTCTCACACATAATTTACAGATATTTGTGTCTACTAATTCGATGGCAGCCACTGACACTTTTATTTTTTATCTATAAACAACAATATTTTCATGACCTAAATTGGCGGGGGGAAAAACAACAATCAAGTGACAGTTATTGTTTGTGTCAGCTGTTAAATTTGCCAATGTTTATTGCTATTGTTATTTTAACAACTCCTGCATATTTCAATTAATTATTTAATACAAAGAATGACTGCTATTGTTAAATCTACCATTGCCAACGGCGCTGCCATAACAGTTGACGGGCACACATATAGCTATCACTAAAAATTGACGAATACGGCTACGGAACAACAAACCAGTCGAGATCTACTGCATTCGTCCTCTTATCAGTTCGTTGTTTTATTTTTGTTTCGCACCAAAATCAATACGGTCGGGAAAATAATTTTGAAAAAAAAAGTGAAATTCAAATTATTTTTTTTTTGTACTTTTCGAAAAATTAGACCCGCTGGTTTTGCAAACCAATTTATATAAAAGTAGTGGCCTAAATGAGTATTATTTATTTGTCTTTTGTTCTCTTTACTACCGGTAGTATTTCCTTCCGCTATTCTTGACTTTGTTGACGACTGTAAACTGTCAAAATAGCGAAAGCCACTTCAGCTGCATTTTCTCATACAGCTAGCTCGCAGATTCCAGTCTTTTTCATATCTTTTGTAAATTAAATTTAAAAAAGAAAATTAAATTGCAACTTTTTTAATAATTTTATTTTTATTTTATTTTAGTTTGAAAAATAAACATGGTGTAGATAAGTAAGATAACTAGTTGTAACATATTTTGCTAGCTCTACCTGCTGTTTGCGAAAATGCTCGACCGTGAAGGGGTCCACTGGTCTTTATATACAGTTAATTCTCAATCCACACAGAACCAGGGCTTTGCTAATTTGCTTATTACCAACCAAGTAAACATACATACTATGAACATACTTCCCTTTATAACGGAACGTTGTTATAAACCCACATCCACCGCCTACAGCGGATCATTACACTATGAACGCACATCCACTGCCTACAGCGGACCGTAACACTATGGTGGTTCTAGGGCTGCCACGATACGCCAAGACCGTATCGCAGTATATCGCGATACAAGAGCAGCGTATCGCGTTGTACCGCAATATTTTTGTGTATTAATAATATTGTTTCGAATTGGAACATTTTTATTCAAAACAGCAAACTGCAAACAATTCATAGATATGATGATATCATATGTTGACTAGAACATATCTAACTAAAAACAAATGAACAAAACACAACAATAAAACCATCACGGAGTTCAAAACTTCTATATCATTTGAATTTTTAACTTTTGACTAGAAATATGTCAACAATTAACACAATATCCTACTGAAAATGTTCAGTTTTATTTTGTAAACTGAATTTTTTTTTTCTGTACTGCGGTTTTAATAGTGAAACAGTGTCATTTCATTTATGTGCTCAAACACATCGTGCACGATAGATCTATAACATATTAAAATATGTGGTAAATTCACTGTGAAAGAAATGAAACATCTGTTATTATCTATATTCGGCTTATTGTTTATCATTACGTAACTATAATGAAACAAAATTATTAACTGTTATGTTTAATAACAATACTATAAACTGTAAGAAAACACAAAATTGATCGGTAACAAATTGATCAGTACAGTGAACGGCAATCCGGAGACCCGGGTTTTAGGGATATTGCAAGCGCCTACATGACTGGAACAGGAAGTAATCGATTATTGAATCTGCACACGTCAATTTTTTCATAAAACCGGTACGCTAATGTTGTACCGCGGTACGATTTTTTTTTATTCGTACTGGGATATATACCGGTATATCGTGCCAGCCCTGGTCACTTCTGCCGATTATTTTAAAATTTGACCATGAATGAGTAAGATACAGACCGAACAAAAACGGGGACAAATGTAACAACGCCCATGACTCCTATTTAAGCCCACACTTCACTCTGTAATAAAAGTCCACATTTCACTTTGTGTAGCAGCAGTATAAATATAGTATTTGCTATCAAATCATCCTCTCCGAAGGAAATACATCATCAGTACAAACACAAACTCAAATGTCATTTTTCTAAATTTACCAAAATAGTAGGGGTTTCATATGAAAGTAACAGTGGCCTGGAAATTATTAAATTGATGTGGAACTTTCTTACTTTTTCCAATTTTAAGACGGGTCCTTTCCCTAAAATAGCTGTTAAAAAGACTGCATAATGCAATCCAAAATAAATTGAGCCAAATCATGCAAATTAATCATCTGCTACACCAGCAGAACAATTTTACTGTAAACAATGCAAAGATAAATGTCAGTTAAGCCACACACACCTTAAAATTGTGTGTCCGCACTTATATTTTCACTGCTAACCAGATTTTTTGTGTCTGATGTGGGCATTTATCTTTCTAAAATGTGCCTCATGATAAATATACATTTAACAAGTCAGAAATATCTATCTTGGAGTACTTTTTAAAAGCAGTTTTAAGTAAATGATTTTACTTATAAATTCTTAACAAAAGAGCGGCAGAATGAATGCCAATGCTTGTCTGTTTATTTTCGAAGTAAAAAAGGGGCATAATAAAATCATCCATGCCAGAGGTGTGCCCCTTGCTACACAGGTGTATATTTTCTATCTTGCAATGTGTGTACAAAGTTTCATCTGAATATCTTACACAGTTTTTATGTTATGGCTAATTCAGTTTTTGCATGAATAAATCACTATATTCTTTTGAATATCATGGAACAGGGTTTGAATTAAGGACAAGGTCATAGTTTCTGGACATTGACACCAACGGATGGACAGACAATGACAAAACAATATCTCCCTCCCGAACTTTGATTCAGTGGGGGATAACAAGCACATGCATGATATATTCAACAATGATAGAGCATATATGACAGTAATTATGATAAAATAGCACATTTGTGATTCCTCATATAATACACAGCAATATAGCACTTTTTCAAAATTACACTCAAGCACTACAATACATAGAATAAAATACAGGATTTGTTTTAAATGGTTTAAAAAAGGCTTTTATGCCTGTTGTTTTTTCTACATGCATTCTTTGAGATGTAAATTTCAATGCTGTCAAAATTCCTGATGATGTCATCGGCATTCTAATGTGTTTCAATAATTCTGCTGCTTCTGATGGAGTTGAACAATAAAATCTCCATATATTATACATAAACATAAAATCGCAAGCTTCAGCAATAAATGTCTTTTCATATAAATTTTTTTTACATAAACAAACAAGTTTATTCACACTTACCAATCATCCACCAAATTAAAACAGTTTGCTTTTTTGACATGCAACACTAATTGAGTGACATGCAGCAAACCGTCATGAAATTTTGGCACATTCAGCTTGATCTGCAGTTTGACATAGAGGGACTGAAATTTGACTTTGATATAGCAAAAAAAACTAGACAGATAAATTGACATAAGCAGAGTAATTTTATATAGAACAAGAGCCGTCGTAAGACAGCGCGCTCGACTACGCCGCTTTGACTTAGAATACAATAACGATGTAATAATACCAAGTTTGGTCTCTTTATGTCAAACCTAACTAAAATTATTTGATACATAAGGTGACTTTGATGCTGCCCTCCCACCAGCCTGCCCAAACAATGACACAAGTCATTCAAATAACTTGATTTCCCATTATGAAAATGTGGTTAAGAATATGCAAATATGCCTTTCAAAGGAAATTAAAAAAATAATAAAAAAATCAAGGGTCATAACTTGTATTTAGGCTTAAAACGGAGTTATGTTTCTTGTTGTAAGATGGTCGTAAATAATTTTGAATTTTATTAAGTGCATTTAATGATTGTATAGAAGTTTTTTTTATTAAAATCCCAACTTGCCCTTAACTTTTACTTGCCTAAAACTTTAACCTAAGTCAATCAGGGGCCATAACTTGTATTAAGGGTATGGAGTTATGTAACCTCATTGGGTGATGGTCCTGAACAATTGTGTGAAGTATTGAATGAAGGGTATAGAAGTTATTAAACAATATCCCAACCTGCCCTAAAACTTTAACCCAAATTCCATAGTCAATCAGGGGCCATAATCTGTGTAAAGAATAATATGGAGTTATCTAACCTCATTATGTGATGGCTCTGAACATCTGTGTGAAGTATTAAGTCAATTGAATGAATGGTATTGGAGTTTTAAGTGAAAATCCCAACTTGCCCTAAAACTTTAACCTAAGTCAATCAGGGGCCATAACTTGTATTTAGGATAATATGGAGTTATGTAACCTCATTGTGGGATGGTCCTGGACAACTGTGTGAAGTATTAAGTTAATTGAGCTAAGTATATAGAAGTTATTAATAAATATTCCAACTTGCCCTAAAACTTTAACCCAAGTTCCATAGTCAATCAGGGGCCATAATCTGTGTAAAGAATAATATGGAGTCATCTAACCTCATCATGTGATGGCCCTGAACAACTGTGTGAAGTATTAAGTCAATTGAATGTAGGGTATTGGACTTATAAGTGAAAATCCCAACTTGCCCTAAAACTTTAACCGGACGCCGACGCCGACGCTGGGGCGAGTAGTATAGCCCACCTATTCTTCGAATAGTCGAGCTAAAAATTTATTCTCATTATTTAATGTTTATTTTTTTCTTACTACATTTTATAAGCCACTAAGAAAAATATACAATCATAAACTTAAAAAGTACATACCCAGCTTTGCAAGTGCAGTGAGTGCTGATCACATGTCCTCCCTTCTTGTTGATGCAAACCTAAGTCTCATGTGGCTTTTCATTTATTCTTTGTGATGGAGTCACTTTCGTCTTCAATAAGCAAGCGGTTGACTCTGTGCTTACTTCATGGTACAAAACCTGCTGCACATGTCCACAATGGAACTAATTATATCCATCTAGAGACTTGAAGGCGTTCAGTGATTCAGCTGTGTACAGTCCCAAATAGTTTATCAAGTAATTGTAAATATCAGGATATAGCACACTTGGTCGCATACATCGCTGTCCCATCTTTTTGCAGTGCTCAACGCTGTACGGATCTGGAAGTTGAACTCCACCAACATTTAACTTTTTTATGTATCTATCTGACGCAACTTGGTCTAAATTTGAAATTTGTTTCGGTAATTTCGATACTTCCGTATTGGTTTTCGCCATGTTTTTTGCCAACCAGTGGCCAGCGCATGCGCGAGCAGACCGAATCAAAACAATAACATTCAACGTGCCTATATAATAAACAGGAACTGACGTCAATGTCAAATGACGTCAACGTTGATAAAATATAGCATACACTTTTGCGCAAAATAACATCTTGTTCGTAGGATCAAAGAAATATATAATGAAAACCACACAAGTTATATGAACTGTGTATCGTCTCATAAACATGTGACTTAATAAAAAATGTTCTTACTTACTCAGATTGATCATGATTACGTAATTATAACTTTAATGATCTTCTTCAACATAAATATCAAAATTTGCTCGAAAAGAAAGAAAACATTCCTGGCTTGTTCCCCCATGTCATTATTGCCAAAATATAGTATATATCAAATTCGATATGGTTGTGTCATTTTGGATTTAACAGCAAGAAGCTTTTTCTGTGCGCATCATCTGTCCAATATATAACCCAGTTTACAGTCAAGTAGGCCGTATGTTATTTTTGAAATTTTCAAATATTCCGCATGTAAGTCAAGTACACATTTCATTGGTACCCAGCGCACACTGAATAATATAGCCCATTTGTGGGTCCATCAATTAACCCATGTGCAAATAGTTGGAAAACAGTTGTAAAATTTAATTTGTGTGCTATTTTTCGAAAATATGGTGAAAACATTTATTCGCACATTGACGGAATAGATGAAAGGAAGTTAAGAGTTATCATTTCTAGATCAGTCTAAGATACCGGTAAGTTGTTTAAGTATGAGTTTTTTGTGCAGAATTCAGAGTGTCGGGTCAATTCGCACCAATAACCTTTTCGGCCGACCCTTATACAGCTAGCCACAATAATGCGCGTTTAGTTTATATGGACTATTATACAGCCTACTTCTGAGAGCTACGATATTTCGTAAAAAACACTTTTATGGCATTAATAAATGCCCTATTTTCATTCAAAGCTTGTGTTACGTTTTCCCTTCATCCATACGAGTTCGACCCGGCCTGTGACTTAGTACCTTGACGTTGAGCAATACATAAATGAAATTTTATGCAAACATAAAATTATTTATGGAATTGTTCAACCATTAATTTAGTGGTATTTAACCATGTCAGCACCCTGCATAAATTATTGCCTCAGCCAATCACCTTTGAGTTTTATCTCATGTGGCTCTGAACAGCCAATCACGATACGTTGTAGCCATTACTGATATATTTTTAGCGTGGGCGAAAGCCTCGGCATTTTATTTTTGTTTTCATATAATACACCACCACCATCCCCACCACCTTCTGTTTAAATATCTGTCAGTTTACAAGGTCGAGAAATGAGCTTATCTAACTGTTCTTCATGTCACATTTAATTGTGAACACATCGTTTAACCCCATGTTTTTCTTCATATTTTCTTACCATATGTATTGTTAGTTTTTTGTTTCCCTTCACCAGTTTTGTCAGGCACATGCTATTGACACTCGTAAAAACACTTTTATGGCATTAATAAATGCCCTACCACCCAGATATGTATTTCGGGAAATGTTATTATACACATGTTATTGACACTTACGTTTTATTTTACGATATTTCGTAAAAACACTTTTATGGCTTTAATAAATGCCCTATTTTCTTGGCGGTTTTTCCACCCAGATATGTATTTCGGGAAATGTTATTATACACATGCTATTGACACTTATGTTTTATTTTACGATATTTCGTAAAAACACTTTTATGGCATTAATAAATGCCCTACCACCCAGATATGTATTTCGGGAAATGTTATTATACACATGCTATTGACACTTATGTTTTATTTTACGATATTTCGTAAAAACACTTTTATGGCATTAATAAATGCCCTACCACCCAGATATGTATTTCGGGAAATGTTATTATACACATGCTATTGACACTTATGTTTTATTTTACGATATTTCGTAAAAACACTTTTATGGCATTAATAAATGCCCTATTTTCATTCAAAGCTTGTGTTACGTTTTCCCTTCATCCATACGAGTTCGACCCGGCCTGTGACTTAGTACCTGGACGTTGAGCAATACATAAATATGGACTATTATACAGCCTACTTCTGAGAGGAATTTAAGCACCTGGTACAAATCGGACGACTAAGGTGGTTGAAATAATTCATGTGCAATTAAGAGATGTTTAAGTGTTTAAAGTAAGCAGCGAACACATTTCATAGTCAATAAATATCTAAATACGTATATCATATTTTTCATTATCTCTCAGTTTCTCGAAGACTTTGGCTACTCTTGATAATAATAATCATAATAATAATAACAATACAAAAATAGGTCGAAATTGACAAGTTTAAAATGGTTACTGGGCCGAAAAACAGTATAATAGGCTAGAGGACAGCCAGGCGAAAACTGGGCCAAATTAATCCGGATTCCTGAGGGTAAATTGTCATGGTATACATTTTCGTCAGAAGATGATCAGTTGTTATTTACAAATCTATGAATGTTTAAGTCTTAATAATTATTAACAGAACTTACCTAAATAGAAATACTCTTCTCCCTTGCCATAAAAAAGGTAAGACTTTTTTTCTTTTTTTCGCTTCCTGTCTGACCCTTTAGGTACGTTATAACTAAATGCCAAACTCCCGGATGTGTTCCAGGATGCACTCTCTATATTTAAGATTGAGAATGCTACTTATATTTTTGTTCAAGCCTGAGTAATGCAAATTATTAGTTTTGGTATACCTGACTAATAACTGCAATCAAAAAGAAAAAAAATACATGAATAGCTCAGAGATTAATATATTTTCTACTGGACAAGATGTTTGCCTCCGACCTGGGACCAGTATAACCACCCCCAACTCCGTCCTTATGCAAATTGATTACAAGAAAAAAATAACTGTGCCACGGGCCTATTAACTGGTTTATAGGTCCGCGACAGTGCTTTACTTCAAAGTGAGTGACAAGGGGAATCATGCCATATTTGGGACTCAGTTTATCACAATAACATTTTGATAAAAATTTGGTAACTTTTGGCGAAAAACTATCCGAACACACAGAACATTCTTCAACTCGAGCCATAGGCATGGGGGGGAGCTTTTTTACCCTTTTTTGCTTCGTTGATCATAGCGTGGGTGCTATGGACTATCACATACATTTTAAAATCGAACAATTCAAATACATAAATAGAAATTCTACTAGAAGGAATTATACTCGATGAATATAAAAATTACAAACATTTTAGGCTCAGCCTGTCATAGGCATACATGTCGGCATCTCCTTTAAGTTAGGACATATCTTTGATTGTTCCCTTTAGTTTTATCGAGTACCTGCTTCAGCATCAATATTCAACATTTATTGCATTAAACATATCAGACATGTTTATAGCAAATATAAAATACATACATGTGCAGTCTATTGGTGATGAATTTCATTATTTGTTAGAGTGTAGTTATTTCATTAACAAAAGACGACGTTTCATTGATAACTTTAATTTTAGAACCCCGAATATATTGTCATTTAAACGTGTTATGAAATTAAACCCAGAATGTATTATGTTTTCAAAGTTGTTTAAATTTATGAAATGTATCATTAAAAAAGTTAATTTCAGAATATAATGTACTCCTCTTTATACCATGATGTTAATTATGTTATATTATGGTTGAAGTTCATTTTTCAAAGCCTCTCTAGGGTAACTGTATAATATGTTCATTGCAATTCTCATTTTGTCATGCATGTATGACGTGAGTTTACTGAATAAACTTGAAACTTATAATTATGGGTCAGTGTCATCGACTTAATCCGCTTAATGACAAACAAGTGTGTATATTTAACCGTTTGATGTTTCGGATGAAGGTGTGATCAACAGAAACATGTTAAAATACATTCAATTATCACTGTTCAATTTTCTTAAAAAACACACAATTGTTTCGAAACACTTATGCACCTGTCATATGTGTTATGTAGACCAAATAAAAATATTTAAATATTTTGGATTAAAAAAAATGTCATTTACGACAACAAGTAGGTATGTTTTCCTATTTTTATCAAAATCTTATTTTCGCGAAAATTATTACAAGTAACCCTATTTCCAGCTTTTTATCAAATCTTGTAATCTTATTTTCGCGAAAATAACTTTATTTTATCCAAAAACTAACTACATGTTTGTTGAAAATGTTAGTTTCGCCAAAACTTACCAGATTTTTACCAAAATCATATTTTCGCAAAAACAACTTTATTTTGGCAAAAAACTAACTATTTTTGTCGAAAATGTTATTGTTATTTTCGCCCAAAATTACAAGATTTTCACCACAATCTTATTTTCGCGAAAACAAATTTATTTTAGCCAAAAACTATCAACATTATTGTCAAAAAATGTTATTTTCGCCAAAACTAACCCTATTTTCAGATTTTTATCAAAATCTGATTTTCGCGAAAAAAGCTTTAATTAACCAAAACTAAATACATTATTGTTAAAAAATGTTATTTTCGCCAAAACTAACCCTATTTTCAGATTTTTTTATCAAAATCATATTTCCGCGAAAATAACTTTATTATCATAAAAAATAACCTTATTTTCGTATTTTAGTCAAAAATGCTATTTTCGCGAAAATACCCTATGTTCGTATTTTAGTCATACCGCATTAGGGCAGTTATATTTGGGTGCTAAAGGGAAGACGGTAACAGGTAAGGCGGGCCCTATGAATATTCAATTTTACGGGAAAGCGCTTTCGGTGTTGTAAGCGCCTGAGCGTGGTTACGAACTACTAAATATGTGATACATGTCATAAGCAGTTGTCCTTTGTTAGAAAAAAAACATGATTATACACTTTTTTAACATTAAAACATTTCTTTCGTTATCAAGATAAAAATTAATAACACAAAATTTTCTCGTCGTTCGTTTAATAAGCCACGAGGTTACCAATACAGTGTATCATTATAACATTGCTCAAAGTATTTGTTAAAACTGAATGGATACATGTTGACTTTTTCGTAAAAATATGAGATCTTGATATTTTCCATTTCATCCATTTTGATCATTTGATAATTGCTTTAAAATGTACAAGTATAAACAAAAAAATGCAGACATGTAGTGTGTTTTGTATGGAAACATCGATGGAAAAGCGTGAATGACAGGTTATTTAAAAAAAACACCCTGAAACCCGGTAATCGGTGATAATTTAGATGTGTTCGCATTCATTACTGTTAGCAATAAATATATTGACTCTGGACATAGTTAATATAAGTTTTAGAACGGACATCCGGTAATCGGTGATGGTCTAGACCTTTTCGCATTCGTCACTGTTTCCACAAAATTGAATCTGGACATGATAAAAACAAGTTTTATAACGGACATCCGGTAATCGGTGATGGTCTAGACCTTTTCGCATTCGTCACTGTTCCACTATATTGACTCTGGACATAATTAATATAAAGATTGAGAACGGACATCCGGTAATCGGTGATGGTCTAGATGTGTTCGCATTCGTCAGTTACCACTATATTGACTCTGGACATGATAAATATAAGTTTTAGAACAGACATCCGGTAATCGGTGATGATCTAGATGTGTCCGAACTTGTCCCTGTTTTCACTATATTGACTCTGGACATGATAAATAAAAGTTTAAGAACGGACATCCGGTAATCGGTGATGGTCTAGACGTGTTCGCACTCGTCACTGTTACCACTATATTGACTCTGGACATGATTAATATAAGTTTTAGAACGGACATCCGGTAATCGGTGATGGTCTAGACGTGTTCGCATTCGTCACTGTTACCACTATATTGACTCTGGACATGATTAATATAAGTTTTAGAACGGACATCCGGTAATCGGTGATGGTCTAAACGTGTTCGCATTCGTCACTGTTACCACTATATTGACTCTGGACATGATTAATATAAGTTTTAGAACGGACATCCGGTAATCGGTGATGGTCTAAACGTGTTAGCATTCGTCACTGTTACCACTATATTGAATCTGGACATGATTGTATAGGTTTTAGAACGGACATCCGGTAATCGGTGATGATCTAGACCTTTTCGCATTCGTCACTGTTACCACTATATTGACTCTAGACATGATTAATATAGGTTTTAGAACGGACATCCGGTAATCGGTGATGATATATATGTGTTCGCTCTTGTCCCTGTTTCCACTATATTGACTCTGGACACGATAAATATAAGTTTTAGAACGGATATCCGATAATCGGTGATGATAAAGACGTGTTTGCATTCGTCACTGTTACCACAATATTGATTCTGGACACGATAAATATAAGTTTTAGGACGGATATCCGGTAATCGGTGATGATAAAGACGTGTTCGCATTCGTCACTGTTTCCACTATATTGAATCTGGACATGATTTATATTAGTTTTAGAACGGACATCCGGTAATCGATGATGATTTAGACGTGTTCGCACTCGTCTGTTTCCACTATATTGACTCTGGACACGATTTATATAAGTTTAAAAACGGACATCCGGTAATCCGTGATGGTCTAGACGTGTTCGCATTCGTCACTGTTACCATTATGTTGATTCTGGACATGATTAATATCAGTTTTAGAACGGATATCCGGTAATCGGTGATGGTCTAGACCTTTTCGCATTCGTCACTGTTTCCACTATATTGACTCTGGACATGATCAATATTAGTTTTAGAACGGATATCCGGTAATCGGTGATGGTCTAAACGTGTTCGCACTCGTCTGTTTCCACTATAGTGACTCTGGACACGATTAATATTAGTTTTAGAAAGGACATCCGGTAATCCGTGATGGTCTAGATGTGTTCGCATTCGTCACTGTTACCACAATATTGACTCTGGACATGATTAATATAAGTTTTAGAACGGACATCCGGTAATCGGTGACGGTCTAGACCTTTTCGCATTCATCACTGTTTCCACTATATTGATTCTGGACATGATTAATATAAGTATTAGAACGGATATCCGGTATTCGGTGATGGTCTAGAAGTGTTCGCACTCGTCTGTTTCCACTATATTGAATCTGGACATGATTTATATTAGTTTTAGAACGGGCATCCGGTAATCGGTGATGATATAGACGTGTTCGCACTCGTCACTGTTACCACTATATTGACTCTGGACATGATTAATATAACATTTAGAACGGACATCCGGTAATCGGTGATGGTCTAGATGTGTTCGCATTCGTCAGTTACCACTATATTGACTCTGGGCATGATTAATATAAGTTCTAGAACGGACATCCGATAATCGGTGATGATCTAGATGTGTTCGCTATTGTCCCTGTTTCCACTATATTGACTCTGGACATGATTAATATAAGTTTTAGAACGGACATCCGGTAATCGGTGATGGTCTAGACCTTTTTGCATTCGCCACTGTTTCCACAATATTGACTCTGGACATGATAAATATAAGTTTTAGAACGGACATTCGGTAATCGGTGATGGTCTAGACCTTTTCGCATTGGTCACTGTTTCCACTATATTGACTCTGGACATGATTAATATAAGTTTTAGAACGGACATCCGGTAATCGGTGATGGTCTAGACCTTTTCGCATTCGTCACTGTTTCCACTATATTGACTCTGGACATGATCAATATTAGTTTTAGAACGGACATCCGGTAATCGGTGATGGTCTAAACGTGTTCGCACTCGTCTGTTTCCACTATAATGACTCTGGACACGATTAATATAAGTTTTAGAAAGGACATCCGGTAATCCGTGAAGGTCTAGATGTGTTCGCATTCGTCACTGTAACCACAATATTGACTCTGGACATGATTAATATAAGTTTTAGAACGGACATCCGGTAATCAGTGACGGTCTAGACCTTTTCGCATTCGTCACTGTTTCCACTATATTGACTCTGGACATGATTAATATAAGTATTAGAACGGACATCCGGTATTCGGTGATGGTCTAGACGTGTTCGCACTCGTCTGTTTCCACTATATTGAATCTGGACATGATTTATATTAGTTTTAGAACGGGCATCCGGTAATCGGTGATGATATAGACGTGTTCGCACTCGTCTTTTTCTACTATATTGACTCTGGACACGATTAATATAAGTTTAAGAACGGACATCCGGTAATTCGTGATGGTCTAGATGTGTTTGCCACTGTTACCACTATATTGACTCTGGACATGATTAATATAAGATTTAGAACGGACATCCGGTAATCGGTGATGGTCTAGATGTGTTCGCATTCGTCAGTTACCACTATATTGACTCTGGGCATGATTAATATAAGTTCTAGAACGGACATCCGATAATCGGTGATGATCTAGATGTGTTCGCTCTTGTCCCTGTTTCCACTATATTGACTCTGGACATGATTAATATAAGTTTTAGAACGGATATTCGGTAATCGGTGATGGTCTAGACCTTTTCGCATTGGTCACTGTTTCCACAATATTGACTCTGGACATGATTAATATAAGTTTTAGAACGGACATCCGGTAATCGGTGATGGTCTAGACCTTTTTGCAATCGTCACTGTTTCCACTATATTGACTCTGGACATGATCAATATTAATTTTAGAACGGACATCCGGTAATCGGTGATGGTCTAAACGTGTTCGCACTCGTCTGTTTCCACTATAATGACTCTGGACACGATTAATATCAGTTTTAGAAAGGACATCCGGTAATCCGTGATGGTCTAGATGTGTTCGCATTCGTCACTGTTACCACAATATTGACTCTGGACATGATTAATATAAGTTTTAGAACGGACATCCGGTGATCGATGATGGTCTAGACGTGTTAGTTTAAACTTTATTTAATTTTACAACGATTGTGAGCAAGCTATAACAACTTATATTAATCACTCTCGTTGGCACGATGTTGCGCGAGAGTGTGGTCTTGTGTTGTGGGGGAAACCGGAGACCCCGGAGAAAACCCACTTGTCCGGCTTGGTGACCACTAACCAAACTCACATGCGCCCAGGCCGGGAATCGAACCCGGGTCGCCTTGGTGAGAAGCGAGTGCGCTAACCACTGCGCTAACCGGACAACCACTCGTGTTCGTGTTCGCATTCGTCACTGTTACCACTATATTGAATCTGGACATGATTAATATAAGTTTTAGAACGGACATCCGATATTCGGTGATGGTCTAGACGTGTTCGCACTCGTCTGTTTCCACTATATTGACTCTGGACACGATTAATATAAGTTTAAGAACGGGCATCCGGTAATCCGTGATGGTCTAGATGTGTTCGCATTCGTCACTGTTACCACTATATTGACTCTGGACATGATTAATATAAGTTTTAGAACGGACATCCGATAATCGGTGATGATCTAGATGTGTTCGCTCTTGTCCCTGTTTCCACTATATTGACTCTGGACATGATTAATATAAGTTTTAGAGCGGACATCCGTTAATCTGTGATGATCTAGATGTGTCAGCACTTGTCCCTGTTTCCACTACATTGACTCTGGACATGATAAATAAAAGTTTTTGAACGGACATCCGGTAATCAGTGATGGTCTAGACGTGTACGCATTCGTCACTGTTACTGTACCACTATATTGACTCTGGACATGATTAATATAGCTTTATAAAGGACATTCGGTAATCGGCGATGGTCTAGACGTGTTCACATTTATCACTGTTACCACTATATTAGTAGGGTAAAAAGGGGACTCTCGCGGCCATCTTTGGCGGTTTCCCGCGTTAGCGGCCATCTTTGGCGATTTCCCGCGTTAACGGCCAGGGGACTCTCGCGGCCATGTTTGACGATTTCCCGCGTTAACGGCCATGGGGACTCTCGCAGCCATATTTGGCGATTTCCCGCTCTTAGCGGTTATGTTTAACCATTGTTTAAAATCCAAGACAAAGGGTCATTGTTTAACTGGGTCTCCATTGATAAACAGTATTAATCTTTTTGCGATTGAAGTTGGCAGCCATTGTTTTACCGGCTAATATGAGTTATAATTTGACACCATATGACTCAAACAGGAGAATGTTTGATTCCTTTTGGGATGAGAATGGTAATATGTTACCCTGGACAAGAGATAGTGAAGCTCGTTGTATATATTTGTGGGTTAAGGAGAGTCATCAGAAAATGGTAACACTTTTAAGACAAACTAACAATTTTCAAACCATAGTTGATCAGTACAATAGCCATCAAGAGATTGAAGAATATCCGAATAGATGTAAATTCATTCCATTTTTAACCGCATATACAGGACTTAAAGACGAGCCCATAGTACGAGAATAATCAACGTCCAAGACATTTTTTTTTGGATTGTCAATAGTGGTATATAACAAACCGAACAAATTGGATATTGTAAGTCTGTGCTTAAACAGTTGTCTAAAGTGTTTAAAAAATACAAAAAATGGCTCAAGCTCAGATACGTTTTTCTAACCAGTTGCAGACATATTTGAGAGGTTTTGGTTTTGAAAATGTCTCTTGGTCACCAATAAGAAGGGAAATTACATGCACACTTGGTGATAAATTTGTCATAGTTGTGAAAGAGAGACAGCAACGCATTAAAATAATATTTAAAAAGGGTCACCAAAGTCTTCAATTACCATTTGATATTTTTGAAACTCTCTGTGATATGAAGGAAAGTGTTCAGTTATTGGCTTCATTCTTACACGGACAGTCGAAATGACAACTTCAAAACTATTAGAGTTTGAATATAGTTCTCCAAGCATGCTATTCTATCAAGACAGCCTTAAAACGTTCGACATGTGGCCACCTCAAATAGAACCAAACAAGTTCCAATTATCTTCAGCAGGATTTTATTATACTGGCAGAAATGACACAGTAGAGTGTTTTTCTTGCGGTTTGCGATTACATCAGTGGCAGAAAGGAGACGAGTCGTTGTTAGAACATAAAACACATTCTCCAAGTTGTTTATTTTTGAACATAATTGGACATCATAAAAACGACATTTCATGGCAGCATAAGGACACCCGATCTTCGTCCTCCAATGACTCATCCCGAGCACCATGGACGTGGACCGAACCTCTGGCGGGTTTTCAATATGGCGATATCCCCGGATAATCTGAAAATTCAAATTTGAATTTTTCCGTTACCATATGTAACTATAAAAGACATACAACACAGCACAAACATTCAGTGTTTCATCGACATTTGATGTGATCATATCGCAGCAGAAAAACTTAACATGGATTGCAGTGAACTATCTCAAGATATTTATGAAAATGAACATTGTGACTCCCAAACGAATGTTATGGACACTACAGAGATTTATACTCCAGTTTCTACAAGTGTCGCGCTAATGAATTCGTACTTTGACTTTGTATATGCGAAGGCACTGTGTGAGGTTATGGGTATGGTGACTAGACAACTTTGCTATGGTTGCCAGATGGATCTCCCATCTCAAAAAGATCACGATTGTATCATGGATACAGACCCTGATGATGATGAGTATAAAATAGAATGTTACTTTAGTGACATGCTAAACGCAGTTAATGAAAAAAATATACTACAAAGTTGGGAAGAAATTGTGCGCATTTCAAACATTTCCTCTGAAATGATTGATTTACACAAACATTTGCTAGAGAACAATGACTATCTGCAGATAATGAAAACCGAGCGGTGGTGTGAAAAAATGAAAAGAATGGTGTTGACAATCAATCGCATTGAAGATCGACTGTTTCGTCCATCACGTTGAGCAAAAGAATATTTACAACACATCAAAATGGACATATTATGCAATGTTGTATGTGTTTTACTGCATTTTTCTTCAAAAAAAGAATTCATGAGAAATTAAGAACTCTGGCATTGTGTGGCGTAAAATGATTTGTTATATTTATTACTTCACGAATTTCCTTTTTGCATGTTTCAAATAAATATTTAATTCACTTTATGTACATGTATGTCATTGTATGTATATGCTTGTATGATCATATGCTGACTTATTTTATACATGTTTAGTTTCAAATAAATGTACTTATATCTATACATGTTTTCATTTCCTTGCTATAGTTTAATTAACAACCCATAATATAAACTACTTACAACGATGATCATGTTTAATCATGGATAAAACGCAGAAGGAACATATCCTATCACAATATTATTTCGATTCTAAAAACGCAGGCAGCTTTTTGGGTGCAAAAAAGTTACACAGGATATTAAACCAAAACTATCCAAGAGTATTTACTACTTATTTCATACAGAAATGGCTCAACAATCAAGATTCGTATGCCATTCAACGTCAGGCGAGACATACATATAAAAGACCACGTGTTGAAGTGGCGGGTATGAACGATCAGGGTGATATGGATTTAATGGCAGTTGATAACATTGCTAAATACAATGATGGAGTTAAATACCTACTCATTGTTATAGATATATTTTCACGTTTTCTATCCGTTCGACCCTTAGTTAATAAAAAATCTAACACGGTATTGTTAGCAATCAAGGATATTCTTAGTGTTCATAAGTTTAAAAAGTTAAGAACGGACCGAGGTTCTGAATTTATCAATCGTGAATTAAAAGCGTTTATGCAAAAGAAGAGAGTTTACTTGTTTAATACACAAAGCACCGCTAAAGCAAACTATGCAGAGCGAGTCATTCGTACCCTTCGTGGTATGATATTTAGAATGTTAAGATATCAGCGAAATTATAGATATATAGATCACCTTCAAGATATTGTAAATAGTTACAATAATTCCCCTCATCGGAGTTTGGATGGATTAGCACCAAGTGATGTTACAAAGAAAAACGAGACACAACTTTGAAGTAAAATGTATCTAAAACCTAAAAAATTCCCCAAAACGCCTCCTCGCTTTAAATATAAAATTGGTGATTTGGTTAGATTAAGTTACACGAAACATCCCTTTAGAAGAGCTTATCAACAACAATATACTACAGAAGTTTTTAAAATAAAGAGCAAGATTTTCAAACAAGGTTTTCCATTGTATAAGATCATAGACTTGAATAAAGAACCAATATCAGGTTATGTGAATCAAAATGAAATAATTCCTGTTGATAAAGATGCAGACAGTCTTTGGTATGTTGATAAAGTTTTGAAAAAGAGAAAAGTCAAAGGGAAATTAGAGTATTTTGTTCGATGGGAAGGATTTCCAAAATCATTTGATAGCTGGATTGATGCAGATCAAGTTCAAGAACAATAATAATGGAACGTTATGTGTTTGTGAGAGACAATGAGAGCAATGATATTTTTATTGATAATAAACCGTATAGCTTTAAAGTGCAGTTGAAGTTACCACTTCATTTTGATGGATATTGGAAAGTAGCTTTAAAAGAAATCTGTTTACAAACAGACTATAAAGTTAAAAAGAAGGATTTAACTGACACCATATTTATTTATTCGAATATATCTAAAGAAAGCATTGTAAATGGCAGTGAACACGCATTACTGAGAAGAGTGGAAAAAAATTACGATAAAAAATGGAGTTATGTGTTTGATACTCCATTTTATTTACCATTAAATAAAACAGAGTTTCGGGAAATGGAATTTGATATAAAGACAGTAGACAACAATTTTGCAACATTTGTTGATTCACCGGTCTACCTCACACTTCACTTCAAACGTTACTCATTTTACCCTAATTATGAATCGCTCTAAGTTGTATGTACCAAACCCAGAAAAATGGATTAATTACTTTAAACAAAATAAATCACAGGTTGGGAAAGGATTTGCCATACCTCATAAGGCTTCCGCTGAGAACAGTGACTTGACATTGAACGTGACTTCCCCCACACAGCAAATTGTAAATCAAGCGAAAAGCGAACTGAAACGAGAAGGTATAAAAACACCTGAAGTATCATCTTTTTCGCATACATCATCCAATCAGTCAAACGTTAAGGGTTCAATCAAAAAGGTAAAACAACACGGAAAGACAGCGAAAACAGATCAAAATACCACCAAAATAAACGTTAAAAAAGGATTGAAAAAAGCATCAATATCCGTGAAAAAGACATCAAAAACTACAGAAAAAAACGGTGCTACAAAAGTGAACAGAAAAACTTCAAGACCAGTCCAGGACATATTCACTTATTAAAAATGTCATACTTTTTACAAGATGGATTTTCTGAGGGTGTTCCAAATGAACTATTATTATTTGATTTACCACCTACACAAGTTGCTGTCAGTGATGTGCATTACCAAGAAATTCGACCTTTATCACAAGTGTCAGATGATACTCCTATCGAGTTCCAAATAAGTGGACAAAATTCAATGGACTATCTCGATCTTCGAGGAACACAATTATGTGTGAAATTAAAAGTTACTAATCCAGATGGTAGTGATATTACAAGTGTTAAAGTGGGACCTGTAAATTTATTCTTACAAGCATTATTTTCAGCCACTGAAGTCTCATTACAAAACAAAGCTGTAATTTCTTCAAATTACAATCCATATAATGCAATGATTCAGACTTTGTTACACAGCGGTCATGATGCTACCCATTCGCAATTATTATCTCAATTATATATTAAAGATGATAATGACAGTACTGGAGCAGTTATTACGGATGCCAGCGCTGGTAATAATGGTCTCTTTTTAAGATCAGAATACATTAAAGGCTCCAAGATTCTGGAGCTTCAAGGACCAATATATCACAGTTTATTTACTATTAAACGCTATTTACTAAATCAAGTTGATGTCAAATTGAAATTATACCGAAGCTCTCCAGCATTTTGTTTATCAGCAGGGGATGCATCTCCCAACTATAAAATAAAGATTATAGACATTTACTTACTAGCAAAGAAGGTAAGAGTCAATCCAGCTCTTATTGTAGCTCATGCAGAGTTGTTGAAAAACAGCACAGCTAAATATCCATTTGACAGAGTAGAGTGTCGATCGCAAAGTCTTGCTGCTGGAAGTACAATGTTTACATGGGATAATTTGTTTCAAGGACAAAAACCAAACAAAGTAGTTGTGGCATTTGTAAAATCAAAGGCTTTATCTGGTGATTATAAATCCAATCCATTTCATTTCTTAAACTGTAACATTCAAAGCATATGTTTATATGTGGATGGTGTTCCAGTGTGGGGTAGCCCATTAAAATTAAATTTTGATGCATCTGAAGGGCTATCTTTTATGAGAGCCTACACAAACATGTTTCTAACAAATGGACAGTGGGGCAAAAACTCAGGACTGGATATAAATAGAGAGGACTTTGCCAAATCATCAACACTTTTTTCGTTTCAGTTAGAACCAAACTTTTTAGATGACAACACATTTCTTTCTCTTGTTAAAACAGGCAATGTGCGTTTAGAGGTTCAGTTTAAGACATCATTGACAGATACAACAAGTTGTATTGTACATAGTAGCTCTCCTGCTTTTTTTCAAATCAATTCACAAAGAGACATAATTACAGAATGAATACATCCCAAATTCAGTGTTGTTTAGATTGTTTCCCTTTGCTAAGAAAGTCTGTACTTGGTGTTTATGCAGCAAATGAACTTCCTACAGAAATGAATATTCCATGTGGATTTATAGCAAATACAGATGATCATACAAAGACAGGAAGGCATTGGTGTGCCTTTTACTTTCCAAACTCTACCACCATAGAATATTTTGATAGTTATGGAATGCCTGTCAACTACTTTAATGACTATTTCCCTCAATACACATCAAATTTTTCATCACTTATAACAAATTCAAAGCAATTACAAAGTTTGTATAGTGATGTGTGTGGAATGTACTGTTTATTTTTCTTGATTCATAGATTGAATGGTGTATTGTTTTATGATATTGTAAATATGTTTTCCAATGATGTTCATAGTAATGATTTATGTGTATACAATTATGTCAGTAGCATGTTTAATGACTGTGTACAAAATCAATGTGTTTTTAACCAATCATGTAGAGCATTAATAAAAAATGTATAACTACATTAAAAGTGTTGTTGTTTTTCAATCTTAAGATCATTTATATTGCTGAAGTCTTCGTATTAACATCATGACAAACACTGTTGTGAAATTTGAAAGTCCAGCTACTTGCATTATAGCTGGAGCGAGTGGAAGCGGAAAATCTACCTTTCTTTTTGAACTTTTTAAGAGTGCAAATTCCATGTTTAATGATGCTCCAAGAAAAATTATATACTGTTATTCAACTTATCAACCATTATATGACAGCATGAAAACACATGTGCAAAACATAGAATTCTTTGAAGGTTTACCATCTAAAGAAGATATGGATCTTTGGGCATACGACTCTGGATTTAAGATTTTAGTCATTGATGATTTAGTGCAAAAGGCTTCAGAAAGTATTGACATTGTGAACTTATTTACGATTTATAGTCACCACAAAAAAAATTCAGTGTTTTTTGTGGTACAAAATCTGTTTTCTGGAGGAAAGTATTTCCGAACTATTAGTCTGAATAGTCATTACTTTGTATTGTTTAATAACCAGAGAGACCAACTTCAGATTCAAACACTTGCTCGTCAAATGTTTCCAGGTGATTTAAAATATTTTATGGATGCCTATAAAAAAGCAACACAAAACAAATACTCTTACTTACTCGTTGATGTAAGCCCACATTCAAACAAGTTGTATAAATTGCGCACCAACATATTTCCCTCTCAGACGTTGATTGTCTTTCGACCTGAAAAAGAAAAATATGAGTGAAAAAATGGAAATGGAAAAGTATTTTTTAAAATTTCTCTTAAACACAAGTGAAAATCAACAAAAAATGCTGATAAAAGCATTAACAAAATCACGAATGAGTGTGATTGTGGAAGTGGTTTACAATATTCTCATTGGAAATCTAAAAATTTCCGACAATATCAAAAAGTCATTGAAAAGATATAGGAATGTCATTCGTAAGTTTGTGGTAAAAGGGCTATCACAAAAAAAGAGAAGAGCTCTCCTCCTAAAAATTTTTAAGCAATTTATTTTATTAATACAACCTTGTGAGTCATGGCTCAAGAACTAGTATTGATTTCAAAATCAAAATATGAACATATGAGGAAGGAATTTACAAAAAGTGATAACAATAACCAGTTTCATCATAAAAAATTGGAACAATCATCAATACATAATAAATTGAACGATGATACAAGAGATATTAAGGATACTTCACATCAAAAAGGAGGACAACTTTTAAATCCAAAGAAAAAAAAGTTTGTAAAACGATCAAATATTGTTTTTGAAAAAGCATGGCCTACTACAAAAGATTTATTAGAAACAAAAGGTCGTAAAAGAACAACTACAAAGACAGAACAATCACCAAAGAAAAAAATGAAAATTGAGCTTAAAACGACAAAAGCTATTTTTAGAAAAAAAACCAACCCAAGAAAAGTGGATCGTTTACAATGTATAAGCGGGAAAAGGTAGAATATTTAAAGCATTTCTGACTTGAAGTGGGATCAGTTTAACATTAACCTTCAAACATGCATGATCAAAGTTTTAGTGATTACCTTACTTCAAAATATGCGCATGAATATGAGGAATATCAGAGACAAAAAAGGATAAATTTGGATTCAAAAATATTTGAGTGTGATACTTGTGGAAAACACTTTAAGAACAAGACTTCTTTGATATCTCATGCGCTCACACACAAAAGTTTTTACAATTGTGAAGTTTGTGGAGACAAATTTAAAAGAAAAGATTATCTTAAAAAACACTTGTCTAGAAAACATCAACAAACTGGTGGAAAAATAACTCCATATAATCAAATACCTCCAAGCAGCGACACCCAAAGCTCCTCTTCAACAAGCAATGTAGATCATACAACAGGACTTCTCACCACTTCACAACTTCAGAACGAGCACAGCTACAGTCAGCTATCTACACCATCTTCTACTGCAAGAACACCGCTCTCTCCAAGTCCGCACCTTCAAAATGAACACAACTACAGTCAATTATCTACACCATCTTCGACTGCAAGAACACCATCATCAACACCAACTTCCACTGCAAGAACACCATCATCTACAACAATGAACATGCTATTAATGAAAACATTCAAGATTTCACCATACAACCAAATCAACATGAACAATATGATCTGCTGGCATTTTTTGCCAATGCCAATAAAAACATTCAAAATATTTTGGAAAAAAGACTTCAATTGTATCCTATTAAATGGTATTTATCAGTGCAGGTTGAGCTAGTGAAACACACAAAAGATGGAGACAATACATCAACTCCACATTTTAGATCTAAGAGTTATAGAAGTTTAAATTTGATAACATTTGATGAAAACAACTTAAATGAAGCATTTCAAAAAATGTTTGAAAGTTTTGAAAAGTACATAAGAGAAAGCTCTGGGTGGGTTCTCAAACAAGTATTAAGTATAACTGTGCACACTGTGAAATATTCTCCAGTGTCCGGATCTAGTTTTGTAGAGCTACCAAAGCCTCTTATTAACTATCAAAGTTTACTAAACATAAGAAATCTTGACCAAAAGTGCTTTCTATGGTGTTGTTTAGCATCTCTTCATCCCTTGGATTCCCCTCTGGTGAGTGATTATGAACAATTTGAAAATGAATTAAACACAAAAGGTCTGCTGTCATTGTCATTGAATCAAATAAATCAATTTGAGAAGCAAAACCCATTTTTGTCTGTAAATGTGGTTTACTTTTGAAGACAATGATGTTCTTCCACTACGCATTACAAATTGCCAAAACAGACTCCATCATATTGACTTATTGCTTTTGCAATCAGAAAACAGTTCACATTATGTGCTTATAAAAAACATAAACAGGTTTCTTAGTCATGGTAAGAAAGGACATCGTGCATATTACTATTGTCGATATTGCCTCCATGGATTTAGTAAACAAAGTTTATTAGATGATCACCTTTCATACTGTCAAGTCCATGATGCTCAAAAAAATGAACTTCCATCAGGAGCAGACTGCTTTCTTGAATTTAAAGATTATGAAAAAACACTGCGTGTCCCTTATGTTCTTGTGGCTGATTTTGAAACATTAAATAAACCAATAGAGACTAACAACCAAACAGCTTCAACATCAAAAAATCAATTGTTAGAACCCTGTTCCTTTGGATATAAAGTTATTTCAACTGATTCAAAATTAACCAAAGATACTGTTATCTACAGAGGTCCAGATGCACCCAAAAAATTGTTAGAATGTCTTTTACGAGAAAGTCATGAAATACAGCAACATATGGAAAATATCAAACCCCTAGTTTTAAAGGAAAGTGAAGAAAAACAGTTCGAACAAGCAAACACATGTTGTTTATGTCAAAAAAGTATTTGGTAACAAGGAAAAGAAAGCAAGACATCATGATCACACAAGTGGGAAATACATAGGGGCTGCAGATATGAATTGTAATTTACAATGTAAACAACCCAGTTTCATCCCAGTCATCTTCCACAATCTTAAAAATTTTGATGGTCACTTGCTTTGTCAAAGCATTGGTACATTTAAAAATTATAAAATCAATTGCATCCCACAGTCAGTTGAAAAGTATATCAGTTTTAGTATTGGAAATCTTAGGTTTATTGACTCTTTGGGTTTTCTCCCTTCATCTCTTGGGACCCTTGTAGATAACTTAGCTCAAAATGACCCACAGTCTTTCCATTACTTTCATTCAGAAATCAAAAATCATGGAAACCTCCTGCTAAGAAAGGGGGTTTATCCTTACGAGTTCATGACTGGCTGGGATAAATTTGAAGATGCTGATCTTCCAGCAATAGAAAATTTTTACTCTTCATTGACTGAGGAAAATATATCAAAAGAAGACTATGAACATGCAAAGCAAGTATATCAAACATTTAAACTAAAAAGTCTTGGAGAATACCATGATCTCTATCTAAAAACAGACATATTGTTATTAGCTGATGTTTTTGAAAATTTTCGTGATATGTCACTGAAGTGTTATGGTTTAGACCCTTGTCACTTTTACACCAGTCCGGGATTGAGCTGGCAGGCATTGTTGAAAATGACTGAAGTCACTCTAGAGCTCATGACAGACATTGATCAAATTTTATTTATCGAAAAAGGTATTCGAGGTGGTATTAGTCAAATATCAAATAGATACAAAAAAGCAAACAATGAGTATTTGAATGATTATGATCCTACAAAAGAAACCTCATTTCTAGCTTATTTATGATGTCAATAATCTTTATGGTTACAGTATGTCACAACAACTACCAACAGGCTTCTTTAAGTTTTTACAGAAGGAAGAAATTGATACTTTTGAACCTGAAAAAATAGCAGAGGATGGATCTAAGGGGTATATTTTAGAAGTAGATCTAGAATATCCAAAACATTTACATGACAGTCATAACGACTACCCATTAGCTCCGGAACGTAAATTCACACCCAATGAAAAATTATCTCCTTATGCTCAACATGTGTTGAAACATTTACACAACAGTGAGGAACTTCCACCCAGAGCAAAGATTGAAAAATTACTCACCACTTTAGAAAACAAACAGAATTATGTACTTCACTATCGCAACCTGCAACTGTATCTCCAACTCGGTCTAAAATTGAAAAAAATACATAAAGTATTAGAGTTCCAACAAGAGGCTTTCATGAAACCCTACGTTGAGTTCAACACCAAAATGCGACAACAAGCCAAGACTGCTTTCGAGAAGAACTTCTTCAAACTCATGAACAACTCGGTCTTCGGTAAGGTTGTTTTTTTTGGGTTCGTGTTAATTATTGCGTTGTTATCATTTTTGTATGATCTGCCCGTATGTAATTTATACAATAGATTTATTGTCACTTCCATACCACTAATACTTATCTACAAAAACAACTGTGCGTAGTTTCACTTTTTGGTATTTCCTTCATCTTCAATCAGACGCTTACAAGTGCTCATGTACAATTAGGAACCTAAAGTAAAACTGACCAAAACTAACGGGTGCGGGGTGATACAGGAATCCAGCGGATTTCACGTGAAATCCACTCAAAACGTGAAATCCACTCAGAACTCAGTTATTTTAATTAATAATTTATTTTTTTTATAAACATATTAGAAAGTGCCTCATGAAGGGTTTATATTTCAAATTTATTGAAATTGGTCAAAAAATAAAGAAGTTAGAGCAATTTTTCATTTTTTTCCAAAAATAGATCGGAAATCGAGGTGAAATCCAGATTCCGATAAGTGAAATCCACTTATAACTCATTAATTTTAATAAATAATTTTCTGTTTTTGTATATTTATTAGAAAGTGCATCATCAAGGGTTTATATTTCAAATTGTATTGAAATTGGTCAAAAAATAAAGAAGTTAGAGCAATTTTTCATTTTTTTTTCAAAAATAGATCGGAAATCGAGGTGAAATCCAGTTTTCGAGAAGTGAAATCCACTCATAACTCATTAATTTTAATAAATAATTTTCTGTTTTTGTATATTTATTAGAGAGTGCCTCATAAAGGGTTTATATTTCAAATTTTATTGAAATTGGTCAAAAAATGAAGAAGTAAGAGCAATTTTTCGAAAATAGATCGGAAATCGAGGTGAAATCCAGTTTTCGAGAAGTGAAATCCACTCTTAACTCAGTTTTATTAATTAGTAATTTTTATTTTTTGTATACATTTTGGAAAGTGCCTAATGAAGGGTTTATATTTCAAATTTTATTGAAATATATCAAGAAATGAAGAAGTTAGAGCAATTTTTCGGAAATCGAAGTGAAATCCACATTTTGACAAGTGAAATCCACTTTTTCAGACGTGAAATCCACTAACAACTCATTTATTTTTAACAAATTAATTTTTCTGTAGAACAAATAATTGAAAGGGCTTCATAATGGGTTTATATTTCAATTTTTATCCAAATTGATCCAAAAATAAGAAAGTTGTAGACCTATTTTGAAAAAAGATCGGAAATCGAAGTGAAATCCACATTTTGACAAGTGAAATCCACTTTTTGAGACGTGAAATCCACTCATAACTCATTTATTGTTAACAAATTATGTTTTTTGTTGAACAAATAATTGAAAAGGCTACATAATGGGTTTATATTTCAAATTTTATTCAAATTGATCCAAAAATAAGAAAGTTGAAGTTATATTGTGAGGGCGTTTTGTTGTGTATGCATAATTGTTTAATTTTTTTCATGATAAACACAATATCCATACACATCCAGGTCATACCACGTGGAGGCGCCCTCAATCATGGCCCTTTTTTACTTTCGAATTTTGAAAATATTAAAAATTTAATAAATAATCCGAGAATTGTTTTGTATTATTTGTTTATGCCAGACATTTATTAATGGTTATTTATACATGTACATTGGTTGATATACATGTACGTAATCATAAAAAAAATAAAAAAATAAACAAACAAATACAACAGAACAAAGTTACACCAAGTGAAATCATATGTTTAACTTGGTTTACAATGATGAGAGATAATGAAAAGGTATGTTCACAACAGTTAAGGAAAATAATTACACAAAATAAACAATAGCAAAATATGATAAAAATATACACAGGTAAACAGAAAGGGGAAACTTCAAAGACAAATTTCTAAGCAAAAAAAGTTTCAACGCACAGAGAAAACGCATCAATAATCTTGTTCGAAAAAGTGTACAATGCATTGAAATGAAGGACATAAGATTTCATAAGGACTATCACAGTGACATGGTGCACTACAAAAACAAAGGACACATTAAATACTTTCACGCCATCAGGAAACATATTACGTAATTTCACAGATTAATACGAGCTAAAAGCAATTATTGTGATGTTAGTTATAAATATGCTTATTGTTGTAGTTCCATTTAAATTTTAAATATAAACCGATGATAATGCCTTTTCAATTATTTGTTCAACAAAAAAACAATTGTTAAAAATAAATGAGTTATGAGTGGATTTCACGTCTGGAAAAGTGGATTTCACTTGTCAAAATGTGGATTTCACTACGCTTTCAGATCAATTTTAAATATATTTATCAAACTTCTTCATTTTTGGACCAATTCCATTTAAATTTGAAATATAAACCGATGATAATGCCTTTTCAATTATTTGTTCAACAAAAAAAATAATATTTTTAACAATAAATGAGTTATGAGTGGATTTCACGTCTCAAAAAGTGGATTTCACTTGTCAAAATGTGGATTTCACTTCGATTTCCGATCTTTTTTCAAAATAGGTCTACAACTTTCTTATTTTTGGATCAATTTTAATAAAATTTGAAATATAAACCCATTATGAAGCCCTTTCAATTATCTGTTCTACAGAAAAATTAATTTGTTAAAAATAAATGAGTTATGAGTGGATTTCACGTCTGAAAAAGTGGATTGCACTTGTCGAAATGTGGATTTCACTTCGATTTCCGAAAAATTGCTCTAACTTCTTCATTTCTTGATATATTTCAATAAAATTTGAAATATAAACCCTTCATTAGGCACTTTCCAAAATGTATACAAAAAATAAAAATTACTAATTAATAAAACTGAGTTAAGAGTGGATTTCACTTCTCGAAAACTGGATTTCACCTCGATTTCCGATCTATTTTCGAAAAATTGCTCTTACTTCTTCATTTTTTGACCAATTTCAATAAAATTTGAAATATAAACCCTTTATGAGGCACTCTCTAATAAATATACAAAAACAGAAAATTATTTATTAAAATTAATGAGTTATGAGTGGATTTCACTTCTCGAAAACTGGATTTCACCTCGATTTCCGATCTATTTTTGAAAAAAAATGAAAAATTGCTCTAACTTCTTTATTTTTTGACCAATTTCAATAAAATTTGAAATATAAACCCTTCATGAGGCACTTTCTAATATGTTTATAAAAAAATTAAATTATTAATTAAAATAACTGAGTTCTGAGTGGATTTCACGTTTTGAGTGGATTTCACGTGAAATCCACTGGATTCCTGTATCACCCCGCACCGAAAACTAACTACCGGCAAGTAAAAAGTGTATTTTTCGGTCCCATTTTCATATCCCTCATCCAAAACACAGGTATCTAAGATAACGACGGATACCATCATAAAAACATATATTGAGCAGTTCAGAGTAAAGATTAACATGATGAAAAGGTACTTACCAAAAATTTTGTTTACTTTCAAGAAAAACCATGGAAAATCTTCGGAAGCATCGGTCCGTAGAACTTGTTCATACAGAAAAACGACTACAGAAGGTGTCATCCAAACCCACTTATAAGATGCACCGGATTTTTTCTGAAGACCTTGTTGGTGTTGAATTAAGTCGCAAAAAAATTAAATTAAATAAACCAATTTTTGTTGGAATGAGTATCCTTGATTTGTCAAAATATACCATGTACGATTTTTATTATAATCATTTGAAAAATGTGTATGGTAGCAACGTTGAGCTAGAATTAACGGACACAGATTCATTTTTAGTATCATGTACAACACCGGACATTTTCCAAGATATGTTGGCCTATTCACATTTGTTTGACACTTCAGAGTACCCTAAAGATCATTTTTTATATAGTGACTTCAACAAAAAAGTAATGGGAAAAATGAAAAGTAAAACAAATGAGAAATGTATTAGTGAATATTGCGGTTTGCGATCGAAAATGTATGCATTTAAGTGTGATGATATAGATGAGAAAAGAGCAAAAGGGATATCAAAAGCGGTTGTTAAAAAATCATTGACTCTTAATGATTATAAACATGTATTATTTATTAATTCTCAAATGCACTCAACAATGCATTCATTAAGAAGTCATAACCATAAAATTTATCTGGAAACAATCAGCAAAGTAGGATTATCTAGTTTTGATGACAAAAGATTTTTATTAGAAGATGGAATTAAATCATATGCTTATGGACATCATAAGATACAAGACATATAATTTCTATGTTTTATACCAAATTACATCTAATTTCATGTGATGTTATCTACTGCTCTACTGTTGAAATGTAACCTAAAATAAATAAAAAAAATAAATAAAAATGTATGATCTTTGTTAAACAAATTGTTTGAATTCAATTATAATCAACTTTATTTATATTTGCATTGTATTGTACTTATAAGAAAATAAATATTAAAATCTTGTCTGATATTTTATTTATTGATACAACATACCGGAATGGTATAAAATAGCTCGTCAGACATGTCCTCAACTTATAATTCTCAATTTGGTCTTTTTAAATTTTAAAGTATTGTATTAATGGAATGAAATAGTTATACACAAAAATAAATAATAAAAAACATTCACGTTTTCATTACAATAAGATCGAACACATCTTAACATTTCTGTAGGGTTGATTTAATGAAATGTAAACGATACATCATACCTTTAAGGTATGAGGTTATTTGATAAAGAAATTGTGTGAATCCTTTACCGATTTCATAAAAATAGTGAAACTCAAAAGAAGCTAAGAGAGGACAAAACTGTTATATCTTCAAAACCTACTTTTGGTGGTCAAAATAAAAGATTATTTAGTAAGTTGTTTGAAAAACTTTCATGTCATTGTAAGGTTCAACGGAGGTGTCCATAATGATAAACAGAGTCCAGTGAATCGAGCGCTGGCATTTGACAATGGTTTAATAAGTGATTTATTGTGATAGCTCACCACAATGGAAGAGCTTTAGTCACCCTGAATGATAAACTAGATATATGATAACGACAATCTCGTCTTTTGAGCCATCAGCAGCTCATTTAACTGTCTTCACTTTTAAGTTATTACAATGGGTACGTTGGAGAGTAATTGGGTGGCTATTAGATATGGTGTTGTTGTACGAATTGACACTAAACGGTCAGGCTTTAGTCATTCAATTTCTTGAAATCACTTTCGATCACGCGATGGCTGGGTTCTGATGAACTTTTGTTTGTCAATGACCTGTGATCTTACATATAAAAGAATCCGTTTGATCACATATAAAGATGGTGGAGGTTATGATAAGTCCATCGTCTGATGAGGGAAAACAATACCATTAAATAGATCCTAGGTCGATGACCCTATGTTAGAAACGTTGGATGGGTTGTCCTTTGACATACAATACACTGATGTGATTAGTGTGACAATGCTATTGTTTATATCCCTTCTATTGAAATGAATACTGTTAATCAATGGAGACCCAGTTAAACAATGACCCTTTGTCTTGGATTTCAAACAATGGTTAAACATGGCCGCTAACGCGGGAAACCGTCAAATATGGCCTCGAGAGTCCCCTGGCCGTTAACGCAGGAAATCGCCAAACATGGCCGCTAACGCGGGAAATCGCCAAAGATGGCCGCGAGAGTCCCATGGCCGTTAACGCGGGAAATCGCCAAAGATGGTCGCTAACGCGGGAAACCGCCAAAGATGACCGCGAGAGTTCCCTTTTTACCCTACTTATATTGACTCTGGACATGATTAATATAGGTTTTAGAACGGACATCCGGTAATCGGCGATGGTCTAGACGTGTTCACATTCGTCACTGTTACCACTATATTGACTCTGTACATGATAAATATCAGTTTTAGAACGGACATCCAGTAATTGGTGATGGACTAAACGTGTTTGCATTCGTCACTGTCACCACTATATTGACTCTGGACATGATTAATATAAGTTTTAGAACGGTCATCCGGTAATCGGCGATGGTCTAGACGTGTTCACATTCGTCACTCTTACCACTATATTGACTCTGGACATGATTAATATAGGTTTTAGAACGGACATCCGGTAATCGGTGATGGTCTAAACGTGTTTGCATTTGTCACTGTCACCACTATATTGAATCTGGACATGATTAATATAAGTTTTAGAACGGACATCCGGTAATCGTTGATGGTCTAAACGTGTTCGCATTCGTCACTGTTACCACTATATTGACTCTGGACATGATAAATATAAGTTTAAGAACGGACATCCGGTAATCGGTGATGATCTAGACCTTTTCGCATTCGTCACTGTTAGCACTATTTTGACTCTGGACATGATTAATATAAGTTTTAGAACGGACATCCGGTAATCGGTGATGGTCTAGACGTGTTCGCATTCGTCACTGTTACCACTATATTCAATCTGGACATGATTTATATTAGTTTTAGAACGGACATCCGGTAATCAGTGATGATATATACGTGTTCGCACTCGTCTGTTTCCACTGAATTGAATCTGGACACGATTAATATAAGTTTAAGAACGGACATCCGGTAATCCGTGATGGTCTAGATGTGTTCACATTCGTCACTGTTACAATTACATTGACTCTGGACATGATTAATATAAGTTTTAAAAGGGACATCCGGTAATCGGTGATGATCTAGACCTTTTTTGCATTCGTCACTGTTACCACTATATTGTCTCTGGACATGATTAATATAAGTTTTAGAACGGACATCCGATAATCTGTGATGATCTAGATGTGTTTGCTCTTGTCCCTGTTTCCACTATATTGACTCTGGACATGATTAATATAAGTTTTAGAACGGACATCCGGTAATCTGTGATGATCTAGATGCGTCTGCACTTGTCCCTGTTTCCACTACATTGACTCTGGACATGATAAATAAAAGTTTTAGAACGGACATCCGGTAATCAGTGATTGTCTAGACGTGTTCGCATTCCTCACTGTTACCACTATATTGACTCTGGACATGATTAATATAAGTTTTAAAACGGACATTCGGTAATCGGCGATGGTCTAAACGTGTTCACATTCGTCACTGTTACTACTATATTGACTCTGGACATGATTAATATAATATTTAGAACGGACATCCGGTAATCGGCGATGGTCTAGACGTGTTCACATTCGTCACTGTTACCACTATATTGACTCTGGACATGATTAATATAAGGTTTAGAACGGACATCCGGTAATCGGTGATGGACTAAACGTGTTTGCATTCGTCACTGTTACCACTATATTGACTCTGGATATGATTAATATAAGTTTTAGAACGGACATTCGGTAATCGGCGATGGTCTAGACGTGTTCACATTCGTCACTGTTACTACTATATTGACTCTGGACATGATTAATATAAGATTTAGAACGGACATCCGGTAATCGGCGATGGACTAAACGTGTTCACATTCGTCACTGTTACCACTATATTGACTCTGGACATGATAAATATAAGTTTTAGAACGGACATCCGGTAATCGGCGATGGACTAAACGTGTTCACATTCGTCACTGTTACTACTATATTGACTCTGGACATGATTAATATAAGATTTAGAACGGACATTCGGTAATCGGCGATGGTCTAGACGTGTTCACATTCGTCACTGTTACTACTATATTGACTCTGGACATGATTAATATAAGATTTAGAACGGACATCCGGTAATCGGTGATGGTCTAGACGTGTTCGCATTCGTCACTGTTACCACTATATTGACTCTAGACACGATAAATATAAGTTTAAGAACGGACATCCGGTAATCGGTGATGATAAAGACGTGTTTGCATTCGTCACTGTTACCACAATATTGACTCTGGACACGATAAATATAAGTTTTAGAACCTACATCCGGTAATCGGCGATGATCTAGATGTTTCCGCACTTGTCCCTGTTTCCACTATATTGACTCTGGACATGATTAATATAAGTTTTAGAACGGACATCCGGTAATCAGTGATGGTCTAGACGTGTACGCATTCGTCACTATTACCACTATATTGACTCTGGACATGATTAATATAAGTTTTAGAACGGACATCCGGTAATCGGTGATGGTCTAGACGTGTTCGCATTCGTCACTGTTACCACTATATTGACTCTGGACATGATTAATATAAGTTTTAGAACGGACATCCGGTAATCGGTGATGGTCTAGACGTGTTCGCATTCGTCACTGTTACCACCATATTGAATCTGGAAATGATTTATATTAGTTTTAGAACGGACATCCGGAAATCAGTGATGATATATACGTGTTCGCACTCGTCTGTTTCCACTGAATTGACTCTGGACATGATTAATATAAGTTTAAGAACGGACATCCGGTAATCTGTGATGGTCTAGATGTGTTCGCATTCGTCACTGTTACCATTACATTGACTCTGGACATGATTAATATAAGTTTTAAAACGGACATCCGGTAATCGGTGATGGTCTAGACCTTTTCGCATTCGTCAATGTTACCACTATATTGAATCTGGATATGATTTATATAAGTTTTAGAACGGACATCCGGTAATCGGTGATGATATAGACGTGTTCGCACTCGTTTGTTTCCACTATATTGAATCTGAACAAGATAAATATAAGTTTTAAAACGGACATCCGGTAATCGGTGGTGCTCTAGATGTGTTCGCTCTTGTCCCTGTTTCCACTATATTGACTCTGGACATGATTAATATAAGTTTTAGAACGGACATCCAGTAATCGGTGATGATCTAGACGCGTTCGCATTCGTCACTGTTACCACTATCTTGACTCTGGACATGATAAATACAAGTTTTAGAACGGACATCCAGTAATCGGTGATGATCTAGATGTGTTCGCTCTAGTCCCTGTTTCCACTATATTGACTCTGGACATGATTTATATAAGTTTTAGAACGGACATCCGGTAATCTGTGTTGGTCTAGACGTGTTCGCACTTGTCACTGTTACCACTATATTGACTCTGGACATGATTAATATTTATGTATTGCTCAACGTCATGGTACTAAGTCATGTAAGTGACAGGCCGGGTCGAACTCGTATGGATGAAGGAGAAACGTAACACAAGCTTTGAATGAAAATAGGGCATTTATTAATGCCATAAGTGTTTTTACAAAATATCGTAAAATAACACATTAGTGTCAATAGCACGTGTAATATAAGTTTTAGAGTGGACATCTGGTAATCTGTGATGATCTAGATGTGTTCGCATTCGTCACTGTTGCCCATATATTGACTCTGGATATGAATAATATATGTGTTAGAACGCTCTATATATCCACTCCATTCGTTTTGCACAACAAGTATTATACAAATATTGAACAACAATTAGAAACAGTTTTCTGTTTTAATATGTTACATCACACCAACAACAGTGAAAACAAGTTGTAGTATTACAGGCAGCAAACAGAATTAGAAAAGGAGTAGCGAAACCAGTTGTCGAATTTACGTTGTGGCAGCTGCAGTAGTTAAAATGGCAGCAGAAATAGTAGTAGTGGTGGTAGCAGTTGTAGTATAGTAGTAGAAGAGTAAGTTGCAGAAGTAGAATTTGTCACCGTTGTTGCTTTATTAATTTAAGTCGTTGTTGTAGTGTTATATTTATCAGAAGCAGCTGATGCAACAGCAGCAGCAATTTTTGTAGTTTTAATATCAATTATTGTTGTTGTCATTTTTAGTAGAAGTGAAAGAAGCTGTATATTTAGTTACAGATAGTTTTCATGCGCTAGTGCGCTTTATTGAATTTGTTTGCATGTCATATTGCATTCATACAGCATTAACGCAAGAAAAATGTCACCAATCCTTAAATACATCTTAACTAGGTAATGTTGCATTACGTAAAGGCACAAACTAATTGATATAGAGATTTGAAGGACATTTAAGAAAATAAAAAGAAGTTGGGTACCCAGAGCATCCGAAAAAACCTGACCATAAAATTTTATAATAAAAAGAACATCTGCCATTTTCCTTGCATAAATGTGCTGCAACATGGCCATATGTTACACAATTTTTTTTTATGTCACTTATGTAAGCATGAAAGTTACATATTCCAGGTAGATACTGAAAGAAAACAGGTTTAGAATTGATGCTATTCTTTTCACAGAAAATATAGTTTTAAAATATATATGATAAAAGCAATTGCCTTTTGCCTACATTTTGTCACCTTATTTTACTAGAGGTCCAATAAATATGTTATAGGTTAGGCATAAACCATAACCATGCAAAACTATTCTAAACCTGAAAAAAAATGAAATTGTATTTTCGTAGAACTTGACTAAAAATAAGAATAGACCCCACAAGTTTTTCCAAAGGAATATTATTCTGGGTATGTAAGTGCAAAATAATCGTTCATTCAATGATATGCTCACTTACACTCTGTACTTTGTAAAGATGTGCTGCCATCCCGTTCCCCAAATGTTGCTCTTTTCATACTGCAGACCTTACTGAAGTGAAATAAAGTAGAAATTACATAAACAACCAGTCTAATAAATTAAAGGTACAACTTTACAGATGATAACCCCCGAATTTATTGTTTCATAAAACACAATGTACTTACTCTTCTTGTACTAAAACCTCATCTGAAATTCTTTTGATAATTTCATCCATGACCTGAAATTCAATAAAAATGAATCAAAATCATGAAAGACATAGTAAATGACAAAACAAATAGTGATGAAAAGTTTGGATAATTAAGTTTATGTATTTTGTGTTTTATTGATAGCAATTACACATTTATTGAATTAGGACTCTGGTAGCTGAGAAGAAACTCACAATGCTAGCATCACAAACAAACGTGATGATTTAAATTGAAGTAAATTGAAAAACCTCCCATCTACATGATTGTATTTTTTTCAAACATGTAATGATATACACAGATAAGCCATTGCAACAAAATACCTCAGATCTCAGGAATGTTTCAGCATAACCATACACAGGCCTGTACTTTCTTGTGTATTGGCATGAGTTTGCTACAAATTGATGGTGCCGCCGATGACTAGGTATGCCACTGTTTGCAAATCAGAAAAGGATAACATATCAATTTAATGGAAGAACCGGAGGTATAAAAAAGTGAACAATTATCACAGAATGTGTCATGTATATTTTCTGTACCAAATTGGTAAAGTATTCAATTATTGTTTAATGAAATTAATGAAATGAAAGCACATTTCTTACTACATTAATAGATTAACTTAGTCACAATATTCCCATTCTCATGTGTTCAGACTGTTGGTAACAAGGGTGCTAAGATAGGTTTGTACTGCTCAACTAAGTCATGAGAAGTTTAGTACACAAAGACATGAAATACTTTTATCAAGCTCCAGTCTTGGCGTGTTGATAAGAATTAGAGCCTTTATTTGACCTTCATACTGTTTCACAAATTCAAATGTTTTAAAGAAGGAATTGTTGTTGCACCCATTTATGTACAGGTTTGAATTGGTTTCTCATTCACAAACCAATTAAATCAGAGCTTTCAAGAATGGCACAAACACAACCGTAACTCTTTGAAGTATTGAACACTTTCAATTTGCATTTTGGGGTGGTATATAAACTAACTATGTACATTTGTACAGTAGTATTATCATCCAATATGCCTTATTCTTTTTATTGTAAAATAAATTGGACAGAACATGTCAAAAGCAAAATGTAATCTGAATACCAGCATGACAGACAAAGGTCGATCACAAAATCAACTTAAACAGAATTTTCTCAGATGAGACTATAAAAATTAAGTACATACCAGACTGACTTCTCACACTTCACAATGTTTTGTAAATGTTTCATCACCTTTTGCAGCTGTAAAATAGTAACAAGACAGCATTTATTATACATCCAAAGATTGAAATCCAAAGTAAATATGAGCATCCTACTTAACATATAAGCTTTCCTGAAAAATTAATATATTGTGTAAAAATGCGTGCCATTATAAATAATGCTAGATGGTCAACAAGATCAAGTGTATACACATTTTCACCTCTTTGTCACAATTTGGACAAATTGATACGTCAACATCTCTGTGGACTGCATCTTTCTTAAAGCACCCATGATGGAACTGTTGCTTACAGATATCACAATGCCAGTTATTTCTGAAGTAGAATATGTCAATAAAACAACAAAACAAATAAAAATTTAAACAAACCATTTTCACCAGTGAGTTGTTCTATAATTCTTCCTTGTAAATACCATTTGACTTTACTGTTGTTATAATGTAAGATCCTAGATCTTTACACCAAATTCAATGTTGTTCCATACTTACAATTTTATGTCTGTCTGTCAATATTATCTATGTAGCTCACAAACTAGAAAAAGAAATGAACATATTTCACCCTTCATTTGGATGTTCACACACACAGAGGACATCTGTTTTGGTTTTCTTCAAAGGCCTATCTTGGGGATAGTAAAAGAGGACATCCTCTGAATTAAACAAAATATAAACTTTGCATTAGGACTCTTGATTTAAGAATCTGCAATATTTTTTTTTAATAATCATTTAAAAATTAATGAGCATCTATCTTCAAGCCATTAATCACGAAATACACCTTGAGCAAGTATGGCCCAGGTGAGCTATAATAGCATTCTATATTATAGCTGTTATATTTTTTCTTATATTAACAAAAATAAGACAGATATGAAATGGAGATTTTTATGAATACATGCAAAAATCAATAATTAAATCAAAAGCCTAAGCTATAAACTTAATGGTTCACCTTCCGTGTTTTCATTCTGCTTGTGGATTTCGTATTATGAGGAGCCTAAAAAATAGCAATAGATAACATTCATGAGTACATCAAATGCTGTATAATTTTAAGGGCTATTCCTGGCATAATTAAGAAGTGCCTCCCCCCCCCCCACAATATAAACGGATATGTATTGCAGTAGACTTATTATTCAATTGAAATTCATAGTCCAGATAAATAAATAATAACTCTTAATATAATTCAATACATATATCAAAGTTTTCAAATATCACAACTCCTTCATTGTTGCTGTTTGTATCTTCTTCAGGGCTGATTATTTCTTGACTGTTATCTGCAAGTACACACACACGCACGCACGCACGCACACGCACACACACACACACACACACACACACACACACGCGTTTATATATACTTGTGAGTTATATAGAGCTACACCGACGTACCGAGGTCTGCCCTTTCTGTTGAAGATAGAGCAACCATCTTTCAAATTAATATCGTAAATGGGGCATATATTGTAAATTGCTGTCGAGAATTCAAATAACATCAATAGTTTGTTCTTCAACTTTTCAACATCATTTAGAGGCATCTCCATATATGGTATGACATGTGTCTGTCATCTCCTCGTTTGCATATTACACACAACTGCCTCATAATGTTGATGATTAGTGAATACTTGTTTTAACTCTTAACGTTGATGATCAGTGAATACGTGTTTACTCACCGAGGTAAAATATCGTTGTGTTAAATCATACATTAATTCTCGAGTTTACTAGCACTCATCATGAAGTTTTAACCCCTAGGAGGATTTTACCTCAAATGATCTTCCTCCAGAGCAAACCCCAATCTATCCCACTTGGGCCTTTTGTTTCCTTCTTCTTCTTCTTATTATTATTATTTATTTAGCATTCGTAAGCTCCGCCCATTCTTTATCATACAGATTTTACTTCATGTCATCTAACCATAACATTTTGCGTTCGTGTACTTTGTGTGTGGCATTAACGACTTTGAACAAGTAGTATGCTGCATTTGACACATTATTGTACACGGCTTTTTTCTTCCCGCTTCATTATTTTCAGAATTGTTTGATGACTCTAAAAATATTTGCACCTATCCGTGTTTTGCCCAAGAGGGTGGGTAGAGCGTACATCATGAAATTTAAACAGACTGCGTTGTTTTGTTTCCTGCCACGGAAACTTGTCAAAATTCAATCATGGTGTATGATTTGTTCCAGTTACTGTCGTATGAGGCGGTGTAACCGCGCCAGTCAGAATCCGCTTTCTTTAGCTCTTAAAGGCCTAGTTTAAGGAATGTTTGGCATGATAATCCCCTGCTGTGCATCTCCTGCTTATCACACTGGTTCCACAGTAGGGGCCAATATCATGTGCATTGGTTTATTGGCTCAGGGCTATTTAGGGTCAATTTTTATAATAAAACAATGAAAACTGCGCAACAGGATACTCAGATTGGAGATCTGATAAGCCAATTAGGCATTAAGATTAAGATCAATTAACAGAGGTTGGGTACTTGGGGGGGGGGGGGGCACTTATAGAAGGCTTAAACTAGGCCTTTAAGGTTGTTGGGTTAATGCACTCCCGGGTTTGGTTCCCAGCCTGGGCGCATGTTGGTTTGGTTTGAGGTCACCAAGCTGGACTAGTGGTATTTCTCTTGGCAATCAGGTTTCCCGCACAACACAACACCACATTATCGCGTAACATCTTCAGTGATTAATCGTAACAACTTTGTTTCACAATCGTTGCAAAAGAAATAAGTAAATAAACTAAACTAATACTTCAAACCTGGGAACAATGCCGTGATATCGTTGATTATTGCTCTTATATCAAACGCATTTTGAGATTTAAAAGGTGCATAGCAAACATTTCTACATTAATGTATATTAATACTGACTTGAAAGTACAGATACAAGTTCAGTAGTCGAAAGTTTAAACATAATGACATAGGGTTAAAGCCAGAAACACAGAAAAACAACACAAACATGCACAAACGACACACAACATATATAATGTATAAAACTAGGAGTGTTTATCAAGGATTGTTGGGTTAAAACTTTGGAACGTCAGCAAAATATAATTTTACTGGGGTTTAATTAGTTTGCGTACGCACAACCTCGTAACCAAATTGTAAAAACAAGCGGCACCCTTAATGTCATTTGGAATGGTACATGATAGACGCCAGGAGTCTAAAATCGTTTTCTCTTTTGTATCGGCGGACTATCAGACTACTTTGACATCGAGACTTCGATTTAACCAACTGTTCACCTGTCCGGAGACCGGATAGACATGTAACACGTGTTCCAGTGGTGTTGCTTTCATCAACTTAATCACAATTAACAAAGACGAGCTTTGTACTTAACCCTTGATCGGCCTTTGCCTTATTTTAACCAAACGCAGCCGACGGAATTAAAATTAAAACTAAAAATGATACCTGCATAGTTTTGCCTAAGTTTATGTTTCTTCCTTTATTTATACCTGTGTACCCATGGAGCTTATTTTCATCTTATTATTCACATTGCGTTTAATTTGTTGGCTGTCAAATCTAAAAGCGATGATGCAAAAGAAATCTGATATTATTGTCAAGGGAAATAACTGAGTAAGAGAATTTGACATATTTGTCATTCGGAAGCTCTGACTTGTAGGTTGGCTGCTAATAAGCGGTGCTAAAGTAAAAATATACTTCATAAAAAAACGTCTAAATTTCTTTTGGTTTTGAAATGTGTCCTCTTGTTAATGTAAATCTTCATTATTTCACACGTAACGTTTCAAACTGACCACAATATTAAACGGTTACCCGAACTGTGTTGGCCACTGGCTTATAGTATAACTTTTTGGCTACCATTTAGAGCACAAAGAGCCAATTCCCAGCAGCGGGTTCCCTGTCCCCCTTAAAGCCACTTCAGGGTTTCATCAAGATAATGACGTAGTATTTTGTTCCTCAAGTCCATTATGTAGATCGCTCAATACATTGTATAATGTATACATTCCATTCTGTAGGTGGAACTCCGTGAAGGAACTTTTTGTATCTTCACCATCAGTGTAAAACAAAGCATCCTTTTAAGGCAAATTTATTTCACGTTTAAGTACATGCATTTTATATATTTCATTAAAAAATATAGGAAAAAGAATTGGGGGTCATAATTTTGCTTCAGAGCAAAAATAATCTAAAAACAAACAAATAAGGAGCGCCGTGGAGCGAGCCCTCACTTTTTTTCGAAGATTAAAACGAGTAAAATTAAATATTTTAATAATTAATAATGCCAGGGGATTGCCCCTTGATCTACACTTGAATATTGCAGAGACTGAGTTGAGTTGCCATGATTATGGAATTTTAAATAAATCATGGACATTTTATATACAAGTCATTTTTGGTTACATGCAGAGGGAAATAAAATAGTGAACGAGGTAAAAAAGCACATATGTGAATACATTGTGCAATGAACAATGTTAATCTCTCACATTCATCACATACATTTGCCATCTTTACATGTCAAGAATATGTCACAAAATACAAGTGAGAAACTACAAAGTAACATGAACTGCAAACCACTGACTGACACCATGAAATTACACATTAACTGTGAATGTGTATAAAATACACTTCTCCATAAAATTCAAATGAGAAATTACTGTTTGAATAAAACAATCGGCAACTCTAAAAATCTATTTGTGACAAAAATTATTATGACATAATGTCACCACTACTGAGAACATTGTATCAGTGTTGTACATGACATACCCATTTTGTTAAATTGTTGTTCGAGCGTATGTCAACACATATCTTCTATTTTTCATTTACAATGCAGTAGACCTTGGAACCAGTTTTAGTTGTGACAAAATATAAATTCATTGTGGTCATTGTGTCAAAACCAAAAAATCGGACTTTGTCAAATATTTGCGTTCAATAAATAAGAAATACATTGCAATTGAAGAAAGGCGTCATGTGTCATTGATATCTGTTGATGGTGGTAGTGACATAAAAAAAAACATTGAGAGGGTGGCAAAAGAAAACGAAGATAGTAAAACACCAAAACGACACAAGAACTGATGAAATTGATAGTAACAATAGAAATGTTGCTATATCAGCTGGCAGGATCGAAGTTGTAGATTCAAGGGCAAGCAAAATCAACGAAGTCGATACCATGCTTGATGATACGCTTGAATATGACATTGAAGAGATTGTACAATTGGAAAACAAGTTCACTCAGGCTGGACAATTCCCAAGAAAGCTTAGAAATGACGAGATTTAAATCATTTTTGGTATGCTTAATCAGAGGAGACCCAAAAAATGGAACACAATATCGGTTGAACAATTGTCAAAAATCCTGGAGAGTTCGATGAATATATTAACCAACGATGAACTTTTAGATGTTGCAAGATTCCTGAATATCACACTGAAAGAAACGGATAAAGAAGTCAAAGTTACAAAAGTGACAAAGTCGAACCTCTTAGAACAGTTAGGACATATTTTAAAAAGTACGACTAAACCCCCAACTATGCAGAGGAAGACAACGATTAAGAATCCAAAACGTCTACAGGACCTTGCCACTGGGATACTTATGAAATCGTCTTACCCAAAGCAAGTGCTAAACATTGCATATGCTGAACATATATGGCATGAGCGTGTAAAACTATGGAAGAAAGAAAACAGAGTGTCACAAAAAATAGTTGTGAAGACAGTCTCAGGGGAGTTCAGTTTTGAACCACATTACGTACCGGCGTTCGATGAAAAAGATGGCGTATTCAGGGTGTTCACATATGACAAAACACATCTCGGAAAAATTTTATGGAAATGCATGTGCTTAAATAAAGTTAAAGGAATTTCAATTCAAGCATGGAAGCATGTATCAAAAGCAAGACCAGACATTCTCCACCCATCACTGGTAGATATTATGACGACAGGAGAATTTTGGATCAAAAGAAAGAGTCAATTGCCAGAAGTATGGTAAGCACAGATGTTGAGCAAGAATTGTTATCAGAAGGATTTGAAAATGAAGCCAAATTCTGTAGTATAATTCGTGAAGGATTATATGTCGCTGATGATGTTCCAGGTGTGAGCGCTCTAGAAAGGTGTAGAAAGAGAATTTCACTCATTGATTGGCTAGATCAGGGAGTTGATTTCGGTAAATTCCCTCCATATGGTGGATCAGTTAAAGGTCTCTCGCACATTCTATACGAAGGACTAAGACTCAGCCAAGAAGGAAAAATGCATTTGTATGCCCTTGCTAAGTCGGGTACATATTGCGTCAGGGCTCCCAATACACTCTGCACTGAATCTTTCTTCGGCACCATGCAGGAAATGGATCCCTGGGGCCAAGCCAAACTGAGTTCAAGTGGTGTCCAGAAACACTTATCGGATTTCACAACAATAACCGCCATGAAAATGAATGAGTCAAGGTTAGTTGAAACGTTTTCGAGTTGGATAAGTAAATACCACAAGTTAAAACTTGGGAATGTCGTATGGAAAGCCAAACCTACATAAACTAAAATATTTGAATAATTACAGACCACTTCATAAATTAGAGACCTTTATAATTAGTTACTACTTACTATAGCTACTGAAGAGCTCTCGAATTCATTTGAAGACCACGTTATTTGATAAGAAAATATTTCTCATTAAATGTAGCTATAATTTTATAGTTATTTAACAGAGCTCTTCAAATTAATAGAATTTTTAACAAATCCGTACTTATCCATAATTAATTTGAAAATAGCTCCTATTCTATAAGTGAGCTCTATTATCTAATTTAGTGTTGAGGGAATAAACACGGCACTGAAAGCAAAACAATTTATAATAATGATTTTGAGATATCTCTAATTGAATTAGAGAGGTCTTGGATTGATTTGAAGAGCTTTACAGTTCATTCGCATAGAGCTTCGATTCAATTGATTTGACTATTATAAAATTGTATTGTAGAGTTCTCAAAATGATTTTGAGGTCTCTGATTTAGTTGATGCTATCTTTATTCGTATTAGAATCATCTTAAAATGAATCGAATAAGTCTCTTTTTATTCGAAAAATCTTTAAATATTTGATTTTATGTGGATTTGCGGGTCCATACAAATGAAACTTTGACATAACTTTATCTCTTTCTATATGGAAAAAAAGAATTTACATTATCTATAGGAGCTTCGCATATATGTAAAGCCAGAAAGCATATTTTATACAAAACAACAAGCGATGTCTTTCCTATGTTTGCACTTGATTTTACCGTTAAGTATGCAAGTTTCTCTTAAGGTATCCACAATATATATATATAACTTTTTTCTTGTGCAGACATGTCTACCTAAAGACTAAAAAAGATGCAGTTTATCCACCACCAAAAGTGTCATCGCAAGGGAGACTTACATACGAAAAGGAACAGCCGAGCAGCACTGAATGTCATTGTAGAGAGGAAAAGCATATTCAATGCATTGTTCCACGGTAAACTTTATTTTCTAGCATGAGACGCTCTATTCATTTCAATATAGAATTAAGCAGTGTACCACAGACGCAACACATCAGAACATAAAACATTCAGTTAAGAACAGTAGTATAGATGGTCCTCCGTAGTCAAATTTGCATAATGACATCATCAGTTATAAATAGCCCTGCGTAGTCAATACATCAATAAAGTAGGGGTCACGCAAGTCCAACTCTTTTGAGCTGATGATAAGTTAATCATGATATTGAATAGCAGCAATGAATGAAGAATTACAAAGTTGTACTTTACGGGGACTGATTTAATGTATCAATGAATTAGTAGCAGGGGTCGCGCAAGTCCAGCTTTTTTATTGACAATAATGTTAATCATGTGAGTCGTAACACGACTGTGATCTTGATAACATCCTCATATTTGGCGGGAACCGGTGGACCAATGAAAATGCAATGGTCAGTTAGTCTTTTCATTAAATAGTTTGCTATATTATTTTGCTGCTCTTCATCATGAAAGGGTGCATATCAACTCACGTTACTCAAAAACATTTGGTTAAGAATACCGACGACGCCTCTGTCTTTTTTAATAAGGACATCATGATGTTTTGTATTCGACAATGTTTCAATTATCCTGATGGAGTAAAACTAACATCAAATAAATTCGTTTTAGAAAAAGACATGAAGTCTAACATTGGTGTTTTAGGGTATGCCAAAACCCTTACAAACAAAGTCAGGGTGATTTGCAATAAGAAAAAAAAATTGTTGTTTCAGCGTATCCAATAAAGTAGACAAAGCAAGCCTCTCGTAGGCATTTACCCTTTTTAGGGATAAGGTCCCTCTAAAGGGATCCATAACTATCAAATATATTTTTACCTGTGACGGTGGTGGAGCACATGTTTGAACAAACTATTCTATAAATAGAAGATGACTTAATTCTATATACAGACAACCAATCAGAAATAAAATATCAGACCAATGGGAGTGGGTTGCTGTGTATAAAACACAATGTTTCAACAGTCACAAAAGTGTTGCCTCTTGTATGACAAAATGAAATTTCAATTGGTAAACTGTCGATACATTGAAGTAAAAGAGTGGAAAGGGGAGCTCAGGGTTGATCTTCGAGAGTGGGAGAATGGCCAACCGACAAAAAAGGGGATCAGTCTCACCTTGATGCGATGGAAGAATTTGGTCGATGCTATAGAGTATGTGGATAAGGGACTTCGAAACAAAGACGGCTATAAAACTCATCTAGGAGGAAATGTGTACATATCTATAGGAGAGGGAAGCGTATGTGTGGACATCAGACAGTTTTGGAAACCCGAGAACGAAGTGGTCCCTACCAAGAAAGGTCTTTGTTTGAGACCTGGAGAGTACCAACGTTTAAAGGAACAAATTCCTGAAGTAGGCCGGACGCTACCAGAACTAGACGGGGTGGTCCCCTGTTACCTACAGAGTGACCACATGAACCAGTTGGGGGCTTTGAAATGTTCCGAGTGTAATCCTTGTGATTTTCACAACCATTAGTCCTGAGTAACAGATACATGGACAGGTTTGAACGTGTCTGTCTATAGATAGAAATAAACTCATTCACCAAAAATGGACATCACGTGACAGATAAATGGACACGTTTGAACATGTCTGTCTAAAAACAGAATTTACTTTCATACTCTATAAATAGACATCACGTGAACTAAAATTCCTTGTATATAGGAGTGTGTCTCGATTAACAGTCTCATTTTGGAGTCGATCTTCACTTTGAAAACATGAACTCTTCAGATTCATCGCGAGCCGGAGTTTTTGGAATGGAATATTACGAGAATAGATTACGAACCTTTGACACCTATCCGCCACAGATGGTTCCTGACAAGTACGAATTGGCTAAAGCCGGGTTTTATTATACCGGACTTTCTGATCGGGTGATTTGTTTTCGATGTGACATTAAATTGAAGGACTGGGATAAAAGCGACAACGCTTTAAACGAACATGAAAAATGGTCTCCAGACTGTCAATATTTGAAGATTGTGGGTGTTCCGAAACGGAGTTTGCTTGGTCAGTGTGGTTTTCACTTTAAAAGTAAAATAACACCAAATATGTTTGTGAGACAGACGAACACAAGCCCGAGTAGTAGTGCGGAAGACGTATGCTGTTGAACAATTGTAACACACTGGAACTAACACTGATTTGGACGATCACACGCTCATTATGTCCGGACTCTTGTGGATGGTATGTCGTTTAGTAGATGAAGTGGGCTGGTGGCTAACATTACATGAAAGACGACGGGAAGCTAGAGAAGCAGCGGAACAATTTGTACTCCTCTTTGATCATTATTATTGCGATAAAACGAGATCTGAAAGAGGATGATTAACAACGTTGTTGTATGTGCCGACTTACAGTGTAACATCGATTTAAAAGACCTAACATTACGTAATTTTAATATGGTCTACAATCCAAGATTATTTTCCGGAGTTCAGTGGAAACACAAGAAAGTCGGTGGCCATTGTATGTTATTCCCCAACGGAAAAATGATAGTCAATGGAAAAGTCTCAACACTTCAAGAAGCTAGGCGACGTCTTAGACGTTATGCTCGACTTTTACAAAAGGCGGGCTGGTGTGTATCACCACCATATCTGCCTCGTTCAAACTGGAAGGCTCGTAAAATTTAACACAGATTGTGAACTACTATAGTGCAAGTTACGAACTTGAACGGTTTCCAGCTGCCATGTTTGTCAAAGGCTCTGTACATTTTACATGCTTCCATAGTGGTTCCGTCTTGATGACGGGGATTGAAACTGAGAAACAAATGTACAATGTTTGTATACCTGTTCTTATTGAACTACCATTATTGTAAAGTGCGTTCGGGGGACTACCCTAATCCCTGGCGTACTGTGTTGAGCGGGGTCAATAAAATATAAAACCAATTCTTCTTGTTGTGAAAAAGAAAACAAACCAATAAAAGTTTAACAATTTTATTTTAAAACACATTAGCATATATTATTTACAATTCGTTCATTATAGTTTAAGTTCACAAAGTCAAACGTATTAACAATCCGTCTCATACTCCATCCACGACATCTAAGAATGACATAATACAAACAAAGTTGTCCACAGGTCGTTGTTCCGTACTGTTGAAGACGTTTATCATTGTAGATATAATTGTTTAGTAATACGTTTTTAAAACGTTTGTGATAAAAATCAGGAGGGCGTCCCATGGAATCAAAAAACTCTTGAGGGAAAGTAGAAGGCGACCCAATGTCGACCTGGTTGATGACTTTTGTCCGTGTTCACAATATACGCTCTTGGTCTCCTCTTGATCTTACTTGGAAGTTTGTCAGCCGGTCTCACACCGCCAAACTGGTTCACGTGTCATAAGCGATAATTTATCTCTGACGAGTTCATGATTCCAATGTAACGTTTCGACTGGCATCAATTTTCAAGAGTGCTGGAAACTTGGCGTAGACAATGACTGTACACGTTTCAGGTAGACCTTCGGAAAATTTAAGTTCTAAACGTATATGAGCTCTCTGAGACGATCGATCATTCAAATCCCCCTCGGGGTTAAACACATATAAGCAGCTTCCTGACTTGAAATCTCTTCTAGTCAAGTGAGTAACACGTTGAATCCTATCGCTATACAGTCTCTTAAAAGCGTCTACGTAGGTATCGCTCTTATAATTGGGTTGTAACGGTGAAGAAGGGGTTGACTGTCCATCAACAAAGAACCCCTCATAGTTACAGTTAAAGTGTTGAAAGTTAAATGGATTCTTTGTGTACTTTCCGTGTATGGCCGAGGAAGACACTAATTCTACAATCAATTGTCTTGGAACCTCACCCTGAAATAGGCATCGGTAATAAAGGAGTATTGTCCACTCGGCACCGCAAAGGTCTTGACGACGGATCTGGTATAGGGATATAGAGCCTCTGAGTTCTTAAGTGTTTTGGCTTGCCCGATAATCAATTCAGGGTCAACTTTTACCATTGCCACTTTTAAAGCAGCGTCACGAATTACTAATTTGTAAGCTTCGGTGTCCGGGGCAGCGGCAAAACGAAAGGGGTCCTTACTCTGCCATAATTTGACGTTGACTGGTGCTCCATTGAGGAGAAGACGGTCTTGTTGACACATGACTACCTGTAGATGACCTATGACATCAACCGTTTTACTTTGTACCGTCCAAAAAGACCTCATATACAATCCTGTATTTCTTCCCGAAGGATCAGTGTCATCGGGCCAATCATTATCGTCTTTGATGAATCCTATACAATCTAAGTCGTGTTTGGTCGGCGTACCCAATAACGTATCCAAGTAAGCCTTGTAAGCATAATTATTACCCACTTCGCTGGTAGGGTGTTGTTGAATATGAAGATCGATTTGGGAAAACATAGAATGTAAAATGTTGTTGGTCACGCCCACTTCCTCGTGTACTTCTAAGACCTCACCATTGGCCTTAATAATGTTAAAGTTTACATGTAGCAAGGTATTAGCCAAATCTATATAGCTCGTGGATGTCCCCGGCACATTGAATTCGATAGCGGCACCTTCAGTCAGTCTATTTATAGGTCTATAGATAAGCCATTCCGTTTTTTGTGACCCCACGTGGACCTCAGGGTTTTGAAATAAAGCTAAATTGTCACCGTGAATGTTTTCCATTAGGACAGTTGATCTTTAAAGTGTAACTTGGAACGTTTTTTAGTATTTTTTATCTTCGACTTTACAGGACGTTTAGTTCCTGTCTTGATCTTCGTGTCTTGAGTTTTTTTCTGACCTGCCCTTATAAACTTCTTTAAGTTCCGACTTGGTTAATACTACCGCTTGGGCAATGGGTGTGATAAATTGTATCGTAGGTTCTTTTCAGTACCACCAGACTGCTCCTTTCCCACAATGTACTGTCCCTTATAATTAGGTCTAAGCTTTCCTTCAGCCATACTTTTGAAATGCTGTGTCCACTTGTTTACATCCATCGTCGTAAATGAAGAACACAACGCGTGATAGTATTGTTCGTGCCTATTCCTCCCCTTATAAAGATTCGAATTCGATCGACTTGTGTTTTCTTAACCTCTACATAGAAGGGTACAGGATATTCAAACTTTTTCTTTTCTTTTTTTAATATTACTTAATCGTCGCAATATTGGAGCCATTGTGTTTTCTACATAAGATTCTTGACAAAGATCGGTACATACGTACAATGTGTCCGCATTGACGCCAGGGTTAATTTCTACCAAGGCACATTCCCAGCTTCTTTCCAAGTTATACACTTTATGTAATTCTGTAGTAAAATCGGTAGCAGTATTAGCCGGGTATTGTTCTTTAGAATCTTGACTAGACAGAAACAGGTAGTGACTTTCCATGGTGATTATCAGCAGTGTCAACCTAGCGCCCCTTATACGATTTCAGCGTTTTCCAATAGGTACGCGCTTCGGATATGGCTTCTTCGATGAGTGGAGTCAACTGTTTTAGTGCGAGCCATTGTTGTAATTCCAATTGAATTCCTATAGGTGTGGCAGTTCCGTTCAAAAAGCGTCGAATGTCCAGAAATATCAGTCCATTTTGGTTACACAGGGTTCCGTACACATTCTCCTGAAGGTGGTATTGTTTTATATACAGACACGATGTATGGTTGAGATCGATGGGTTTGATTTCATAGTCTAGGGGGTGATGTGAGACAGACACACTTATCATCACATTACCCGGTATGACACATACTAAGTCAATCAGTACAATTCGTATTCCTTTCATGACATTAAAAGTGCCTTTCACCCTTTCCTCGCCTTCTTCCAAACAATCCATAATAAGAGCATTGGTCGTCATGATTATGGTATAAAAAATCAAGACCGTCCTCAACCCTTATAAACTATAATCTGTCACATCCTTTGCTAGAATCCACGAATCGTATTTCTTTGGCCAGTGTAACCAACGCACTAGAAATTCCTTTTGTTTGTAACGCGTTCGCTTTTTCAGCACTTTCTCGATATGATACTCAGTGGTTTCATTGATGTTTACCGCTTGTAACTCTGGTTCATAAAAAGTTCCATTTATACTCTCACCATCCCAAGCCTCGAGTGTATAAACAGGTATTCCCTCTCTTTTATATCGTGACTTGACTTTAAAGAGTTCCCCTGTCCACTTTTGGGAATATTCTCGATCAAACATTCCTCTGACGTGGGAAATACGTACCGTTTGACCTAATTTATACTTATATCCTTTCTTTTTATCTGTTTCATTACATTTTTCTTTTAACCTTTTTGTCTTAGTATGTATTATTGTAGTCTACTTTCACTTTCGTTGTCTTTACCCAGAGACGCTGGGTTTTTGCCCAGACTTCTATGCACGGTGTGACTGTAACTATAGACAAAGTCATGTAACTTGTTAATATACTTCTTTTTTCTTGTTTTTAACATGTATCTAAACAGTTTGTGCTTAATGGTTTTGATGACCCGTTCCGCGTAGTTGGCTTTGGTTTCATTTTGTGTCACAATATGGTTTATATTCAGTCCTTTTAAAAACTTAGATACTTGTGTGTTTTTAAACTCGCTCCCTTTGTCGGTCAGTATGGTATTTGGCTTTCTATCTCCATTCTAAGGCTCGAATCACTTCCGTCCCTGTTTTCACTTTTAATGGTTGACACCAAGTGTACCTAGAAAAGATATCTATAACCACGAGTACGTACTTGAAATTATCGTTTTCTTTGGACAATGAAACCATATCCATTAAATCCATATCCCACATGCTATCCAACCCATTTACAATAACTCTTGATCTTTGAAAATGTCGTCTCGCCCCTCGAGTGAGTGAGTAAGCTTCTTGGTCTTGTAACCATTTTCGGATTCTGTAACGCCCAATTTTATATTTGGACTCTGATTTAACGACCTCATAGATTTTGTCTGGTCCCGAAAAACTGGCAGGATGGTTGGGGTTGAAGTAGATGGTGGCTAAATAGTCTTTCCAATTCATTATACATGTATCCACTTTTTTCTAGGTTGTCTTTCTTTCTTTTCAACTGGGCGTCCTGGGGGTCGCAATGTAATATCACGTTTAACAATGAGAGTGACAGGTATATGTAATTCTTTCAGTCCCTGGTAAAATTGTGTGGCACCGACGGGCGTGTAACTTTTGTGTTGATACTGTGTGTCTTTCAGCAAGTCGACTATATGAGATCCAAGAATTGTGGACCCTTTATAAATAAATTCTCCCTTTGAATTCCACCCTATTGTGTCATTTGGATCTCGTGACGTAAAGGTCAGTATCGCTTCTATCTTAGACCGATACCGTTTTGGTATCACTTCCAAGATTTCTGAAATGGTCAAGCCAGAGTCCTTTGTTGTTTCTACATGTTCCATGGTTTCAATCTCAGCTACTCCTCCTGTCTGTGATGTAGGGGTTGTGATAGGACGGTTCAGTAACCTTTGGTATTTGTCGTAAGGTAAAAGCACCGATTTTTGTATAAATTTCATTTTATAAAGCTCCGTAGGGCGGGTTCCACAGATTTCAACAGTTGAGCAATAAGCGCACTTTGTCTACACAGTAGTTCTTTTTTTCTTCTTACTACTAAGCTTCGTATCTCCAATTCGGCGAATTATGTTTTTGTGTTTCTTAAGCTTCTGTTTTTGTGACGGTGTGATAGGGAGAATATTTCCAAGCAAATTTACCACGACCTGGGTCAACGCTCGCAACTGATCGTTGGTAATGGTATCCAACAGTACTTTTCGTTGCTGTTTGGACGAGGTATTCATCAGAAGCTGTAAGTAGCTCCAATGTTTTTTGACAAGTCGACTCATCTTTAATGGTAAAGTGCTCTATTCCCCTTATAATAGTGTGTAGATTATAGGGTTCTCGCGGGGGAACACCTTTGTTCTCATTCTATACTTATCTTGACCCATTGGCGTTAAGTCCAAAACTAAATAACCAAAGACGTCATTTGTTGCGTCTTGATAAGCTTCCAATAATGCATTGGCTTTACCTGGAAACAATTGACGTCCCAAGGTCATTATCTGAGACGTACCTCGTACATTTTTGAACAACACAGTATACCAACTATTTAAAGCGATTGTTCTGGCTGATTTACCTTGTTGAAAAATATTTTGGGACAAGTAGATGACACTCAGACGGCGATGATGACACCCCTGTGTAAACAGCAACTGTGTCTCTTTACTTTTATCCACCTGATGCATGAGATCGTCTATGATAATCAAACAATGGTCTCCATTCGCAAACTTTTCCACTTCTGTTTGTGTCGGAAGTCCCGGATGAAGTTCGAAATGGGGTATAGTCTTGTCCATCTCATCGTAAAGAGACTGATGCACTCCATAACACCACATGATCTTCTGGGGTGGCTCTGTTCCATACATCATATCAAGATGATGTAACAACCGGTTCACCCACCGAGTTTTTCCACTTCCGGTTGGCCCCACTACAGTCATACTAGAACACGGTTTGAACGGAAGTAAGGGTGTTTCACTGGACGCTGAGTGGGGGTGGATATTGTTGTTCTGTGGTGATGATGGTGGTAATGGTTGGAGTGGTGGTGTCGATACTTCATGTGACAGGTCATGTTTACTGCTCATGGTTTATTCAAACACGTCTTATTTCGTCCACGATGGTCCTTGTACATTGTAACTGACCCTTATAATGTTTAATTTGAGTGACTAAAAAAACCTGAGAAAAATCGTATATGTTCTTTTATTTCAAACAACACATGCAACAGTAAAACAATGTCAAATATGATATGTACAATCAGGTAATAAAATGGTTATTCAATAACAGTACAAAAACATGCCAAAACCATATAAAAAACAAATAGTCACGTACATATCTTATTTACAATGTTAAACAAAGGTCAATCCAAAAATAATTACTTTCAGTAACCATAAGGTACCGTCTCAAAGTTGTCTATTCTTCTACGCTTCTTGTATACCATTTGGTATGTTTTTTCTTCTTTTCTATTGTAGAGCTTTAGTTTTCTTTTGTCCCTACATATCTTTCTCGGATTAACTTCTGTTACTGCTGATAGCGCTTCTGGGCATGTAACTAGCTGTTTCACACTATCAAAGTTGATCATTTGACTGTTTGTATAATGTAAAGTGAAACCTCTCACTTTGCAGGTTTCTTTGTTTTTGTTCGTTTTATATGCGTAGTTTTTTTGGACCTGCAGACACAAACTCGACAATGTGTCCTCCTTCGCCTAATTCGTTCGTGAGCTCTCCAAGGTAGTCTCCTAGTTGTGGTTCCCATTGTCCGGGAATACTAGTGAAGACACACGAATCAGTATCCCAGTACAATATTCTTCTATCCAATGTCTTTAACACACTGTAGAGTATAAGTCTGGCCCAACAGATAGTAAATGTGGCCAGGTATACGTTGGTTTTGTTATCCACAGGTAGACAGTCATTCTTGTACCTCCATTCCATTTGAAGTGTGTCCTCCGAGACTATGTGAAAGTTCTGCGGTTGTTTCATGACATCAGTAAAAATCTTAAAGAATTGGTCAGCTTCCGTTGTGTGGAAAAACTGTGTTTGTCGCATGTTAAGACGTTGTCCGAATTTACCCAAGAAACTATTGAGGCACAACTTGGGCAACGCCCTCAATCCGGGATTTTTAAGGATCATATCACTCTGTAGCGAGACGCCTTCCTTTTGAAAGTAGTCATTGATATATTTGAGGAAATCCTCCTCAGTTTTGATCCAGTCGGGAGGGCCGCTTGCCTCCTGTTTGAACTTGAGAAAGGTGTTGATGTACTTGGCAAACAGACCCCACTATTGTGTAGAGGATTTGTATTTGGTCGTGTCAGACCAATGGTACATATCGTAGATTTGAATGATTGTGTACCCTTGCTGTACAGCCGTTTGAAGTTCCGGTGTACACCAGGTTCCAATCATCGCCCTTTCTTCTTTCGAACAGATGCAATCATTTTGATTTTCTGTATCGGCGCATGTTTGACAAAGTGGGAACTTGAGTTTACCATTTGAACGGTAAGGAAGTACGGGATGATAGGGTCCTCTAGGTGGTAGTATTTTTACTTTGGCACTACCAAAGTAGTCGTTGATTGTTTTGAAATTGGATGTTACTATTTCAGGGTGTCCTACAGGGTATTGGAAGTATTTATTGACCCACGGATAGTGAAGTAAAATCGACGTACTTGATTTGTTCATCACCTGTTGTTTTGTAGTAAAGCCGACTGGCATTGGTTCTACCACCAAAAAAACCCCAAAGAATCTCGGGGATCCAGTCGGTCAGTAAAGTCCAAAGAGGTCACATATTGTTGAAGTTTCGGATCAGAATGGAGTTGATTTTGAAATTCGTGTTCCCAAATACATTTGTAGGTCATTCCTAGAGGCTTGATATACGTCTTTTTCTTCTGGGTCACGACATAGAGTTCTCGCATTGACTGGCTAGTTAATGGGTGAATTGTATCCTCTGCGTAACAGACGGGACAACCATGAAAGACACAACCGTGGTACTCGTAAGCCGTATTGGTTTCGGCACAGTAGCCATCCAATTTGTACCGTGTTCCCGGTAATGTCTTTTCTCCGCCATTGAGAGCGTGTTGAATAGTGATACCATCTTGTTTGGACATCAACTCCAGCCACTGTAGAGACATCCGACTGAAACTGTCTTTTCTGACAGACGAAATTTGAGCAATAGGCGATTTTATAAACCGTTTAGTTTTGATAATGTCATCTTCTAGATGCCCTTCTTTAATCCAAGTATCGTTCTTCAGAATTTCTAAGTGACCGTCAATGTATCGGGCCGGTGTCCACTCTTTGGCGTCATTGATTTTGACCTCCCATTCTTCTTCAAAAACCTTGGTTTTGAAGATACCCATACACACGGAAGCGATGGTTGAATAGTTAAAGGGGCAACAGAGACGGGACACATCTCTTGAACAATCTTACCCTTTTTCTTTTTCGTTAATAAGGCAGTAGTCTGCGTGGCGGTTTTCAACAAATCTCTAAAGGTTAAACAAGCTTTTCTTAAAATATCAACGTCACTACGACAATACTCAAGCATTTCTTTTCGAAAGTCATAGGTCTCTTCTTTCTTAGAATCGAGCCAAGCCAACAATTCTTCTCGTTCTCTGGCACTCATGAAATCATATCCGTAATATTTAGCGTCTGGGTACGGTCCAATATAAGTCTGGTTTTCCCGAGTGTTGAATAAGTGAGGAAACCAACCCTTTTTCATCTCTGTTATACCAAACGTCTTTGGCAGGGCAGCAAGCTTCATGGGGAGAAAATTCAAACTGTCTGTAATTGTGATGTTAAGACCTTTTTCTATCGTCATATACATAATTTTTGAACCATTGTAAATGATTTTGTTCGGGCGTATTGACTGGTCAATGAGATACTCAAGTAGAAAATAACCGTCATATCCTTTCATATTGTGAGCAATGGCTTTATAGTGTTTGTGTTGAGGTGAAAATAACCAGGCCCCGAAGGTTTCCAACGTCTCCCAACCTTCAAAAATAAATTCACGCTGTCCGCAACTCGGTAAACAAGGTTCTTTTTCCTCTTTCTGACAGATTTCGCAACGATCTCCACATTTTTTACACGGTGCGTCTGGTGCCTCGTCTTTACATTCATCACATGCTGTTTGGGCGACAACAAAATTGGGTCGATGGGTCGACTTTCCACACCAAGAAGACTTACAGTTCTGGCATTTAAGGCAAGTATTACATTCTGATTGACTGTATTCACACTCTACTGGACGGTATCCTTCTTGACATTCTAATACTTCATCTTGAGTACATTCAAAATCAAAGAAGATAAATTTAGAATCGTTTTGTTTGTATGGTGTAGCTCTCAAGAAGCAGAGATGATCTTCGAGCACATATGTTTTACAATAATTACATAAGTATTCTCCACATCTATGATCTTTTATATTACGCTTTGTCCTATTTATGACTTTATAACAGATACGACATTTCCAGAATGTCTCACACGGCGACACCTCTTTACTTTGGTCGTCATCTCGCTGACGGTTAAGTCCCTCTGGTCCTTGACGGTGTCTATCGAAGCACTCTTGCGATCGGCATTTCATGTTACAGTCTTTACATATCACGGTGTTTTCTGACATGAGACAGTTGTCCTTCTTACATACAAGGCATTTAATCTCACATGCATGTCTTTCTAGATTGTTGTAGTGTTTGAGACATTTGTCACAAAAGTAGCTTACGCTGAAGAATCCGGTGATAATGGTTATGGCGTTAAAATGATTGTCGTCGACCAAATACAGATATATACACGGGTGTTCGCCAGTATTAGGGTTGGTGATAAATTTGTTACCCAAATCGCTGATTATCATTATTTTCACACCAAGAACTTCTTCAAACGCTTCTATGTTACTGAGACTGGCTGGGTAATTCAGAGGTACATTCGCCATTCGACTGAGTATGACTGCAAGTTGTCTCTGCTCATTTCGTTTGTTTTTCAGCAAATTCGAAAAATAACTTTTTGGAACCTTGTTTTGTTTGAGAATCAGTTCCAAATTACTTTTCTTTCCTCTGTTTTTGACAATCTCTTTCCATTCTTCCGGTGAACATCTATTTAATTTTGCCCAGCTGACCCCTATAGCTCTGGCCATACACAGTTGATCTTCATTTTCTATAGTCACGATGGAAGTTTTGAGTTGTAAAGAATTATTTTTTCCTTTAAGTTTAATGATTCTTTGTCTTGTGCCTCCTTTGGGTAAATTGATCGATCCTATAGTTATTTCAAAACTTGAGTCAATAGCCAACTCCTGGTTACTATTAAGTATCTTTTCGATAGTAGACATGACCACATCGGCACAGAGTTCACTCCATTTTTGTAATGGAATAATGATCGGATCGTGGATTCCCTCGTGATGAATGATGACCCTACCCAAATCATTTCCCGCTAAATTCCCCCGCGCCTGACCTAACAGATCGTCAAACATTTGGTGAAGACCACTTCGTACATCGTGGAGACGTTGACCGTGATACTCTTCATCTATCTTGACTTCATAGGTCGTATCCTTTGCCGCATTTTTGGCAAAGGTTCGCACACCTTTCTTTCTTATAGTATACTTTAGTTTAGGTGTATCCAATTCATGTGATGGGCCTTGTGGGAGATGGTCGGATCTATTGGACGGACCCGGTTCGTCTCCTGCTCCGTATTGAACAGCTGTCACCGGACTCCAAACATATGATGCCTCTTTCACTTCATCGTCAAACAAAATTGCTTGAACAGCTGGCGTCGGACTCCAAGGGCCGTCTTCAACACAAGCATGTGATGCCTCTTCTATTTCATCGTCAAACAAAATAGCTTGAACGGCACCCTCCACTTCATCTTGTTCTTGAACATAATCAAATGCCAAGTCCAAATCGGCATTCATGGCAGAAGACATTTGTTGATCAGTTGATGTAGATGCTCCCCCAAAATGTTGAAGTATGAGGTCAAGTTTTTCATTGACAAAGATGCCACCGTACTCAGGATTTCGTATCTGGAAAAGTCGTAACCGTACAGTTGAAGACTCTTGAATACCCCATGTAGCGGCAAAATCCATCAGTTCATCTTCACTAAAAATTGTGTTCAGCATGAATTCGAGGGTTGAGGTCAGTAGATCCATGTTTCTGTAAAATGATTTCCAATGTTTACAAGACACCCTTATTAAATGTAACACTCTATATGTAATACTACTATAATTAAACACAACACAATAGAAATGAACATGATTAAATGTGGGTATATTTACATACTCGAATAGTTAATTATAGTAACATGAATGAGGTCATGGGAGAATACTTTGTTAACCATGTTATGTTCAAACATTCAAGATTATTCCCCTGTACATTAAGCTACTCAGGTCAAAATGAATGTTATTGTTTACAACTATTCAGATACGGAGTAGCCAACCAGTATGTCGGTGTTTGATTGCATTGTTATACATAAACAAGTTAAACTGTGTTAAGAGTGCTGCTTTATATCTAAAATTCTTGACAGTCATTGTAGATAACTATTAGATGTTTTCAAATTTATGTAATGAAGAAAAATTCCTTTCAATAAAACAAATGTTATTGTTAAAGTATTTTTTAAAAAACAAAACAAAAAAACAACAAAAAAACAATGCACTTGTTCAAAAAAGTGCATACATAACACCTCTTTCGGTAAATCCAGTACGTTCAACAAATCTTATTTTTCTAAAAATGTTGTTCTTAAATAATGTATCTATATTATACCTTGATTGTGCTATCACGTTTTTCAACAAATATATATGTTTAAAGATTTTATTTGAAATAAACCAGATTTTACCTTCATAAAAATCATGTACTTGTATTGAAAACCATATAATAATCGTATTTGTCAGTAACAATATGCAAAAAGAGTAACATACTTAAGATAAAATATCATTCTTAACTGCTGCGAACAACTATAATTGAAATAAGATCAGGCTTTTTATCTACATTTCCCGTAACGAACATAGACAGAAACATGTTTACATGGGGTTGCTTGTTAAATCATAAAATCGCTTGACCAGTTCTGTGAGATTTATCTGTCCTTAAATGAACCAGCGGATTACTGGTTGACAATTACTACGTCCCTGGTCAATCTGTCTGTTCAGGTGCAGTGAAGTTTAACATTGATTTAAACCATAGTAAATAATCAAACCGCTGGTTTTTAAACACAATTTATCATTGTTTTTTCTCTCTTTATTTGGGTGTGTGTGTGTGGTACGAGATCGAATCTCGACAGTGCCACATTTTATTAAATTTATTATTATTATTATTATTATTTTTTTTTTATGTTTGCTTCTGTTGATGCCAATTTTCTCGGTAATATCATGCTCAAGTATAACTTTTTTTAAAATCTCCCCGACAGCTTTTACAACACCGGTTTCAATTGTTTGATGTACTATCTGCGTCACTGACACAACATCACCACAAAATATTGAAGCTGGTTTATCGTTTATATAGACATCTGACCTTAACAAATGTCTTTGTATATAATGCGGATAAATAAGATTTTTGGCATAGAATTGATACGCTTCGCTCCGAAGAGTTGGTGTTCCAAAACCTTGCCGAGACATCTTAGATATGAGTTTGACATTTTTCAGTTGTTCTATTCATCCGGGTATTTCTTCATACTTGAATATGATTTGTAGTTTTTTACTCAGGGGGTGGGTACATTGGTCAACTAACATTTAATTCATTGGTCATTTTAGGGGAGGAGGTGACATTTTTTCCTTTGTTCTGTCCATTCGTGTATTTTCTACCACATACATAACAACTCCCTAGCTTTTCAAAACAATTTACTTTTCATCTTTTTGAAAAAACAAGATTTATACAATGGCTTCAAATATGCGCGGCTGTGGTGAGTAAATGATATTAATAAACATTTAGTGTATTACGTATACTCTCTCAGGACCTAAATTGTAATTATTATTATTATTATTATTTTACGTTAATCGTATTCCATTATATGTGTATTGGAACATTTTTGTTATTGCATTTACAATAAACATTTATTTAAGCTTTTTAAGTCTTTCTTTTTCTTTTTGTATTGATATATCATTTATTACTTATTAGGTCAACACGAGAACATGAACGTCTTCAACCCCCGTAATGCGGTGACAAAAACGGTAAGCTAGTATATTTATTAGCGATTCCTTTTATAAGTATTGTATAACAAAATAACGTATATTATATGCATGACAGCATAGTATAAATTCAAATTGTATGCTTACTCTTAAAAATACAAGATGTAAACAAAGACTGACTCTTTTGAGACATTTTCTTTATAAAATATCGATAAATGTAGAGGTAAAAAGGGTAAGCTAGTATATCTATTAGCGATTCCTTTTATAAGTATAATATAACAGAATAACGTATATCATATGCATGACAGCGTAATATAAATTCAAAATGTGCGATTACTCATAAAAAATACAATATGTAAACAAATACTGACTCTTTTGAGACATTTTCTTTATAAAATATTGATAAATGTAGAGGTAGTTGACAACTAATTAAGCGCGTAGCGAATCTATGTTCCAAGCTAGTCAACCGGTACTTTGCTGATATAATCACTATTATGAATTTTATGCGTTCTTGGTCAAATGTTCAATGTTTTTCATCTCTATATGAACGTGCTCACGCGCGCGCGCGCGCGCGCGCGTGTGTGTGTGTGTGTGTTCTTGTGTGTGTGTGTGCGTGTGCGTTAACAAAACAATTTTAAATAGTGTTCTTTATTTTCAGGTGGCTAAAAAGTTCCAAATACCGGAGCTCTGTGATGTTACAGAGGGAATGTGTTTCCCAAGTGCTTATATGATGCTGCTAATGTTAATACAAACTGGATGTGGCCGTTATATTGTGCAAAAACTGAAAGTTATTAAAGAACTTCCAAATGGGGATGTGCGAACAAACACTCGTAATTTACCTAAATTTAGTTTTCAATATCCTGACAATTTGTACGGCATCAGATATGGTTGTGAAGATAATGATGTCTATATTAGGCGGCCATTTACAGTTGACATTTACAGTTGACGAAGCCTTTTCCGCTATAGAAGTCGTTTTCAGTTTGTTTACCCATTTGATTGGTCAGCGTTCTACCGAATTCAATACTTTAGGTATCAAACTGATAAAAACACATGGCAATGCTCCCATAGGTATTACTATGAAGAGTGCTGGTTCGACCAAGGTTATGATTATACTCAATTTAAGTGGCATTTCTTGTATTGACCATTTGATAGTTGTTTTCCTACATGAATTGAGTCATGTACTCGAAGGATTTAATGGAGAGTCTCACCATTTAGAATTTTACTCTCTGTTTATCGCACTGAAAACTCTTTTTTTACACCAAATGCCTGAAGGGTACAACGCTGATATCATTCAAAAGTCTAATGTTTCAACGTACGCCCCGTGTCCCGTTGGACCTTCTAATACACCGCCCATCATTGACTTAACGGATGACAACTAAATACTTAATAACGGGACTAGTCACATTTTATGTGATTGTAACATGTATTCTGTTTTACCAGTTTGATACTTTTAAATATGTTTGCATTGAAACAAAAAGAAAAACTATGGGGTGTTTCAAACCTCAGACCTTTCAGGATCAGAGTTAATCACTCAAAAGTAAAAGCGCGATAGACCACTGACCTTGGGATAATGCATTGTTCATAATTAATCAGAAAGCTATTTTGTATTTACTAAAAGGGGTAAACCATACTTGTTTGAATATTTGACCTTTTTTCTTTCTTATGGCGTGTAGGCTCCAAAGATTAACAATTTCTAGTGATTATCTGAAATTTTGTTTGAAATACGTTTTATAAAACCATACAGTAGAAATGTTACAAAGACTTTTGTAAATGGTCGCCTAGATAACGTTTTATTGCTTCAAACATTTAACCAACATTATTACTTATGAATTCAATGTTACATTACTCTTATCAATGTTTTTTATTAAAACTATCAAGTACACACTCATATTTATAACATACATCTTAGTGAATTTCCTTGAGAAAATGATTATTGAAAATTGTGTACAAGGTTTTGTTCATTTATTTTCAAATTAGTATGTACAATAAATGTAGTTACCTCTGAAGTTGACTTCTTTGTGTGTTAATGACTGATCTCACTACAATGATAGGCGCGAAGGGTCATGACTTAATATAAAGGAGCTTTTAACATAATTGCTGAATTCATGCGAACGTTTTTAAGTGATCATTAACATTTAAAGTGTTTAATGAAGACAGACCGTCCCCGTAAAGTACAAGCTTTGTGATTCTTCAGCCATTGCTGCTATTCAATCAAACTCACATGATTAACTTGTCATCCGCTCAAAAAAGCTGGACTGGCGAGACCCCTACTTTATTAATGTAAATAGATTAAATCTTAATTATACAAAACGCTAGGTCGAAACCAAATTTATTAGCGCCAAATATGAGGATGTTGTCAAGATTTCAATGATAATGCCATTATGCAAATTTGACTGAGCTATTTATAATTGATGATATCATTATGCAAATTTGACTACGGATAGACCCCTATACTACTAAGAACGGATTTACACGTTTCCGGCACGACATAATCGATGCATACTGATTTGTTTCTGTGCTCCGAAATGTAAAACTCAAAGAGGTCGTTCAAAAAAAAAATTCGTTATGTTATAATAAAAAACAATAGTACCTTAGCGTACCCCAACTAAATTGTCAAACTTTTCCTTTTTTTCAATTACAGAGAAAAAGTAAAAATACGACTAAAAATGCACCATTTCGGACAAGATTTTGTACAAACAATTCTTGCATACCGGACGTGTGTATCCCGTTTTGTGACCAGAACTGGAAAAACTCATCTTACATCCCCCATGTTAGATGAGTCACGCGCAACAACGCGCCACTTCTTATTTCTTTTTTGTTTGTTTATGAAAAGTATATTATGCATTTTCAATAAAGCCCAATAATATATATATTTTTTCCCAAGACTTAATTAAAATAGAAAATAAATATTCGTGATAAACGCGATTTTTAGTTATTTAGAATTACTGCGCTCCATGACATCAGTTAACAACGTCGCACGCGTTTTTTTGTGTAATTGTACAAAGTTAATTTTCTACGTCATTTTTTTCCACAAATTGATAAATTTAGATATGCAAGAAAGATATATATCATGTTTTTCAGGTCCGGATCGAAAAATCCGACCTTCGGGCACGCTGCGTGGCCGGTAACTCGGCAAGGCTCGTTACCGGCTTACGCCCGTGCCCTCGGGTCGGATTTTTCTATCCGTACCGGAAACACATGATAGATACTTATAAGATTTTGGGAAGTACCCCCGAAGTTCCGTGCCAGCTCGTTAAACCAAATCAACACCGGTTATCAGGGAGGTCGCAATTCAAAAAGTAATGCCCATAAGTTACGCCCCTCCATTTTCGAAACATGAATCTGCCCCTGCAATCGTTAAGGTGTTCGAAATTGTCAACAGTTTAGCTTATGCCATCATGGATTGAAATCAAGTGCATGTACTACTTATCTTAACTTTAAACGTTGCTTATGTTTAGTCATTTTATTTTATTAAGACTCTCATACTATCAGCGATTGGAAATAGCATATAAACATCTCTATTACAGAGACCATTTCTTCGACACAGCAGAACGAGCCAGACTTCACAAGGGCGAAAGAACGTACAAGTCTAGCAGTGCGTCTGGATTATTGCGAGGTGAACAGCCAATTCGATCCCAGTATGGCTACAAAATAAATGAGGCCAGAATGTTACCCTCAAAAAGACTTGGTATTGAAGATAGTTTATAAATGAATAAACCAGCCAAAACTTCAACGTTGTATTGAAGTATTTCTGTTTTGCATACATAAATTATGCCGTGTACATGTTGCTTTCCTACAACGACTATGAAATAGCAAAACTTACTATCATCACTGTGTTTGATATGCCTGTGCGGTGCACTTTGTATTTTATCGACACATTACTATATATTACAACAACGTATTTCATGGCCTTTAGAAACAACTGTTATATTGTTGCTCCAATTTTTTACAAGGTCAACATTGTATGTATACATGTACGCACAAATAGGACATATATTGTAATAAAATATCAGGTGTATTTTGTTTAAAATTTTATTAAAACGTTTTAATCATAAATAACAGGTTCATTGGATCACAGTAAATCACAGACAGATGAACAAGGTTAACTGAAAAGCAAAGTGAAAAAAGTTATGCACCATATGTATTAAAACTAAATTCAACGTGGAATCACAGATACATGGAATCACACACATATACATGATTAACATCATGATTAAAAATGATCGTACAAAAATATGGCTGAAACAAACTAGAGATCAACAAGTCACTACTTCCTGAAATAATATACTGAGGATTGATATGAAAAAATAAACAAAGATCTCACGCGGAATCACAGTAAATTACATATTTATACAGACTGATATGCAACGATTGTATTTTTTTAGATCCTGGGCCGGTATTTATAAAACTTCTTTAGTGTTTTTTTTAAACAAAGAATGTTCTTTTTCAATAAAATCGATGAAAATAAAGTATTTTAGACATGAATAAGTCATTACATTATAAAATCAGACAAATACAAATTTAGGCAAATGACTTCAGTAAGGAAATGACTTAAGATGTTTTATGAATACCGGTCCTGGCCTCAATTTTACGAATCTTCTTTAGCTTAGCATGTTTAAGAACAAGCTTATTTTAATTTGTCAAACTTTATAATGAAATGTTGTGTTGAATTATCAACAAATATTACGTTAAATATATTAATAAGGATTCCTATTTCTAGTCTTAAGACAAAGAAGAAAATTTAATGAAGGTGATATACTGTTATAAGGAACTTAAGAAATTTCGACAATTGGGGTCAGCAATGTAAACATAAAATAACTGAGAATCCGACCCATAAAACTTATTACTTAAATGTTTCAAAATATGTATAATATATAATGTGAAGCAGGGACAACAATTTCTACCATCTTTGCTCCTGTGGTAGCATTTTTACAACATCAATATTTGGTCTGGGGCTCGTTTTAATAAAGATCTTAGTCTAATTTAGGCGTAATTAGTCTCATATATTCGTGTTTTGCTATGCAATTTGATTGAAAGAACTTTAGTCAGTATTCAAAATGAAACAAGAAGTTGTGATGTTGAGCAATTAAAAAAAAATCAATGTGTTGCACTTTGTGACATTTATACAAATTTAAGATTATTGATGTTACGACTAGGATATTTTAATGAAACGCTCCCTCAGTCTCAAACTCAGACTCAGCATGTAAGGGTATATAGTCCGAGTGATTTCTGTTCTTTAAAACTATAAGTCATCGCGGTGTACATTCTGGCGGTGTCTATTGTAAGTATCTTTACGAACAAATCGTTTTCCACAGAGGTCACAAATATGCTGTGGATCAAAGTGGGACTTAAGATGAACTGCCATTGTTCGTTTCGAAGAAAATATCTTCTTAGAAAGCGTACAGGAAACCGTCTTAAGCGAGGTTTTTCCACACAATTCCTGGTGTCTTTTTAAGTTTTTTTTATAAACAAATTCTGTATGACACTGGCCACACGCAAATTTTGCCTTCCCATGTTCTTTTCTAAAATGGTCATTTAGTTCTGGTTGGTTGTAGAACTTCTTGCCACATATAGAAATTGAACAAATGTATCTCTTTGCACGCCTATGTACTCTATCTGTGTGGCGTCCTAGCGACTGTTTCGTGGCTAGACGTTTGCCACAATTGCGGCTACCAGTTCTACTGTTAGATTCTTCATGGTAGTTTCTTATGTGGAATTTACATCTCCATCTTGAGCTGAATGAAGAGCCGCACGTTTCACATGAAAACCTTTTCCGCGTGAGTGATTTATCTTTGTCCAAAAAAACATGTGAAGAAGTCAAGTAAATCAAGCTGAAGATTGATATCGATATTACATTGAATCCACTTTTTTTCAGCATTTTTAAGGCTTCTTATGACACCTTTATCAAGATAATATGAGCCACGTCGCGCGATTTTGGGCCTTCGGACATATTTTTGCTATTACAATGTTTTAAGGTATTTGAATGCCATGTAATTTCAGAAAGATATTCTGAAAATTTCATGTTGATATCACTTAAATTGCGTAAGTTACGTGTTTACAAGTGAGATCATGTATTGAGCATTTTGAATACTAAATTTGACGTCATTCAAATGACGTCGTAATAAAAGTGCATTATTCAAATGACGTGCAAAATTATTGTATCAATATTACAACTAGCTTATAATTTAAATTATTTTCTTATCACAGAATCTTTAAGGAACATAAATAAAAATTAAAATAATGAATCATTTTTGTATTTTTAATACATTTGGCCGTTTTAAACACAGACTATCAATCCAGTCAAAATATGTCGGGACGAATTCCATGGTTGCTATGGAAACATGAGTGAACCAATGGTCATAAATTATCGAGAAAATGATGCACCAATGACAAACCTTAAAAAGAAAGAAATTGATTTACATAGAAAAAATCATTATTTTTGGCATTTTTTATTAATGATTATTTCATTTGTAATAATTATGTCCGAAGGCCCAAAATCGCGCGACGCGGCTCATATATCAACACCCTTTTCACGAGTACCCGTATGGTATAAAAGCTAAACAAAATAACGGTGTATGGATTTTCTGAAGTAATTTTGGAGAAACTTAATACTGAAAGGTTATATAAAACTATACTTTTTTTCGGCTCCTACCCCAAATATCAGACTTTGCTTCGATGAATTAGGTTATGAAATAGGTATTCTTGCATACCGGACGTGTGTTTCCGGTCATGTGACCAGTGCTGGAATAATAATATCTGTCATGTGTTCCCGTTACGCATATTAAAATCCAACCCAAAGGCACCTGCGTTGCCAGGTAACGAGGCTTGCCGAGTTACCGGCTACGCGCGTGCCCGGGGGGGGGGGATTTTTCTATCCAAAACGGACACACATAATAGATATTTTTTCTAGCATACCTTTAATAACATTTTTTGAAAATACATACAAAGCGCATTTTTGTACATTTCACCAAAAATCACGTGCAAAGGAGTTTACTGACGTCATGGCGCGTAGTAATTTTTATTCACTGCATACATTCCTTCGATATCACGTCTTTTAAGGGTCAGTTTTTTCTTTATGAAGATATATTTCCAGATGGAACTTTCCAGCACGGCTGATGTCACCGGAAAAGCCTATCCGGTGTGCTAGAAAAACGCATCTTACACCCCTATGTAAGATGAGTTATGCGCAACAACGCGCCACTTGTTTTTTTTTTTATTGTATGGTTTTTGAAAAGTAGATTATTTCATTTCAATAACGCGCAATCAGTATGCAAGACTTTTAATGAAAGTTGATAATAAATAATCGTAAAAACGCTATTTTTAAAAGTACTATTTGACGTCAATAGTGATATAAAATTACTGCGCTCTATAACGTCAGTAAGCAACGTTGCACGCGCTTTGTGGTGAAATGTACAAAAGTGAGTTTTCTACGTCAATTTTGTCACCAATTGATAATGATAGATATGCAAGAAAAAACTTAAATCATGTTTTTCCTGTCCAGATCGAAAAATCCGATTTTCTATCCGTACCGGACACACATGATAGATAATTATAGTTCTATGGTAAAATTAACAGCACCTAGCCGTTTATTTTCGAAATAGTTTTCAGTTAGTTTAAGGTTGTTCGCGAAGAGTATTGTTTACGCAAGTAGTAGACATAACCAGCATAACAATGAATAATAAACATAGCAACTTTTGTTTTCATTCCAAAAGCGTTAACTTTTTATATTACTTCAAGCGCAAAACATACACGATAACTCTACCACTGCTCGACAGCGCCACCACTAGGGCAACAGCGCAACCACTTTTATAAATATGTGCATTTTTCCTTTTTAAGAAGTGCTTATCAGTTTTTTTTGTGTTCCGGCATTGGTACTATACATAGCAGTAATGTTTGCATGCATGAGACTGTTCTTACGGGGTGAGTAAGCACCGAAATGCACTTGCTATGCAATCAGATCTCAAAATATGCACAAGTTTAATTCGGTAGAAAAGCTCCTGACACCACAGTTTGCACAATATTTAAACGAAATAGTAACCAGCCTACAGTAGAAGTGTTCTTACGCGGTACCACATTCTCCAATTTTCGAAATATGTCCGTTAAATGAAATTATCAAATAAAAAATAAATCATACTCACGTTTGTTCATGTAAACATAGGGCACAGCTCCACCACGGAAGTGTCGACAGCTCTTTTTCTTTGCACCACCGTAAAGTGGTGGAGCTGGCGTTTACAGGCCGTGCTTTTTGGAATATTAAATCAATATTATTAATTGTGGTAAATCTTATTAGTGAGTAACAGTGCATCTTTAAATGAACTTATTAATATTTGTATACTTTTCGCACAATACCCTTATTTTTTGGAGATGCTGTATTTGGATCAGGCTATAGGAGGGAAAGAAAATAATTGAACTTAGGTCTGAATTTGTCAGTACAGCAATGCTCCTAATAGCAGATCTTACATGCACATATGGCTGCATGAATGATGGGAATGCGCACTAATATATATAACCCTTAAGGGTTATCTCATGCTGTTTAAGTGTGACTTAATTTTAACAGCTACAAGTTCAAAAGAATACACAATGAGGTAAACACTGCAAAAAAAATTATATCCTCACTTGAAGGGATTATGAGGTCAACCCATTCCAAAAGTTGAATGGATGATTGAATAAATGTTTTTGTGTGTGCCATAAACTAGAATAACTCACCACCAGAATCCAGAGACGGTTGTTCTCATTCACTGCACCAATGACTGATTCATATTGGTTGAAGTTTACCTGCAAAATATAAGAATTAAACCTAAAGCCTATTATTAAGTGAATCATACAACTTACAACTAATTTACATCCTGATAGATTTATTAACATGTTCTTTAAAACATTTTGATTGTAATAACAATAACATCAAATGTTTACTTTATATACTTTTAACAGTAACAAATAAATTTGGCAACTTACTTCCCTCAAGTACCTAGTCCTTTCAAGACAACCTCTAAAATGGCAGTTGCATTTATACAGTCCAGGTGGAGGACCTTTCTTCCTGCTGTGGCGATATGTAAGCAGGCATCAATCAGCTGGAAACATAATTTGTAAAGGACTTACTACAGATGAAAGAACTACGTCAAACCTTAAGGTGACATAGTTGAAACACAAAACTTACTATAGAAAATGATAACTGACTCACGACTTTCCTATAGTATTTGTTGCACAATGACCAAAGCAATATTGACATACCATTCAGGCCAATGGTGACATATTGATCAGGTCTATGGTGACATATCCATCAGGCCAATGGTGACATATCGATCAGGTCTATGGTGAAATATTGATCAGACCAATGGTGACATAGCAATCAGACCAATGGTGACATATCCATCAGGTCAATGGTGACATATTGATCAGGCCAATAGTGACATGTCCATCAGGTCAATGGTGACATATCGCTCAGGCCAATGGTGACATATCAATCAGGCCAATGATGACATATCCATCAGGCCAATGGTGACATATCCATCAGGACAATGGTGACATATCCATCAGGCCAATGGTGACATATCAATCAGGCCAATGATGACATATCCATCAGGCCAATGGTGACATATCCATCAGGCCAATGGTGACATATCCATCAGGCCAATGGTGACATATCCATCAGGCCAATGGTGACATGTCAATCAGTCCAATGTGGTGACATATCCATCAGGCCAATGGTGACATATCCATCAGGCCAATGGTGACATATCCATCAGGCCAATGGTGATATATCCATCAGGCCAATGGTGACATATCCATCAGGCCAATGGTGACATATCAATCAGACCAATGGTGACATATCCATCAGGCCAATGGTGACATATCCATCAGGCCAATGGTGACATATCCATCAGGCCAATGGTGACATATCCATCAGGTATATGGTGACATATCCATCAGGCCAATGGTGACATATCCATCGGGCTAATGGTGGCATATCAATCAGGCCAATGGTGACATATCCATCAGACCAATGGTGACATATCAATCAGGCCAATGGTGACATATCCATCAGGCCAATGGTGACATATCCATCAGACCAATGGTGACATATCCATCAGGCCAATGGTGATATATTCATCAGGTCTATGGTGACATTTTGATCAGGCCAATGATGACATATCGATCAGGTCTATGGTGACATATTGATCAGACCAATGGTGACATAGCAATCAGACCAATGGTGACATATCCATCAGGCCAATGGTGACATATTGATCAGGCCAATAGTGACATGTCCATCAGGCCAATGGTGACATATCGCTCAGGCCAATGGTGACATATCAATCTGCCCAATGGTGACATATCCATCAGACCAATGGTGACATATCCATCAGGCCAACTATTGTTACACTTCAAGTATGCATAATAATACCATGCAATGTGATGGCAAAGCTTACTTCATCTGACAATGTGCTTTTGAGGAATTCAAAGCTCCTTCTGGTGAGAACATAAGGCCCAATGTTCATCACACGGATGTCATCTATTGATTGATGAAGAATTGTTCTTAGAACTAAAAAAAAAGAAATCATACATGTGTCAACATTGCATATTGAAATGTAATATCTTTCACAAATGTCTTAAAATAAATCACTATTATCTTGAAAATTGAAAATGTTTTGAAGGATAATACACTGCAATCATTACCAAGTATAAATAAAGCAAACAAGCAGTCATCAAAACTAGTCTTTGGATGATCAAGCCCAGAATATCATACTACTGCTTGGCATTACATTTTTAACAAGCCCTGGGGCCTTATTTATAAGCATCTTAAGTCATTTCATAATTTATGTCGATTTCTTAAGAAATTTTAGTCAAATAAAAAGAAATGTATATTAAAATGCTTTTAACATTTAAGCATGTTTTTTTTATAAATAAGATCATTAAGAATTATGTATTTGGATTGTTTTTATTTCATATGACTGAAGAGATACTAAAATAAGGAAAGTGACTTAAGTCAGAAAATGACTAAAGAAGTTTTATGAATATAGCCCCTTGCGGTATAAAACAAGAATTTGAGCAAACCTGGAAAGCATTTAACCAGTGCAGACTTGCGGGCTTGTTCAAATTTTGACCCTGTACTAGTACAAAATCAGGGATGTGATTGACCTGGCAGCTTAAGGGCTAAAAAAATTCGGCCATGGGTTTATTGGGCGCTCTTGGGGTCAAAAGCGCACTGCTGTAGAAGAAAAAATGGCTTTTTAGAAGCTCTTTTGAGGGCTCTCCTCACTTTAATTTTGAAGCAAACTTGAATATAAACTTAAACAACTGAAAGCAACAAAATATTTTTTTTCAGGTAAAAAACATTTATTTTTTATTTTTTTTATATATATATATATATATATTTTTTTTTGGGGGGGGGGTCTCTGGGGCCATTAGATCCATGGAATTCCGCGAATCCGCGGACAAATCACATCCCTGAAAATGAGCCTAAATTCAAGTCATCTAAGAATCTAGCACTGAATATGATCAACTTCCCATAACAACATACATTTGAAGTTTTGCAAAACTATACTTGGGGTTAGACAAACAACATCCAACGCTGCTATATATGGTGAATTGGGTAGATACCCGTTACATATTAATAGATATATACGGATTTTAAAATACTGGTTTAAACTTAAGAAAAGCGATAATATAGTTATTCAATAGGTCATTGAAGATGCTATGTTAGATATTGATAATGATAAGTCAAACTGGTTTAGTAATGTGAAGAACCTTCTTACACGATATGGATTTTATTATGTATGGTGTGATGATTCACAGATAAACGAACACCATTTTATTTGTATTTTTAAACAACGTCTTATAGACGAATATTTACAGCAATGGCAACGAAATGTCAACGAAAATGGTATTTTAACTTTGTATAGAGAACTAGAAACCTCATTTGAATTTGAATATTATTTAGAAAATATCGCGTCAGAAGCCTGAGAATTGCTATTACAAAATTACGTATCTGTTCCCATAATCTAAGAATACATACTGGTAGATATGATAGACTGGAAAGAAACTTGCGTCAATGTCAATTATGTGATTCTAATGAATTAGAAGATGAGTATCACTTTATGTTTAAGTGTTCATTATATGTTATGTTAAGACAAAATTATATTAAACGTTATTACAGAGTTAGACCTAGTATGTTTAAACTTGTTCAGCTGTTAAATACACAAAATAAATCTGAAGCATTTATGTTAGGTAAATATATATCGGAAGCATTTAAGATTCGTAATACATTATTAATGAATATATAAACCATATCATTAATTGTTCATCGTAATAAGTAGTTTTTTTGATTTTTTACATTATCATTTAGAATATTTAAATCACGTGTTACCTTTAAGTTATGATATTTAATTCTATTGTCGTCTGTATTCAATTATATATTGAAAATGATTGTTCCAACATGTATTCATATACAAATGTCAAATAAAAACCTTGTTCTAACTTTGATGATTGCAATAACACTTTTTTCAGTTCATCCTTTGTATGTCAATAATACCAGTCGCTATCAGCTTAGCTTAGTTGTAATGCTGATATGTTTATATGTAACCATAACACACTGTTAAATTTACGTGTTATAGAATATGTTCTGTTCTGTATACTTTTTAGTTTGGTAGATTTGTGATTTACATTTCAGTTCATCCTTCAAAAACGTTGATTATAATATTTATTTAATATTTCACACTACACTGTATAATTGTAATTGTAATATATTTATTATGTATATGAAACACAAAAAAACTGTATAGTTTACGTGTAATAAATTCTGTTCTGTTCTGTTCTGTTCATAACAACACTATTAAAAGCAGGAATGGAATCAAACAGAATAGAGGGACCAAACATGATTATATTAACACAACCTTGTGCTTGTATAAATTCAAAACAATTTCATGGTACATAACTGTAGAAAATCTTGAGGTAACAAAAAAACTGTTAAGCAATCCATGGTTATCTCGTCTTACTAAACAAGATTAAATAGTAAATGAGGACTGGTTCATGAAAACATTTTTTAATTAGAATTAATAAATCAATTAATAAAGGGCCATAATTTGCATTATATGCCTATAAGTTTAAGTTAACTTGATTAACTAATTAGGTTCAATGGTTGAGAACCGTTAAATAAGGTCTCAGTGTAATACACGAATAATAAAATAATAAAAGTTTGGTGTAAAACACTAAATAGCGATAATATTATCGTTAGTACATTGTATAATAATCTTTTAACATATTGTGCGAAAGGAAAAACTAATCGGGCTAGTAATGTAAAACTGTTGCTTAACACAACTGGTTTTTCAAATGTTTGGATAAACCCTAGCTGTGTCGATGTGAATACGTTCTATTTAGTTTTTAAAGAACGCCTTATTGATCAATTTAAACAATGTTGGTATAATTCTATACATAACAGCCCAGTCTTGTGTACTTACAAACATTTTAAAACTTCTTTCGAACGCTCTTTGTATCTGGATAAATTTTCTTCAAAGTATCGAATTTCTCTAACTAAATTGAGACTCTCGTCTCACCAGTTACGTATTGAAAATGGACGTTATGGAAATAACAGAATTGATCATCATGAACGTTATTGCACCATATGTAATAATGGTGACATTGAAGATGAGTTTCATTTTGTTTGTGTTTGTGACGTATATGATGATTTACGTAGAATGTATTTGAGAAGAAAATATATCGTTAGGCCTAGTATGATGAAATTTATTGATCTTATGCAAGATACGAATTATTCCGAACAGCTTAATTTGTGCAAATTTGTTTCTAAAGCATTTGAACGTCGTCATAACATTGTAAATATTGTTTCATGATCTTTATTAAGGTATACATTTTGGCTTTTTTTGCATACCATAATATATCTTTAAAAATCTAGCTTTCATGATGAAAATTATTAATAAATATTTACTAATTAGTTGTTAGTCCATCCTCACTGTGTAAGTGAAATGTTAGTGTAATGTAAAAGTATATAATGTTAAAATATTAATTATCAGTTCTTTTCTCATGTCTGAGTTTTCAAACCTATCATGTTATCGTTGTATATATGTTTAATTGAATGTATTATATCTATCATGTAATGAGGAGCACTTTGTGTTCAAGTTACTTAATAAATAATAATAATACAACAGGTTTTAGTGGGCCAAGAGTTATCTGACTTGAATAATTTATTACAGCACCATATCCCGGTAAGAAATGATCATATCTTTACCGTATACAGTCCATCCTACTGCCAATGTGACCCAATAAGTTATTTTAAAATTCATTGTAATGCATGTTCAACTGTTGAAAACAATTAATTAACTGGTTCTTTGGAATCTTCTTTGTCTGTTGTTTTATTTTTTCAGTTATTTTTGAATGATGCATGAATTCATTGGGAAAAATTACAAGACAGTTTAGGAATCATCAAATTTCATCCTGCAACTGCCCTTGCAAATAAACATAATTTCTACGGTTTCTAATATGTCATGTGCAATTTTACCTGGAAATGTCTCCTCAATTGCCTTCATTTCTTTCCTATCATAGTCAGTGATGAAGTATGGTGGCTTCCATGTGGGATTCCAGCTCTTCAAGACTGCAAGACCCCTTTAATGTGGTAAGTGGTCTCAGTTGGAAGGACGAATGAACCTACAACCACATATCCACTGTTGATGTTCACACACACAAAAAAACAGGGGCACTTCAAACTTGCAGGTCTTGTAGGTGGCATCAAACAAACAGATCTCCTGACCATATTTCTCCAGAAGACGCTTCTGCCCAGAATATTATTGGACAAAGAGAAAGTCTTCAACACCAATTTCTTCATTATCTCCTTCATCGTCATCCTTGGAGAAACCTTCTTGGGGACTAAAGTTTAACAAAAAATATCTTATTTATATAAACACAAATGTTAGAAACAAGAGCAGTCACTGTAACAAAGAAAACCCAAAAATCATAATTATACACAATGACACAAATTTGGGCGCTTTTTTATCATCTCCAACAGGATTTAGAATAGTGGAAGTATTACATGATGCAACATTGACAATTAAAGCAATTAATGTTCAATAACTAAACCCTACATTAAGAGAGTTTTAAACATTTTTGTTTTACAAATTTATACTAACAATCTATTCTAACTAAAATTACCGTACCTCAAATAATTTTAATATTTTAACAACCTAAACAAAATGGATTACAGCTGATATACTCTGATGTGTAATGGAAGTTACCAGTATCCTGCGGTTGTACCCTTTTCCACTGGTCAACATGGTGTCTTAGATTTTCAAAATAAGTAATTAATATTTTCCATAAATGCATTAATTAGTATGTAGTTCAGGGTATATCACTCAAAGTTTATGAAAAAAATGAAATCCATGTATAGAGTTCCTACCTCACCAGTGATGTGTCTGTGGCAAGACTCATCCGGAACATATACATACACCATCATACACCAGTTGACATGATCAGATGATTTGAGAGCGTTGACAAGTAACTTCCTCTTTACGGATTTCTGGTGTTCAGAGGTAGAGGTGTTCTTAAAAAGAAGATTTGATTCACTGACAAAAAATGAAATAAATAATAATCCACAGGCTAAGGGCTATTCTATTCAAATATATAACACCCAGGGAAAAGGCACTTTTAAAATATCAGGGCTTTTTCTGCCCATTTTGGGAAAAAGACCCCAGACATTTTGGGAAATTTTGCGTCGTGAAAATGCCGAAATTGGGAAATTTTACAGTTAAAAGAAAAAGCTGTCTTCCTGCTAATTAGGAAATGATTTAAAATTAGTTTATTTTCCCTTTAAAAGACCCACAATGGCTGAAATATCAATCCTTGGGGTGTAAATATCTATTGCAATAAATCATGACAGATAATACTTCAGATCTCTGAATGTGATGAAAATCAATGATTTCTGAGTTCAATTACCAAAAAAAAAAATCACATCCCATAATTTATTAGGATGTTGAAAATGAATCAGTACAGGTAAAAATAATTTGGATTGGGATTTTTTCCTGAAGATTGGCGAAAAAATCTTATATTTTGCTTTGGGAATGGGTCCGATAGTCGGACCCGTGGGTACTATAGAAAAAGCCCTGAATATACGGCCCCTAGGGTACAGAGGCAAATTAACTCCTTCAGGGTCTAAATCCATGGGTTATATGTTTTACTAGAATAACCCTGAATACATGTAGTTGATATTTTCTTCCAACAAATCATGTGGCAACACAGATCCATGCACTGTCAATATTTTTTACCTCATTTTTTTCCAGGTTAAGTGGGTACTAAAATTATCTAGCTTATAAATACTATCTTACCAACAACTTGCAGCAATTCATGAGTTTTAGTTTATCAATGTTATTGTCTGATCTAGCAACAACAAACTATATAAAATCTTATAAATAGAATAAATAAAGAAAACTTTCCATATTTTGTACCTTGTAATCAGGAAACCGCATGACTGCCCTCATAATGATGGAGACCCTACAATCCATTTTCTTGGTGCTGTGAACAAGCTTCCTGCTCTTATCAGAATACCCATGTTCAGGCTGAAATATATTATTCATTATGTTATGCCATTTATAGATGGTCAACGTTTATGACTAAATCCATTGTCTTAAACTGTTAAATTATATAAAATTTGTTCATGTTAACATTTTACTGAAAAATTACACATTGTTGCACTCTGTACAGATTATTTATTAAAAGAGTTATTGGCAGAAATTTACTTCATGTGGTTTTCTAATAATATAGAAAGAATTGGTACCCTTGCATTTTTAAGTCTTTCGCCTTGGTCACGATATAATGACAAAAAGTTTTTCACAAAGGGTAAAAGATAAAAGTATTCAAATAGCCAAATAACATACGTTCCATAACAGTAGGGTCATGGTGTTATAATAATTCAAATAAAATCATTAAGTTCAAGCTCCAGTTTCTTTTTCAGGGAGGTTTATGTATCAAGGAATACTGAAAAAAATTAATTCGTGATGTATATTTAAATGCTTTTGATAATGTGAGAGAATTCTTTTATAATGCTTTTTTTAGCCAGGCTTGTTGCATAGGTGCCAAATACACAGTTATGGGCAAAATAATTGACTTTATTCCTTCTTAGTAGAAATAAATGAGATTTAACCATAAATGTCATGATATTATTTTGAATTTGACTGCTTGTAAATGATCTACCATTTTTAGAAGCCCAAGGAAGCAAATAAAAGTGATTTTTTCTAACACCAGAATAAAAACAAAACAAGGACATAGTCCGGTATCATAAACTGTGATAACGGCTTTTCTCGATATCGATACCTGGTACCGGGTTTTAGCTCACCCGGATAATCCTTTGCGGTGACTTCCGGTTAATTTCCGGGTTATAACGAAGTATAATAACAGCAATAAATTTGGACTAATTATCGTTCCAGGTTTGTTATTATTTATTTATTTTTATTAGATTTGTCATTTAAATGAGTTTATATTACATTATTGTGATATAATTTGAATGCCATGAGCTATAAATCGCTTGACTGTTTACCTGGACAGTTTAGTTCTGGTGGGTGGGGTAGATGGTTCAAAGACTGCGGTTACTATTCTTATTGGAGTATTATTAATAAACAAGAGCTGTCACAGTATGTGACGAATGCCCCCGAATGTGTCATTGACCTACGAACAAGGTCAGTACATGAAAAGTTGATCTTGCCTTTATGTGTCAAATACATATGGCAAGTTATTTTAAATTTCCTCTGAACATAAAAAAATATCACCCATACTTGACAAGCTACACTGTTATGTCCTTATATTCAGAATTCCCTTGTGTATCTTTCACCTTAGAGGTAGGGACATGGGTCTTGCACAGGACAGGTCGTCTTCGTATGTGGAACACATGTAGCAAGTTATTTTAAAATCTGTCCTTACAAGGGAAAGATACAGCACGGACACGACAACCTATACCCTATATCCTTGTATGCAGCACTCCATTGTGAATAAACACTAAGTGTGACCTTGACCTTTGAGGTAGGGACACGGGTCTTGCACGCGACACGTCGTCTTGGTATGTGAAACACATGTGGCAAGTTATTTTAAAATCTGTCCATACAAGGGAAAGTTACAGCACGGACACGACAACCTATACTCTATGTCCTTATATATGCAGCACTCCATTGTGAATATACACTATGTGTGACCTTGACCTTTGAGGTAGGGACACGGGTCTTGCACGCGACACGTCGTCTTGGTATGTGGAACACATGTGGCAAGTTATTTTAAAATCTGTCCATACAAGAGAAAGTTACAGCCCGGACACGACAACCTATACTCTATGTCCTTATATGCAGCACTCCATTGTGAATAAACACTAAGTGTGACCTTGACCTTTGAGGTAGGGACACGGGTCTTGCACGCGACACGTCGTCTTGGTATGTGGAACGCATGTGGCAAGTTATTTTAAAATCTGTCCATACAAGGGAAAGTTACAGCACGGACACGACAACCTATACTCTTATGTCCTTATATGCAGCACTCCATTGTGAATAAACACTATGTGTGACCTTGACCTTTGAGGTAGGGACACGGGTCTTGCACGCGACACGTCGTCTTGGTATGTGGAACACATGTGGCAAGTTATTTTAAAATTTGTCCATACAAGAGAAAATTACAGCCCGGACACGACAACCTATACTCTATGTCCTTATATGCAGCACTCCATTGTGAATAAACACTAAGTGTGACCTTGACCTTTGAGGTAGGGACACGGGTTTTGCACGCGACACGTCATCTTGGTATATGGAACACATGTGGCAAGTTATTTTAAAATCTGTCCATACAAGAGAAAGTTACAGCCCGGACACGACAACCTATACTCTATGTCCTTATATGCAACACTCCATTGTGAATAAACACTAAGTGTGACCTTGACCTTTGAGGTAGGGACACGGGTTTTGCACGCGACACGTCGTCTAGGTATGTGGAACACATTTGGCAAGTTATTTTAAAATCTGTCCGTACAAGGGAAAATTACAGCCCGGACACGACAACCTATACTCTATGTCCTTATATATGCAGCACTCCATTGTGAATAAACACTAAGTGTGACCTTGACCTTTGAGGTAGGGACACGGGTCTTGCACGCGACACGTCGTCTTGGTATGTGGTACACATGTGGCAAGTTATTTTAAAATCTGTCCATACAAGGGAAAGTTACAGCCCGGACACGACAACCTATACTCTATGCTTATATGCAGCACTCTATGGTGAATAAACACTAAGTGTGACCTTGACCTTTAAGGTAGGGACACGGGTCTTGCACGCGACACGTCGTCTTGGTATGTGGTACACATGTGGCAAGTTATTTTAAAATCTGTCCATACAAGAGAAAGTTACAGCCCGGACACGACAACCTATACTCTATGTCCTTATATGCAGCACTCCATTGTGAATAAACACTAAGTGTGACCTTGACCTTTGAGGTAGGGACACGAGTCTTGCACGCCACACGTCGTCTTGGTATGTGGAACACATGTGGCAAGTTATTTTAAAATCTGTCCATACAAGGGAAAGTTACAGAGCCGGACGGACGGACGGACAGACGGTGCGATTTTAATATGCCCACCTTCGGGGGCATAAAAAATATCATCTGTTCTAAAACATTTATTTTGAAAATTAACACAAATAATACATATCTGACAGTGATAATCTATAATGAGGAATCTGTATGTACATTACCAGGTACAGAATAACTATGTAATAGTCTTATGAATGAACATATATAAATCATCATCAATATAAATTATGATATTTATACTGCTTTGTGTGTTTTATTACTATGTAATAAAAAATTTACTTAGAAAGAGTAATTATGTTATGCTGTCACCTTTGTAGTGTTCTCGGCTTCTGAATGATTTGTTACTAGTAAGTTATGTTTAAACATTATGATGGCCACCGGACTAGTCACATACACCCAGGCCTGGAATTAAATCGGGGTCCCGATTGTCTTAAAACCCATCCATAAATGTTCCGTTCCTTTCTTTACAGATATGATTCAAATATGCTGATGTTATCTACTGAGACCATCACTTTCAATGAAGACCATCACTACAATCGGTTGGGCTGCTAGATTGGTAGCAACATGATGTAAGCTAGTGCCTTGTTGGTTGGGCATATATTGCTTACTGGACCGCTATATTGGATGGACCATACCTGTTGGTTGAACAACAGTTACTATACATGGTTGGACCGGATGTGTTGGTTGGACCACCAGTGTTGTTTGGACTGCTTGTTGGACAGAATGTGTGATGGACAACTAGTATTATTTGTATCACTGTTGGATAGACAGCTTTTGTTTTATCAGACAGCTAGAATCAGTTTACAAGTTCCTGGATCACTAGTTCCTGGCGGATAAATATTCCCGGTATAGAAGGAAACAAAAAAGCTCTTTTGCTAACTGTAACTATGACATGGTTGGTGAATTGGTATCAGACAATTTGCAGCCAAAACAACACAGTGAAATGGCAAATAAATTTACTGAAAATAGTTGATTTTTTATGTCACTTGTCTATTATAACATGCATTTACAAAGTATAAAGAGTGATTAATGAAAATATGAAGTGAACTTGTCAGATAAAGCAAAACCAAATGTGCACACACTTACATAGTGACTTGACATTAAAATAGAAAATCATGGAGAATACATCATAGCTTTTGCTTTTCTGTGTTTTTTTTTTCCAGACCAAAAAATAAAATTCCAGAAATGTAATTTTATTTCCTCCTCCTCTGACACTTCACAACTCTGGCCGTTCGTAAAACATATAATTAAAAAAAGGCCTTAGGGCTTTTTAAAGGGAAAATAAACTTATTATTAATAATTTCCTCATTTGCAGGAGACTGAAAAGCTTGTTATTTTAACTGTAAATTTTCCCAATTTAGGCATAATTGTGACGCAAATTTTCCCAAAAAATCTAGGATCCTTTTTCCCAAAATGGGCAGAAAAAGCCCTGATAACTAATATACTCCAAAACTGAGAAACTGTTCTGAATCATATGTCAAAATGACCTCTTCTTAAGAACTCCAGAAAATAAATAATTCATATGCCTCGGCCAAGGTCATTGTCATGACTTGAGATTGGATGTTCTCTCCATCGAGTAACTTTACATCTTTGTTATTTGGTACTTCTCCGGACACATCTACTGACAAACAACAGTTTCTGCAGTCAGTCTATCTTTCCTTGTCTTTCTTGGTTTTAGTTTCCACTTCTTTTCATTGGTGGTGTCTATTTTCCCTGTTGGTCGCCTAACTTGTAGGAAGGAAGCAATCCCATTACCAAAGCTATAGTATTTGGTTATATTCCTATCAAGCACACATTGCAACACATTGTTGTATTCTGTCTTTTTTTCTTGTGAAGTCCCTCCATGACTCAATTTCACATCCTGTATTCTTCTTTTAATGTTGTTCATATTGACGGTTTCGCTCAGCTTTAATTTTCTTCTAGCACCCTTTGGTAAAATAAGACCTTTTTCTTCCAAATTTCTTTTCATCGTTGGTGACATACTCTTATCAGTTTTTCTTACACTCTTGTTTTACGCTTTGGTGTTGTAGGCATACTTTCTTCTACTTTTGATATTGCTTTATATTCTGTACTTCTTGCTTCTTGAATTAAATGGAGGCTCACACATCTCATTACTTTCTATTACATCTGAATTTGTAGCTGTTCTGGATCTGTTAATATCATCGTTGTCTATTGTACCATCTGTTTTTGTTTGATCAATGTTTGTAGTATCTTGGTCTGTTGAAAGACTATTTTGCACACTGTATTTTTATCCCCATCGTCCAATTCTGTACTTTAAGAACCTTTAAGCACATTCTTCTTTCTTTTCAGGCTTTCATTTTCTTTCATTTCTCTATTCTTATTGTTACACGGTGTCTGTCTAGAAGTCAGGTTTTCTCCATTAGTTTTGTTTGTGATATTGTCTGCACATTCTTTCGTTTGGCAAGCTGTTTCATTTTCTTTTCACTCCATATCTATAATTGTTTTTTGGTTTCTCTTGGATCACTTTCTCTTCTCCCTTTGTCAATTTGCCTATCGTGTGTTTTTCCTTTCAGCATCTATCCTCTTCGTTTCATCATATTTTTCATTCCTTTCATTTTTCAGTTTTCCCCTGTATCTTCTCATTCTAAGGGCTTTTGCACTCACATTATTGTCAATTTTATTTCTCTGCTTGTGCATTTTTGTATTAATGTTTATTCTAGTCACATAGCGTGATTTAAATGTCCCATCCGCTCTGTGGGGGAATGGACACCGGATATGGCTCAAAAAGTGATAAATCGATAAGCGTTTGATTTTGACACATGGAAAGTTTTCTATCATTTTTTTGTATTGTATGGTTATATATTTATCAAAATCGAAGAGTTTCGAATAACTTGATCATGTGCAATATATGACTATGATGGAAATGTGTCTCCTCTTTTGTATAATAGTCCAATTCTCGCCGAAAGTTGCATGATCGCTCACAAATGTTCATTTATGTGGTACGATTTCAAACATAAATCAACAAATTGAAAATAAAAATAAAAACTGAATCGAGCGATTTCTTCGTAATAACATTATCTAGTAATGTATAAGATATCAATACTATATGTTTTGTTGTTACGGCGATATTCATACCTTTTGGTGCCATGGCGGTGTACTGGGGATAGATGAAGCAAATAAAAAATTGCACAGGGGATATCTATTATGTGGACTGGGGATAGTAACGATGTATTTAGAATAAAGATACTGTGATAATGATTACGGCCATTTACCTATACGCGAGCTCGAGGGAAATTGTTCGATGTTGTCCAAATCGAGGGATGAGAGCAAAAAAATGTTGCTGTTTTTTGTATCTATTTGCACTTTAGACTGTTTCATTTAAACAGATTAGTTAACCATAATGTGTTTTTCACAAGCATCAACGTTCGAGCCGCAAATATCTAAATATTTGAAATATGCCAGTTATCTATTGAGGAATACAACACATATGGCCGTATAATTTATGTGGTGTTTGCTATTCATATATATAGTATTGCTGTGTAAATCAAGTAGGTACGTCTTTGCACACAGAAAGTCATCAGTAGGGAATGAGATATTGTTATCTAATTTGGAAAAAACGTGAAGCTTTTTTTCTAAGCTTGGGTCGATGTTGCTATTACTTAGAACAGAATAATGGTCTCTGCTCGTTCACTTCAGTGAGAAAGTATGTATTGTGACCAACCCTGATAATTAAACAGCTTGCATGTATACGTTCATTTAGGAGAGCATGAATCAAACTCATTGTTAACTAAAGTTTGCTCAATAATTTCTTATCAAATTGTACTCCCACTTTGGGCAGATTATTTGAAAGTTGGAAACAGACATACATGTTTATTGTATATTAACAGTGTTACCTTCAATTTTTGTCCCATTTGACATGTTATCACCAGGACACATTTCTCACAAAATAACAATACTTGTCGAAAGCACTTTAAATTATACCATAGGCCAAATTTAGCATTCAGCTATTAGTTCAAACACTTGTTTCATTTGTGGGTACGGTAGATATGCGTTAACACAGCAATATCTTAACTCTGGTAAAGAAAAACAACTGCATAATTGTCTGTTTACTTATCACTTTTTGAGCTATATCCGGTGTCCGTTCCCACACAGTGATCCGTATACATTTACCAGCTTTACTGTACTTCATTTTCTTAACCATAAATAAATTTCTAATAGGCCTCTTTATGTCTGGCTAAAACAGCATAATCCAGCCTGTATTTTGGCTACTTATTTTAATTCCCAAACATACACACTATAGAAACAAAATAAGTTACTACGTAATACGTAAATGACTGGGTATAAGACGTTGGGGGGGGGGGGGGTATTAGAAGCAGGGAAAAAATTGTGAAAAGTCCAAGAAAAAAACTTTTAATCTATGTTTTTGGTTAAAAGACGCATAGAAAAGATGACAAATTGTCTGGCATTTTCGGCCACCATGTTTGTTGACAGTGACAAACAATTTTTTTTCGTGAAAATGGCGACGGTTATCTTTAAAACTTCAAAATCAGCTGAAAAATTGCTTAGTTTTCTATTGGATATATTTCAATAATCCCCCTGATTTTGATCTGGATATACGGTGTTATATAGTGTCTTAAATTGGACGTACTCCCTTTGTGATTACGGATGACCAAGTTATCTAAAAAGAGGAAACAGGAGAACAGGAGCCCGCCTGTGGAGGATTACGACGCGAAACGTAAAATGGCGACCGGTCAGGGAAATCAACAAAATTCGTCAGTATTGCATTTGTCACCAAATCAGTCAAACCAAACGTTCACTTATTCATCTCAATATAACCAAATGACTCAAATGACTCATGTTGCCCAGATGTATTCTCAGCAACCCCCATATTATATGAATGTACCCACGGAGGCATCGCCAGTATTGTCACAGAATTTGAACTCGGACTCTTGTACACAAAAGATCATGCATCGCTTAGATAGTATGGACACAAAAATAGTAGGCGAGTTACACAATTTAAAGATTAGTGTTCAAGGTATTAATGACCGTTTGACCAACATGGAGTGCAAATCAATTTGTGAGCGATCAATACGATGAAATATGCACTACAACATTAGAAAACTCAAATAAAATAGATGTGTTGAAAACGGAGTTAAAAAGTGTAATATTTGAAAACCAGAAACTGAGAGAGCATGTGGATTTAACCAATGAGTCTGTGATTGATCTTAAATGCCGATCTATGCGTGATAATTGCTTATTCTGGGGGATACCTGAGGGTCCTGGGGACTCAATGTACCAGCAGCCTGTCCAACATGACGTAATTTCCGGGGACAACGCAGGCGGACATGCATCAGGTCAACCATCGCAATTCATCGGGGGCAGCAACAAATTCGGGGAAAACTGTGAGGCAAAGGTGTATGACTTTTGTAAATCTATTTTACACAAGAAGCAAGTGGAAACGTCCGTCCATATTGACAGAGCCCACCGTGTCGGTAACTTTTCATTTGGCAAAACTCGCCCAATTGTAGCGAAGTTTTCGGACACTAACTCCAAGATGTTAGTTAAGGATGCACTAAGGAGGGTTAAACTTACAAACAGGGGCCCTAATGTCAGCGATCAATATCCGCCGGAAGTAAACGAGCGTCGACGCCACCTGTTCCCGGCACTTCGGAAAGCTAGAGATGAGGGGAAAAAGCTACGCTAGTCAGAGACAAATTGTACATTAATAATATACTTTTTAAACCTACGTCGGGATCAGACTCAATAGTTCCATACGCCGGCCACGTCCAACGGCACCAGTCCGATTTCAACTCATACTCTAACGCTAGCCGATGGTCAGTGCCTCCAGTCGCTCCCACGATCCAGCCGTATGTTCCTGAAACAACGCACTCGGTGACCCAACCGTCATCTATTTCGACGCCCATACCGTCGTATGCGCTACCGTCCCAACCACCGTATACGACAGCGCCCCGACTATCGTGTACGTCGATGAATCAGCCGACGACTGTGCCTAGGACTCAGCCGACGACTGTGCCTAGGACTCAGCCGACGACCGCGCCGAGGCCACAGACGACCGCTCCATTGACGACGGCGACGACGACTGCCCCGGGAACTCAACCAACGACGGCACCGAGGACCCAGCCGACGTCTACACCTAGAGCTCAGCCGACGCCGACGCCCAAGATAACAAGTCTGCCGATACCTACGCCAATATCAGATTAGGACATTGGAGAAAAGCGTGCCATCAATGTTGGTTCTTGGAATATTGATGGTATAAAATCATGCATCAGTGATCAGGAATTTATTTCTATTGTCAATTCATATGATATTTTATTTTTGTGTGAAACGTGGTTAAAGGAAGGCGATGAAATTTCAGTTGAAAATTATAATGTGATTTCTTTTCCAAGATCGGAAAGTAGCAATTCTAAAAGGGGTCACGGGTTTTTTTATTATTGTACAAAAATGAATATAGTGACGGAATATCATTGTGTGAATATGACAAAAGTGGATTTATCTGGATTAAACTAAGTAAAGATTATTTCAAGTTCGCAAAAGATATTTATGTAAGCTTTGTTTATATTCCACCAAGCAATTCCTTTTATTTTCAATCGCATGTAACTGGCTTTTTTGAACTGATTGAAAATGGTTTAAGAAAATATAGTGACAGTGGCTTAACTGCAATTATCGGGGATCTGAACTGCAGAACAGGCGTACGGTCGGATGTTTTATCGAATACACATGACTTTGACAAATTTATTAATTCTATTGATAGAAATGACACTAATATATTGCCTAATTTACCAGCTAGATGTTCTATGGATAAAACTATTAATACACACGGAAATAAACTTTTGGATTTATGTTTAAGCTGTGATGTGAAAATTGTAAATGGCCGAATAGGGGATGATGCTAAAATAGCAGTTATACATATTATTCGGAAGCCGGTAATAGTGTAATAGATTATGTTTTGATTTCCTCGGAATTATTTCCGGTTGTTAATAATTTTATTGTACACGATTTGCAACGTTTTTCAAGACATGTAGCTGTTGAACTTGTACTCTCAGTTGACATAAAACGTAAAATTACAGATTTTGTATCTAAAACAGTTGATATACTGTCGTGGAATCGTGACAATATAGAATGTTATAAAAATGCAAGTTTCAAATTCCACTGAATTTTGTAATATTATAGACAATATTGTTGAAAATAATTGTAATATTGATTCAGGAATCGATGATTTCGCTAAGTTATTATATGATAAAGCTTTTAAAGCTTGTGATAGAACCTTAAACGTTGAACATAAAGAACCTAAGCGTAAATTTAAAAATCCATGGTTTAATCAGGAATGTGAAAAGTCTAGACGGGAATTTCGTTTGGCTAATAGAAATTTTAGAAATTTCAAAAGTGATGATAACTGTAGAATATTACTGTTAAAGCGCAAACACTATAGATGTATAACACGCAAATCAAAGAACATTTATAATGCTAATAGGAAAGATGTTTTACATAATTTAGCTAAATCACAGCCGCAGAAATTCTGGTCAGAAATTAAAAAACTTCGCAGTAGCAAATCAGGCATTTCAAAGTTGTCAAAAGACGATTTTTTGACCATTTTAAGAATTTGTTTTGTGATAGCACGATGCTCAGCGATGATGAAGTTGAAAGATCTATTTTAGATAGTAATGATGTTGTTAATGTTGAGCAATTAGACAAAGAGTTTGATATTGAGGAAGTCGGTAAAGCTATTGCAATTCTTAAGCGAGGTAAAAGTAGTGGTACAGACAAGTTAACTGCGGAAATGTTTATCGAATGTAAAGACATATTTGCTCCGATGTTAAGCAAATTATTTAATTATATGTATTTCAACTCTCTATATCCGACTAGCTGGACAAAAGGTATTATTGTCCCTGTACCTAAGAAAGGTAATCTAAACGATGTAAACAACTACAGAGGCATTACCCTCACAAGTATTTTTTTCGAAATTATATTCAATTATTCTAGATAATAGGCTGCGGCTGTGGGCGGACAATAATAACTTACTGTCAGACTATCAATATGGCTTTAGAAGTAAACGAAGTACTTCTGATTGCATATTTGTTTTATGGTCTATTATTAACAAAGTAATTAACAATGATAAACGAAAGTTGTATTGTGCATTTGTTGATTTCGGTAAGGCGTTTGATGTTGTTTATCGGAATGGTATTTGGCTTAAGCTTATTCGCTACGGGGTTTCTAGTAGGATAGTATCAATGCTTAGGAAAATATATGATGTCGCTGCTTCATGTGTCAGAGTAAATTCAAAGTATACGGATTTCTTTGAAAATCATATGGGTGTAAAACAAGGGGAACCACTCTCTCCACTTTTATTTCTGTTTTTCATTAACGATATGCAACAGCATTTGGATAGCGATGACGTAGATGCTGTTACTATTGATGATATTCGAATATTTATGTTGTTATTTGCAGATGATACTGTGTTATTTTCATATTCTGCTGATAGTCTACAAACATTGTTAAATAATCTGTATAATTATTGTAAGACATGGGGTATATCGGTCAATATTGAGAAAACTTGTGTTATGGTATGTAAAAAAGGCAACCATTTAGAAAACGTAGATTTATATTACGACGGCAAGAAATTAAATGTCGTTGATAAATTTACTTATCTTGGAGTAACGCTTTCTCGCAACGGTACTTTTTTGCCGGCTCAAAAGCATTTATCTCAACAAGCCTTAAAAGCACTTTTTTCTCTTTCTAAATTATTTGAGCTTGTTGTGCTTGATATAAGAGATAAGCTCAAATTGTTTGATGCATTAATTAGTCCAATACTTAATTATGGCTCGGAGATTTGGGGATTTCATAAATCGTCCGATATAGAACGTGTTCATCTTAAATTTTTAAAACATATCCTATGTGTAAGACAACGAACTAGTAATGTCGCTGTATACGGCGAATTAGCAAGATTTCCAATGAATGTTTTGCGAAAAATACGTATTGTGAAATTCTGGTTTAAATTAAAGAGTAAACCTGATTCACTTGAATACATAGTTTATAATATGAAAAAAGACCGCGGTCAGTATATTAATACATGGTCTTTATCTGTACAAAAATTGTTTAATGAACTCGGGTACTCGTTCTTATTTGCACTTGATGTTGTATCACAAGCCCGTTGATAGTGTTGTAAGACGAGTATATGATGTATATTTACAAGATTGGGGTGATAGTATTAATTCATCACCAAAGTTAGATAGCTACAGAATTATCAAATCAGAATTTGTATTAGAACAGTATTTTTTATGTATTAAAAATGATAATAATAGAATGATGATGACGAGGTTTAAGTGTTCAGCACATACTTTATTGATAGAAGAAGGCAGATATAGAAATATTGAAAGGGAAAATAGAATATGTACTAAATGTAATATGAACTGTGTTGAAAATGAATACCACTTCTTACTTATATGTCCATTTTATCGTGATCTTAGAACATCCCACTTGCTTAAGTATTATACACGTTGGCCATGTTTGTCCAAATTTGTAACATTATTGTCAACAACTTTGTAAATATTATCAACAAAACCGCAACTTATTTATATCAGGCCTTTAAACGACGAGGTTAATACTTTTTCATGTTAATACATGACTTTAATAATGATATGCTTAATTATGAAGATGATCTTATCAACCCATATAGTTTGCATACTTTTCTCCATAATATTAAACTAAAATTATGCTGATTTATTGTAAATTTCACCACCATGCTTGTTTATTCAGTGTTGTGGCAATGTATTTAATGTATTTGCCAATAAAATATTGACTTGACTTGACTTTAAAACCATTCAATGATAAACTGTCGAGAATAATAAGTTAAGTTATGCAAAAACCTTATATTTTACGGTTTGTTCTCAAAATGTCAACCTACAGAAAAGAATAAAGAATGTGACAAAGTGCGAAAAAACAAGACCATTATCACAACAGTATATGGTATTGGTATGTGAAACAGGATAAAGGCAGTCGAGTTTTTCACACCTTCTCGTACAACTGACAAAAAATATTTTGACAGTGCCCAACTTTGCTTTTTATATGCAACTTTAATTATTGTTCAATTCAATTTATTATTCAAAATACTATTGAATAACCTTAATCGAAAAATATTTTTGTTTAAATTATAAACGTCTTACGATATACCGTATTCCGATCTTTAACTGCCGTTTTAACTCGTATATACTCGATCAATATGACGCGAGTAACATCCCTTTCTACATAAATCTAAACAAACTCTCGGCTTGAAATCGACCTCAGAAAAAGTTAAAAAAAATTGTTACTGGGTATTATACGCAGGCATTATTTTGCATTGAAATCTGAGGGGAAAAGTGCGTCTAATACCCAGTCATTTACGGTAAGGCATGAATTTCAATGTTTTTAGCAACATATCGAAGTGGAAAAATGAAAATAAAAAGGTAAATAGTTGTTTTTGGTAATCCATTGCCTAGTTTTGAATATGTGCTACATTTCTGTCAAAGGAAAGTGGTTCTTTTCGCTTAATATATGCAAATTCTGAACATTTTATGTGTGTCTACGGATGGGACATGGTGTCTACGGATGGGACATTGACATGTTGAGCTTCATATTTACGAATTACAATCAGATATTGATGCAACAAATAATTAAATATATTTGGTCACCGAATGGAAATGCAAAATCTGCCTGGTTGATTATATGCTAAGCATATTCCTTGCTGGGAAAAACATGCGTCTACGGATGGGACAAAATTTTCTGTATTTTTGGGTGCATACTTAGGCGTATATTAAATTTGGAAATGTAGGTATTATGTATAAATTTCTTATTGCTATTGATAAATGAGTTGTAACTCTTCCAATTTAGGGTCATATTTTCACAAAATACCATATTGCTAAGTGTCTTTGTAAGTCTGAGTAAGTAAACAACACGTCGTGTCAGGTTCGATCCTTTTACTCAACAATCATATATACTATATCAACGGAAGTGACGTCGACGTTAAGTCCATACGCCGCGACGTCACGTTACGTAAGTTCGCGCGTAATGTTATACAAATACAATTCATGACACTCCGGGGCGGCGAATGATATTAGTCTCTTGCACTGACGGTGTCACACATCACTTCTAGAGGATACAGTTTTACGATAGGGCGGGTAGTGTGATGTCCATTTTGTGTCCGAATCCGCGCTGCACGAACCAACCCATCGTTTCCGGTAATGGTCTCCTCAACAACTGCTAGTTTCCATGAGGACCTCGGTGTCTCGTTGTGGACCTGGACAACGTCGCCAACATTGATCGTCTGCTGGTTTTTGCCGGAAACACGGTGGTGCTCCCTTAAAGCTATTAAATATTCAGTCTTCCATCGTACGCGGAAATTGTCAATTAACTTTTTCTGGGTCCTCGCTCGCCTCGTGATATTTTCAAAGTTACTCGCACAGAGGCCCGAAAGTTCAATGTCTTCGGAATGGGGCAACTTTGTAAGTCGTCTTCTATACAGCAAGTGCGATGGCGTCAATGGCTCCGCCTCGACCTCTCCGGAAGTGACGTAAGTTAGTGGACGGTCATTGATAACGGCCTCCACTTCTGTGATGATAGTGGATAACGTCTCGAAGTTCACATACGATCGACCGAGTACCTTCTTGACGGCAGTTTTGGTCAACCCAATAAGGCGCTCCCACCATCCTCCGTACCACGAAGCACCTTTTACGATAAAGCGCCATTCTGTTCCTTTGTTGTTGAGCTCTTCCTGTACTGCATTTGATTGCATGAGTTCACGTAGGTGATTCGCTGCTCCTATATATGTAGTAGCATTGTCTGATATCATCAGACGTGAAAGGGACTTCCGGCTGCAGAATCGGCGAAACGCTTGCAGAAATGTTTCTGTTGCGAGATCCGGCACGAGTTCAAGGTGTACAGCTCGAGTCGATGCACATGTAAACAAACATATGTACGCTTTCTTTTCATGTCCGTCTTTATCGCGTACATACAACGCACCAGTAAAGTCTACACCAGTTACTGTAAATGGTTCCGCGTCCTCTACTCGTATTTTCGGTAACGGTGGTGGATCAGGCGCATGGTAGGAGTTGCCGTTAACTCGTCTGCATATAACGCAGGCCCGTAACACGGACTGCACGCAACGTCGGATAACCGGTATCCAGTATTTCTGTCTGAGGTATGTAATGGTTGAACTTGACCCAGAATGAAGTAACCTCTCGTGGGCATCGATTACAACCAAACATGTGAATGGGTGTTTCTGAGGAAGTAGGTATGTGAACTTGGTGTTTTCTGATAGAGGCGCATTGTGAATACGCCTACCACAACGAACAAAGCCGGTGGCATCAAGGAACAGTCTCAACTGCTTAACCAATGAAAGGCGATTTCCATTTGACTTCAGAATCTTGATTTCCTCACCATACGTATTTTTGTTGACAACTTCTGAGCCATAATTCTTCTGTCTCTTTAAGCTCACTTGCTGTCAGGTGTTCTAGTCTTCTGGCTGAAACTTCAAGTCTGCAGTTTTGTGCACACCGTAATACGTAGGCGGTGACGCGTAGCAGCTTCCCGAGACTGCTGTATCTGGTCACATCGATGATAGTATGGATTCCTGCAATGGTGTTTCTCGAAGATTCTGACGATGACTGTGGCTCAGGCTCGTCACAGTGGTCTGTCCCTGTAATGCACACGGTAGTTGACTGGTAATCCCATGTCGGCCACTTGTCTGTTTCGTCTATCCATTGTGGTCCTTTAAACCACAGTGTGTGGTCACTGAACTGTACAGGCGATATACCACGTGTCAATAAGTCCGCTGGGTTTTCTTTTGTAGGACAATACCTCCACTTCCGGTTGTCCGTCAGTTGATGGATTTGTCATGAATTGTATTTGTATAACATTACGCGCGAACTTACGTAACGTGACGTCGCGGCTTATGGACTTAACGTCGACGTCACTTCCGTTGATTAGTATATATGATTGTTGAGTAAAAGGATCGAACCTGACACGACGTGTTGTTTACCTACTCAGTCTTACAAAGACATTTTGGTGCCGTGACAAAGCCAACATGCAGCTAACAAAGCTAACTTCAATGCGAGATGGACATAGGAAAGTTGTCGAAAACCTACTTTTGAAGTTTGAGGAGGAATCATCTAATTTCAAGCGCATCAAGTTGCTGGAAATTCTAGCGGAGAAGGCGGAAACCATCAAAGCCTTATGTGAGAAAATCGTAAGTCATGCAGACATTACTGACTTGGAGACGGAGCTTGTTGAGAGTGAGGAATACTCTATCGACCTTGAATTAAAACTGCTGACACACCGTAGACAAACACAACATGCATCCGAGAACACAGACTTATCCAAGAGTGACGAAAACAAGAATCGAAATGCAGAGGCGATACGGATAAACGAACCGTCAGCGCCATCAGAAGTGATGCCACAGCTTTATCACAAATTGCCACACCTTTCGCTGCCGAATTTTAATGGTGACATAACCAAATGGCAAACTTTCTGGGATTGCTACAAGTCATCAGTGTATTCGAACCACACCCTGTCTGATGTTCAAAAATTCAGCTATCTGCGATCATTGTTACATGAAAGCGCTGCCTCAAGTATTGCTGGTTTCCCATTAACGAATGCAAATTACGCAAAAGCCGTTGAGCTACTAAAAGAACGTTTTGGCCAGACGCATAAGATCATCAGCTCGTATATGCAGTCCTTGCTTGAACTGCCACGGCCGGAGAATACTCCGCACAGCATACAGACTTTTCGTGATAAAATGGAAACATTCATCAGAGGCCTCGAGTCCTTAGGCCAGTCTCAGCGACCGACCATGGACGCTACCGGAAGTGAGACGAGCCATTGGAACGGAAATCAACGTGTTACAGGAAGGAGAAATCCCAGTGTTTCAGGAACATCACATGCCAACAGCATCCTTCCTTGCCGGAAATGGTAGAACAAACAGGAAGCAGACGCACAAACGAAAGGTATCGAAACAAGTTACAAATTATCATAGTCGAGTGACATGTGCTTTTTGCAATGGAGATCACAATTCGTCTGATTGTGAAAGACTAGCCAATGTTGATGAGAGAATTGAATGCGTGAAACGTTAAAACGATTGTGTTTCAATTGCTTATCAGACGACCATCAAGTATCCGTCTGCAAGTCAAATTTCAGATGTCGCAATTGTCAGCGAAGGCATCACATCGCTATATGCGAACAGCAGAGGACAATAGGCAAACTGAATCCCGAAGCAGCTCTGTTTCAGTCAAAGACAGACAGACAACCGGACATTGCCATACTGCACTCAACGACACAACACCGTCCAAATGTTCTTCTCAAAACTGCCATTGCTAGCGTGAGTTCCGAACAATATACAACAGATGCCAACATTTTGTTTGACGAAGGGGCACAGAGGTCATTTATTACTGAAAAATTGGCAACCAAACTCAAACTAAGACAGACGGGAATTGAGACAATCCGCTTAGTTTCCTTCGGCGACAGCACACAGAACGTGCGACAAATGGCTACGGCGACAGTGAATCTTCTTACAGATAGACATGAGAAAATCGAAATCGATGTTTTGATAGTCCCAACTATTGCAGTGCCGTTATCAAACATTCAAAAGGAAGTGAAGTCATTGAGTTATCTCCGGGGACTTAAGTTGGCACACCCAGTGACTGATGCTGAAAGTTTTGACATTTCATTACTTGATTGGTGCGGATTCATACTGGAAAATAGTGTTGGATCATGTCGTCAGGGGCAACGGACCTACTGCCGTGAAGTCGAAAATTGGATATCTGCTTTCCGGTCCGTTACCCGGCAAAACACAACAACCATCTGCTCAGTACATGTTGAATGTCATCACAACTCCGCCGACGACCCTGGACTTGGAGCGCTTTTGGAAGCTTGAGTCCATCGGAATCACACCGGAAGGAGACGATACTTCCGGTTCCCGTAACCTGAAGACTTACATGGAATCTAATATATCATATGACGAGGGTCGCTACATCGCCAAGCTTCCATGGAAAGATGACCATCTGCCGTTGCCGACCAATTTTGACATTAGCGTGAGACGTACAGAAAACTTGATCAAGCGGTTGCAAAAAGAACCATTCATGTTGCAAAAATACGGTGAAATTATTCGTGAACAAAGAGATCGGGGATTTATTGAAGAGGTGGATACAAACGTTAAAAACGATCATCCCATTCATTGCATTCCCCACCATGGAGTTAAAAAGGACTCAGTCACCACCCCAGTACGTATTGTATACGATTGCAGTTGTCGTCAATCTGCTGATAAGCCTAGCCTAAATGACTGCCTACAATCAACACCGCCGGAACTGAACGACTTAGCCGGTATACTTATGCGTTTCCGGTTGAATAGATATGCGATTACAAGCGACATCGAGAAGGCATTTCTTCACGTTTCGCTGGACGAGAAAGACCGGGACGTCACGAGATTTCTATGGCTGAGTGACCCAAGTGACCCCGACTCCCCGCTGACCACATACAGGTTCAAGGCCGTGCTGTTTGGGGCTACGTGTTCTCCATTCATCCTGTGCGCAACCATCATCAAGCATCTAGAAAACAACAGTGGCAACTGGGTGAGTAACCACTTACTGAGAGATATCTATGTTGATAACATAATATCTAGCTTTTCGCAGGAACGAGACGTCGTTGACTTCTTCAGAGATACACGTGCATTGATGTCTGCCGCCAATTTCAACCTACGCTCCTGGAATTCCAACAGCAGTATCGTGCGTGAAATGGCCAAAGTTGACCATGTACTTGACAACGATGGAGCTTCGAAAGTTCTTCGTATGCGATGGGACGCAGTCAAGGGCACTATATCGTTTCCAGAGAGGTTGATTCCTGTGGCTGATATTGTTACAAAGCGTACCATTTTGCAGCACACATCCATGATGTATGATCCGCTTGGACTCCTCATCCCAGTCACCATTCGAGCTAAGATCATATTACAAGAATTGTGGGAGAAGAAATATGCCTGGGACTCACCACTTCCACACGAGCTACAACAGAAATGGCAGGAAATAGCGCGAGACATGAACAGTGCTTCATCCTCTTCATTCAACAGATGCCTATTCAACTTTGAAGCAGACGACAACGTCAACGCAGCAGACGAAACAATATTGCATGTGCTTTCAGACGCTAGTATGACGTCATATGGCGCAACTGTATACATCTGCAGAGTCAACCAATCAGCGCTAGTAATGGCAAAGTCCCGCGTTGCACCATTGAAGAAACTTACCCTACCTCGGTTAGAGTTAATGGCCGCAGTGATCGGTGCGCGACTCGGTAGACACGTGCAACAACAACTAAACATTTCCAAGATGGAACTGTGGTCAGACAGCCAAATAACATTACATTGGTTACAATCAATGAAGTCATTACCACGTTTTGTGAGAAATCGTGTGGAAGAAATCCATCAACTGACGGACATCCGGAAGTGGAGGTATTGTCCTACAAAAGAAAACCCAGCGGACTTATTGACACGTGGTATATCGGCTGTACAGTTCAGTGACAACACACTGTGGTTTAAAGGACCACAATGGATAGACGAAACAGACAAGTGGCCGACATGGGATTACCAGTCAACTACCGTGTGCATTACAGGGACAGACCACTGTGACGAGCCTGAGCCACAGTCATCGTCAGAATCTTCGAGAAACACCATTGCAGGAATCCATACTATCATCGATGTGACCAGATACAGCAGTCTCGGGAAGCTGCTACGCGTCACCGCCTACGTATTACGGTTTGCACAAAACTGCAGACTTGAAGTTTCAGCCAGAAGACTAGAACACCTGACAGCGAGTGAGCTTAAAGAGACAGAAGAATTATGGCTCAGAAGTTGTCAGGTGTTCTAGTCTTCTGGCTGAAACTTCAAGTCTGCAGTTTTGGCTATTTTGTATCCCTGAATTGAAGAAGCCAGATTTTGGTAACAAAATGGTGGATTCAGTTATGGGCTATTTAAAAAAAAATGGTTAGAAAAGTTGAAAAATGGTCTAAATTCAAATCATAATTAAATACAAGGCTGTATGCCTAGTTTTGATGAACGATCTTTGTAGTGTACAAAATAGGTTTTGAATGGAGAAAACAACTCATATTAACATTTTCATCAAACTTTTATCTAACTAAACATGGAATAAAAACACACAATACACAGTTCAATTGTAGTAATACAAGTCTACCTACCCTCAGCGAACCACCCTCTAAAAACGTTTAAAACGGAAGTCGACGCTATATCAGACCTCTGTTCAACATATTGTGATAGCAACCATATTGTAGTGCTAGGAGACTTTAATGCTAGGTTCCACAGCTCTGCCGTCATCTCTGAAATACGTGCAAGAGACGCCTACGTAATCAACATGACACGTGTATTTAACCTTGTAGCAGTGACAGAAACTGCTATCTGTTCCGGCGCACCCTTTACCTTCCATCCATACACCGGTGGACGGCCATCACGTATCGACCATGTGCTTCTTGACGAAAGTCTGTTAAACCACGTAATTTCATGCAGTGTACTTTCAGATGCCCCTCTAAATGTATCTCGGCATCTGCCAGTGTTTCTTCACCTTTATATGAATATAAGTATGGCAGAAAACATCACATCGGAACCTCTCCGGCGCATAGTCTACAAATGGGAAAAACCCAAAGAGGTAGATTCATACAAAACACTGTAACAGAGCGCTTACTAGCCACTAATATTGACTATAGTTGCAATAATATCGATGGGGCATACTCTGATATTGTGAGATGCATAACAGTGGCCACCGAAACATGTGTTTCAAGACGTAAATACAAGAAATTCCTAAAACCATACTGGTCTTCGGCACTGAAAGAATTGCACCAGCAGCTCAAACTTTCACACCTAGCTTGGTGTTGGGCAGGGAAAATAAACGGCTCACAGGAACATGAAGCGAATAAAAAGCTCAAACGCATCTTTCGACGCCAACTCAGAGCAGCCGCACATGTGCATGAAGAGGCAGAACTCCGTCGCATCGATAAGATAGCAGAAATCGACCAGGGTTCATTTTGGAAAATGGTTAACTCGAAAACGCCGAAATGTAAATAGCAGGGAAGTGAAATGGTGTTAAATGGACATAACGAAAACACCACCGACGGCCTTCTGGGTGGCTGGCAAAAAGATTTTAGTAATCTTTATCTTTATGCTCAGAACCCAGACTTCGATGAAAACCAAAAGTTAAGTGTTGAAAATGATCTGTTGAATTATGTCAGGACAGACGTGCATCATCAAACAAGTGATATTTTGCTCCAAACCACATGCGACGTCGAAATGCATAAACTTATAAGTGAACTGCCTAGCAACAAAAGTGTCTCGCTAGATCATATTTCCTATGAACATTAAAAAACGGAGGGCAGGTTCTTACCTCGTGTTTGACCAAACTGTTTAATTCAATTATTAAAGCTGAAGTATTGCCCCAACAGTTTAAACACGGACTTACAGTTACGTTGTACAAGGGTAACGGCAAACCATACACTGAACCGTCGAGCTACAGAGCTATTGCTCTACTTCCTGTTATTTCGAAGCTGTTTGAAAAACTGCTAATGTCTCGTATAGAAAAAAGCAACATTATGTCAAAAAATAAACACACTACAACATGGTTTCCAGAAACACAAAAACTGCAAAATGGCATCGTTTATTCTCCAGGAAGCACGTGATTACTGTTGCGAGCGCGGAAGTGCGCTGAACGTCTGCTACATGGACGCCAAGTCTGCCTTTGACATGGTCTGGATTGACGGGCTGCTGTACAAGCTTCATCATTTCGGTATCCGCGGGAAACCTTTGCGTATTATTCGGGATTCTTTTTGTGGCTGTTCCAGCCGTGTCATGCTCAATGGGTACCTATCAGCTCCCTTTTGTATACAGCAAGGTACGCTTCAAGGCAGTATATGCGCTCCGTTCTACTACATCGTGTACGTGAATGATTTACTTAACGAACTTCAAACCTCCCCACATGGGCTACATATTTTAATAAAAAAAATATAAAAAAAATATTTTAAGAAATTGTTACACTCCTGACATATGTAGATTACAACCATCAAATAGATTTCACTTAAAATTTCTCAGTATAAATCAAAGGAAATCCAATTACAAAGTAATCGATAGCCAGTGAAACATTATAAAACAAATTTAGCATTGACAAATTGGGATTTTACATAATCTGAGAAATGTTTTTTTTTAAAAAACCATACAAAAGTGTTACTGTTACTTAATTCTTGCTCAACTTGTAAAAAATTGCAAAACTCAATTGAAATAACAGTAAAGTGCTACAACAGTAACACTTTTATTTAATTTAACTAATGGTATTCAGTGTAAGTAACTAAATACAACTGTTCCGAATTGTTACACTCCTGACAAAATATTTCAAGTTCAAGTTACTACGTATCATATTTCAATTTTAACCCCAAACTGAGACATAAGTGTTGGCAGTGATGGTTTTCTTAGTATATCATTCTTGGGATGGCCATGATATATCATCTGCATTTGATCAGGTGTACATCCCATTGAAGGTACCTCACTGCATAAATCTGATCTAAATATCTGAGCGATCATCCACTTTTAAGACATGTTCATTAGAAAGTCATATTTTACAACATGTATATAAAATATCTGTCCTATCATATATGATGAATAATATACCCGGTAATAATATAAATTTATTGCACATCTAGTGTTGAATATTTATTTTACCTTTGCTACGTAAAGAGACTTACACTAATACAGTGGCACTAACGTGACACTTGATATATATTGTGGCCACAACTTAGTAAATTGTGTCACCAACTTTGTATCTTGAGGCCACAACCCAGCTAGTATCTTATATGAGGACACAAGTTATTAAACCGTGGCCACAATTTAGTTACTTGTGACCACAACTAAGTAACAACTATCAATTTTGATGTTGTGGCCACGATTTAATAAGTCATGGCCACAACGAAGTAACTAAGTTGTGCCCTCAAGTTACTAAGTTGTGGCCATAATATCAATAATGTGATGTCACCTCTGTGTAACTGTAGAGACTTCTTTCTGCATTAACTGTCAAATTATCAGCCACAAAATGATCCAGTCCAAATTGAAAGGAATGGCTCATACAGATTATGAATATAGTCCGCACCCCAATTCTCACAGTCCCAGGTATAGTGTCAAAAGGACATTATCATACTGATATGTCAGACAGCTCTCTATGGTCAGTGAATTTGCCTGGGCTGCCCTTTTCAATTCATTTATCTGCTGTTCTAGACTTCAATTATGAACTTAGTAATTGGCATTTAGGTACTTGTACATGACTTCCATTTATATGCAAGGTGTCTCTTTTGTTGGGCATGATTCTGGAATTGCTTTCAAGAAAAAAACTGTACAGCTTATCTTCCCAAACTGCTTTATATGCTTTTGGTTTTGACAGTGTATTTTCAATTGAGTATCTTTCCTCTTCATGTATCTATTTAGACATGACATTCTTCTGGCCTTACTATTTTTCTTGTTTGCAGCTGCCAACTAACTTTTGACATTTTTGTTCTCATACTTTTGGACGGCTTACTTTGCTTACTTCAAGGGTTTTTTCCACAACTTCATGGTTTGCTTTGTCAACCACTTTGATCGTCTGTGAGCAGTTGCCTTTTTCAATAAAAGCTTTATTGTTTTGGCCCAAGCTCTGGGGTTTTCTAAAAGATTCTTCATAACACAGCTATTTTTCTAATTTTTGCTTGCTTCTCGTGTTTCCTGTGTTTTCTTATTTCTTTTTCATTTTTTAAAACTAATTTTAAACATTGTCATTTTTAAGATTTTCTCTGTATTTCTTAATTCTTTCCTCTGATGTAGTTCTAGTGACTTTCTTCCTTGTATTTAAACTTTTCTTGTTTCTTTGTGCCCCTTTGAAACCTGGAAGGCTTACAATTAATTTGTTCCTATTTCCTATGATATTTCATCTGTAAAAAATAGTGTTCACACCCATAACCAATATTTGGTCAGGAGTGTAACATTAAAGGACATGTCAACAGTCATGCTGGAAATTAAGTCACATAGTTTTAAATGAATTTAATTATAGAACAGGGTCATCAGTTTGCCTCATTGTAGCAAAAAATACCATTTGTTGATTGTCTGTCACTGTATGATTTTTCTATTAATTGCATAGTAATTAAGTTGCTTAAAATTCAAACATTTTTGATAACATTTATAGGCATTTATGGTTTAAACCTACCTTATTTACATCATATTGACAAAATGTATCCTTCACTTCTCATTTGAAATCTTAACATATGTACAAATATACTGCAATACTAAAAATGATGATATAATAATATGCCAAAAATTCGCAAAAAAATATTACACTCCTGACGGGCACGTATCATCTACATGCTCAGTAACCAATCACTATCTTCACTTATGATCATTTCTTATTATCACTCCATGACATAGACTTCCAGGAAACACCCTTATTAGTACATTTTTTAACTGTTCCCAAACACTGTGTTTCATTTTATATCAAATGTTACACTCCTGACATTTTTAGGTCAGCTTCTTTCTAGAAAGCTAAACAACAGCAAGAGTAATAACACACAAAAAATAGATAGATAGATAGATAGATAATTCTTTATTTCCTCCTTTGAAGAAGAGATTGAACATGGCATTACATAATACATATACATATACATATTTATAAGTGTGATCGAGTATGTACATATATACATGGAGCATAGTTGTATGACTTAATTACATGTGATTTATAAGACAATGATAATATAATTCCAATGTCTATAAGTAAATAAATTTACATGTGTGTACAAGTACTTATGATTAAACAATACATATATAGATTAAAGGAAAATAATTGCGATAGTTAATTCGTGTTGCCATTATTACTACATATGGCATAACTCAAGTGCAAATTATGATTTTGTAAAATTATAAATATTTTTAATGTCTATAGCCTAATGTCTAATTCAGCTGAAAGCGAAAATGATAAGACAGTGTATTATTATTTTTTTTTTTTTTTCACAAAGAAAATGTGCCAATTTCATGTTGTCTAATTGAGACGAAAGCGAAAGAAATTAGACAAATGTTTGGCTCACACATATTTGATAATAATTTATGATAAATTATGTTGATGAGTAAGAATTTTGACAATCAGGCGCCAAATTGACACAGTTGAATGCTGTGTGAATGTAATGTCCTAAATCTGTTTTAGGAACACAAATGGTTTAACAAGTAAATGCGAATATCTTGTAATGACCTTATACAGAGATACCCGTAATTCATCGGTAAGATTTAAGTATGTAAAACCGGAATACATCGCGAATAAATTGTAAGTTATATGATAATTCATCCGAGCTATACTTTAAAAAGAGCTTTTTTAATAAAAAAAAAATGAGAAAAAATTCAAACACACATTATCAGTATCAGTAATATTTCATGCATAAATATTAGAATATTGCTTAAATTTTTATATCACCTTGAGGTCAACATATGTTTTTTTGGTAAATAAAGTTATTACATTGTCATTCGCCAATGTTTTTTACAGTAATGCTTTAAATTGAGTGTTTTTCTGTAAAGTGTCACGTTTTTTTGTTACACTCCTGACAATTTTGGCCTGTTTTTTGTGCATAACTTTTTTTTTCCACTGAAGCTAATTTAGTCAAACTTCCCAGACTTTTAGATGACACAGAAATACAAGATATGGGAAAGAAGTAATAATGATAATTTGAATATTATTCATTTTATTTAGGAAATACTCAAACTAGCCATTTTTTTTTCAATTTAAATGAAATAACCAGTTACAGAAAAAAGACTAAATTGCTTACTCAATACTCAAGATATCTGATACAACTATTTTCCAGTATTTTTTATTTTTATTGTTAAAAAAGGGGTAATTTTGAAATGAAACATTGTAACGACAGTTTTTAGCCACATTTTGTCTATTGTCTATTTGTCTATCTGAAATTAGAAAACGCGTCAAATCAAGCAATGGAAGTCTGTATAAGTTGAATCGACAGATATATTCTACATATCCTGAGACATAAAAAAGACAATTTTACATAACATGTATGGCGTGACAAACGTTGCAATATTGTATAAAAATATTCGTTCAAAAAAAACACAAAATAATTGTTGTTAAAAAAATAATGATTCAATCCTTGAATCATTATTTTTTAATAACAATTATTTTTTTACAACAATTATTTTTTGACCACAATTATTTTTCAACAACAATTATTTTTTTACAACAATTATTTATTTACAACAATTATTTTTTTACCACAATTATTTTTAAGAACAATTATTTTTTCACGCTGCAAAAAAATAATGATTCAACAATTTGAATCATGGGATACATAATGCCCGTTTGTAAACGCGGATTTCATTGGCCGAGACGAAAAACAACTAGTTCACATAATACTGGGAAAATGAACTAAATAGTCAAACATATGGCTTTACTGTCATAATCTGTTTTATTCAGCCATATTAAATAGAATACAATGCTAACTGAAGACAAATGATTGCTAAGTATAAGTCGTAAGAATGCAGAAACCTCAAAATGGAGCTTTATGCTTTTGTTTAACCAGCTGCAGCATGAAAAAGATGTCCGTCTTATTTTCAATGGTTGTCTTATACAGCTTCTTCAGTATCGTTTTTCAGTTCTGCTATAAGCGAGAGAAAACTACAACATTTTCATGCAATTCGTGCTGAGCGGTCTTAAGTGTGATAATCACCTGCTCACACTTGGCCGCATTAGTGAATGTGCTTAACTGTGCTTATGACTAGTGCAAAGAAACACTTATGCACAGTTGCCCAATAATTATACACATATTTTGAGATTGCTTTGTTTTACACTAGTGTGTGCTTTATAAATATGTATCAATATGTATAAGTACTTATGATTAAGCGCCCTGAACCAGACATGTACCGCTGCCCCTTAAACGCAAACACTGTGCACATTTAAGGTTTTAGACCCATAAATAGACTTCGACAAACATCGACGTACATCGACATTACTCGGTATTTTCCAGAACGTATCCAAAAGGATATTATGGCTACTAAATCATTGCCGAAAATATCCAGATGCTAGTCGAAATAACATCATGGCTGTCCGAACATTGCCGATGTTCGAACAGCCATGTTGTTATTTCGGCTTACTTCCGGAAAATACGGGAAAATGCCGAAGAGTTCCGATGTTTGTCGATGTTCGAAAAAGTTTATTATGGGTCTAAAACCTTTATTATATACTCAACCTTTGAGATATATTCAATATATGCAGATGTATTTCAAAAGACATTTATATCAATACTTTGCATCAACATAATTATGTAAAATTTCAAAGGTACTGTGAGAATAATAGAATTTTTCCTTTCTAATCTATAGCTATCTAGAACATATAAAACAATAGGGCTATGATAGCCCTTTAATGCTCACCTTGTAATCATGGTCCGCATCATTCAAATCTGAACAGTGAACTCTGAGAAGAGGATTGTTATCTTACAAAGCATATATTAGCAAAACTAGCCCCACCCCCTGGCAGTTATGCTTTTTGAGATATCATCATCATCTTTGTAGAAGGTCACCTATAGACTATTTAGCAGCACTATCCCAAAAGCTCACCTTGGCACTTTGTGCCAGGTGAGCTAAAAATATACTACAGTTTCATTCGAGTATTATTGTCAACCCTGCATAACCCTTAAAATGTTCTGATGTCTAGTGCATAGAAATGAGTATGTATCGTTGCCCAATATTTATACAAATACTTTGAAGTTGAATTGTTTTCCAACAGTCACGCCATAAACATGTTAAGAAAATTACAAAGTAACAACAGCAAAAAGGAAATTGTCATTATATCGTGACCAAGGCGTTTAATAAAGCTATGACAGATATTGTTTTAGGCCACAACAAATTGATCATTAGTTCGTCGGATTTGCCGCACCTAAAATTCGGAAAACGAAAAAAAAAAACACTTTTTTTGCGCCTGCACATACTTTTTGGCCGCGCATATTAAATTTTTTGTTAACTTCTGAATTTCCTCTATTTTCTGAAGTTCTTTTACATAGAATTTAAACCTGCAACGTCGATTTCACCTCTTTTTGAAGGTATTTCCAAGTTTTACATTCTTTGCGAGCAAAATTTCCTCGTATCGGGTCCGGGTAACCGCAAAACAGCCTATTTGTTGACAGTCTTTTTTGTGGGGAATATTTTGCAGGACGCACCGTTGTATTTACTTCCGGTATTAATTTTCAGGTTACTCTCAGTTTCCGTAATGTAAAATACACGTTTTAAATGAAAATCAGTGTCATAGTCAATGGATTATGGTCTTCAGTAAACAACAACAGTTTCACGGCGTCGAAGGCAATACTTTTTTATGTGTGTTTTAAGTAAGTCATTGTTTTGTACTCAAAATTTAGTGTTAAATAATAGCTAAATTGGATTTTGGGGGCAAAACTTATATTCGGTTAGTTTCGGTTTCCCATAATCCTTTGCGAGCGCATGACTTCCGGTAAATGTCTACCCTAGATATCGATAATGTGTGTGATGTTGACCAGTGAAAAGGAGAGCATAAGTGGCAAAATAGATTGATAGGTGAGTAAAACATGTTAGGAACATCAGTTTGTATATTATTCTATAAATTTCAACCGTGTTTTGTAAATGTCAATGAAGTTTTCGACGTTTATACCCAACTTCAGTACACATTTAAGTGGGTGGGGTAAAATAACAAATATAATGGTAAATACTTTCATAGCGGTTCTTAAAGGTTCAAATACATATTGATTGTTATGCATAAAATTGTGGTTTGTTGGGTTTGTTATTAAATTAAATGAATAATATTTTGCAATTAGTGTGAAATTGTTAAGATATGCAGCTTTAAAGCAGTCAAGTAAATGAAGCTTAAAGCATAATGTGATTATGAAGGGCATTTAAATGTTGCCTGCTGTGCTGATATAAACAATAAACAGGTCTTAGAATAACAGCTGATAAATAATGTACTAGTAAATTGTAACTATTGAAATATCTGAATGATTTTAAAGCTGCACTCTCACAGATTAAACATTTTGACAACTGTTTTATTTTTTGTCTTCGAACGAGCCATTTATGCAAACGTGCAATAAAACCAGTGATATAAGGCTGCTGACAAAAAAGATCGGATCACAGATGTTCATATTTAATTAAAAAAAAATATTTAAAAACATTTTTCTTTAAGCTGCACTCTCACAGAAATACCATTTTTACAACTTTTTTTTTTATTTTTGCCTTGGAAATAGCAAGACAACAAATAAAAAAGTTGTCAAAATGGTAAATCTGTGAGAGTGCAGATTTAACAGCCTCTTTAGAGTCTTTTATATCTTATTTTTCTGGTTCACATGGATGATGATATAACTATTTTATTTAATTTCAGAGATGTTCATTGTGGCTGTTTGAGTCTGCCAAGTTGATGCTGAACAGGAGTAGGCAGTTAATACCATTGATCTGATAGCAGCTATATCAGTGGTTTTACAAGATATTTTTGTGCAAAACACAAGCGACTGAATTCGGTTCAAGAGCGGAGATAAAATTAATGAAGTGTGTCAATATGAATGAAAACTTTCCTTGACTGCAAGGACTAAAGAAAAATATAACAGCCGAACAAGCTAGAGATTTTTCAAAAAGAAGCAAGATGGGGGTTTTTAACCCTTGGCAAATGAACCTTTAAAGGGATTATTTCATACCAAGGACAATTTTTATTGTTATTTAATTATATAATGGTATTATTAAATTGTAAAAAATGCTGTTGTTATCAATATGATTGTCTATGTTCTTTTTATTTCAATGACTGTTTAACTCCCATGGTAAATATTAAAGACATAAAATCGAGTTAACGTTTGTGGGCAATAACTAGCCAACCGGTTCAGTTTGTAGGAGTGCTGTGCTAGTATACCGGCAGCCCTTGGTTCGAGCTTTTTCCTATCATGTTACTTTAGTATTGTTATAGTCAATAAGCCTAGGTGTCGTTAGCGTACTGTAGGCCGAATATTTTCTTGGCCCAAATTCAAACAGCCTTGAGATTTAAATTAAACTTGGTACACGTGCAAATTTCCGTAAACAATATGCTCATGTCCAGCAATATTCTACATAATATTTAAAGACTTGAATGATTAAATACATCTGCTGCTGCTGTATTAAAATTTTCATAACTAAGATTGTTTATCATTGTAAATACAGTGCTCAAGTTTAAAGCTGCATTCTCACAGACTGACTGTTTTGACAAAAAAAATGTCTGAAAACCAGTGATATTAGATTGCTGATAGAAAATCAGGGAACATTTTTACATATCTTGACCGTTTTGACTGTAAAGTCTGTAAACCAGTGATGTAAGATAGCTGATAAATCAGTTAATCTGTGAGATTGCAGTTTTAAAGGTGCAGGTCCCTCAAGGTCAGTTGGTAGGAGATCTCATCAAATTCAACGAAGAATCATACATTCAATAATGCAATTCAACTTATTCATTTTTATTAGAATCCGCATATAATGAACACCATGAGCTCTGTTTGTTTGTTGTTTTTTTTTTTGTGTTTTTTTTTTGGGGGGGGGGGGAGGATTATGACAAATTTATTATTTCTGTAGAAAATGTCTGATACTTTCATACAAATTATAGCAAAACAAAAACAAATGGTTGTATAGAATTAAAATATTAATATTTATTTAATTATCTATATAATAAAACATTATAATGCACATTGTAAAACGTAAATGTTAAACGTAAATAAAGTACAAGGACATAAAAATATTTAATTATATATATATTTATATGATTATCAAATAATAATATCTCTTATGATAATAATAATAATAATAAACATAAAAAAGGTGTTGAATACTTAGCATATAACATATTATATATGTATGAATATCAATAATAACAGTCAAAAAACAGTTCAACCAACAAAAGAGATCCAACAAGTACTATCATCCAACAAGTACTAGCAATGGGAATCCAACCAATATGACCTGACAACCTACAATAGCGGTTCAATCATCACTTCGTTGCAGTCAAATCAGGCTCAACTAGATATTCATCCATTAAATGCAGTCCAACCAACACTTGTGGTCAAACCAACACTTCTTGTCCATCCATTGAAAGTTGTTCAACCAAAACTTGTAAATCAACTGATTATAGCTGTCTGATAAACAATAGCTGTCTATCCAACAGTGATTCAAACGACACACATTCTGTCAAACAAGCAGTCCCATCAACGATGATGGTCCAACCAACACTTCCGGTCCAACCATTTATAATTGTTCAGCCAACACGTATGGTCCATCCAATATAGCGATCCAGTAAGCAACAGATGTCCAACCAACAATAGTGTTTCAACAGGCACTAGCTGTCCATCACGTTGCTACCAATCTAGCAGCCCAACCAATTGTAGTGATGTTCTTCATTGAAAGTAATGATCTCAGAAGATATCATCAGCACATTTGAATCATATCTGTAAAGAAAGGAATGGAACATAAAAAGTATATTTTTTATAAAAAAGGTAAGTTACTCACAGACTTATTTATGGATGGGTTTTAAGACAATCTGGACCCCGATTTAATTCCAGGCCTGGGTGTATGCGGCTAGCCCGGTGGCCATCATAATATTTAAAAATAACTAACTAGTTATAAATCATTTAGAAGACTACACAGGTGACAGGATAACTTTTATATAAATATTCAATTTCATTTACGTACATTTACAACTCGACATATACGAAATCTGCTCTGCAAATTTACTCCACCCATTTAATAAATCTAGAGTGTGATCGTGTACAATGGGTTAAATCTTTGATATCTTCTACAAATATGAACTATTTATATACATTTTATTCTCACCATATCGAAAGGCGGTACTTTGATTGGATTAACTGCATCTTTGCTGTTGTATTTCTTCAAATTTGCTAGCGTCTTCCTTATTTACATTTTACCGGAAGTCATGCGCGCGCAAGGAATTATGGGAAACCGTAAAGTCGCGAATTAAAATACACGGACACACGACTTACAACAATTGAACATGATTTCGTGAGTTATTTTTTTTTAAATTCTTAAATGCATTTCTCAGTTTTCATGTACTCAGATTTGTTATATACTGATAAAAAAGTAGGACTTGTTAATGTTTTAAAAATATTCCCACTCCCCCCATCCCCGCAACCCCCCATCCAGGCCCGCCCCGGGGGTATACCAGGGATAGCCAGGAAATTGGCCGTGTTTTTACCTTCCAGATGGCCCCGCAGTGCCAGATGAATGCGGTGGATTTACCCTGGGTTGGCTGGACTGAAAGTCCAGTAAAGTGGCCTGTGATTAAAGACGCCTGTTTCTTACGGGCATTGAAGCCATGGAGGCCGTCATGATATTCTTTTTCAAGGCACAGACCTATAAACCATCGGTTCCTGGTAAAGGCGAGGTCTTGAAAGGGAAACATCTTTATTCCAACACCTGCTCTAATATAATGACCGGTGCCACATTTGTAGATTTGTTTGATGCTGCTTTAATTATGTTGTCCCGCAATTTAATCCACAGTATCATTTTTAGAAATGTTCTCATTGTTATTTACATTTTCAATTTTCTGCAATGTCAAAGTCACTACAATTTTATCATGTGCTTCAAGAGGTTCAAATTTAGACCTGACCCAATATTTTTAAAAGGCTCAAATGATGAATGACTCTAACTAGTCTAAAATGTTTGTTTTTTGTGATAGTAAGTTACGGAATGAATACAACAGTTTTCTTTTTGCTCTTTAAATAATTGCACGTTACTATGAGGAATGTTGTCTTTATAATATATCCACGTTTAAATTGAAGTTAAAAGTAAAGCACTGGATCTTATTGCCATTTGTTAAATATTGAGACAGATTTTCATGTGATACAATCAAAACCTTTTTAGTTATAACTGAGAACTAATGTTTGCAATTAAAAAGCATATCTTGATATAATTGTATGATAAATTTGGTAAGAAATAAACTTTATTTTTATTTTTCGCTTTGCGCTCGCCTCTGAATTGCCTTAAATTTAAAAAAAAGTTTTTTGTTTTTTTTTCGCTCGCTCGCTCCTACTTTTTTTTGGAAAAATCTGTAGAACAAATGATCAATTTGTTGTGGCCTTACTACCAAATTTGTTGAACTACCCATATATGGATATAGGCAGATCCTGGTTATTTTCATTCAATATTAGCTTAGTGTTCAGTGCATGTATATCAAAAGTGTATCATATTTAAAATAAAGGCAAAATTTACTAACGTTTGGTTTATTTCTCCTAGACTTTAATTTGTCCGATCGGTGTCTATCTGGACCTTTCCAACACTCGCGTATCTGGCGACCAACAAACTGGAAAACACCATCACACCGGATGGGAAGTAAAGGGCTGGAATGTTCCTCAAAATATATATTCTTCCACCTATTGGACCTTCTGTAAGGAAATTATAATAAAAATATAAACAAGAGCTGTCACAGAGAAGGCGTGCTCGACTATCCTGCCACTTTTCGGTGTATGGATTGAAAAAATTTGGCGAAACATGCATGGATCACTGTTAGATTAGATTTCAATGCAATACATGATGTGCTGAGATATTTACATAAATGAATGGAAAATATTTGAGGTGGAACGCAAACTTTAACGTAAATTCTAAGTCGAAAAAGGGGCATAATTTTGTCAAAATGCTTCATTGAGTTACCTACTCCTGTGGACAGGTTAGGGGTATGATGGTGAACAAGCGTGCAAAGTTTCAAAGCCAGATGTCAATGGACTTTGGAAATATTTGAGGTGGTACGCAAACTTTAACGTAAATTCAAAGTAGAAAAAGGGGCATAATTTTGTCAAAATGCTTGATAGAGTTACCTCCTCCTGTGCACAGGTTGGGGGCATGATGGTGAACAAGTGTGCAAAGTTTCAAAGCCATATGTCAATGGACTTTGAAAATATTTGAGGTGGTACAAAAACTCTTTAACTTGAACATAAGTGGTTATGCCGATGCTCGGGTGACTAGGATAGCTCTCCTTATTCTTCGAATAGTTGAGCTAAAAACAGTATTAACTTGGAATAGATATTTTTCTGAAAATACCGTAGTTTTTATTATAACTCCAAACATAACAAATCATATGAAATTAAATGGTAACAGGATAAGATGTACCAACACAAACTTGTACCATTTAAACTTTATGCTGTAAATAGAGAAATCTTCCCAAATATGGAGTATTTATTACAGTTTCTTAACAAAACAAGACACAATTAAACATGTTATGTACCAGCCAATTGTAACCTAGCCACAGCGTATAGGGAACTATATTTAGTATTTGGCTTTTCATTGTGTTCCCTAAACGCCACAAGTCGACTGATTCATACCAATGTAAAATACATTCAACAACTATAAAGTTTTCCACAATATTAACACTGCATTGTTAAGTTGAAACAAAATAGTTAAACATAAATTATTTTTAGCCAATACCTTTCCTTTATTTCACTGAGGTGTTTTATGAAACACAAATTCAGATAGATCTGTCAACAAAGCATCGCCATTTTTTAACTATCTAGCAAGTGACTTTGGGTCCAGCCAACCCCGTGTAACTGATGGTAAAACCCCGGCCAAATGCCCCTGCACCCCAGAGAATCCATATAAGGCCCAATCTCCGCTAAATTTGGCGCAAAGACAAAACCATCGCGATCACCCGGCCCTGCGAGGCCACCTGGAAATTAAAAACACAGCCCATTTCTCCGGCTATCCCTGGTATACCCCCGAACTTGGGGGGGGGGGGGTGCAATTGATTGGTGCATAATTATAACCATGACCCCCGCCCCACATACCTTTGATAGCGGGAGAACTGTGTCAGTGCTAAAGGGAAGACGGGTAATTATATTATATATAAATATTACTCCGCCCCTAACCGAATACCATGTTATACAGCAATCGTAACAACTCGGCCATCTCCGGCAAGCTTCGAGATAGACCATATCTTGATACTAGCCGAGGAGTTCCGATTGGTTATGCAGTAATTTCTAGACTGGTACCCTTATTCTCTTTTCTACAAAAAGATTTTTATCAAAAATTAACGTAGGGTACCAGTCTAGTAATTTCGTTATAGGTTATTTGCCGGGACCCGGGACTTTTTCTGAAAAGCAGGATTATTATTATTGATCCCGGGTCGGGACCAATAAAATGATATTTGATGGGACCATCACAGCCGGAACCTCGGTATCAGTGATTGTTTATATCGATCCCGGGTCGGGACCAATAAAGTGCAATATGAAGGGGGAAAGTTTATTTTTATTTGTGATTTGTTTCATAAATTCATGGACCTATAAACCGGTCCGTGATAAATTATGTTTTGCATTATGGTTTGGAATGTTATAACATTTAATGCTGAATAACAGTTATGTTTGATATAAAATGAGTTAAAATAATGCAAATTTAAGGGAAAAGATCTGCATTGAGTGTGATAAATCGTACTCTAATACGGCTCTAATTAATATGAGGTTTGTTTTATGTACTTAAAAGCGGGTGCATTCATTGGCTGTAATTATTCCTTTCTTTCAAATGTATGCTTTAAAGTTTCTTTGTTGATAAAACAAATAAAGCAGGTGTTCAGTGTTTCAAATAAGAAGTGCACAAAGGAAAAATGTTATATTCTAATTGCCTTAACTATTGTCGATGTGATATATAATTCCTCAAAGATTTTTTTATATAACTCTTTTTTTTACATTCTATGAATATAGATATGTTTGGACATTTAACTAAATTAATGTTCTTGCAAAGCATCATGTTGTTTATTGGAAATTTATCAGCAGAAAATCGAACTTTATTTGTTATTGTTAATATTTATTAATTGACATTGTGATGATTTTAAATTAAATATGAATCAATGCATTAGATTGCATATCTAATATAAGTCGATGTCTCTGAAAATGAGCTATATTTATGTTTGTGCATTGTAAATATTCATTAATTCAATGATACAGTAGCAAATAAGGAACTAAGTTACAATAAGGTGTTGTGTTGGCGGAGAAGCATTGTAGGCATTAACAGATGATTAAAAGGATGCGCTCATTTTTTAAATGACACTGTCACCTCTGTGTATTGGCCCTTAATGTGACACATTTCATACTTGTTTATAGCAATTACAACTTTGCAAAAACATGTATATATTATTGTAACAAATTATTATAACAGAAGAGCGAAACAATATCAAAGATGAAAAGGGAGGGGATAGTTATTTTAGATGTTTGCATTGCATAGAAACATTGACCGGTATATGTATAAATTTTGATAAATTAATTAGAGATTTATTTCAATTGTTAGATAACAAATTAATAAACGTTTACTTTGTTGGTCAAGTGTAGTTATATTGTTTGTATATATTTGGCTCTTATTTGTAATTTCGGACAACATTTACGTCTTTTTCTATGCGAACTGTATGGCGAAAAAGACAATATGATTTCAGACATATAATGATAATTATCTAGCGCTGTTTAGTGTATTATAACACTTAAATCGATTAGCATATTAAACTAATTCACTAGTGCGCATGCGTTGAACGAAGATGGCCGCGAATTTTTAAAGCTAGTGAAAAATCTCAATAATGGTTAGTTTCTATGGACATTTTAATAGATAGATGGATTAAAACGGTTTAAAGTGTTTATAGTGATTTATTTGTAAAAGTGGGTAATTTGTTTAATGAGCATCAATGCCAAGAAAACGCAAAACGGAAAACCGGACCCCGCCATCTGAAGACAAAGAAACTAAGCGCAAAATGGCCACCAGACAGGGGACTCGAGGGGCCCAAGGGTCGCAGCAGCAACCAGCAACCCCATTAAGCCAGCCTTTTATTATGGGAACTCCAATTAACCAAATAAACCCGCAATTCTACAACCAGCAAACACCCTATTACATGGCTTTGGGTAATTCACCTGTATTGTCGCAAAACATGTCCCAAATATTTCCCCCGATTATGTACAAACTCTTTTTCAACGTTTAGACAGTATGGATAACAAGTTAAATCAATTAGATCAGATCAAGTCAGGTGTGCAAACCATAACGGACAGGTTGTCATGTATGGAGTCAAAAATCGAGGACATTGAAACAAGTCATTCATTTATCAGTGACCAGTATGATGGATTACTAACAACGTCGATCTATACAAAACACGAGCGATATAGGATTATTAAAAAATGAACTCAAAAATGTGAAATGTGAAAACAATCAGTTAAAAAGCCTCGTTGAGAATGCAAATGAAAGTGTGATCGATTTAAAATGTCGTTCAATGAGGGATAATTACTTGTTCTGGGGTATCCCTGAAGGCCGGGAGACATGGCATTCGGTGGCAGTACGCCCAGTGTCCATTCCGGTGGACCGACGTATGCTACCTCCGGTGGCCCGCCTTCCGCAGCTTCCGGTGGCCCTTCCGTCCGCTCCATACCAAGCAAATGGACCGCCATTGTCATACTCTGCCGTGACGAAACCGAGGCAACTCGATCGGAATGATCCTTACAGTGAAAATTGTGAGACTAAGGTGTTTGACTTTTGCAAAACTGTATTATATATTGAAAACGGTGTTAAAATTAGCAGAGCTCATAGAGTTGGAGAATATGTTCGTGGCAAAACTCGCCCGATTGTTGCAAAATTTGTTGACACTAAATCTAAAATGGTGGTTAAGGATGCACTCAGACGAGTTAAGCTTGATTATAGAGGCCCAAATGTGACAGACCATTACCCACCGGAAGTTAACGAAAGGCGACGCCATCTTGTGCCGATCACGAAGCAGGCAAGACGCGAAGGCAATCGCGCAAATCTTGTAAGAGATAAACTTTATATTAACAACAGACTGTATAAGGCACATTTTCCATCGCAACAGTTTGAACTTAAGGCTACGGGAACGTCCGCGTCTTCCGGGCGACCGACGCTAGCGGCACCGTCGACAGTCACGCCGGCGTATATAAGGGATAGCGAGACAACGAGGGCGAGCGTTCCGAGTTCGGCTGCTGTTATCCAACCGCCCATGTCGTCACTTTCCATGTGGCCGCAGGCACGTGCGGCTTCTCATGTGGAGCCACCGCGATCGTTTCCGACGGCGGCCGTGGATCTACCAGCGACAATTGAAGCGTCTACTGACGAGGCGACAATTCTTACGGCAACGACGGCAACAGCGTAGACGGATCCAGCTTCGACCACTTCCGGTTCTCAATAGGGGCGCGGAGAAAAGTGTGTGTATGACTTGAACATTGGGTCATTGAATATTGACGGTTTAAAATCTTGTGTTAATGACTCTGAATTTATTAATGTAATTCAAGCATTTGATATTGTATTTCTATGTGAAACATGGTTAAAAGATAATGACGCTATAAATATTAATGGTTACCATACCATTTCTGTACCAAGGCCAGAAAGTAATAAATCTAGACGGGGACACAGTGGGGTATTACTTTTAATAAAGTCATCACTATTTCAATGAATAACGGTATGCGAAACAAATGACAGTGGATTTATATGGATTAAAGCAGATAAAATATATTTTAACATGGATAACGACGGATACATTTGTTGCGTGTATATACCCCCTAGCAATTCAGTGTATTTTCAGAGGCATGAAATTGGGTTTTTTGAACTGTTAGAATCAGGTGTAAGAAAATATGGTGATCTTGGATCAGTTGCAGTTTTAGGTGAACTTAACTCCCGCACGGGCGAACGGTCTGATGTTTTGTCAATGTAAATGATTTTGAACGGTTTATACCAACTGTAGACAGAAATGATGGTGACGATTTATTTCCAATTAGGCACTCTATTGATAAATGTATCAATACATTGGGTATTAAATTGTTGGATCTATGTTTATCTAGTAATATAAAAATTGTTAACGGCAGATGTGGTAATGATGCATTTGTCGGCAATTACACTTACTTTTCTAATAACGGTAATAGTGTTATTGACTATTTGGTAGTGTCATGGGATTTATTCCCCTTAGTTAAAATTTTTACTGTTCATGATTTATACAGGTTCTCACCACATGTTCCAATTTTATTTATGCTAAAAGTTGACATGCGCAATTTTGAAAATAGTGACAATAATGCTGAGTTTGTGAAATTTACATGGAGCAATGAAAACACAAATATGTTTAAGATTAATATATCATCTTGTAGTAATGATTTTCATGGTATTGTTGATAGCATCATAAGTGGCGAATGTAACTTTGACGGCAGTGTTGATTCATTTTCTAGTCTTTTATATGATAAAGCTTTTGCTGCATGTGGTAAAAGTGTAAAAATAAGTGGTTCTAGATGTAATCAAAAATATAAAAATGCTTGGTTCAATAATGAATGTGAAATTGCAAGGCGTGAATTTAGATTTGCAAATCCAATGTACAGAAAACATAACACTGATGAATTTCGCGCATTGTTGCATATGAAACGTTATACTTATCGTGGTATTACTCGTAAAGCTAAGAGGACGTTTAATTTTCAACAAAAAAGTGAATTACATAATATGTCTAAAACACAGCCTTAGAAATTTTGGAAAAAAATAAAGAAAATTCGAAATATTAAGCCCAAAGAACATAATATTAGCAAAGATGATTTTATATATCATTTAAAAAAAAATCTTTTTGATGGCGAAACATTCTCAAATGATGTCATTGATAACGGTCAAAATGATGAAAACGTTAATATAGATCAGTTAGATGATGATTTTACGTTAGATGAAGTTGTAAAAGCAATAAGTTCATTAAAAAGAGGTAAAAGCGGTGGTGTGGATGATTTAACGCCTGAAATGTTTATTGAATGCAGTGATGTTTTCGCACCAATTTTGTGTAAACTTTTTAATTATATGTATGTAAACTGTGTTTATCCCCAAAGCTGGAAAAAAGGTATAATTGAACCATTGCCTAAAAAGGGAAATCTTAATGAAGTTAACAATTATAGAGGTATAATCCTTACAAGTATATTTTCTAAATTATTTTCTATATTGCTGGATAACCGATTGCGGAAATGGGCAGATGATGTTAGCCTTCTCACAGATTGTCAATATGGATTTAGAGGCAAAAGAAGTACTATAGACGCTATTTTTGTATTGTCATCTATAATTAATAAGGTTCTACACTATGATAAACGAAAGTTGTACTGTGCCTTTATTGACTTTCGTAAGGCATTCGATGTTGTATATCAAAATGGTATATGGTACAAATTATTACAATATGGTGCATCTACAAAACTTGTATCAATGCTTAAAAAGATTTATGAAGAAGTAAAGTCATGTGTACGTGTTCAATCGCAATATAGTGATTATTTTAACAGTAATATGGGTGTGAAACAAGGTGAACATCTTTCACCGCATTTATTTCTGTCTTTTATAAATGATATGGAAGGGTATCTAAAAATAGATAATATTGACTTATCACTATCGAAGAAATTCAACTATTCATGTTGTTTGCAGATGATACTGTTTTATTTTCATATACAGAAAATGGACTTCAACAATTACGTAACAAATTACACGACTATTGTAATATGTGGGGTATATCTGTTAATATAGACAAAAGCTTCGTAATGGTTTGTAAAAAGGGAAATAGAATAGAAAATGTTATTTTGCTATATGATGGTCATAAATTGGATGCTGTTAACAAATTTATCTATCTAGGTATTACTTTATCACAAAATGGAACCTATTTACAAGCGCAAAAGAAGTTATCGGAGCAAGCACTTCGTGCTTTGTTTTCATTGAATAGTCTTTTTGATGTTATGATTGATGCCCGGAAACAAGGTAAAGATGCGTTCATTCGAGTGGACAAGCTCTTCATAGACAAACAACTATATAAGGAGAGTGACTAGGGAGACAGTGAGAGTGTTCTCAAATTCTTGTCATGGAACATTGAAGGTCTTAGTGCTGAAAAACGATCATCACCAGAGTTTGTTGATTTTATTTCTAAGTATGATGTTATATGCTTAAGCGAAACATGGACAAATTCTAGATCAAATATTGAATTAAAAAATTATAGTAAACCAATTCATTCATTTAGGAGATTTCAAAACCGCAGGACAAAACGTCCGTGTGGTGGTATCATCATTTATATCAAAAATAATATAAGAAAGGGGGTATCTGTTGTTAGAAATACTATTGATTGCATAGTATGGCTAAAGTTCGATAAGTTGTTTTTAATCTCGAGTCAAATATTTACATTTGTGCTACTTATATAAGCCCGGAAGCAAGCCCGGTACATGCCATTTATGATATTGATTTATTTATGCAGTTAGAGCAGGATATTACATATTTCAGTCAATTTGGTAAACTTTTTATTACAGGTGATACAAATAGTAGAGTAGGTCATAAAAGGGATTACATTGAGTTTGATCGTAGCCTTGACAGCGATGACGTAGATGAGATAGATTTTCCCACGCCTCGGCAATCACGTGATTTTACCTCCAATCGTTTTGGGGATTGTATGCTTGATTTGTGTAAGGCTACAAATATACGTATTGTGAATGGTCGTCTGTTCAATGACCCCGGCAAGTTCACGTGCATGTCACATAACGGTCAGAGCTTAGTGGATTATTTACCTACATCATTGGATAATTTTGATTCATTGTCGAGTTTTGAGGTTGGCGATTTTAATGTATTCTCAAATCATGCACCCGTGAAGTTCGCAGTGAAAATTAATACTTTAATACATACAAAGTCGGAATATAGAAATACCTATTATAAATGGGATCCAAATTTCCAGACTGTTTTGTTGATGATTTGTCAACTGATATACATTGCCTCGAGCGGGATTTAAACGTAGAAATCAATGGGACCTGCAATATTGATACATTGACGTCTATTTTTACAAATTATATTTGCAGTAAGGGTGATAAATATTTTTCTAAGAGGTCAAAGAGGCCCGCCCGTATTTCATTGATGGTGATAAGAATAAAAAAGATTGGTATGATGAGAGTTGCAAACAAAAGTTATTAGTATATAAAGAATGCTTGACAAATTTCAATAAGGCATCAGGTAATGAAGGGAGAGAGAGAGTTTTACAGGCCAAAAAATATTATAAATACCTGTGTAGAAAGTCCAAATTATCATTTCACGCAGAGCGTAGTAAAAAAATGAATGACATGCGTAGAAAATCACCTAGGGAGTTTTGGAAGATTTTTAGGGTAAAGGCTACATGTCAAAAGGGCGACGATATTCCAAATGAAGATTTTAAGGTATACTTCGAAGGGTTGATGTCTGGTGCTCAGGACCATGATGATGATTTAAGCTCTGAGTTTTTAGCAGATTTTGATAGGAACAATAATGGTAATTCACCTACGTTTGATTGTCTTGATAGATTAATCAGTGAAGAAGAAATTTTAAAGGCGATTAGTAGACTTGGTAATAATAAGGCATGTTCCATAGAAAATGTTTTATACGAATATTTTAAAACCAGTGTTCCGGTTTTGATCAAGCCATTGCATTTGTTTTTTAACACTATCCTTAACAAGGGGACGTTTCCCAAGTCATGGGCTAACGGGGCTATTATTCCCATATATAAGAAAGGAGATCTTTCGGACCCTAACAATTACAGGGGGATTACACTGATCAGTTGCTTTGCAAAGTTGTTCACCGGTATATTAAATGAGAGGATTAAGAAATGGGCGATGGAGTACGATGTTCTCACGGATGCACAATTTGGTTTTAAGAATAATTGTAGTACAGTAGATCCCATATTATATTACAATCATTGATCCAAAGACAGTTAAACTCTAAAAAGAAGTTGTAGTGTTGTTTTGTGGACTTTAAAAAGGCGTATGACAGTATAAGTAGGAGCAAGCTATGGTATAAACTAATAAAATCCGGCGTCGATGGTGAATTACTGGCCCTTTTACGCTCAATGTACGAGGAAGTGAAGCTTTGTGTTAAACATGTTGGGACATTGTCTGATTTCTTTGATAGTAATGTCGGATTATTTCAAGGGGAAATAACTTCCCCGCTTTGTTTCTCTCTGTTTTTAAATGATATAGAGTTACATATGCAACAAGGAACTTATGCCGGGATCTCTCTTGATGAAATAAATATCTTTCTGTTGTTGTTTGCAGACGATGCTGTGTTAATGTCAGAGTCGAAAGAAGGCCTTCAGACGTCATTAGATAACTTAGAAACATACTGTGATCGCTGGAATCTCACTGTAAATGTTGAAAAAACTAAAATAGTTGTATTTAGAAAAGGCGGTAGATTGTCGCAAAATGTTGAATGGAAATATAAAGGTGTTGTTGTAGAAATCGTAAATTCCTTCAATTATCTTGGTGTTGTTTTCTCATCTGGTTGCTCAAGCAGCTAAAACTTTAGCTGGCAAAGCTATAAGGTCTATGAATAGTCTATTTGCGGTTATAAAAGATACACTCGCCCCTGTCCATATTCTTTTTAATCTGCTTGATGCATATGTTATGTCTATACTTAATTATGGATCTGAGGTATGGGGATTTGGTAAGTATGAATGTTTGGAAAGAGTGCAAAAAAGGTTTTGTAAATGGATCCTCAAAGTGAAAAGGTCGACAAATGCTCTTTCGCTATATAGCGAGCTGGGCCGGTTCCCATTGTATATTGAAAGATACATGCGATGCATTAAATACTTTGTTAAATTGTTTACATGTAAATCTAAGAATTGTATTTTAAGAACTATCATTTTAAAGGAAGTGAGTGAAGTAGAACTAAATCCTGCTGTCATGAATTGGGCCTCGAATGTTCGAGATGTATTACAACGCTCAGGTTTTAATGATGTTTGGTTATTCCCCGAATCAGTGAATATGTCTGCATTTGTACCTCTGCTTAGAAATAGATTACGAGATATTTATATCTCAGAATGGAGAGTGGGTATGGATAGCTGTAGTTCATTAAATATATATAAATAATTTAAATGTAATTACCAAGTTTCTAATTATATTTCTTTATTAGACAATATCAAATACAGACAAGTGCTTGCACAATTACGGCTATCTTCCCATAGGTTAAATATTGAAGTTGGCCGACATAATGGTATTGCAAGACATGATAGAAAATGTACCTATTGCAACCTTAACGATATAGAAGACGAGTACCATTTCGTTTTAAGATGTCCACTATATGCTGATATTCGTAGAAGGTATTTGCCAAATTACTATTCAAGACATCCTAGTATGGAAAAATTTATTACTTTACTGCAAACAGATGATAAACCTCTTCTGGTTAAACTAGCTATTTATTGTTTAAAAGCTTTCAAAGAAAGAAATGATTATGTTTGAATACATATATGCTTTTTCTAGAAATATTTATATCCTTGTACTGGATGTTATCCCATGTGTTTTGTAGATGTCTTAAGATTAGATGTATTTGTACTGTTATCTTTGCGCTGATAACTATTGAGTGATCAAACCACTGTATTCTTTTAAAGTACCCTTGCCTAACATTTACCTAAACGTTCCTCTATGGAGAGTAGGGAGTGAACACTCTCACAGGTATCTATAGGCGCGATGAAAGCTGTTGTTGTTGTTTTTTTGTTGCTGTTTTTTTCTCTATCACTATATGTATAGAAATTGAATAATGATTCATGCATTTATTCATCTATGTATTATTTATTTGTATGTGTATGCGTATTGTGTATGTTGTGTAATGTGACGATGAGCTGTTTATATGCTTAAGTCAAAATAAATTTTCTGTTCTGTTCTGCTTTTAGATATACGTGACAAACTGAAACTATTTGATTGTATGATAAGTCCTATTCTTAATTATGGTTCTGAAGTATGGGGCTTCCATAAAGCCCAAGATATCGAGAGAGAGTACAACTAAAATTCTTAAAACAAATTTTAGGTGTAAGACAGCAATCATGCAATGCTGCAGTTTATGGTGAATTGGCAAGATTCCCATTAAGTTTGTTTAGGAAAATACGAATTATCAAGTACTGGTTCAAGGTTAAACGTTATCCCGAGTCTCTTATGTATAAGGTATTTAATATGAAATCTGTTAATGGCGAATATATTAACACTTGGACAGTTAATCTGAAACAGTTGTTGAATGAGCTTGGATTTGCCTAAGGCACAACCTTCTTCATAAGTGAGCAGTTCCCTGCTGAAATCATGGAAGCACGACGAAGGCTTTTACACTAAACTAAAGGCGGCCAAGCAAGCCGGAAAACGGGCCTGGCTAGTGTATGACACGCTATACGTTAATGGGCGCCCGGTGACATCTGATTAGGATACATCGGAGAATGAACTAAAAATACTTGTCTGGAATTGTAATGGTCTAACGGAAAATAAACTGTCTGACGAAGCTTTTCTTAAGATATTTACAAAACAATGTTGTAATTTTATCTGAATCATGGACTAATTCTTACTCTAGTTTAAATGTTGAAGGGTTTAAGTGTTATAACTTTTTTAGAAAATATAAACTTAAAAAGGCAAAAAGACATAGTGGCGGCATCGTTATTTATGTAAAAAATGAAATAAGTAAAGAAATATCAATTGTTAGGAATCATTTTGACACTATTGTATGGTTGAAAATTGATAAAAATTACTTTTTATTGGATTATGATGTATATTTATGTTGTCTGTATTTATGGGCAGACGATTCACCAATTAACTCTGTATATGATGTAGATTTGTTCGATATTGTAAGTGATGATATGTATCATTTTGAAAATCAAGGGAAAGTATTGCTAGTCGGAGACTGGAATTGTAGAGTAGGTGATCGGCCAGATCATATTTTGCACGATAATGTAATATCTGATTTAGACTCGGAGGACTATTTACCTGACGAAACTAGAGTACGGGCCTCTCAAGATCAATTATGTAACACACGAGGGACTCGCATGCTTGATTTTTGTAAGGCCACTAATATGCGCATTGTAAATGGGAGATTAGGAAAGAATAATAACAAAGGATCATATACATATTTCAGTTGTAATGCATGTAGCACTATTGACTACTTAGTGATGAGAGAAATCGATTTTCCAATCATAAGGCATTTTGAAGTAGGTCCGTTTAATGCTTTCAGTGATCATGCGCCGTTATTATTTGAGATTCGAGTTTAGGAGCGTAAACTAGATACTACCCCGCGGCCTAATATTGAGACAAATCATACATATTATAAGTGGTGTGAAAACAATAAACCCCTATTTAGAAGAGATTTGATAGCGTATCTAAATACTATTAATACTATATTCAACGATTTGCACTCTTCACGGCCATGCGACAGTGATAAATTAGTCGAAGAATTTTCGTCTGTCGTGCTTAAAAGTGCAGACCCGTATTTTTAGAAAACGTATTTATTGCAAAGCAATAGTAATAGTTACATAAATAAATCCTCAAATGCCTGGTTTGACCACGAATGTTTAACGGTCAAAAAGGCGTATTTAGAGGCACTAAATAACTTTAACGTATATAAATCTGAATTAAATAGATCAGTTTTGTGTGATAAAAAGTGTGCATTTAAAACGCTTGTTAAAAAGAAAAAGAGAGCGTATAGAACGCGTAAAGCTAAAGAATTGTACGAGATGCGAAGTAAAAAACCAAAAGAATTCTGGAACCACTTTAAATCTAAGAAACCCAGTTTTTCAGACAATATTGACACCGAAACATTTAAGGAAAACTTTGCCGGTCTGTTCAATGATATACGCTCTACACAAATGGACGAAATAGATAATTTTATCAACGATGCTGATTTTAATATCGATGATCCCACATTTGAGGCACTTAACGCTGACATAACTCCTGAGGAAATTCGTCTTGCTGTAAAAGGTATTGAACGTAATAAATCCTCATGTCCGATTGATAATTTAATAAATGAGTTTTTTATCGATACTATGGATATTTTAGTCGGTCATTTAACGGACTTGTTTAACATCATTCTCGACGAAGGTTATTTCCCTTTGTCTTGGTCATACGGTTTCGTCGTACCGATACATAAGAAGGGTGACGTTAATGACCCAAACAATTATAGAGGCATTACCTTAGTTAGTAATCTAGGAAAAATATTTACACGTGTGCTCACTAAAAGAGTCGAAAATTGGTTCGATGAAAATAAATTGCTGTCGGATGCCCAGTTTGGTTTTCGAAAGGGATCTAGCACAGAAGATGCAATATTTGTTTTACATAATGTTATCGAAAATGGCATTTGTAATTAGTTACGATTACCATACGCATTTGTTGACCTAAAAAAGGCATTTGACTCTGTTTATAGGAATGCTCTGTGGTACAAACTCTTTAAAATGGGGTTGGATGGGAAACTACTTAAAATATTTAGAGCAATGTATTCTGTGGTAAAATCGTGTGTCAAACATTGCAATTCAGTCTCCGATTTCTTTGATATTTCTATTGGTTTACGCCAAGGACAAAATAATTCGCCGGTTTTGTTTGCATTATATCTAGAAGATATAGAACTGTTTCTACAACAGAACGTTGACTGTGGTATTAGCCGATACGATTTATGTATTATGATATTACTTTTTGCAGACGATATGGTAATAATTGGAAACTCAGTAGAAGACTTACAAAGAAGTTTAGACCATCTTTACGAGTATTGCCAAACGTGGGGCTTAGAAGTTAATATAGCCAAAACTAAGGTTGTAGTATTCCGTAAAAAAGGACCGGTTAGGGCTAATGAAACTTGGGTATATAGTGGCGTACCACTTGAAGTAGTTGACAACTTTAACTATCTAGGCACAGTATTTAACTACACGGGCACTTTCGTTTTAAATAATCAATTTGTAGTCGGTAAGGCTCTAAAGGCTATGAACGTATTAAACAAAAATATTAACAAATATGACGTACCTCCGAAAATTGCACTTCAATTGTTTAACTCATTTGTAGGTTCGATCCTTAACTATGCGAGTTCTGTCTTGGGGTTTTCAAAATCGAAAAATATTGAAAGGATCCACCTAAAATTTTGCAAATCGCTTCTAGGAGTAACGCAAAGTACATGTACAGCGGCTGTTGACGGAGAATTAGGGCGTTATCCAATATATATTAACAGATACGTGCTAATTATTAAATATTGGTTCAAAGTACAACAGTCCAATAATATTTTATTAAATTTGTTATACCGTAAATCAGTTGATTTAAGCGAGGAAGGCCTTACAACTTGGGCATCTAACGTTAAATGTTTACTTGAGGAGAATGGGTTTTTAGATGTTTAGATATTGGATTGAAAGTAAATAATAAACAAATAAGAGTGATAAGTTTTTAAATAGTTATATAACATATATATTCAAATCCACTTCAAATGCATGGTCACCATAGTGATATCCAAATTTTGAAGCATCATAGTTAAATCATATTCAAGGGCTATTATATATTACATTACTTGTATTCTTATTCTAAGGCATCAACTATAAAATCAGTTCAGTTCGTTTTCAGTGTCATAGAATGCCCATTTAATGTGATTACAGTGAAACTGCGTTCCCTCAAACAAGCGGTCGTTCGAGAACCGGCGTTCCCTCGAGGTCGGAGCTTGGTCCCGAACTTTTTTCCTTCTTTTTTTCATATAAAATATACCCACGCTGCATTATGTCGAGCAGTCGAGCAATATCCTCGGTCCTAAGTACACAAATATTGCACAAAACCTTATGGCTCCCTCGAGGACATAATTTCACACTTTTTCCCGAACGCGTGTTCCAAAATAAACAAAAAATTGCTAGGTGTTAAAATTTTCGCAAGTAGTAAAAATTGCAATGACAGTTGAAAGGCAATTTGATAAGGTGTGAAAAACCGTTTTTCACTGTTAACGCATACCGATATAAGTTGATATGGGCATTTGAGATGATAATTATGAGAATTGAAAATCTGGTCGTTCGAAACATCGGTTCCCTCGAGGTTTTGGCTCGGTCCCTGGCGACCTCGAGCGATCGCAGTTTCACTGTAGTTTGATCAGTATGTATTGATTAATAGTAAATAAATCAAAATCGTCAACGAAAAAAATGCATTTCAGAAATTAGGTTTTATAACACATGGCGATGACTCATAAAACAATAAAATAAGACAAGTGATTTAAGGAAGGACATGACTAAATAAGTTTAATCAATATCGCGGCAGTTATCAGCTAAGCATCAGGTCCCGGCAATATATAGCGGTCCAGGCTTTTCTCAATCGGGATCTCGGTATCAGTAATCGACATCAGCGATCTCGGCGGGGTGCGATTGGTGCCTGACATGAACGCCTTTACGGTTAGGGGTGTATGTGACAGGAAATTCACTGTCACCTTATTCCCCATAGAGACGTGTCAATGTCAATCAGCCAGTACGCATTACCACATCATAACCGCAAAAACATCTAAGTCTACGTATTGACAATCCGACAAATAGCCAACAAAATGAAAATAAATCAATCAGCCTTATCTGGGATCAATTACTCCCAGGCCTTTTGAGATATAAATCAATCATAAAATCAAAAGAAATTTGGCATAAAGAAACAGAAACCTACCAACTTCGAAAATGTACTGCCTGCACCTGATTCAAAAATAGCAATAGTTCTGAAAAGAATGTGACCGAAGAAATTTCGGAAAATAATACAAATATTAATGGAAGTTGCTCTCAATGGTGATATGATGTCATGGTGATTAGACGTGTTTTAAGGAGCTCTGATATTTTCGTAATTTGAAATGGATATATTGACAGGATAGTCACAAAAAATATACCGAAACGTTGGATTTTATTAGAGTAATGTGATTTGCTAAATTGTGTTATTATACAAGCTACCATAGTGAGGATATTGCAATTAAACAAAAGAACAATACTTTTAAAATAGTCTTTTAACAAAGTGTAAGCTTGGCTACAATACAATCACACCTGTGCGGTGAACTTTTGGTGAACACTCGTTTATCGGATTATGTGTTCTTTTCAATTAACAATGGATAACTGTAAATGCTACTAGCGTATAATGCTCCCAAATGCCAGCTAAGCGTAAAGGCAAAAAAAGCGGAACCTTTCTTCGCCGGACAATACCAACTCGTAGCCGGAAAAAAGGACCCTGCCTGGTGTCCCGTCCCCACACGATCAGCCTGTTACATATCATATCATGGCAACACCCGGTCCGCAGCAGTATGTTCAACCTATGAACATGTCCAACATGAGCAATATGAACGCTTATCATACCCCGACGGGTGCCTTCTACACACCAGCTACGCTACCCCCGTCCCCCCAGTATTGTCAACCACATGACGCGTTTCAGCAACAAATCCTAGACAAACTAAATTCAATGGATAAACTTCTTGTGAGACTTGATGTCATTGAGAAGCAGCTGTCGGATGTTTCATCCAAACTTTCTGGAATGGACCGCCGTGTCGTGTCTCTTGAAACAGATTCCCACGATGTCAATAAACGATTAATCGAGCTGGAAGCGACACGTGCATTTGAATCAAGTGTTAATGACGATATAGCCAAAAAGCAATCTGCCATTGATAACACCCTAAAGGCCGAACGAGATAAAATTGCTAGACTTGAAAAGGACCTGGCAAAAGTTAACTCGGTGCAGGAGGACATTACTGACTTGAAGTCCCGTTCAATACGGAACAATTTGTTATTTTTCGGTTTTCCTGAGAAAAGTTCACCTGATGATCGGAAAAACGAGGATTGTTCAAAAATTCTTCATAACTATTTCCGGGATGTTCTTAAAATTGAAAATCCCCAGGAATCAATCAAATTCGAGCGGGTACATCGCATTGGAAGATATGAGCCTTCAAAGAAACGCCCGATCGTAGCAATGTTTAATCATTTTCCAGACAAGTTGCTAATCAAGCAGAAATTCCGGGAACATGCCGAGCCACCGACGACTGATGGCTATGGATCCCAGGACACAAACAGAATCCGGTGTAGTGAGCAGTTTCCGCCAGTCATCCAGGAGCGCCGGAAGCAGCTTATTCCCGCCATGATCAATGCCAAAAAGGACGGCAAGACAGCATACCTGTCGTATGATAAACTTTACATTAATAACAAAATCTATACCATAAACACTGCGAACACTTCTGGTTATAACTAGGATTGTGATTGGAAACAGTTAACCTTTCTCGTATGGAATGTCCAGGGTATTCGCTCTAAACTTGATGACCCTGATTTTTTAAACTTTGTATCTGATTTTGATATTCTGTGTTTAACTGAATCATGGAGTAGTAAAACATCCAATATTAACATTGAGGGATATGAATATTTCAATTGTCCGCGCCCAATCATTAATAGCAAAGCTAAACGTTCAAGCGGGGGCATTATTGTGTATTTTAAAAAGTGCTACTCAGACCATATACACTTGATTGAGAATAATGATAAAGGATATATATGGTTTAAGTTAAAAAAGGAATTAACTAACTCTTTAAAAGATTCCTATTATTGTGTCTGCTATATACCTCCGCATGATTCCAAAGTTTACAGAAATCCGAACTCAATTTTATTTCAGTTTGATATTTTTGTCCTCTGACATTCGTAAATACAGTGACCGTGGGATTGTTTACTTGACCGGTGACCTAAATTCTCGGTCGGGTGATCAGCTGGACTATATCCCAGAGATACACCTGGACCGTTATGTCAACATGCCAGAATTAGATTCATTAGTAAATAGTTTACCTGTACGTAAAAACTCCGATAAACTGTGTAATGCCTTTGGTTTAAAATTATTAACTCTTTGTAAAGAGAACAATTTATGCATTTTAAATGGGCGATTAGAAGAGGGAAAATATACGTACCATGGTGTTTATAGAAATAACCCTGTTGCCAGCACGGTTGACTATCTAATTTGTAATCATGACTGTTATAACTCGGTTACTAATATGCATGTTTTAGACCTGTCCGAGTTATCGGATCATTGCCCGATTACGTTTAGTATAAATATTCATAATACGTTGATTGATAATAGTTCTGTGCACAAAAATAAAGTAGTTTGGAATACAGAACAAAGGGACATATTTTATGAGAATTTACATAAAAATTCCGAGTTATTTAATGAAATAAATACTGATTTTTGTCTGGTAATATGTCTCTTGATGAATGTATGGAAACATTTTCAAATACTGTTTACGATATATCGTTTAAATGCTTTGGTAAAACATATGTTACAAAGGCTTCAAAATCCCGATACAAATGTCCTTGGTTTGATGAAAATTGTAAAAAGAGCAAGGATTTATTTTTAAAAGCCAAGCGATTATTGTCTCTAAATAACAGTGATATAAATAAGATTGCTTTTCTTACTGTACGACGTAAGTTTGCTGCAGCTAAGAGAAAATCTAAAGGATTGTTTTATAGCCAGGAAAAATCAAAGTTGTCTAAATTGAGTACATCTTCTCCACGCAAATTTTGGAAATATATTAAAAAATTCAGAAGTACCTCAAGCAGCAATTATTCTGTAAATGCTGATGACTTTTTAAAACATTTTTCTAAAGTATCAAATTGTACTGAAGGGCAATTTAATAGGGATGATCACGATTACGTTAGAAACGATACTCTGAATATTGATCAACTCGACTGCGCTATTACCATTGAGGAGATTAGTAAAACTATTAAACTGATGTCCCGTTACAAATCATGTGACTACGATAATAATGTAGCGGACTTTTTCATAGATGCGGATGATTTTATTTCACCATATTTATGCACTATCTTTAATTATATATATGACAATTGTGTTTACCCTGAATCTTGGTCTAAGGGAGCTATTGTCCCAATATTCAAGAAAGGGGATAAATCGGATCCTGCTAATAACAGAGGTATTACATTAGTTAATGTTACTTCTAAAATATTTTCTTTAATTTTGAGGAATAGAATAAATAGTTGGTGTGAACTGAACAATAAGTTTAGTGATTGCCAGTTTGGTTTTCGTGATAAGCATTCTACAGCTGATGCCATTTTTCTTTTACACGCTATTATCCAAAATGTATTAAACAACAAGTAAAAGCTTTGGTGTGTATTTATTTTTTAAATAAAAATTCCGAGTTATTTTATGAAAAAATAGAGAGCCTTTGATACGATAAATAGAGATGCGTTATTGATCAAGTTAATTCAAACAGGAATTAGCTGTAAAATGAGCAACATGATCAACTGTATTTATAATGACGTACAGTCATGTGTTAAACTATGCTCTGCTGGCGAGTTGGAATTTTCCCAATTTTTCGACGTAACAGTCGGTCCGAAACAAGGAGAACCTCTTTCTCCTCTTTTATTTATATTGTTTATAAATGATATCTTTGAGAATTTAAATTTTCAAGCATTTACTACTAAGGATTTAGAACTTTTATCAATGTATATGATTTTATTCGCTGATGATATTGTATTATTTACCACAGATCCAGCAAGTTTACAAGCCCAGATGGATGCTATTTACCATTATTCTGTTAAATGGGGTTTAAAAATCAATGTAAATAAAACTAAAATTTGTGTTTTTGAAAAACGGAAGCAAGCTAGAAATGTACAATTCTATATTAACAATGAATTGGTAAATATAGTAGATAACTTTACTTATTTAGGTGTTAACTTTCATTATACAGGCAATATGTCACATGCAGTAAAAATGTTAAATGATCAAGCTCTAAAGGCCTACCATAGTCTCTTGTCATTGTTTGACAAAGTTCATCTCGATGTTAAAACCAAATTGTCTTTGTTTGACGCTATGGTTGTTCCAATTTTACTGTACGGTTCAGAGGTATGGGGGGGGGGTATATAACTTTAAGGAAGTTGACAAGCTACACATTAGATTTCTTAAGTATATTTTAGGTGTAAAGCAACAAACCCCTAACGCTGCTGTATATGGTGAGCTTGGCACATTTCCTTTATCCATATTATGCAAGGAACGATCTGTTAAATTTTGGTTAAAAGTAAAGAAAAATGTTAATTCACCAATACATATGGTATATAATGATTTGAATGCTAATATAAATAATTCTTCTTGGGCAAAGAAAATAAATTCCATTATTGATCATCTTGGTTTTATGGATATAAGACTAAACTTCGATGTAAACATCAATTATCTTCCTTTACTTAAATGTAGAATTCGTGATCAGTTTATTCAAGAATGAAATGCTTCTATAAATAGTATGCCTAAACTTTCATTGTATTGTAAACTTAAAGAAAAAATTTCTTTTGAAAATTATCTTGTACAAATTAAAAATGATAGGCTAAGAAAATATATGACGTCTTTGATTATCAGCACATAATCTTGAAATTGAAACTGGTAGATATATTGGTACTGCCAGAGCTGACAGAAAATGTAAATGTTGTTCTTCAAATATGATAGAAGACGAGTATCATTTTATGTTATGTTGTACACTATACAATAGATTGAGGACAACACCTCCTGGCCTTCTATAAATATGTTAAAATCCGTTTTACTAAACAAATCAACTAGTAAGTTACTTAATACTGTAAGATTTATCAAATTTGCAATGAAATTAAGAAAATCTACCCTGGAACCTTAACTGTTTCTAAAATTTACTGAAATAATTAAGTATAAATCAAGTATTATTATTATGTTTTTTGTTTGATTGTTTGTTTTATTGCTTTATGTTTTTGTGTTGTTTTTTTTTGTATTATGATCTGAACTGTACTACTGAATCTTTGTGTGTTTCTATTTGTGTATATTATCACCATGACTATGTGTTTAATGGCCATAGGCATTTGTTTGCCGATCTTTGCCAATAAACTTTGAACTTGAACTTGCTATGATGATTATATTTCGGACAGTTAAAAAAAACCCCCACATACTTATCTTTAATTCGCCAACTTCATCACCAAACAATAAGAAAATGAAGATAGAATGTGAAAAATCACCTACATTATTACATGTGCCAATTTCGGACACTGCCTATGCTTTCATTGTTTAAGTTATTTGTCATTTATTGTATTTTCAATATATGTTAGGTGTTTAGAGTGTATTATTATAAGGTTCATTTGTGCATGTAAGATATCAATGTTTCCCTGCAATGTAAATTCGACCAGACAATGGTCTGATAATAAATTGGGACTATTTGCGATAAATGAAGTAAGATGATTTAATAATATTTCACTCACTATACAACAATCAACTAAACTGCATCCCGAACATCCTATATATGTAAATGTCCCTTTGTCATTGCAAACTCGTCCGTTAGCCACACGTAAACGCAAACCAGTCTGCTTTAGAAAATCCAGCAATGGTGAACCATTAGCATTTGTACCTTTGTCATGGGATAATCTTGGTAACACATTATCAACATTGTAATCATCAGTTAAAATATTTCGTAGACATGCAGTATTTTCTGAGTTTAATAATTGAATGAAATTAAACATGCTTGGTCTTCAATAGTTAAAATTATTTATGTATTTTTTCCTAATATCATTATATTGCGGACAAATCAAAACAACGTGATTTTCGTCTTCAATATCATTATGAAAACACATAACACAGAAAACATATTTACGTTGATTTCTTTCAATGTTAATATATCTGCCTCTTTCAACATTTAAAATATGAGAGGACAATCTTAAACTAGCAATAAAATTCCTAAGTCTATAGCTATGCAATTTATCTATATACGATGACATATGAATAGTACATTTTAGTTCTCTGTATAACACTAGTGAACTTAATGAGTCTATATCATTTTTCCAATGGCCAATAAATGAGTCGATTAATCTTCTCCTAAAAATAGGAAATATTTTACGATTCGTACATGTCTACTAACAAACAGAAGGTATCGTCCTAGTTCACCATATAATGCAGAGTTACTGGTGCTTATTTTTACACAAAGAAGTCTTTTCATAAATTTTCTATGAACCCTTTCTATATTTTCAGCTCTACAAAAGCCCCATACTTCACAAGAATAGCATAAAATTGATGACACAAATGAGTCGAATAAACCCAACATAATTTTGACAGGAATTTGTTCCCCCCTAGTTATCCCAAAAATATTTCCCATATCTGATAATGTCTGTGTAGCGTTCATAATTGATCCTTCGCTTGACAAAACAATAGCAAGATAGTTAAAAGTTTTAACCTTTTCTATCAATTTATTACTGTATTAAAGATTTATATTTTCATTTTTATTACCCCCCTTTTTATAAATAACTATATTTGTTTTATTAACATTAACTTTACGTTTCCACTTTTCACAATATGCATGTAAATTATTCAAAGATGTTTGAAGACCAACAACAGTATCAGAAAATAATACAGCATAATCTGCAAATAACAATAATAATAATAATAATAATAATAATAATAATAATAATAATAATAATAATAATAATAATAATAACTTTATTTAAAGAAGGTAACACATTAAGACATAGGCATCATATTATGAAAAACATAACACACGTCTTATTTACAATGCGGTCTTCTGAAAGAACATACACAGACACACACACTAAATAAGATGTGATGCAAATAATACTCAAAACAAAAATGAGAAAACACATTTCAGTACCGCAAAAATACATATTGTTAGAAAGCATTATTACATGTTTTCATCATGGCCTATAACTAGAATTAATGATCGTTTTGACATGTAAATGCTTAGAATGGAATTTCAGAAACGTACGTATTAAAATGTAATACGAAAACATAAAGAAACATGAACATAATACATTCATTTAACACATCAATGCTTAATAATACATCAATTTGTACCTAAATGTTAACAAGAAAACTCATCAAAATTGTTTAATCGAGTAAGTAGGACAGTCACACATTTATTTAACACCTTACTCAACATATACATACGTATAAACTATACCTGTGGTATGCATGGAATTATGCATACAATTTTTAAAACGGATTTTGCGATTGGTGATGTAAATAGAACTTTTTGCAGCGGGTTTTAAATGTCTTTTCCGTGTTAGACTTTCGTATTTCTTCTGGTAAAAAATTCCAAACTTTCCCACTGTAGCATGCAAACGAGTGTTTCTTGTATTGTGTTTTATGTCGAAAGTGAGCAATGTCTTGTCGTGTGGAAGATCGTAATCCATATCTTGTGTTGCTAGATATCTTAATAATGTCTCTTATGTAACTCGGTGTAAGATTATTAATAGATTTAAATACCATAACAGCCGTTTGATATCTGCAACGGTATTCAAATTGAAGCCATTCTAATTATTTAAATGATTCATGCGATGGCTTTCTAATAGGCTTAAAGAGAATATTTTTTGCAGGTCTTTTTTGAAGCATGGTGATTCGTCTCATATGCGTTTGCTTTTCCCCCAAACGCTACAACAATAGCCAAACATAGGAAGTACATACGATTTATAAAACAATTGTCTCATTTGATCCGTTTAAAAGAAATTGAGTCTTTTTAAAAGTTCTATCTTTGCAGTTACTTTCTTGCAGACAAATTCAACTTGCAGATTTCAAGACAATGATGAATCAATAATAATTCCAAGCAATTTCTTCGCAGTTACATTTTCAATTAGTACTTTGTCTACGAATAAATTGAGTGCACATGCATTTCTTAACTTTGCATTTAAAACCAGCAGCATGCAATTAGTTTTTGTGTGGATGTTTTTGCCATGTTGTTTACTTTGCACCAATCCGATACCATATCTAAATTTATTTGCAACGTACGTTCAATTTCCTGCGTATTTGAACTTTTTGCATATAGTGTAGTATCATCAGCATATAAGTCAATTAATCAAGGAATTTTCAATTTCAAAGGTTATGTCATTAATATATATATATAAGAAAAAGAATAGGACCAAGAATGGATCCTTGAGGAACTCCAGACCTTATCCCCAAACTTTACAATTTGGTGTCTATCTTTCAAATATGAAGTTATCAGTTGGACGGAATTATCACTGAAATTGTATAATTTCAATTTATGTAAAAGTATTTGGTGATCTACTAGATCGAACGCCTTTCGTAAATCAAGAAAGAGAGCACCTACATAGTTTCCATTGTCAATTCCATCAATCCAATCATCAATTATTCTTATCAACGCTGTATGACAAGAATGCTTTTCTCGAAACCCAGGCTGAAATTCATGTATGACATTCGTATTTTTTAAAAATGTTTTGATTTGATCTGCCAAGTGCCGTTCAAACACCTTTGACAGTGTTGGAAGGATAGAATTTGGTCTATAGTTATTTGGATCATTGCGATCAGAAGATTTATATATAGGCAAACCCTTAGCCTCTTTTAATGAGTCTGGGAATATTCCTAGCCGTATGCTATTATTTACAATCACCACATTGTTTTAGGATATTAATTAGGCCCTATTCCATCTAATCCTGTAGCTTTCGCCGTATTAAGCTTATCAATATACATTTTTACCTCTAATGGGGGTGATGTAAGATATATCAAAGTACTGACCCTTTAGCAAACTATTTAATTTAGTACCAAGTTTTGAAAAATGTGTTTCATCGAACACTGATTTATTGATACAATCGGATATGTCAGTAAAATGCTTATTGAACACATCTAATATTTGTGCATCGCCAACAACATTTATTCCGTTTGTATGAAGGTATTGTGGTAATATTATACTATTATTGTTAATAGTGTCATTATGATTATTCAACTCTCTGAGGTTCTTCCATAACACCCTAGAATCTTTACATTTTTTACAGCTTTATTGTAATAATCTTTCTTGGTTTGACGTATTAATTGAGTAACATTATTTCTTGAAAGTCTATATTCCGACCACTGTTAACGCTTTTTGAATCGATTTCTTTATTTTATAGCCAACCTAATTTCGTCAGTATACCAGGCTGGTTGTGTTTCAAATTTTATTCGTTTTTCTTTCAGTGGCGCATGGTGCGACAACACCTCATTCAGTCGCTTATATAAAACTTCCATGGCTTCATTAGGGTCTTGAATTTGTTCAACCCCATTTATATTTACCTTGTTAAGATCAATGCAGAAGGAAATTTCATTAAAGTTTCTGAAAGACCTATATTTTAATGTATGATGTTGCGGGTTTTCTGAAACCTTTTGTAAACGGGCAGATCTAGTGAAACAAACTGGAAAGTGGTCACTTATACTAAGACTTGATACAAATGCTTCACATACTCGATCCACTGAGTTCGTATATACATGATCTATAATAGAAGATGTTTTCTCTGTTACCCTTGTAGAAACATCTATAAGCTGGTTTAGTCCGTATTTTATAATACAATCCTACAATATGCCACCGCCCTTTTTAGTGTTTCTATCTTTACGTTCAAAAATATAACCAGGAACGTTTATCATTTTGTCTGAAATTCTGGCGGTCAAAAATGTTTCACAGAACCCAAAAATATCCAAAGTTTTGCGCGATGACATCAAATGATATTTGATTTCATCAAATTTTGGCAAGGAATGTTGGACATTCAAGCATGCAACGCGTAAACCTTTGCAACGAAAATGAAAGGTGTCATCATGTTCATTTATAAATACTTTACCTGATAGTGTTTCATTAGTGCTGTACTTGTGATTGCATTTAAGGTTGATTCTTTTAGCAGAAATATTACGTCTAACACATACACAATTATAAAAATTACACTCTTAACAAATATTAAGCTAATTTTCAAACCTGTTCTTGCTAGTAAAATCAATTGTGTGACTGTCAGTAAATCCCTTATAGAAAAGTCGTCGACATGCTTCTGTTGCATGATTATCCATATTGCAGTTCGTACAAAAGACTCTAGTCTTGTTGTCACTATATCCGTGCATAACACCTTCATAAGAGGACTGTCTATACGGATGGGATTGCCCGTGCTCAGATCGTTCTCCCGCAAGTCCATAGCCAGTCCTTCCGGCAAACTCGTTCCTTCCGGATCGCTGTCGTTCTGGCTGCGTATACCAACCGCTTCCGGTGGGCAGATCTCTTCCAGTGTCATGTCGGCCAGGATGTTTATACCACACGCAACTCTAGGTTTAAAATTGTAATTCTTTGTATTTTTTATAAATACATAAAGAGCCTTAATACCTTTCCCTGCTATGGATTCTTGGTTTAGAACAAAAGACCCAGTGAAGTTAAAAATTGTTTCAAGGTAATTAAGATCACCAACTGCGTCAAGATATTTATTGTCATATGTCTTTTTTTTCATTTTCACGTAAATTGCCCCTTTTCCGAAATACCATTATCTTTGTCTGTTTTATGTTAACTTCTAGTCCCCCATTTCAAACAATAAACATGCAACAAATTTAAGCTATTTTGTAATTTTGTATTGCCAAAAATTACCATATCGTCGCCAAATAACATTAGTATAACATTAATATAATCTTAATAATGTATAATGCACCTGTCAATTGTAGAGCCAAGCTGGGAACTGCCTAAAAATCAGTTACCCGGTTAGCTCAGTTTGACAGATCTCCATGCATGTGTTCACATGGTCGTGGGTTCAAGCACCATACCAGTAGCATCTTTTCTCACAGGTTTACTTTAGAACCCATCATCCAGGGGTTGACGATTATATTTTTTTTATTAAATATTACTGGCCATGTTCTTTTGTAAACTTTCAGATTGAGAAGTGCCTGGATACAAGGCTAGTATTGTTAACATCATCTGATACAATCAACTTGAACAAAGCTGAAATGGCTGCCTGACCTGACTTAAAAATCGGATGGCAATACATCAGACTAGAAGATTATTAGTATTGAGATGGACAAAATGAAACATGAGCCTACCAAAGCTGACAGATTGCACAAGAAACACATAAATGCAGGTATTTGCTGAGATATTGTAATTATTTTTTGAAACTTCTCATTCATTTAGGAAGTTCAGTTGAAACAGAGTTGGCAAAAAATGAACTAAGGTATATACATTTTGAATTCTAATTTTTAAATGAGAACTTTACTGGCCAGCACAGATTGGTAATATGCTAGTCTACCAATATAAATGTGCCTGGTTCGAATCAGTAAAGCTGATGAATGTACTGGTTGTGTAGCCAGGATGTGAATAGGTCTGCACTTGGCTGATAATGCATATCACTTTAAATGTTTAAGCTGCACTCTCACAGATTGACTGTTAAAATTACTAACTCTTTTTTTAATTTCTTGATCTTGTAATGAATTATTTTATGCGAATTTCTGAACACTGGTCATAACAGACAACTGGAAAAAGTAGATCGCTGCTTTCTTATATTAATTCAGTCAAAAAAGACAAGTGAAAATATTGGAACGCTGATTTCTTATTTTAATACGATCAAAAGATGGTGTTCTATGCCAAAAATCTCATTATTAGTAAAGCGTTAGTAATGCTTTTAACCATAAAACAATTAGTCACAAATGTAAATATAAAAAAAACAAACATGATCATATCTTTTGTCAGCAGTCTTATATCATCAGTTTTCATACTGCTTTTCATTAGCTTATTCCAAGCCAAAAAGTAAAAGAAGTTGTCAAAACATTCAATCTGTGACTGAGAGTGCAGCACACTCACAGATTGAACATTTTGACTACTTTATTTATTATTTGTCTTGGAATGGGCCAATTTATGTGAAAATGCATGTTAACCATTCATATAAGATTGCTGACAATAAATTAGTCAGAAAATGTTTATATTTAAGTTCAAAATGTTTTATGCATTTTTCTTAAATTGTTAGTAACGCTTTAAGCCATAAAACCTTAGATTTCGACCTGAAATATGGAAGTCTGCAATGTAATATTTTGTCAGTAGTCTTATATCACTGGTTTGCAGATATTTACGCAAAAAATAGGTCATTCCAAGACAAAAAATACAAAAGTTGTAAAAACAGTAAATCTGTCAGAGTGCAGCTTTAAATGACTAAATGTTTTGATTTGGCTCAATTCTCACCTAAAATCTTATAGTTTTGTTGCACCTAAATGGTTAGTTTTTAACAACATTACACTTGCATATATGTATAAATTTGTTCTTAAATTTGTAATTTAGATTGGAGGATTCATTCTCTGGAAAATAGAAAAGGGCATGTTACATACTGTTAGCATTGCCATAACAGAAACCATATTGAGGAGCTGGTCCACCTGTAGGAAGAATTGCGCTATTGGTTGGAGCAGCACTATTCCCCAGCCATACACCAGCACTTAGTATGTCATAGGGAGCATTTCTGAGCAGTTATGGAGACCACTAACTATGCAGGTATGTCATAATCAAAATCTTGGTTTATATAAAAAAAAATATAATTTAGCATATGTTGAGAAGAAATTTATTTCTAGATTGAAGGCACACACTATAATTTCATGCCCAAAAATATATTTCTTATTTTAATGCGTTATCATGTCTAACTCATTTGACTTAAATGATCAAAGCAAAAGAAATGCAATTGATTAATCTGCAGATATGCAAATGTAAACTTTTTAACTGGGGAAATTGTTGCTACTTGTCTATTTATTAAAGAACATATTTATAATTAATAATGTTTAATATGTACACAAATCATATGCCTTCTTTGTTTTAACCATCAATGTCAAAGAGTCCAGCATGATAATGGATTAAATTGAAAAAAAAAATGCATTAATTTATATGAACCCTTTAAAACAAAGACATTTCCTAAATCCAATAAAATATAATTGAATATTGATGCAGAGTTCAGTTAGAATATAATATAACTTTTTTGCAGTTGTTGCAGTGAAACTTGCACCAGTGTGTTTTCTGTCGAAATAAAGAGATAGTGTCCAGCAATGAAGACCCAACTCAAGATCTGACCTTGTAAGGCCAATATGAAATAACTGTGTGGAAAAATGGGAAAAACCTGCAGTCAGGGATGCACGGAAATCATCAAAAGAACAGTGTTAAATTAATCTTGAATAACTTGACATTTATTTTGTTTGACATATTTATTCATGGTGCAGTGAAAACATGTTTTTTTCTTCATGGTTATTTAAATTTAGAATTGATAGGAGGGAACATCATTATGTAGTTTCATGTTCATAGTCAGATCAAAACCCATGTACATGTATAAATGAGCATTCGAAAATATCAAAATGGAACTTGTTGTACGTAGTGTAAGTTAATTAACATAATAAACAAAAATATTTAATAAATTTCAATTTATTATGCCCCCTTCAAAGAGGAGTATATTGCTTTGCACATGTTGGCTGCTACGTCCGTCTGTCTGACAGTAGACCAAAGCTTTTCCTGGTTGATAACTCTAAATTCCTAGACCTATTGTCAAACTTGACATGAAAGTTTGGTTTAACCAGTAGATGACGCCTTTTGATTTTAGGGGTAATATGGTCAAAGGTCACAGTGACCTTGAACAGGAAGATGTCAAAGAATGTCTGACTGATAAGTTGACAATGCCTGCACCTATGGCCCTGAAACTCAACATGGAGGCTTAGCCTGACTATTAGATGATTTAAGGGGTCGTTGGGTCAAAAGACAAGGTCACAGTGACCTTGAATGCTTAAAGGTTATACTAAAAATGACTGGACAAAGCCTGCACCCATGGCCCTTCAACAACTTGACTTTGGGGTTTGGCCTGACCAGTAGGTGAGCCCTATTTATTTGTCACAGAGACATTGAACACAAAAAGCTTGCCTGTGTGACAACTCGACAAAGTCTGCACCCATGGCCTTCAAACTTGAAATTTAGGTTTGGGGTGACCAGCAGATGACCCCTTTGAATTTGGAAGTCAAGGTCACAACTCCAATATTGGTCATTAAAACTATGTCATTTACTTATTCCCTGCTGCTAAGAGGATACATGTTTATCAGCAAATATCAGCCATCATCTGAATATGATTGAAAACTTTACCAACTACCCTCATACTTTGAATAGCATAATCTTAAAACTGCCTCTAAGGCATCTTTTGTCAACGAAAAACCAGCTGTCATTTCGGTCCATGCATATTGCATTCAATTGTCCAGACATTCTTGACAGCATGGCGCTTATTAATGCTGCAGGTTTAAAATTTAAGACATTAGTTTTTTTTCTTCAGCACCATGCAGATTTATTAACACTTTTATAATAAAAACAAACTAGAAACATATTTTAAAGATATTGTTTTTTTCATGGTATGATGCCACAGCACCATGCAGATTTGTTTTCACTTTTATATCAAAGAAAGTATTAAACTCAAGCACAAAATTAATTTTGTAGATATGTGGACTCTGTTGATAGAAGTTCTGGGAGGCATTTTTAGGCTTGAAAGAGCATCATTTTAAAGTTATATTTTTATTTTGTCCCTTGAATCTTGGGTATAGTTTGTATTGTATTTGCACTTTAAAGACATTGGCTTCAACAGACCCTAATGAAATGAAGGAATGTAATTGCTTACTGAAACTGTTAAAAGCGACGTCATAAATTGAAGCAATTTTAACATTAGGAATATGCAATTAACTAATTTAAAGCGGTTAAAACTTAGGAAACTTGAATTAAGAACCTTGTAGGCCATTGGATACATGATTAAGTAGGGCCAATATATTTGTGCTTATTATAATCACATTTATCCTTCTTCATCTTCCTTAAAGAGTGTTCATCATTTGTATAATATCATTTGATCACGTTTCATTTGAAAGAACTTTGCGGTAGTGTTCGCTTGCGTCAGTTACATCACCGACAGTCTTGCAGCGCTTACAGCGCTTTGATTTTTGTGTAGAGCAAATCATAACCTTAAAAGCTATCTACAATGATGGAACGATATTAATAATTTATACATATACTTGGAAAATTTTAGGGGGCGCGCGCCGGGTCCGCCCCCCCCCCCCCGGATCCGCCTACTTACTTACCAGGTGAAAATACATCCTTGAAACACCGAAATTCCTTTCAACGCCGCCATTTTAGTCGGCTTCACACAATTTCCCTCACTTAAAATTCGGCGAACGCATTTCACGTTGGACCCCCTGAAAGCAATACATATATTCATATTTGTATACACCTTCCAGATCGGCCAGTCTTTTGTACATCCGACTTTCTTTTCCGGATCGGAACGGAGATTTCTGTTGGTTCGGAATTGGTCCGGTCAGTCTTTTATACCCAAACATCGTAACTGCCGCCTGTAGTTCAGGTTTAAAGATCGCAGAATTGAAACATAGAGGTATAGAAGTCTATTCTGTTGGATAACGGCCGAGGTGTTCCGACGGGAAATGACGGTTCCCGGCTTTGACTATAACCGTCGTTTTAGGAAATGTGAAGCAGAGATACAGTATCAATTGTGGTGTGAAAAATTAGAACTTCACTATCAACTTTATAGTTAGCAATTCGTTTGCACATTACAGAATAAAGGTAAAATTACCAAAATATGTTTAAATTGTGGCTTTTATCACCTTTTACTAGATCTGCCAAGCGATTCTAATGACATTGACCAGATAAAGTAATTTAATCTTAATACATGTACATCATCCGTTGTATTAACTTTTACAGTGTTATGCACCAGTCAATTGTAACCACGGCCCCCCAAGGTCCGGGGGTTACCGGGGATAGCCGGGGAAATGGGCCGTGTTTTTTACCTTTCAGGTGTCCCCCCAGTGCTGGGTGAATCACTGAATGCGGTGGTTTTGTCCTCGCACAAAATATAGCGAGAAATGGGCCTATCTAGGGTCCCTGGGGTGCGGGGGCATTTGGCAGGGATTTTACCATCAGTTCTTCTCCGCAGGGCGGGGATTTTACCCGGGGTTGGCTGGACCGAAAGTCAAAGTCCCCGCTATTCCCCGGACCTGGGGGGGGCGTGGTTACAATTGACTGGTGCATTAGGCCTTTCTTTAATTATGGTACCATCCCCAAAATTGTTAGGTAGGGTTGGTAGGGACTTGTTCATCAAATGATGTTGTTTTGGAGCTTTATTCTGTGAAGAATTGATCTGAAAAAACACATTCTATCATTTTATCTGATCTAAAGGAATGTCATGTTAATATCAAATATCAAAGCTTTAAAAATATATATATATATATTTTAAAGTGACTCACTCATGTTTTTTTTCACCAAAAACTAGTTTTCCCTGTAAATGCATCTGAAAACACTTATTTTATCATTATTTTACTCTATGATATCGAAATTGCAGAAAAAAATACAGTTACAGCCCATACGAAATAAAGGAGCAGATTTTGGGCGTAATTGAGGCGGATTTGGCATGGAATCTGTGATTCCCGCCTGGAGTATATATATAACGGACAGATTTATTATTCCGCCCAATATCAATTCATGTTTCTTGTAGATTCTGGTCGTAAAATTATTGGAAGTTCCAGGCGTAAACAAATTTCGGGCGTATTTATATACTATAACATTAGTGTGACACGGAATTTCGTACTTCGGTTTTTCTATGCAACCTTTTGGGCGGAATATATCCTATTTAAACATTTTAGTGGAGCGTAATTTCAAACTTTAAAAGCCTAATGTTTTCAGCCAAAAAAATCCAAAACATTTGAATGTCATGAGAAATAATTGAATTGTTTTTGTTCCCTTGACCATTTACATTCCACATAGGGAGGTTAAAGGTAAACATCTTCCATGTTATTATTTGTACACTGCATACTCCTTGTAAAATAAAAGATGCAACAAAAATATATAACTACAAAGGGTAGTCAAAAAAAACACAAAAAAAACATGACCCCATGATATAAATTTACACTCAGTTTTTATGAACTTTAAATGTTACTTGTAACACTTGTTGGGATATTACAACATCAATCACTGATAGCAGACAACGCGAAAAGTTTTTCTTCTTCACAGGACATTGCGACAGGTAAACACTGAAAGTTTACCTGTTGCACCAAATTTTTACCTGTCGCAATGTTACAAACAGTATTCAGTTACATCAGTCTAAACCTTGATTTAAAGCCTCTTTTTTAAATAAGTTTTGTAATTCCCCATTATAACAGGTTTAGATCTTTTTGGTTAGATTTGTCCTACAGTACTATAATAAATTACAAAAAAGCTAAACATCATTCCAAAAAATCAATATTCGGATCTTATGTCATAATTTTTTTCTTCCCTTGCCTCTCAAAAAAAAACTCATATCTGGATCGTCTACCCATGGAACAGGTAGATCTTACTCTTTTAATTCATCTTTAAATTAAAGATACAGTACGGTTATAAAATGTAACGAATTGTACTACAAGTCAAACTCAGGCACAACATTTATGCAAACACGAAAGTAGAGTTCTTGTTATTGGCACATTCGGAACTCCTCGGCCATTTTATCGAAAACAACCTCGGGTGTATGCCGGTACATCTGTTGAAGTAGTTCGTAAAATTTTGAATTATATCATTAGTTAAATGTAGTGTTTTAGAGTTGTATTTATTGATCTAAGTTTAAATTTATTGTCATTGAATTGTATTATAGCAAACATAATGAAGAATCCCAAGAGTTAAGTCACAAAGTTTAACTGCTAAATAAAATTACTACGCGATCTACTTGCAGCGGACTTAAACGTACCACTTTTTGAGTGTGTAAACCGTCCAAATACATCCGAGGTTGTTTTCGATAAAATGGCCGAGGAGCTCCGAATGGTTATTGGCAATGTTAAACAGAGCGGAAAGAAAGTCAGCTCGGTATTTAAATTAACACGATTGCCGGGAACCACTTCGCCGAAAATAAATTCATACGGAATTTTGTAATTTCCGAACATTTCCGTAAAATAAAAGTATTAGCTGAAATCGGAACCTTACGCGTTTTATCGGCTTTTACGGAAACATGTCGAAACGGGGTTTACAAATGATACACGGATTAACCATTCGGAGCTCCTCGGCCATTTTATCGAAAACAACCTCGGATGTATGCCGGTACATCTGTTGAAGTAGTTCGTAAAATTTTGAATTATATCATTAGTTAAATGTAGTGTTTTAGAGTTGTATTTATTGATCTAAGTTTAAATTTATTGTCATTGAATTGTATTATAGCAAACATAATGAAGAATTCCAAGAGTTAAGTCACAAAGTTTAACTGCTAAATAAAATTACTACGCGATCTACTTGCAGCGGACTTAAACGTACCACTTTTTGAGTGTGTAAACCATCCATATACATCCGAGGTTGTTTTCGATAAAATGGCCGAGGAGTTCCGAATGACGGATTAACACGCTGAAAAATCATGATATAATAGTTAAAAATAACTCTGAACATTTATTTAGAAACTGAAAGTAAATTTTCCGAAAATTAAACGGTGCTGACTGTAATTTTTCACCGGACATTGTGACCGACCAAAACAAAAGTTTCGTCGGTCAAAATGAAAATATACCGGACATGTCCGACTGTCCGACGGACATTCGCATTGTCTGTGATAGCAATTGACCTAACCTTGGCCCAGTTGGCTATAAATAATTAACTTCCACTCGATTCAAGGCCATCTTGTACAATACTGTGCTACAAGATTTGACTCACTGATAAGCCTCTGGCTATCAATGGGGTACAAGATCCAGCTGTTAATAAAAACTCTTGCGTTAATCTGGTAAGATTTCCTATTACTGATAGACATACATGTACTGCCCTTTTGATCCGTCGTTAACAAAGGATAACTAGAATTTTTACTAAGAAAACACTTGGGTGACTAACGTTATAGTTAAAACTGTACGGTTGTGTGTATTTTCCAAAAGATGGAACATTAGCCATGATTGATGAAAATGACGTGGACATGAGGATTCTTCCAGATTTTGAATCGCGAAATAAAATGCATGTGCTGTGTGAGACTGGTGGATAATCGACAGCAACAATTCGAAGGGGTACGTAAGATGGAGGTAACATTTCTATTACTTGTTTGCCCAGAACTTGTTCTGAAATTGTGTTTGTCTGTTCTCACTTTTACAACTATTTTCTTTGATTTACATCAAGTAATAGTTCTTTGCAATTAAGAATGCTTCATGTTTTACAAAATATTTTGTTGGGTATCAATGTTTATTACACCCAATGGCCATTCTACCTTTTATTTGCCTTGTTACATAATTCACCCGAAAATCATTAGTTTATCCTTTCCTTCTGTGATATCTCGCAATCATTAAACTTTACAAAGGAATATGTGCAAGGAAAAAACAGCATTAACCCTCCAGGGCTCGAATTTAACTTTTTTTGATACATGTAAATTTTTGCGAGTACTTAAATTTTCAACTCGCAAAACCTGAAACTGACTTGCATTTTTTAAAGTCAACCCTTTGTGTTTGCTAGTGAAAAAAATATATTGTATGGAAAACACTGATTTGAGGCATAGTTTTAATAAATAATCATGTTATTGAACATTAAATGATATCATTATAATGTGTGCGTAAACATGGAAAGAGTACTGTGAGGAAGTCTTATCAGGCAAGTATTTGACGCAGTCTGCGCAAAATATTTTGCAAACATTCCCATTGTCGTCTGTGTTGAGGGTCAATTAAATGTTCAACTCCTTCTCCCACTTTGAAACAGTTTTAACGGACGGATTTTTTAATTTTGGCTTCCTTTTTTGAACTGATTGATCATCGCCATCCGCCATTGGCGATTTTAAATCACCACGCATAAAAAATACTTGTTATCTGTTTGCTTGTCGTCATTATACAGACTGTGTCAAGATACGATTTTTGCTTAATACGCCGCTAAAAAAATGAAAAGACCAATCTACAAAGCTGTATACATAGTAACGAGTATCTGCCACGAAGTCACGAGTACCTGCTTCCTTTGTGTTTATCGGAAAATGATAGTAGACATTTCTAAAATTAGTTTTACATCTTTTGTGCAGAAATTGATCACCGATTATGTTTATATCTCTCGAGGATTGCATTTTCCTGCAAATTTTGAACTCACAAATTTTTTCGAGTGTCTTTAATTTCAACTCGCATTTTCCAATTTTGACTTGCATTTTGCGAGTGTGCGGGTGCCAAATTCCAGCCTTGCCCTCGGCTTTCCTGCGAAAGTTTCTGAGAAGTAACAATTGCTGTCGGTGTTATCATAATGAAACTTGCCGTGCTAGGCTGAGTTTACATATTATATTCATTTTAATATGTTCGTATAAACAACAAAATGATAATTAAGTTCTACATATTGATTATATTTTCCCAAATATTGTAATACAGATCCTGTGAATAAATAAAAAAGCAATGAATTTATTAAAAAATAAACAAAATCTTGACAAGACTAGCTCTTTTACAGCATATTGTATGCATACAAAAGTAAAAACATGTATATTTGCTGCAAGAAACACTCCAAATTTAGTTATACCTGTTTGTTTAACCATATAGTTATGATACTATAATAGCAAATAAAACCTCAAGCTCAGAAGTTTGTGACTAAGTAAAAAACAAATAATATTTTCATAACAAAACTGACTTCAAAAAGCATTTGTTTGAATACAATTCAGCCAGCCTTGTAATACAGCATGTTACTATGACTTTATTTCTGTATTTGTTGACAGCATGTGTTACATGGTTATCCATACGGTAGATCATATTTCAATTCAGGAGTGTAAATTATACAATAATATCAAATAAACCTGAATTATACATTTTCAACAAAAGCCAATACCATTGAAACTGTATTTACAAATGTCAATACACAATATAAGCAAACACTCCAAGGTTTCAACTTATCTACAGGTGGGTGAGGCTATTATCTCACAGTGGGGTTTATAGAACGAAACATGCACCAATGCTATCCAAAAAGGGACAAAAAGTGACTACTTGATGTACAGCCTCCTTGACCAAGTGTTCACCATTACTGAACTGGCGAACTCCATGGGAGACAGGTATTTGGCAGCCCGGCCCTGGAGAGGAAACAAAGAATATGCTAGACCACAGGCAATACTTGAAGCTAGATACTGCATTACAAGTACATGTAGTTTAATAAATAACATTTTAGGTATGACTGCCTAAATATAAACATTAGACAGAAGTCAAGACTCATTGTTACCCTTTTACAAATCATTGTGCAAAATAATCTACCTAAGACTTAATTTACCATACACAGAGTTCAGCAATGTAGCACTCTTCTCATAACTCTGCCATTTATAAGTGTGTATTTTTAAAAAAAAGAATTCTTTCGGTTTTCGTATGATAAGAAAGTTTGTAATTTCCGTTGAATAAAACATAATAATGTCTTGTTTTCAGAGTAGGTGATATGACAGAAAATGCTGCCATGACGTTCCCTGAAGTAGTTTTATTTTTGGCCACCACTGAAAGAAACACGTATGCGTGACAACAGTTGACAAATAATAGATTGATGAACAATAGGGAAGTACTCATTCTATTGTGAAGTGTACTAGTGACTGGAATTATATTTTATAGCCAATATGATAATATAGTGTAACTTTTATTATACTTGGAATTAATATTTGAAATGCAGAATAAATTGAGCAAGCTTTAGTATGGTTATTCACATTGCCTTTAAGTCCATTAATTTAAAATATTTGCCGCATCATTGCACACATAAAATTAAAATTAATTAAACTCCATCTGATATCTGTATGAAAATCCGCCCGTAAACTAAAATTCAGCCCGTAACTGAAATTCAATCTAATTCTGAAATTCGGCCCGTAATCTGAAATTTCCTCAGTAACTAAAATTCAAGCTTACTATGAAAATCCACACGTAGCCTGAGATTCCGTCCCACATCATTTACATATTTCACCCCAAGCACCCGGCCGGGTTCCGCCTCAAACACTTAAATTTGTATTATTTAAAGTACCTGGAAAAATTCTCTGCCCGGAACTTATAGTAAAATTACGTGTCAATTCTGGGCGAAAAATTTCGTACAGGAGCATAAAAAAAGTATTTTGGTTTTAGTGGAGTTCACACCCACGGTGGTAAAGTCAAGAAAAAAAAAGAAAACAGCCAGCTAGTCCACACGGCCACTGGGACTTTAACAAAAGTGGTGGAAATGTTGACCTGTTAAAGATGACATTACGTGATAATGTCAATCAACCAATCACAAAACACCACAGCCGTAATAAATTTTCAATCACGTTATTAACACTAATGAAAATTGTGGTCTTCAAAGCTGATATCTGAGCAAATATCAACATTTGCTGAAGGGTTCCAGCTTTTGGTATTTTTGTTTTAACACTTCTTATGACTTGCCACACTTCATTTCGTAATTAAAAAAAAAAAGAGTGCATTTTACAAACCATGAGCGAGTTACTTTAACTTATAAAGTTAATTTTATTATGCCCCCGGAGGTGGGCATATTAAAATCGCACCGTCCGTCCGTCCGTCCGTCCATGTGTCTGGCTCAATAACTCGTGTCCGGGCTGTAACTTTCCCTTGTAAGGACAGATTTTAAAATAACTTCCCACATGTGTTCCACATACAAAGACGACGTGTCGCGTGCAAGACCCGTGTCCCTACCTCTAAGGCCTAAAAAAAAAATACATTTGGTTCGGGTTACCCGACCCTACCTACGGAATAGGCGCCGACCCTACCGTTTTTATAGTCAATTTGAAAAAAAAAATGAAAAAAAAAAAAAAAAAAAAAAAAAAAAAAATCTCGTTTGTGCTGCATATATAAGGACATAGAGTATAGGTTGTCATGTCCGGGCTGTAACTTTCCCTTGTACGGACAGATTTTAAAATTACTTGCCACATGTGTTTGACATACCAAGACGACGTGTCCCGTGGAAGACCCATGTCCCTACCTCTAAAGTCAAGGTCACACTTAGGTGTTTATTCACAATGGAGTGCTGCATACAAGGACATACAGTATAGGTTGTCGTGTCCAGGCTGTAATTTTCCCTTGTATGAACAGATTTTAAAATTGCTTGCCACATGTGTTCCACATACCAAGACGACGTGTCGCGTGCAAGACCCGTGTCCCTACCTCTAAGGTCAAGGTCACACTTAGGTGTTTATTCACAATGGAAAGCTAATTATAAGGACATAGGGTATAGGTTGCGTGTCCGGGCTGTAATTTCCCTTGTATGGACAGATTTTAAAATATATTGCCACATGTGTTCCACATACCAAGACGACATGTCGAGTGCAAGACCCGTTTCCCTACCTCTAAGGTCAAGGTCACACTTAGGTGTTTATTCACAATGGAGTGCTGCTTATAAGGACATAGAGTTTAGGTTGTCGTGTCCGGGCTGTATCTTTCCCTTGTATGGACAGATTTTAAAATAACTTGCCACATGTGTTCCACATACCAAGATGACCTGTCGCGTGCAAGACCTGTTTCCCTACCTCTAAGGTCAAGGTCACACTTAAGTGTTTATTCACAATGGAATGCTGTATATATAAGGACATAGAGTATAGGTTGTCGTGTCCAGGCTGTAACTTACCCTTGTATGGACAGATTTTAAAATAACTTGCCACATGTGTTCCACATACCAAGACGACGTGTCGCGTGCAAGACCCATGTCTCTACCTCTAAGGTGAAAGATACACGTAGTGTTTATTCACAATGGAATGCTGAATATAAGGAAATAAGAGTGTAGGTTGTCAAATATGGGTGTTTTTTTATGTTCAGAGGCAATTTAAAATAACTTGCCATATGTATTTGACACGTAAAGGCAAGATCAACTTTTCATGTACTGACCTTGTTCATATGTCAATGTCACATTCGGGGGCATTTGTAACATACTGTGACAGCTCTTGTTTGTAATAAAAATCCAGTAATTTCGAGATGGGAGTCAAAATTTATCACATAACATGCCATAGAACCTGGTGGGGAAATCTGCAATTTTGATCCATCCCCTCGTTTCTCAGCGGGGGATGTATATCCCCCCACCAGAATTAAAAAAAAAACACAAAAACTAAGTGGGTTTACATTTTATCTTTGCTGCACTGTAACTTAATTGGAAAGCCATGGTCAACCATGTATTATACTGTATAATACATATGTTTTGTCATTGTCAATGATTTGAAACGGATTTGAAAATAAAATTGTGGAACTTCAACAATATAGGATTTGATTAGCTGGAAGTCGGAAAGGTAAGAAATGAGACATAACGCATTGGTTTTGAATGGCATTAGCTTTTTAGCTCACCTGTCACTTTGTGACAAGGTGAGCTTTTGTGATCGCCTTTTGTCCGGCGTCCGTCGTGCGTCGTGCGTAGTGCGTCGTCCGTCAACAATTTACTTAAAAGACATCTCCTCCTTAACCGCTGGGCCAATATTAATAAAACTTCATAGGGATGGTCCTTGGGTGGTCTTCTATCAAAGTTGTTCAAAGAATTCAATTCCATGCAGAACTCTGGTTGCCATGGCAACCAAAAGGAAAAACTTTAAAAATCTTCTTCTCCCAAACCACAAGGCTTAGGCCGTTGATATTTGATAGGTAGGATCACCAAATGGTCCTCTACCAAGATTGTTCAAGTTATGGCCCTTGGGTCAAAACTGGCCCCGCCCCGGGGGGTCATGGGTTTTCTCTATATGTTTATAGTGAAAACTTAAAAAATCTTCTCCTCTTAACTTACTTGGCCTAGAGCTTAGATATTTAGCATGATTCATCGTCTATTGGACCTTTACAAAGATTGTTCAAGTTATGGCCCTGGGGTCAAAATTGGCCCTGCCCCGGGGGGTCATGCGTTTTCTCTATATGTTTATAGTGAAAACTTAAAAAATCTTCTCCTCTGAACTTACTTGGCCTAGAGCTTAGATATTTGGCATGATTCATCGTCTAGTGGACCTCTACAAAGTTTGTTCAAATTATGGCCCTGGGGTCAAAATTGGCCCCGCCCCGGGGGGTCATGGGTTTTCTTTTTGTTTATAGTGAAAACCTTAAAAAATCTTCTCCTCTGAACTTACTTGGCCTAGAGCTTAGATATTTGGCATGATTCATCGTCTAGTGGACCTCTACAAAGATTGTTCAAATTATGGCGCTTGGGTCAAAATTGGCCCCGCCCCAGGGGGTCATGGGTATTCTCTATATGTTTATAGCGAAAACTTCCAAAAATCTTCTCCTTTGAACTTACTAAGACTAGAGCTTAGATATTTGGCATGATTCATCGTCTAGTGGACTTCTACAAAGATTGTTCAAATTATGGCCTTGGGGTCAAAATTGGCCCTGCCCCGGGGGGTCATGGGTTTTCTCTATATGTTTATAGTGAAAACTTAAAAAATCTTCTCCTTTGAACTTACTAAGACTAGAGCTTAGATATTTGGCACGATTCATCGTCTAGTGGACTTCTACAAAGATTGTTCAAATTATGGCCTTGGGGTCAAAATTGGCCCCGCCCCGGGGGGTCATGGGTATACTTGATATGTTTATAGTTAAAACTTCAAAAATCTTCTCCTCTTAACTTACTTGGACTAGAGCTTAGATATTTGGCATGATTCATCATCTAGTGGACCTTAACAAAGATCGTTCAAATTATGGCCTTGGGGTCAAAATTGGCCCCGCCCAGGGGGGGGGGGGTCATGGTTATTCTCTATATGTTTATAGTTAAAACTTCAAAAATCTTCTCCTCTGAACTTACTTGGACTAGAGCTTAGATATTTAGCATGATTCATCGTCTATTGGACCTTTACAAAGATTGTTCAAATTATGGACCTGGGGTCAAAATTGGCCCCGCCCAGGGGGGTTAGGGTATTCTCTATATGTTTATAGTTAAAACTTCAAAAATCTTCTCCTTTGAACTTACTTGGACTAGAGCTTAGATATTTGGCATGATTCATCATCTAGTGGACCTCTACAAAGATGGTTCAAATTATGGCCTTGGGGTCAAAATTGGCCCCGCCCCGGGGGGTCATGGGTATACTTGATATGTTTATAGTGAAAACTTCAAAAATCTTCTCCTCTTAACTTACTTGGACTAGAGCTTAGATATTTGGCATGATTCATCGTCTAGAAGACCTCTACAAAGATTGTTCAAATTATGGCCCTGGGGTCAAAATTGGCCCCGCCCCTGGGGGATCATGGGTTTTCTCTATATGTTTATAGTAAAAAAAATCAAAAATCTCCTCTGAACTTACGTTGCTTAGAGCTTAGATATTTAGCATGATTCATCGTCTAGTGGACCTTAACAAAAATGGTTCAAATTATGGCCTTGGGGTCAAAATTGGCCCCGCCCCGGGGGGTTAGGGTATTCTCTATATGTTTATAGTTAAAACTTCAAAAATCTTCTCCTCTGAACTTACTTGGACTAGAGCTTAGATTTTTG